>NC_133389.1:113166027-113831305 GCF_047511655.1 Castor canadensis | reverse complement strand
ATATATAAAGTATAAATGTATGTAAATACACTCCTTTATCTTTTTAAATAAGTTTCTATTGAAATTTTACTTGAAAGGTTATAATAGAAAGTCAATTTTTAATATAAACAGACAATTCTAAAGGACAGATGCTGATTTCCAACATGATTTTCTTTAGCATGATCCTGACTGAAATGGAAACTCATGAGGATGCATGGCCCTTCCTGCTTCCTGTGAACTTGAAGCTCGTGCCTGGTTATAGGAAGGTCATTAAGAGGCCCATGGATTTCTCCACAATTAGAGAAAAGCTGAGTGCTGGGCAGTAAGTAAAGCAAACCAGTCCAGTGACACTTACTCAATGACAAATTGAAGATTTAACCCAGAGTAGGTGTCCTGGGGAACTCGTAAACACTATAGGAGAAGTTTAATTTTTATAGTGCAAAAGAAGCATTTACATTATTTTGACTGCAACTAAATACTTTTAAATGAAGGTAGTAGAGCAAACAAGTGATACTGTTGGACAGAGAAGTGAATAAACTACTCAGATGGGAGAACCCCTTTAACAGAATTATGATACAGGTCAAACAAGAAATGGATGTGGGAAAATGCCTGTTAGTTGAAAAATATTTGGGGTTTTTTGTTGTTGTTGTTGCTGTTGTTGTTTCTGAGTCAGGATCTGGCTATGTAGCCCAGGCTGGCCTCAAACTTTCAGTACTCCTGTCTCAGCCTCCCAAGTGCTGGGATTATAGGTGTGCATCACCACTCCTGTTCTGGAAAGAATCTTGATCTTAAGAGAAATCTGTTTTCATTTAGTCTGTCTTTAGATCCAGTGTGGTCCAGAATATATGAACTTGGTTAGCTGTTACATTCATAAGATTTTTTACCACTGGTGGAGTGACTCATGTGGTAGACATGTCAAAAAAAAGATTTTTACCAATTTAAATGCAGTTGTCTTAATCTCTTTCTTTCTAGTTTTCCTTTTTTGTTTTATGACTTCTTTGTTTACAAAGCAAAACCAATGAATCCAATCTCTAATTATGTGTTTTCTTTCAGGTATCCAAACCTTGAAACCTTTGCGCTAGATGTCAGGCTTGTTTTTGACAACTGTGAAACATTTAATGAAGATGATTCTGACATAGGCAGAGCTGGTCACAGTATGAGAAAATATTTTGAAAAAAAGTGGACGGACACTTTCAAAGTGAGCTGAAGTTAAAATCTCTCCCTTTTTCTTTCCTTTCTAAACAAGGAGAAATGAGACCAGCAATGTGAACTGTATTTACACAGATGTGCAAGGCACATACATAATGACTTTTTTCCTTAAAATTAGTATAAAAAAAGCATCAGAAGAACACCATTTTTAAAGGCTCCACTCCTACAGCAACCAAAACCGCTGGTTATTGGTTTGTGTAATTTATCAACTAATTTAGGTAGAACAGGGAAGCACACCCAAAGAATTTTCAAAGGAAAGGGTGTTATAGTGCAATAGTAATTAAAGTATATCAAATCGCACTGAATATCCAACACCAGAGCTCTAATGTGGGAAATGGTTCTCCTTTTCCCTCTCAATAAATATCTATTTTTCATTTTTTTACTTTGTAGTTTATTTTTTAGTGAATGTATTTAATTTTATGAATTATTTATGATTAAACCACATCCAGAATCTTCGTTTTCTGTGAAAAGGAAGAACTAGAAAATTGCTTTAAATCTTGAAAATACAACAAGGAATGTTTTAAAATATAAAACAAAGCCAAGTTAAACTGTTTACACTGATGTGCTATAAAAGCACCAAAAATAAATTTTACTGTAGAATTACAAGTACATTTATATATATATATATATACATATATATATATGTTGCTGCATCACCTGTGTAGTTAAATTGTATTTCAAGACAGTGAAAAAATTGACATGTATATAATGTTCATTATTGTTTATATTAAGTCTTGTTTTAAATATGTATTATGTGTACATATTGTTTGGAGACATTATTGTTTATGCCTTAGAAGGATTGTAGCATTTTATTTTAGTCTGAAGGTAATTACAGCTATCTGCTTGTACAGCAGTTATCCTCTACCAGCACTGTGGCGTCTCCCTAATCTTGGTAGTGCCTGCCTTTAAAACAGGGTGTAGGGGATAGTAGTTTTCCATTTTTCTATTTTGTTATATAATTTCAAGCCACCAGGGCCTAAATTGAAGTATAATCATTTGTATCCATGTGGAAAAAAATTGTGACAGTTTCCTACACACACAGTATTTTTTCATAGAGACATTTCCCTCCCATTTGCCTTGCCTCAGAAATAAATTTAAAAGACATTTGTAACCACTGTGTTTTATCTACTGTGTGTTGTGGTGGCCTGTTGGAGGCAAATAGATCAGAATTTTTTTTGTACCTATGTAAGAGTACTTGAAGTTTTATTTAAAATAAAATGTTGTGGAAAAGGTAGCATTCTTTTTTTAGGAGTGTTATTTTTCACTACTATGTGTGGCACGGATACAATAAAAGACTTTTACAAACTAGTTTCTTACATTTTCTTAACCTGAAAGTCAATTCTTTTCAAAAGGTAGTTAATTTATATTGATTTTTTACAAAGTCCTAATGTGTGTAGAGTATGGTTCAGATAGCACCGGACTGGGTGGTGAAGGATAGGTTTAAGTCAAGTCTCTAACTTTCACGAGGCTACAAATTCCTCTGGAAGTTTACCTCTCTCATTTTGTTATTTCACATTTCCAATATGAAAATATTACAAAAAAATCTAAGGTCTTATTCTAATATGAGAAATAGTTCTATTTGTAGATGCACATCGTAGTTGTCCATAAGAAAAGTTGATCATATAAGTAAGTCTAATGAGCCATGAGATACAAATTCAGGAACTCAGCCTTATGTGATGTCCACTGAGTGAGAGTGAGAGTGTGTGTGCCTGCGCGCATGTGTGTGTGTGTGTGGGGGGGGTGATTCTGAGGGTCAAAGCCAGGGCCTTGCACATTGGGTAAGTTCTCTACAACTGAGTAGCTCATCCCTACCAGCAATAATGTGCACTGCTAGAAATGTTTTTAAGAACAATATACCTTATTTTAAAAATGCTTCAAGCCAAGAGTATTTCCCAGAATGCTTAGATTATTTGTGAATACTTACATGAAAACCAGCTACTATTATATAAGTATGTCTGTTTCTGTTAAATAAATATTTCAGTGATGCCTTAAGAGGCCTGTTGCTTGATCAGAATTAACCATGTGGAGCAAAGAACAAGGTGGCACTGTGAATAAAGTATCTGGTTTGGGTTTTATAGAACTGCCAGGTGCTTCTTCATTAGGGTTTTTGCTATACCTGTAATACATGCTTGTGTTAACTGATATTGGGTGGTATATAAGGAGCTTGATAATATGTCTAGTGTCTGAGGGACTCATATATGAGAAAATACTTAAATCCATATGCACAAATCCAGTTTTCCTAGAGTAATATTTTCTTTTAAAAGTAAATAAGTTAGACAGACATGGTGACATATGCTTGAAATCCCAGCACTCCAGAGGCTGAGATAGAAGGATTTTGAGTTCAAGGCCAACCTGGGCTACATAGGGATATTCTGTCCCAAGAAAACCAAAATGAATGAATGAATGAATAGATGAATAATAAATAAGATATCCCTGGGGAAAAAAAAAGAAACACTTAGGAAATATTGGCTACTTTGGACTGGTGTCATTGTTGTAACTCAGCAAAGGTAGCCATTGAAGGTAGTGGGCATTGTCCCAAAAGGGCTACAACTATGTGACAGTCTTCACATGTGTAGATTGTTTGTCATGTAAGTGACTCAGTGCCTTCACACTGCCAAAGGTTGGGTTTATTCTCAATGAAACCATTATGACTACTCTCCTCTAATCCTCTGCTGTCACATAATTACAAGCATACACAACACACTTTCATTAAGATAAATTAGGCTTTAACTTGAACCTTCTCCATTTTAGTCTTGAGTAGCCTGTGAATTGTATAAAACTGACTTCAAGTTTAGATTATCACTCAAGTAGTGACTAATCTAGAGTAACCCAACAATAAACTACTATCACACCCAGGAAATAGCCATAGGTTTGGGACAATATGTAGACAATAAATGAGTATTTATTGAGTTACCACAGTGACAATCAAACAGGTGAAAATATATAGGTCCATCTTAAACTCAAAAGAAATAAGTTAATGTAAATGCCAGGTGTTATTTTTCTTGCTTCAACCCCAAAATAAAATTTGTTCCAAGCACTTTGAGACAAAATTATGAAAGATCTAATATGTCTTTGGTATCTTTCTTGGTTTTATGTAGCCCGGGCTAGTCTCAACTATGATCCTCTTGCCTCAGCCTCCTGAGTGCTGGATTACGGCTGTGTGCCACCACACCTGGCTGTCTTTGGTATTTTAATGCACCCTCTGTGCTCCTTTATTCCATCTCCTTCAGCCCCATATCCTTTAAGGAATTTCAAAATCCTGTTCCTTTAGCCTTTGCCCATTAAATGCATCCCAATAGAGAAAAAATCATATGAATCATTTGCTCCTTATTACAAATTTAATTTACCGGTTACTTGCTTCAAAATTATTTGCATTTTAAATATCTCTATTTGTGAAATGAAAGAAGTTTGTGTTCTATAAAGAATTTTATTCCAATAAAGAAAGGCTTTGGGGAAGGAGAGAATAATGTCTTAAAGTAATAAATTGCATAGCAAGTTGAGGCCCTAAGTTAAAACCCCAGTCTCACCAAAAACAAAACAATTTCATTCCAATAAAGAAATGAGGCAGGTATTTTAAGAGAAAAATTTCACTCTGATGGGGATGTGACTCATAAAAATTACAGCACAGGGAAATGAGTAGAGCTTTATCTACCAGGAATCTTGATTTCATAAGATCTCATAGACAACCTTAGGTAACATTACAGCTGTATTAGGGAACAGGGTTTTTCTTAAACCTCAACTAATTGAGGTAATTAATTCCTCTCGTCATTTCATGGTTCTTGAAAAATTTCCTTTGTTTTGTTTCTCTTAGTTCTTAAATTCCTCTCCAATTCACTTTCCCCCATATATAATCTCTTTGATATGCTTTTCCAGCCAACCTTTTATGTATGTATTCAGCAATGTTTAAAGAATGAACCACATACAAAGTACAGTATACCCTATAATGCTTTTCCTTAGGCATCTAGTGAGAACCCAAATGATCTTCCCATGTACAGCTGAAGTAGACAAAGTACAAGGAGATACCACACTAATTTTACCACTAGATGTAAATGTTAAGTTTCAAAAGTCCAGAAGATCACTTTAGCTTTCCTGTTGCCTACATTGGACAAAAACTATAAGGAAAATCAAAATTGAAGGTGCTCATATAATTAGAAAAATTTCTTGATACTTTTCATAATTAAAAATCTGTAATAAATCGTTAGTGAAAATTACCCAAATATTGCATCTTATCTGTATATCTTAGTATCTCTGTAACAAATACGCATTTTTTAATGTTTAAAAAGTTTTCATAACAATGTATGGTAAATTTAGCTGGTAGATGTAACTGGTGAAATACTGAATAATGCCTGTTAGGTTCAAACTATTTAATGAAGCAAGGATAGATGAGAAAGAAAACAAACCAACCTTAACAGACTGGACGGCCTTTATGAGAAGCCAGAGAGGGGCACAAATACTCACGGATGAATCCGAAAGTAAGTGGCGCACAGTTGTGGTAAAGCATGGTCCTAAAGTAGAGAGGAAGGAGGGGAAAAAAGGAACAGGATAGATGGTTCCAGGAAGGGAGAACAGGTGTCTGGGTGGGTGAAATAGGCCATTTTGCAAGTCGTTCACCTGTTCAGGGGAGGAGAGGAATTTTGAGGTAGCCTCAAGGCGGGGTTATTTGTTCTTTTGTAACCTTCCATTAATGCCACTTAAAGATTAAAATTTAACATACAACATTACATCATAATTGATATGTGGGTTACTTTCAATGTATCGCTTCAGTTAAATAGCTTTTGTGCAGGTATTTTACATATGGAATACATTTTTTTCTTCTGCTTCTCCTGACCTGTGTCTTCTTTCACAATGAAGTGGAATTTACCACCAAAAATTGCAGTTCAACAGAAATAAAAATGCAGGGATAATTTTGAAAGTCATCTATTGAGCAGGGGTTTTCTGAGACATGGCAAGACGCTGAGGGAAATGCATAAACCATAGAAAAAGAGCTACAAAGGGAGCGAGCAGTGGAAGCGTGATTTTAGGTATTTAAGGTGTTTTGAGCAGTTGCTATTTGGCACCTAGGGTAGGACCCACCTTTTTTACTGCTTGTTAATCAAAACCCATGGCTTCCAAACCTTTAAAGGACAGTTCTGTATCCAAAATTAAGTTATTTTCATATATGCATACAAGGTACTTTGATCAAATTCACCACCTTCACTTGCCTTTTCTTCTCTACTTGACCCTGCCTCCCTTTATTTTTTTAACAAATCTTAATGGATTTTATTATTCTATTTGAATGCATGCAATCATATTAACATTCTTTTTGCCCTTCTCCTTCCTGCTGTTCCCTCAAACAATCCCCCTTTAACATTCATATCATTTATTTTTTTAGATCTACATTCTAAATATGAGAAAAAACATATTTGTCTTTCTGAACACAGCTTATTTCTCTTCAGTTCTGTCCATTTTTCCTGCAAATGACATGATTTCAAATTTTCATTTTTATTTATAATGTATAATGTCATATATACACCACATTTACTTTATCCATTCATCAGTTGATGGGCACCTAGGTTGATATCATAGCGTCATTGAATAGTGCTGAAATAAAATGGGAGTTCAGGTATCTCTATTGTATGCTGGCTTACATTCCTTTGGATATATGCCCAGCAGAATCATATGATAGTTCTATTATTAGTTTTTTGAGGAACCTCCATACTGATTTCCAAAGTGGCTGCACTAATTTACATTACACCAACAGTACATAAGGGTTCCTTGTCCCTCTGCATCCTTGCCACCATTTATTTGCTCTTTGTTTTTTGTTTGTTTATTTGGGGTTTTTCTGATGATACCCATTCTGACTGGGGTGAGATAGAATCTCAGTGTTATTTTGATTTGTTATTTCCTTTAGTGCTTAAGAATGCTGGTTATTTCTTCAAGTATTTATTTACCATTTGTATGTCTTTGAGTACCGTACAAATGTTTATTCTTTTGGCGTTTAATTTTTTTAACTCTTTTTATATTCTGGATATTACTCTTTTGTCTGGTAAATAGCTAGCAAAGATTTTCTCCAATTCTGTGAGTTGTCTCTTCATTCATTGTTTCCTTTGATGTGCAGAAGCTTTTTAGTATGACACAATCCCATTTATCAATTCTTGCTCTTATTTCCTGAGCAATTGGAGTCCTATTCAGAAAGTCACTGCCTGTGCCTATTTTTTCAAGTGTTCTCACTGCGTTTTCCTGTAGTAGTGTCAAAGTTTCAGGTCTTACATTAAGATCTTTGATCTATTTTGAATTAATTTTTTTACAGGGTGAAAGAGGGGTAGATGATCTAGTTGCAGTGTTCTAGTTGGATGTGGACATCCAGTTTCCTCAACACCATTTGCTAAAGAGATTCGCTTTTCTGCAGTGTATGTTTTGGTTATCTTTGTCAAAAATCAGATGGCTGTATCTGCCTGGACTTACTTCTAAGTCTTCTACTCTATTCCATTGCTTTTCATGTCTATTCTTGTGCTGGTACCATGCTGTTTGTGTTAGTATGGCCCTGAAGTATAATTTGAAATCCTGTATTGCCATATCTCCAGCATCACTCCTTTTTGTTCAGGATTGCTTTGGCTATTCGTGGTATTTTATGCTTCCATATGAATTTTAGGATTGATTTTTTTTTCTGGAAAAATTACATTGGAATGTTGATTGGGAATTCATTGACTCTGTAGATCGCTTTTTGGTAGTATAGTAATTTTTACAAGATTAATTCTGCCAACTCATGAACACGGAAAGTCTTTCTAGCTCCGAGAGCCTTGTTCAGCTTCTTCAGGAGACATTTGAATTGCCTGTATATAGCTGACTTTCATCTCTTATTTCCTTCTCCTTTCTTATTTTTGTTTGTTTGTTTTGTTTTGACTTTATTGCTGTGGTGGGTTGGGGGTACATTGTGGCATTTACATTTGCAGAGGTTCTTAAAACTGTACCAAATATATCATATTTGAAATCACCACCTCCACCACTCTGCCCCATCCCTCCTCCCCCTCCTACTTTCTTAAGATGTTAACTGGCCATAAGCTTCAGGTAGTAAACTTACTAGTAAGCCAACTATGTTAATTCTCTTAAGAGTGATTGCTTAAGGGAGACAAATTATATAATTCAGGCAGTGACACATGAGGAAAAATTGACTTGGAAAAAATTTTCTGAAAAACGTTCTGAGGGACATATTTTGAGGCTTAGACAAGATGGCAGATTAGAGTCCTCCATTCAATAGCACGGAAGAGAAGAACTGGGGAGACAAAGGAGAGACTTATTCTGAAGAGAGAAATAGAGGAAGAGCTTTGGGAATCAAGAAAGGTGACAGGACAGCTAAAAAGTATGAAGAGACAGGAAGTTGACAAAATAAGACAAGAGACTAAAACTCTAACCCCAGCTCCCCAAAAGGGGAGGAGAAGGTGAAGACACAAAGACAAGGTAAACCAGATGGCCCTGCTCACAGATTGGCAATCTAGCTGTACTATACGCCTATACTTCCTGCAAACCTTAAACCCACTGCAGAGATTTTTGGTGTAACAGTGACTGCTCCTGCCATGGCAGGCTAGCTTTGGATAAGAAAAATATTTTGTCACTCACCTAAGCTATTGTGAGGTACCATCTTGAGAAGGCCTACTGGTTCAGACTGATATACTCTGGGGACTTGAAAACAAGGAACATGACTTGGGGAGTCTTGGAATACCCTGCCACTGTGTCAGGTGGGGGGTGGCTACAAGAAGTGGTTGTGGAGAGAGATGGTCTGGTGTAGACACAAAGGGAAGTTTTAAGCAGTGGGGTCAGTAGCCCCATCCTCCTTGGTGAGAAGTTAAGTCCCATCAACAAAATCATTGCATGATTTCCCCAACATCTCTCTCCCACACACACAGAGTGGCATCAGAAAGCACTGAGTCTGGCAACCAGAGCCCCTGAATCTTTCATTTCTCATCTGTTCTGTTGGCTACACCCACTCTCCAACACATGTGGAGGTCACCTTAGGCTTGAGTGTTTGCTGCCACTTAGGACATAAACTGTGGGGAATTGTGGAGCAAGTGGAAATCTGCCTCTCCCAGAGGCTGCAGGCAACTTGCAACCAGTTGTGGCACCTGGTACACAAAAGAATCTTCTACAGTGAAAGTAATGCACAGATGACACGCGCTGGAATTTCAGGTGCTCAGGGTTCTTGAGCCTGCTCTGAGAATGAAAGCACAGGTGGACTTCAGCAGCAGAGGTCAGAAAGATTTTATTTGTAGAAAAGAGAAGAGAAAGACTTAGTAGGGAATGCAGGAGATCCAGAAACCAGTGGTCTCGTGGGTCAGGTTGGGGATTGATTTTATAGCCTTTTTCTTTGTGTATTGCATCTGAGGGCAGAGATGCCTTTCAGATGCAGACAGGCATTTCCTGGGAAGGAGAAATGTCTCTTTGACTTGCATCTGTCCTTCAAGTCCGCCCTCTCAATGACCTCCCTAACTGCTGTTAGGAATAGGGACGTCAAAGTCTATTCAGTAACTGCTTCCTGCGATGAAGTGGCCTGCAGCATCAGGGCTGACCACGAGAGGAGTTGTCGAGGAGTCCTCAGTAGTAAGTCATTTTCATCTCCATCAGGGGCATCTGTAGTTTGATGGATTCTAAGCGAGAAGAAACAAACTTGACAAGCAAGTTTAAAATGCAAGGCCCAAAAGCAAGCAAGAGAATAATGGCAACTATAGGCCCCAGAAAGGGTGGGAATCAAGTCCTGAAGGGGAGCCAGGATTTTATTTGGTCCCATACCTATGTAGAAACCTGAGTTTCAAGAGATTGCTCCCGGAGCCACTTAGCCTGTTGAAGAATGTAGTCTGCACGTTCCTCTACAATGCCTGAAGTGTTTATATATGTGCAACAGGAAGTATTGGCGATGGCACATACACCTCCTTGTTTAGCCAAAAGAAAATCTAGGGCCAGATGGTGATCCATGACCATACAGGCAAGGGACAACAAAGACCTTTGCGTGTCCTTAATGCCAAGGCCTACCTGGTCTGAAGTGTCCTCTACTACTTTGGTTAGGTTTTTTGCAGTTACATGATTGGCAATCACCCCATAGCTGATTTCAGCTAGGGCTGCAACTAATGCTGTTATCACTAAAACTATTAAAGTAACCTCCCTTTTTATCTCTATGGGAAGCTGTTCCTGTTCATTGGGAAAATTCAGTCTGTTGTATTATAGTATTATTCCAAAAAGAGCTATGTTCAGGATTGGGTATTAATTGGGCAATTTCCTCTAGTATGGTTTGGTAGACATGGCAGCCCGCATACCTGGTCCTTTTTCCATGACCTTCCAACAGAAAGATATCCTTCCTCAAGGCATAAAATACCTTGGGTGGTGTTAGCCTGTGCCTGGGAGGTGTCTCCTGGAAACAAGTAGTCAGAGACATTAAGGCAGCTGGTAAAAGATAGAGGCACGGGGGTAGAAATGTAGAGTTATACAGTTTTCCTAATCCTGTTGTATATTTTGTCAAGATACATTTGTGATGGCCAGTAGTAAGTATGCAATAAGAGTTTTTACCAGTGAGGTTTGAGGACTTGAACAGCTCAGAGACAAGGCTCCCATTACAAGCACTAGCCCTAAGCACATTGGGTCCCATAAAAATGGAGCTCTTAGAGTTATTCATACAGCACCAGCTGACTGTCAGATGATAGTCACCTTCAAGGGTGGTGAAGTCAAAAATGTCTTTTTGGGATGCAGGCCCTAGGTCTTTCATTGACGAATGACAAATCGGTATATAGCTGTCTGGGACAGAAACGTAAAACATCCAAATTTTTGTCTGAGAAATGAACCCAAGCCAAGAGTAAGACATAGTAGGCTGGTTCTTCCATGGGACCCCTGTAAGAGGAACCATGGCATAGGAGAAGTTATCTGGCCTGAATATCAAAGAAGGGAAGGGACCCTGAATGACATTTAATAGGACACAGGCTGGCAGGTGAGCAGCTGTCGGTCTCTCATAGCAAACCCAGGAGTCCTTTAGTGGAGATTTTGGAAGGGAAATGCTCGAGAGAGATTTAAGAACCTGTTGGTTTTCCATGAAGGGCTGAAGCTCTTCCCATATGGGGGTGCTAGTTTACCCAGAAAACCAAGCCCCATGGCAATATAGTTAGCAAATAAAAGGAACATGCTGATGCTATCTTTTGGGCTGTAGTCCAACTAGAGGGAGTTGCAGCAGCTAGCCTTATTCCCAAAGTAATTACAAGCAGAATGAATAGACTGATTAGGAGGTATTGGAGGTTTGGATAAAGAAGGCTTATGAAGGTGATTTAGCTGTATCTGTAGGCCTTTTCTTTTTGAACAGCAGTTTTAATCCTCCAAAGGTTCACATGAGAAGGAGGCGGGCTCCAATTCTGGGTCTGGAGGTAGAGATGTGACGTTCGCAGAGGAATTCCAGCTCTTGACTCTTGAGTGATGGATCCAGGAATCCAGGCCAGCCACTTGCACTGCCGTCGGAGTAGACAGAATAATGGGATATGGCCCCTCCCAGAGCAGGGTGTTAAGTCCTGGGTTGGATTTGGAGACTTTATTAGGACTAGGTTTCCAGGGCAAAAGAGAGGGGGTCCCTTTATATCCTCCCTGGGGTGGCTTGTTTGATCTCCGGGAGTGCTTGTTGGAATTTAGCAAGTTGAGTGACAGGGAAAATTAACTGAGCTGTCTCTTGGTCAAGAAGAAGGTCATTGGTTAGGAAGGGCCTGCCATATAGAGATTCAAAAGGGGTCAGTCCCTGCATGCCTGGAGCGTTTCTGAGCCTGATGAGAGCAACAGGGAGGAGCTTGGTCCAGGGGGAGTGGGTTTCTTGGGCCAATTTAGCCAGGTGTCTTTTTAAAAGTTCGTTTGTTTTTTTCTACTTTTCCAGATGATTAGGGACACCAGGCACAGTGGAGGTGGTATTCTATACCTAGTGCTCTAGAGAGTCCCTGAGTTACTTCTGCCTTAAATGCAGGCCCGTTATCACTTTGAAGGCTTTTGGGGAGGCCAAAGCGAGGGATTATTTCTGTGATTAGAACTCCAACCACCTCCCTAGCACTTTCTGTACTGCAAGGAAAAGCCTCCACCCACCCAGTGAATGTATCCACAAATACTAACAGCAGTTTTGACTTTGGTCCTCCTGGCATATAGGTGAAGTCTAGTTGCCGGTCTTCCCCAGGATAGGATCCCTGTTTCTGTGCCCCTGGCACCTGGAGCCTTTTATTATTGGAATTAGTTTTTTGTCACATTTCACATCCCTGTACAACTTGTTGGGCAGTGTCTCTTAATTTAGTTCCCCCAAACATTTTCTTGACCAAAACTAAAGTATTGTCTAAGCCCAAATTATAGTTAGTGGAGAGTCTTAAGAATTTTCTATTGGAGTGCCTCTGGGAGCCATAGCTTTCCTCCAGGGGACACCCACCAGCCTCGGTGATCTAACTGGTACCCTTGGTCTGAG
The DNA here is from genome assembly GCF_047511655.1 of Castor canadensis. Classification (NCBI taxonomy): domain Eukaryota; kingdom Metazoa; phylum Chordata; class Mammalia; order Rodentia; family Castoridae; genus Castor; species Castor canadensis. The sequence continues at coordinate 113,818,677 of NC_133389.1, read as the reverse complement.
GCTTGTTTGCTTTCCTCTGACCGATAGTGTGGTCTCTCTGGGGGAAGGAGCGTCTTCTCCCAGAGGAGGGGGCCAGCTGTATATATATTCCTGCATGGCCTCCGGTTTAGTTGCTTCATTGGCTACTTTGTTTCCCTTTGCTGTTTTATCTTCCCCTTTTTGGTGACCTTTACAATGAATCACCAAGACCACTTTAGGCAATAGAACAGCATCTAGGAGAGATAGTATGTCACGAGCATGTCTAATGGGAGAGCCTGCTGTAGTTAGCATTCCCCTTTCCCTCCAGATGGATGCATGAGCATGCAGGATCAGGAAGGGATACTTAGAATCTGTATAGATGTTGACTCTGTTCTTTTGACAGTTTTAGGGCATCTGTTAGGGCCACTAATTCTGCCAATTGAGCACTTGTATTAGGAGGAAGAGGACCTGATTTGAGGATGCCAAATTCTGTTACAACTGCAAACCCTGCATGTCTGACACCATTCTTGACTAAGGAACTGCCATCAGTGTATAATTCTAGATCTGGGTTTTTTAAGGGCCAATCGGTTAAGTCAGGTCAGGCAGCATAATTTTCCATAAGTACCTCCTCACATGAGTGTTCAGGATTTCCCTCTGCCTCTGGTAGAAGGGATGCAGGATTTAGTCTCTGACAGGTCCTTAGAGTTATTTCTGTCCCTTCCAGAAGCTGGGCCTGGTATTTAAGTAGACAGCTGTCAGCCAAAGTTCTCCTTTTGAGTTTAATATTCCCCTTAGGTCGTGTGGGTATAAACTGTTAAGGGTGGTTTAGGATACATTTTTGAGCTTCAGGCACTAGAAGGCTTACTGCAGCCACTGCTCTAAGACATCCTGGCCATCCCTTGGATACCTGATCTAATTCTTTGCTTAAGTAGCCTAATGGCTGGGGAGTGATGCCCCGGAGCTGTGTCACCACTCCCAAGGCCAGTCCTGCATTTTCTTAGACATATAATTGAAACTCATCTTGTACTGGGAGACCCAGGGCAGGAGCTGGCATAAGAGCTTTTTTTAACTGGTGGAATGCATTTTCTAACTTGCCATCCCATTCAATAAAGGGCTGGGGGTCCTTCTGTGCTTCCTTAAGGATTTGCTATAAGGGCCTGGCTAGGTCGGCATATCCCAGGATCCAAATTCTACGGTATTCTGTGACCCCCCCCCCCAAAAAAGGCCCTCAATTGCTTCAGAGTTTTAGATGGGGAAACATCAGGATTGGACGGATTCTATCTTCTCCTAGAGCCCTCATTTCTTTCTCCAGGACAACACCTAAATATGTAACCCTAGACTGACACAATTGGGCTTTTTCTTTAGAGATTTTATATCCTCTATCTGTTAAATTTAGTAAGGACTCAGTGGCTCATGAAATGACAGGCTCACTCGGTCCACAGAGCTGGAGGCCATCTACATATTGTAGCAGAGTAGCTTGTGGATCTTGCCACTCTGCCAAGTCTTGGGTTAGAGCCAACCCAAAGAGGTGGGGGCTGTCTCTGAATCCCTGGGGGACGACAGTCCAGGTGGCCTGTCCAGACTTCCTTGTGGGGTCCTCAAAGGCAAAGATAAGTTGACTTTTAGGGTGTAAGGGAATGCAAAAGAAGGCATCCTTTAAGTCCAGGACAGAGTAGTAAGCAGTGCCTGGGGGTATTTGGGCTAAATGCATATAGGGATTTGGAACTATAGGGTGGAGGGGCACTACTGCTTCATTGATCAGGCAGAGATCCTGGACTAGCCTCTGTTTGTTAGGTCCCTTCCTGATACCGAGAATAGGAGTATTATATGAGCTGGAGCATTTTATTAGCAGTCCCTGTCTCTTTAAGTCTTTGATTATGGGAATTAGCCCTTCCTTAACTTCTGGCTTTAAAGGATATTGTTTTTGATGGGGAAACTGAGAAGGGTCCTGGAGATGAATTAGGACTGGGACCACTGTTTGTGCCTGTCCCATGGTATGTCCATCCATCCACACCATGGGGTCTACTTGTTCCTCTATTAGGGGCAAGCAAAAGTACTCTCCTGGGGGTAAAAGGAGCTGTACCCCCAATTTTGATAGACGGTCTCACCCTAGCAGAGGAGTAGGGGTTTCTGGGACAATTAAAAAGGAGTGAAAGAAATGGAAATCTCCCCAGGAGCAGGCTAAAGGCTTAGTGAAATAATGTTCTAGAGGCTGGCCTGATATGCCCCAAACAGAAATTTTCTTGGAAGACCTGGGTCCAGGAGAAAAAGATATAGCTGAGATCTGACTTCTGTATTGATAAGGAGGCTGACCTTGTGCTTTTCGATAGTGAGTAAAACCCGGGGCTCCCCTGCTTCTACAGTGGTCACAGGAGCCTGGATGGGAGTCCCCAGGACCCATCATTGGGTGGGAAGCTCTGGCCTCAGTTCCTCTGGGAACCTGGGACAGTGTGCCTTCCAATGTTTTTTCTGACAAATGGGGCAGGGTCCCGGAGGTAGCTTTCTCTGGGGGCACTCCCTCCTAAAATGGCCTGCCTGTTCACATTGAACATTCCTCGGGTTTGGACTTTGCCCCGAGGAAGCCTCTCTGAGTGCTGCGATCAGAGCCTCTTGCTGTTTGTCCTTTCTCTTTTCCTTTTCCAGATCCTTCTTTTCTTTTCCTAAGTCTCTATTATAGTATACAGACATGGCTACATGGACCAATTGGTCTAGATCTCTGCCTTCAGCCAACAGTTTTTGAAGCTTTTTACGGATATCTGGTGCTGTGTTAGAAATTTATCTTTTAGGACGATTTCCTCTTCCTGTGACCCTGGTACAATGTTGGTTTGCTTTTGTAAAGCATCCTTAAGTCTGTAGGAAAGCTACTGGGGTTTCTAAGAGTCCTTGCTATACAGCCATAACTTGGGAGTAACTAAGAGGTTTTTACCTTGGCTCTCCTTAGACCCTCAAGAATGCAGTGGATGAAATGGTTATGGCTCCATTCATCCTTGTCATTTTCAGGGTCCCACTTAGGGTCATAACTAAGTACTACCTGATCACCTGTTGGAATTGGGAATCGAGGTTCCCTTTTAGGTATCCAGTGTCTTTGTCTTTCTTCTCCCACCCCCTCCTCCTCCTGTGAGGGTCCAGTCTGAAACAGGCCTGTAGGGCCACTTTTATCTAAGTGATAATTGTCTCCAGCTTTGACTGCCTGATCTAGTACCTGCTGTTTCTCCAGAGAAGTGAGGGTCTGAGATAGCAATAGCATTACATCTTTCCAGCTCAGTTCAAAGTTTTGGCTGATTTCTCTAAACTCCTGGATAGACTGATCTGGGTTCTCTGTGTAATTTCCTAAATCCTTTTTTATTTCTTTAAGTTCACTCACTCTAAAAGGAACATGAGCCCTATCCCCTCCAGGAATTAACTGGAGGGGATAGAGTCCTGTGGGACGGTGTCTGGTGCATGAAGTAGTTGGGTAAGGGGGAAGAAGGGGAGCTGAAGGAGCATCAGATGGATTCTTTGGTTCAAGGGAGTTTGGGGGGTTTTTTTGCAAAGGGTTACCATGGTCTGGGTATCTAGTCTCCATTTGTTCAGCTGCTCTGGGTGGTCTCTTAAGAAAAAGAACAGTTGAACATATGGAAATTTGGTCCACTTTCCCTCCCTTTACAGAACATATCTAATTGAAGAACAGTATTATAATTGATGCTCCCTCCTTCTGGCCATCTTTCCTCATCTCCCAGAGGATACTGTGGGCAAACCTGGGTACAGTAAAACTTGAGACACTTTCGTTAAAATTAATATTTTAGTAAGCAGGCAAGAGGGATCCTATCTGGATTCTTGAGGCTTGATTCCCCATCTGAAAAGGGAAACAAGGGAAAATTGGTCACCTTAACAGAGGTTTCTCCTTTTAATGAGGCATCCCCAGATGAGGAGAAACTCTAGTGGGAAAAGGTATCCCTCTCTCCCTTGCTCCTGCCACTGCCACCTGTGGCTAAGGGCATGGAGGATTTTTAGGTATTTTGGGTGCAGCCACCCCACTGAAATGACCTTTAACCAATCTCTTATCTATTTTGACTTGCCTGTTTGTCCTGTGACCCAGGAAGGCCTGGTTCTCCTCTACCAGCTGAAGGCTTGTAATTTAAAAATAACTCTATCAAAGTAACCAAGAGGGTTTGCATGGCCAGAGGACACCTGCAGAGGTGGGGATGGTGACTCCTGATAAGTAGACTTTTGTCCCCCTATATATCTTGTGAGGCATATATGCTTTTTATGAAAAGAGAGACAGCATCTGAAGGCTTTTGCTCCAGTAAGGGGCAAAAACAGAGAAGACCTGAAGCTGCCTTTTAGCTGTTTTTTGTTGTTCTTTTCCCTGAGGGCAGGCTGCAGAACCTCTTTAACCAGTTAACCTGATGCTTGATAAAGACAGTTAAGCCTAAATTAGAGACTAGCACTTTCTGGTGCCTGCAGGGATTTTTCCCAAACTCCCTGAAGAAGGAAGCCCGCTGCTGTTTAGAGCAAAGGGGGGGAGGGAGACACTCATCCTGAACTACTTGGGAAAGGGGAAGGAGAGGCCAAGGATTGGGGGGAAAAGAGAGTTTCCAGGCTCAATCCACGAGGGATTATTGGTCACCACTGCTGTCCGGGTCAATCCTGCCCAAGGGCAGTACTGGAGCACTGGAAGCAAGGGGTGACCTCCACTCGGGCTACGGAAATCATGAAGGAAACATAAGAGGTCTGATTGTCTGTGTGCCTTGGACATGGCTGGAAGGGTCTGAGACTTTGCTGCCTTTGGAGCCTCAGGCAGGTCAGGAAGTTGCATCTCCAGCCTTCAGGTGACACCGGGGAATGCCCCGGCCAGAAAACCTTTATAGCTTGAAGAAAGGCTTTCCTTTCCACCAGCTATTTTCAACCTCCTCTTAAGCGAGTCAGATCTTGAAAGAAAGAGAGTTTAAGGAGAGGGGGGGAAAGCCTCAGTGCACTGAAGTCTGACTCTGCCCACGTAGCATTGGCAATCCAGTATAAGCCCCTGGCTGATCCCTGTGTTCTCTCAGGTTGCCCGCCTTACAGCTGTAATGGGCTTGGAGCTTTTCCTCAGGTTCCCAAGGGAGAAACCCTCCTTAACGAGAGAGACAGAGAGAGAAAGAGAGAGAGAGAGAGAAGTTCGGCCTGAGAGGTCCACTATAGCTAGGCTATGGTGGTGGGGGGGCTCTCCTGGGGAACAGACTCCATCGGAGTGCCAGATGGTCATGGTCACATTCCTAGGCAGCCTTTCCCAGTTTGGCACAATCTATACTGACCTCAGGTGATGGCTTGTCCCTTCGTGCATCACCAAATATGATGCACAGATGACAGGAATTTCAGGTGTCCAGGGTTCTTGAGCCCACTCTGAGAATGAAAGCACAGGTGGACTCCAGCAGCAGAAGTCAGAAAGATTTTATTTGTAGAGAAAAGAAGAGAAAGACTGCCTAGTGGGGAATGCAAGGGGACCCGGGGGAAACCGGTGGTCCCATGGGTCAGGGTAGGGATTGGTTTTTATAGCCTTCTTCTTTGTATATTGCCTGAGGGCAGAGATGCCTTTCGGATGCAGATGGGCATTTCCAAGGAGAAGTGTCTCCTTGACCTCCTGCAGTCTGTCCTTCAAAAGCAGCCTAGAAGCAGATCCAACCCTTGTCCAGCCCCATCCTCAGCCAGTACATAGCCACCAGCTACACGCTAGGAACTACAAGATACTCTAGCCAGTTTTCCTCTAATTGTAATGCAGATCAAGCCTGGTGCCTTCAGCATGTGGGTGAATGTTTACCTGCTGTGCTATAACCTCAGCCCAGTAGTGAAAAACTGCAACTGAACCCTACCTTACAGTCTACAGGTGATTAAAACCTCCCACCAATTACTTGTATTTGTAAATTCAAATACAGAAACACAACAAATATGAAAAAAAAAAAAAAAAACTTCCAAAAGTGAGAAACACCACACTTAAGGACACTAATGATAGTGAGATGGATGGAATCCCAAACAATTCAAAAGAATGATTATAAGAATCATCAATGAAATTTTAAAAAGACATGACTAAAAACCTGAATGAATTCCAGGAGAATGCAAATAAAGAGCTGAGCAAAACAAGGAAGACAAAGCAGGATATAGAAAAGGAATTCATTTGTATACATATTATGATATAGAACAATGAAATCTTTTGCATGGGAGGGGGATGAGAGGGAGAGATGGTGGGGACACACTTAACCAATGTTCAATGTAAGGCTATTCAAGAGTGTCACAATGAATCCCCCTAGTACAGCTAATGTATGCTAATAAAAATGGAAAAAAAAAAGAATTCAATAAAGATGTAGAATTTCTGGGGAAAAAATCAATTTGAAATTCTGAAAATGAAAAGCTCAAGTCAAATAAAAAAACTCAATTTACAGCCTGGATCAAATTGAAGAGAGAACAGCGGGTCTTCAAAACAAAGTATATGAATTAGAACATTCAGATGAAGATTTAAAAAAATAAGAAAATACAAACAGAACATGCTAGACTTCTAGAACACCATTAAAAGACTAAGCCTATGTATCATAGGCATAGAAGGAGAAGAGGTACAACCTAAAGACATAGAAAACCTATTCAATAAAATAATAGCAAGAAATTCCTAAACCTTGAGAAAGATTGTCAGAGATTGTTTTCAGAACACAAAACAGACAAGACCAGAAAGGAACCTCTCAAAGCCATATTATAGCTAAAATACTAAGTATACAGAACAAGGAAAGGATATCGAAAGGTGCAAGAGAGAAACACCAAGTCAGATAAAAAGGCAAACCCATAAGAATAACTGCAGATTTCTCAACAGAAACTAAAAGCAAGAAGGGCATAGAATGTGTTTTGAACCCTGAAAGGAAATAATTGCCAACCTATATTCCTGTATAAAGTTATTCTTCATAACCGAAGGAGAAAACTTTCAATGATAAAAACTGAAGGAAGTCATTACCAGTCAACACTACAAAAAAATGCTGAAAGGAATCCTATACCAAAAGAGGAACATAAACACAACCATGAAAATACAGGAAAGAATAAATTTCACTAGACGAGTAGATAAGCAAATAAAGAGTAGGGAAGGATCAAACACTACCATAACAACAAAATGACAGAAAGTACTACATACCTTTTAATTGACTACATACATTTAAAAAAAATAAGCTCTTAGAAAAACAAGAGCTTAAAAAACTAGCTCTTAGAAAAACAAAAACAAAGAAACAGTCACTAGACTCAAGAGACAGCCCACAGAATGGGAGAAAATCTTTGCTACCTACTCATCCAATAATGAACTAATATCCAAAAAACTCAACCCCCAAAGAATCAACATCCCAATGAAGAAATGGGCACAAGAATTAAACAGGGAATTCTCAAAGGAAGAGGTCCAAATGGCCAGTAAATACATAAAGAAGTGTTCAACTTCCTTGGTTATAAAAGAGATGCAAATCAAAACAACACTTAGATTTCATCTCACCCTGGTTATAATGGCCATATTCAAGGGCAATAACAATTACAAATGGATGTGACAAAACAGGAACCGTTATACACTGTTGGTGGGAATGCAAATTAGTACAACCACTATGGAAAGCAGTTTGGAGATATCTCAAAAAACTAGAGAGAGAATTGCCATATGATTCTTGGGCATCTACCCAAAGGAATGTAAGTCAGAATTCAATAGAGACACCTGTACACCTATGTTCATTGCACCACTATTTACAATAGCCAAGCTATGGAAACAACCCAGATGTCCTACAACTGATGAATGGATCAAGAAAATGTGGTATATATACACAAAATGGAGATTTATTCAGCCATAAGGAATAATGACATGTGGTTTGAAGGTAAATGAGTACAATTGGAGATATCATGTTAAGTGAAGTAAGCCAGGTTCAGAAACTCAAAGGCCACATGTTTTCTCTCATATGTGGAAGATAGATCTAAAAGATAAACATATACACAAAAACAACAAGATCATATACAAACTTATATGTACAACATGATTATAATAGTGGAACTACTCTATGGAACTCAGGGAAAGAGGGAAAGGAAAAGAGAATGATAGAGCATCAGTAATATCATAAAACATAAGATCTGTGAGGGTAGAAGACATAAGGATGTATACTGAAAGCGGTTGAAAAATGGGGTGTGGGAGGTAAAGAGGTAAGGGAGAGTAATGGAAGGGGTTGAACAGACCAAAGTAAATCATACCCATGGTGGGCAAACATTGAGAAACCCCATTTGAACATCAACTTAAATATTAATAACAAAAGACAGAACTGAAAAATAGGTACAGTGGGGGAGTATTTGTGGGAGGGGGAAGGGTGAATGAAGGAGATTAAGGTGATGGTATATGGTTGATGAACTTCATATACCTATATGAAATAGAACAAAGAAACCTCTTGGAATTGCTTTAAGTGGGGTGGGGAGGGGATTTAGGGGAAGAAACTATGGGGGTGATGTAATAAGATACAATATAAGTCTAATTGGAATTGTCACTATGAATTGCCCCCTGTATAATAAATATATCCTAATAAAAATTATTTTTAAAAAAACAAGTCAAAGACAGAGATTAATAAATGTAGAAATGAAAAAATGGACATTACAACAAATACTATTGAAATTCAAAGACTCATGCCTCAAAAATTCATAGTCGAATAAACTGGAATATCTAGGATAAAAAGATATCTTTCTAGATGCACATGACCTAACAAAACTGGATCAAGAGGATATAAACCACTTTAATAAATCTAACATGAGCAATGATATTGAAGCAGTAACAAAGAGTCTCCCAACAAAAGGAGGTCAGGACTGGATGGATTCACTGCTGAATTCTACCAAGGCTTTAAAGAAGAACTAGTACCAATGTTCCTCAAACTATTCCATAAAAGAGAAAGAGAAGTAATGCTACCAAAACCATTCTTGAAGCCTCTATTACCCAGACACAAAAACTGGATAAGGATACAAAAAAAAATTACAGTCCAATGTCCTTTATGAACATACAAAAATTCTGAGTAAAATCATGCAAATCAAACTCAACAACATATCAAAAAGATAATATTCCATGATCAAGTTGGCTTTATTTCAGGGATGCAAACATACATAATACATGTAAATCAATAAATGTAATATAGCACACAAACAGAATAAAGGACAACAATCACATGATCATCCCATTGGTGCAGAAAAAACCTTTGAATTTAACATCCTTTGATGATTGAAAAAAAAAAATCCTGAAGAAAAAACCAGGAATAGAAAAGAACACCTCAACATCATAAACATACAAACATAGATACAGATATAGTTTTTATATGTATATATAGTTTTGTATCGTACTAAACGGGGAAAAAGTGAAACCACTGTCTCTAAAGTCAGGAAAGACATGGGTGGACACACGCCTCACTCTTGTTCAATACACTGATTGACTTCTTAGCCAGAGCAGTAAGTCAAAAGAAAGGAAGAAAAGTGACACAACTAGGAAAGGAAAAAGTCAAATTTGCAGATGATGTGATCCTACACTTAAAAGACCTGTAAGACTCTGCCAGAAAACTCTTAAATCTCATAAACATTGGTGGCAAAAAAGCAGAATAAAAAAAGAGCATACAAAAATTAGTAGCTTTTCTATATACCAGTAAGAAGCAGGCTGAGAAAGATCAGGAAAACAATCCTATTCATAACAGCCTCAAAAAAATAAGAAACTAGAAATAACCTAGCTAAGGAGGTTAGATACCCCTACAATGAAAACTATAACATTGAGGAAATTGAAGATACTCAAAGATGGAAAGACTTCCCAGGTTCAAGGATGAGTAGCGCTAATAATCGTGAAAATGGCTATACTACCAGAATCAATCTACACATTCAATGCATTCCAATGTATTTGAATGTGTAATCTACACATTCAAATTTCCAATGTAATTCTTATGTAGATATATAAGAATATATAGAAAGAAATCAATCCTAAAATTCGTATGGAAGGTTTACTTCCTGGCCACCATTAAGGGAGAATCTCTTTTGTGCTCCATGCTCCATACTCCCCACCATAAGGTTCTGCCTCCCCATGACCCTAAAATGATGGCACCAAGTGACCGTGAGCCAAAGTAAGCCTTTTCTCCTTTGACTTGTTTTTCTCAAGTGTTTTTGTCATAGTGATGGAAAACTAACACAATTTCCTTTTAGAATGTGAGATAATCAAACTTTAAATATAGCAGACTGATTCCTTATGTGAACCAGAAACAAAATTACATCCCTTACTTGTCCTCACATAGTTTAAAATACTACCTCTATGAGTGGTTCCTGATGTTTTTGCCATTAACTACATCTATATTATTTTAAAGGTTGAATGAGATTTCATGGTGTCTATTTCATGTCTACATACTACATTGGACATATGTTGTTTCCACCCTTTGGCTAATGTGAATTACATTGCTGTGAACATGGATATACAAATATCTCTTAGGGACCCCATTTTCAACTCTTTTGATTATATTATCCAGAAGAAGAATTACTGGATGACATGGTAAATCTGTTTTTAATTGTTTGAGGAACTGTCTATTTTTCCATAGTAACTGCAGTGTTTACACTTCCACCAACAATGCACAGGGTTCAATTTCCCTACAGCTTTACTAATACCTTTTCTTTGGATAGTTGCCATCCTGATTGCTGTAAGGTGTTATCTCGTTGTTTTGATTTTCATTTTCCTAATGAATAGTAGTGTTTAGCATTATAATGTGCTTGTCTATTTGTACATTTTTGAAGAAATGCCTGTTTAATTCTTTGCCTGTTTTTTAATCAGTTTCTTTTGTTGTTGAGTTACAGGACTTCTTTATATATTCTGGATATTTACCCCTTATCAGATACATATATGATTTATAATTTTTTCTCCCATTCTATGAATTGCCTTTCTGCTCTATTCATTGTGCCCTTTGATACTCTAAAGTTTAAACTTTGGTGTAGTTCAATTTATGTTTTCTTTTGTTGTCTGTTTTTGGTGTCATATCCAAGAAATCATTGCAAATCCAATACCACTACTTTGTTTTCTACTGAGATTTTTATAGTTTTAGCACTTATGTTTAGGTTTTTGATCTATTTTGAATTAAACTTTGGAATGGTGAAAACCAAGGGTCCAACTTCATTATTTTGCTTGTGAATATCCACCTTTCATGTCACCATTTGTTTTAAAAATATATTTTCTCCACTGAATGATCTTAACATCCTTGTTGACAATCAATTGACCATACATGTGAAGGGTCTATTTCTGGGCTCTTTATTCTAGTTTTCATTCCAGTACCACACTCTTTTGATTACTGTTGCTTTATAATAAGTTTCAATATTGATTTAGCTATCTCTTTGTCCACCACTCTGTCATCATGGCTATCCTCTCAAAGCCAAACCTGATTCTACCAGTCCCCTGCTACAAGTGTATTCATGTCATGTTAATCACCATGAGATGTGCCCATGGCTATTTTCTTAGTCTTTCCTCCTTCCATAGCCTCATTCTTTCTTCTCTACATAGTCTACTTCCCACAAAGGTACCCAGAACACAGTATATATTTTCCTGCATCTTTCAAATCCTGCACATCTCTGTCTTCCCCAACTGTCTTCCCTGCTCTCCACTCCCAGGTGGCAGTTACTTTTTTCTCTTGGATCGTATATCATGTTGTCACTGTCATATATGATAGTGACATATCATAATAAATTGCATACAGCATGCTTGCTTACATTCAGCAAATAAGTTTCTGGGTGGCCATACCTCTTCTTTAACCTCTCTCTCTCCCTCCTCACTGGGGCTTGAACTCATGCTTCATGCTTGCTAGGCAGGTGAGTACGCCTCGAGGCACACCTCTAGCACAAAGCTAGAAAGTAGTTTTAATACGTATACAACACTGGTATGTATTTTATATATAGTATTTTATTTAATTTTCAAAACAGTCCTATTAGTTAGGTATTAGTCTTATTTTAGATATGAGGGAACCAAGGCTTATAAATGTTTAGCTACCCAGCTGGGTAAGTATGAGAACTAAGGTTCAAGTTCACAATTGCCATATGAATGCTATCAGCAGTAAGATATGAAACTACTAAAGAGGGATGGCTGGTTAGTGAAATTTAATAGGTTCTGGAGACTTATCTATTTTTTTCTAGCCCTGGATATTATGTTATTAGGGCCCCAAAGTTGATCGGACTCACTCAGGGTTGCCACCTCTCTAACTAATCATAAACCAGAATATCAACTAAATTATAATGGAAAGGATTCCTTTCCAGTGACTAAGGAATCATGTCCTAGTTTCCAATGTTGTGATACCTTGGAAACAGAATGAGTCACCTGAAAGATGGTAGTTGAGCACAGAGTCAACATAAAGAAGATGTGATGAAATTTGAGGAGTGTTTTGTCCAGACATTGATAATGTCAGTCCTTCTCGACAAGACAGCAAACTGCAATGAAACCTTTATCTCTCTGACAACTCCTGGGGCTCTTTCCTAAACTATGCATATTTAACATACATTTTGCCCCTCAAGCTTCTTTTTTGCTTTGTTCCATGTTGCTTATCTCCATTTTTTTGTTGTTTTTGTTCCTGAGACTGTTGTCAATTAAGAGCTTAAATAAGAGTTCCCAGGAGAATTTAATAGGTGAAAAATAGGTGGGCGCCCATGGCTCATGCCTGTAATCCTAGCTACTCAGGAGGCAGAGATCAGGAAGATCTCAATTCAAAGTCAACTTGGGCAAATAGTTCATGAGACCCTACCTTGAAAAAACCCTTTGCAAAAAATGGCTAGTGGAGTGGCTCAAGGTGTAGGCCCTGAGTTCAAGCCCCAGTACTGAACAAAAAAAAAGGTGAAAAATAATGGATTAACACAAAGTGGAACTTTTTTTTTTTTTTTTTTTTTTTGGTAATTCTCCAGATTGCTTCTCTCTGGTTCTAATTTTGATCTCATTTGCGTTAGAGGAGGATAGCACCTAGCCTCTGGTATAGTCTTAATGCCATAAATTAATCCCAGCTTTCTGTCTTCCTGGGCACATGATAGGATTGTATTTCCTATACCCCTGTGGTTAAGTGGAGCCATGTGACAAACTAGTTCTGGCCCAAGAGTTCTGAATTCAAGTATCGTGTATTTACTCCTGAGCAAGCATTTAATTGCTCTTTTTTTTCCCTGCAGACAGCAACTGTTAGCATTCAGATGACTTCTGCTCTGTTTAGGTCCCTCATTAGTTATGATGAACAGTAAGTAGTCCCCATAAATTCATAGTGCACACATGATATGATTAAGAAATAAACCTTTCTCATTTAGGTCACTGAGGTACTAGGATTTACTGTAACTGTATTATATCCAGAGTACCCTAACTGATATTCACAGACTGGCTATCAATCTAGTGGATTAGAAAGGAAAAAAAAGTAGACCTAATGGGGATTAATATCCTATTCCTCTAAATCCCACCACTTGAAGGGGTCCTAGAAAAGAACTAGAATTCACAATAGAGAAACTTGTGATAAAAGATGAAGAGGAGTTTGGAAAAGCAAGTAGATCAAACTGGAGTAATTTGTCATCATCAGAAAAGACTGCAATATATTCTACCCTGGTTTGAAGTAGGGAAATGTGATGATAAAAGATACAAAGGTACCAGGAATAATGCAGGGGCTAGAGTGCCTTTTGACCCAGTGAAATTTTGGCTGTTGCAGATTTGTGTGGATGTCTTTTGTTATTATGGAGACTCAAGCTGTGACCCATCTAGAGAAGAGCAGTAGGAGTGGTTGATTTTATCACTGGGTTTCAGGCAAAGAAGTGCTTAGAGGGATCTTTATATTTGTAAATGCCCATGTAAAAACTAGACTGTAAATCAGTACTGTAAACTTTCATTAGAAAAAGAAGAACAAACTAAATCTAAAGCAAGCATAAGGAAGACAATGTACAAGAAGATTGTCTCAAGCAGGCCACAGGACATGAAAAATTGTTAGTTAAGCCATAAAATGAGTCCAGGTGCAAGACAAAAAGGCTCCATGTAAAGATAACTGCCCATTCCTGCCTTCGTCTCCTTCTATCAACAAACTTTCCAAAGCAGACCTCCCCTGCTGCTCCTATCTAAACAACCCCAGGTCTCTAACCCAGCACTGGCTCACCTATTAACAACCAACACATTCCTTGCAACCTGATTTCCCACACTGCCCTTTAAGAATCCCATGAACTCATTGTTGGGGGCCCAGAATTTTGAGTGTGAGCTCATCTTGGACTGTTGGTGTAAAATAAAATCTGAGTTCTCTACTTCTCTGAGTGTTGCTTGGTTTCTCGTCTGACAGTATTTCCACAACATTTCTGGAGGCCCCAGAGAGATACCAACTGTTCTGGCCCCTTGAGCCACTGACCGATGGCTAGACTGCACTGGAGTAGAGAGGGACTTGGGACCCAAAGAGGCGGCATGCCACCTGACAGTATTCAGGGTCCTCCTTCACCTGGAGTTCCAACCCTCTGAGTAGACTTGACCCATCTGGATTTCAGGGAGAAGTGGACCAACCCACCTGGCAATTTCACCCAGCCTCAGTAAGGTCCCCTTCCCCTCAGGAAAGTCAGCCCTCAGTCAGGTCTGGTCCTACCGGGCAGAAGGGGAGTTTGATCCACTCCTGGGAGGAGTTCCACAGGTCAGGGACTTCCCCAAAAGTGGAGAAGGAAAACCTTAATAACTTCAGTGTGAATGAACAGCCTGATTCATCCTCACTTCAGGCTCAAGTTTGTGGCTCCATGGCTGAAAAGCTATGGAGTCCAAGTGGGTCTGTCCTGTGGTTCTGTGGTGATCCTCATTCGGCTTAGGGTGGCATCGGGGAGACCCAATCTAGAGTCACAAGGCTGACCTCACCATTGATGCTAAGAGGCACTCAAGTTCCCTCAGGATCTGGCCAGGCAGACATCTGATTGGTCTCTTCTCTTAAAGGGGCACCCACCCTTATTTGTCTTTGCACCACTGATGAAGAGGGGAATACTTAGGGTGGATATAAGGGACACCTCTCACTGCTATGGATGGAAGTTCCCCAAAACCCACAGTCCTAGAGTGTATGCTTAAACATTTTAAGAAGGGATTCTCAGGAGATTATGGGATCAAAATGCCCCCAGAAGGCTGCATGTGCTATGTGAGTTAGAATGGCCCACTTTTGGAGTTAGCTGGCCCCCTGAAGTTATCCTAGATTCGCCCACTGTCAGGCCATTTATCAGATCATAACGGGAATCCCCAGACACACTGACCAGTTCCTCTATATCGACTCCTGGCTTCAGGTAGCTCAGATCATGCCCCCTTGGGTCTGATTCTGTGCCAACAAAAAGGGACAGAGCAGAGTTTTTGTGGCCCAGGCAATGAAGCCTAAAGACCAGAAGCTGACAAAGCTTGATTTGCAAGGGGAAACAGAAGATGAACCACTTATGCTCCTGCCGTACATTCCCAGCATGCCCCCACCATCAGAGCAGCCTGCCACCTTCAGTGAGTCCCCATCAGCCCTGTCAGCAGCCTCCCAGTCCCAGTGATGTCCCACATCCCTCTCTGGCTTGGAGTCTGAGTCCACAGCCCCTGAGCTGCTGCCTTCACTTGTCCCAGGTCCTGGCCCCTCTGGCCAGGGCCCTGAAAATGCTGCTCCATGAGATGCAAGGGCCCCAGCAGATTGGTGCTGAAGACACAGTCCAGCCCTCACAGAACACAATGACTGGCAGGCCATCTGTGACCAACTAACCTTCTCAAATTAAGGTCCCAGAAGACGTCACAATAGCACACCATCGCCTAAGAGAGCTCCAGCCCTGCTCCAGCCACCCCCTGGAAGCTGGTTGGTCAACGCATGGCAGAAGCCTGAGGATTTGCCCACCAGGACATAAGTGTATTCCCCTTTTCTACCATCTATACCCTATCCTGCTAATTAGCATTGTTGCAATACTGTTCGTACTAGGACTGGCAGTCACTGCTGCCCAGGATTGGAATGTAGGCCAGAAATTACTGCTGGCCACCTGTTATCTCCTCATAGTAGGAAACCTATTGCTGTTCAGTGCTATCTGTAGCCCAGAACCCAGTCTCAGGCCTGAGGGCTCTGATGTGTTTTTGCCCCCTGACTCTATTACCTTTTAAGGTTGTCTCATCTAGAAGCCGGGATGACTGTAGAGCTTGCATAAAACCTCTCTCCTTCCAGGGAAAGTTATAAAATGCCTTCACCTATTACCAATACCTGTCACCCGCATGCAGCACATCAATCTCTGAATGTACCAGAGGAGGGACAATTTACTATAAGGGAAAACTGACAGGCCTGACAGGTCCTGCAAGAACAAAGGCACTATAGGTCAGACAGTTTGCTGGCAGAAAGATGGGGACCCCTTAAAGGCATAGAATGATGAAATGACAGGGGGAGGAAATAAGCCTTGTTATGTCTGGGCACCCTAACTGTCCACCCCATCCCCATTTCAGTTTACTAAGGGAAAAGCTGCAGATACAGAGAGATCTTCCAGAGGTGATCCTAGGCGGCTACAAGCCTGTAAAAGACATTGATCTGCCACCACCAAAACCCCCATTAAGGCTTCCTTCTAGGATAGGGAACTTTAAGTTGAAACTCCAACTGTACAACCTGTTAAATGCAAATCACTGCCTCCTTAATCTTATGAATCAACCATTGGCAGGTGATTGGTGGCTCTGCCTGTCCTCAGGTCCCTCCATTATGTAGCAACCCCGGTGAACCTCCTCAACCATAGCATGCATGATGCTACTTCCAACTCTACCAGCACAAAATCCAAAGTAAGCAATATACAGATATCCCAGAGGACCCCTAATTATATCTACAATTCAAGAGGATACTATCCAGTGGGGGAACTGACTGCTAGCCAGTGTGCCCAGATCCAAAACTGTACAGCTACCGCCATTAGATATACAGTTGACAGATCATGGTGCAGTAGCCCAGGAACTGTCTTTGTATGTGGGACCCTTGCTTATCAGGGCTTGCCCGCTAACTGGAAGGGCATTTGCACATTAGCACTCCTCACTCCCCAGATAAATACAGTGCCTAACAATCAGACTCTCCCCATACCTTTGATGGCCCACACACAGTCAACGAGAGCTATCCAATTCATACCTTTACTAATTGTATTAGGGATAACAGCTGGAATAGGAACAGGCATAGGAGGAATTGCCTTGTCAGCCTCCTACTATAATCAATTATCTGAGGACCTAACAAATGACAGAGAACAAGTGGCTAGGTCCATAGTGACCATGCAGGACCAGCTGGACTCCCTAGCATCAGTGATCCTCCAAAATCAGAGAGGGTTGGACTTACTCACTGCTAAAAAGGGTGGGGGCTCTGCCTTTTCCTAAATGAAGAATGTTGTTTTTATGTGAATCAGTCAGGAATAGTTAGATACATGGCTCAGCAAGTACAGGACCAGGTCACACATAGGAGACAGGAATTAGCAAATTCCTGGAACAGACGGAGAAGCATCTGGAATTGGGCCTCATGGCTACTCCCCTTGTCTGGGCCTCTTTTCATGCTCCTATTGGCCCTAGTATTTGGCCCTTGCATTCTCAACACCATAACTCACTTCATTAGCTCACAAATGGAGGCAATAAAAATGCAGCTCTTGGTGACCCAATATAGGCCTTTGGGACAGGAGGAACCTGATGGAATCCCAGAAATTTAGGGTCGATGCTTGTCCACAAGTAGGAAAAGCACCAAAAGTGGGGGGATGAATAAGAAGATTCTTTCAAGCAGGCCATAAGACATGAGAAATTGCTAGTTAAGCCATAAAATGAGTCCAGGCCAAGACAAAAAGGCCCCATGTAGAGCCCATTCCTTCCTTCCTTTGTCTCCTTCTATCAACAAACTTTCCAAAGCAGACCTCCCCTGCTGCTCCTATCTAAACAACCCCGGCTCTCTAACTCAGCACTGGCTCACCTATTAACAACTAACACATTCCTTGTAATCTGATGCCCTGCACTGCCCTTTAAGAATCACATGAGTTCATTGTTGGGGGCCTGGAATTTTGAGTGTGAGCTCATCTGGGACCACTGGCACAAAATAAAATCTGAGTTCTCCACGTCTCTGAGTGTCACTTGGTTTCTCGTCTGACACTATTTCCACAATAACAATAATGATTATGGGAGAAATTACTGAAATAGAAAACACAAAAGAATAGAAAAAGAAAAACAATAAAATCCCAGACTGGTTCTTTGAAAAGATCAATTAAATGGACAAAGCTTTAGCTAGACTCACTGAGAAAAAGATGACTGAAATTACTAATGCCAGGAATGACAGAGGTTCATACTAATGACCTTCTAGAAATAAATTATAAGTGAACACTCTTAAAAAGTGAATGCCAATAAATTAGATAACTTTAATGAACAAATTCCTAGATGACACAAAGTACTGCAACTGACTCACTAAGAGAGATAATTGAATAGACTTATAAAAAGCAAAGTGATTGAATTAGTAATTCTTTAAAACTTCTTGCAAAGAAAAATGCAGACCCAAATAGCTTCACTATTGAATTCTACTGTACACTTAATGAATAATTAATAACAATATTTATGAATGATTAAAAATATGAGGAGAAACTACTCAACTAATTTTATGAGGCCAATGTTATCTTAATATTGAAAGTTATCAAAAAGAAGACTAAAAACCAATATTTGCTATGAATGCAGATGCAAAAAATCATCAACAAAATATCAGCAAACTGAATCTAGAAGCATAAATATAATTATAAACCATGAACAAATGGGATTTATCCCAGGAATGCAAAGATGAATGAGTGCCCTCCAAAAATCAATTTAATAGGCCATATCAATCAGATTAAAACAAAACTCTTACCAGGTGCCTGTGGCTCACGCCTGTAATCCTAGCTACTCAGGAAGCAGAGATCAGGAGGATTTCAGTTCGAAGCCAACTTGAGGAAATAGTTCTCAAGGCCCTATCTCAAAAAATCCTCTCACAATAAAAGAGCTGGTAGGGTTCAAGGGGTAGGCGCTGAGTTCAAACCCCAGTACCTCAAAAAAAAGAAGAAAAAAACTCTTATGATGTTCTCAATAGGCAGAAAAAGGTATTTAATAAAACCCAACTTCTTTTCACGATAAAATATAAGTAGGATAGAAAAGAACTTCTCCAATTAGATAAGGGATATCGATAAAATACTTACAGTTAACATCAAACTTATTGGTAGAAGATTCTGTGCTTTCCTCTGCATAGAACCAAGGAATAAAACAAGGATGTCCATTCATATATTTTTTGTGAACATTATCCTGGCAGGGTTTATCCTGAGCAATTAGTAAAGAAAAATGAATGAAAGTCATCCAGGTTGGAAAGAAAAAAGTAAACAAAACTATCTCTGTTTACAGATATGACCTTAGAGAAAATCCACAGGAATCCACAAAAATCTATTGTAATTAAGAAAAAATTTCAGTAAGGTTTCAGGATATAAAGTCAATATTAAAAAAATCAATTGTATATCTGCATACTAAAAAAAATGAAATCTAAATGAAATTAAGAAAACAATTCCATTCATAATAGTATAGAAAAATATTAAATACTTAGAAATAAATATAACAAGAATGTGTAACTGTGCTCTGAAAACTATTAAACATGGGGAAACAAAGCAAACCTAAATAAATATACATAAATGTCATTTTCATTGATTGAAAGACTTAATGTTAAGATGACAATAAATCCTCAAATTGGTCTATAGAGTCAACAAAATCTGTATAAAAATCTCAGGTGTTTTTTTTTTTTTTTGTGGAAATGGACAAAATTTAAACTGACATGCAAGAGACCAAGAATAGCCAAATCTTTCATGAAAGTTGGAACGTTATACTTGCTAATTTCAAGACTTACTAAAAACTGTAACCAACATGATGTAGCAGTGGTACAGTGACAGCAGATAAATCAATTAAACAGATTTGAGAGTCCAGAAATAAGCCATCATCCTTATGGCCAGTTGATTTTGAAAATGGTGCCAAGACAACTCAATGGTAGAAAGTCTTTTCAACAAATGATGCTGGGATAACCGAATACCCATATGCAAAAGAATGAAGTTGGACCTCACCCTTATACCACACACAAAAATTAACTCAATATGGATCACGTATCTAAATGTAAGAGGTAATAGTATAAAACTCTAAGAAGAATGTATAGAAGTAAATCTTCGTGAACATGGCTTAAGCAAATTTTCCATATAGGCTATACCCCAAAATGCAAATGACAAAAGAACAAAATAGATAAATTGGACTTCATGACTTCACACTTCAGAACTACTAGTGTTGCAGGAATCTCAAGCTGAGATACAGGACACTGAGGCAGTTTGGCAGGAAGCAACATTTTATTGTGCCAGCACAGACTCAGTGGATTCATGTCCAAAAGCTGAGCCCCAAGAACAAAGGGGTCTCACCTTACATACCCTTGCAAGCAGATTACAGAAGCAAAAAACAAGGTCTAATCCATAGGTGGTTACATACAAGTCTATAGGCTACTTTACCCTATTGCTATGTGACTTCCCCCCTCCCCTGTGCTATGTGTTGGAATTAAAGACCCTCTGATGCAGAAAACAGACACACAAGAGAAAGAAAATCTTGACAAGGCAATTTCTCTTGATCAAGAAGGTGCAAGCATGTGCTCACTCCTGATAAGCAAACATGCAAGCACAAAATGGCTGACAGTGGCTCCTCCTTATATTGCTGACACAGTTGTGCCTGCCCCTCACCTGGGATGTGTCCAGTTCAAAGGTTCACAATCTCTCCCGATTGGCTAAAAGGCTTGGGGGATGGGTTAGGAGGCACAGTTTGGCAGGCAATGGAGTTGTACAGGAATCTGGAAGATGAAGCAAAGATTCTTTAAACATGCAAGTCACCTAAGATGGTGACCTGAGGAATTTTTAAGTAATCCAAGAGGGTGACAAATACTTTGATAGAAAATATCATTTTTCTTACATATGTGACTCCTTAGGTTTTTATATCTCTGCCATGCCATCCCTACCTCCCTGCTACTTTATTAGAACTCAGGCCTAGTCTGTTTTTCTTCTGATCATCCTCCCCACTACACTAGGATAGCCATAAGCAATGAGACAAGACATAGAGAGTGTTTATGAGGATGTGGAGATACTAGAATTGCATTTATGCTACTTACAAAAATAGTGCAGCTATTTTGGAAAGCAGTTTGACAGTTCTTCAAAATATTAGACATATAATTACTATATAATTTAGAAATTTCACTCCTAGGTATATACTCAAGAAAACTGAAAAAATATGTCCACCTCAAAACTGGTTCACAAATGTTCATAGTCGTACTATTCACAATAGCTAAAAATTGGAACAACCCAAATCCAGCTAACTGATGAATAGACAAATATAATGTGATATATTTATACTATGGAATATTATTTGGCGATAAAAAGGAATAAATATAGGGCTAGCAGAGTGGCTCAAGTGGTAAGAGTGCCTGCTTAGCAGGTGTGAGGCCCTGAGTTCAAACCCCAGTGCCATGAAAAAAAGAGAAAAAATACATGCTATAATATAGAAAAGCCTTGAAAATAGTATGCTAAGTGGAAAAGCCAGTCACAAAAACTTACATTGTATAATTCCATTTACATGAAATGGCTGGAAAAGGCAAAGCTATAAGAATAGAAGGTAAATCAGTGTTTGCCTAGGGTTTGGGGTAGGGTTGGGGGGACTGGGTAGTAATTGCCAATGAGTGTGGGGTTTCTTTTTTTTTTAGCAATGTTCTAAAATTAGATTGTAGTGACAGTTGCAAAACTCTGAATGTATTAAAAACTACTAATGACCCAAGCATTGTATGCACATATGAATAATAAAAAAATAAAAATTAAAAAAAAATAAATAAAAATGAAAATGACTGAATTTTATACATTAAATGGGTGAACTGTATGGTATGTAAATTATATACCGAACTATTAAAAATACCATTCAATTATTGTAGGGGCCTGTTTCCTAAGAGGATATGCCTAAGAAATTAGGAAGTTGCAGGTGACCCAGGCTGAGCAAGAAAGAAAAGTCCAGTCCTATCTCATATTGTAGCAATAGAAGGCCTGGGTATGATTATTCTAGATAAAGTGGACAGGATTCATTTAAACAATAAATCCTTTTGGCCATGCTAGAATCATTTATTTCAAACCATCACCAGGAAAGACTCCATAAGACAAATCTGTATGAATCAGAAAAACAAATGCCTGGGTATTTTTATGTGGACAAGAGAATTTGATTTAACTTAAATTCCCATGAGCTTTTATATCATTAGACTTTCAATTTTCAAAGAGATTTAACTATCATTCCTTAATTCTACCCTATAAATTTCATAATGGGAAGCAGTTTGTATTCTCATTTTTGGTCATTTTTTTGAGGGGGTGGATTTTAATTTAGTTACTCAGTGTCATTGCAGAACCTCTCATTAACAAATTTGGACAATACGGTTGCAATCATTTAGAATAATTTTCAGAGTGATTTTCAACTTTGCTCACAGAATGGCTCTAGAATCTATTTAATTACAATACTGTTCTTACCTATTTCAGAGCTTTCTGAGGTAAAATAAATATTGACCTCATTGATTAAAAATGACCCAGAAAAAAAATAGTTATCATTACATACTTGACTACTTGACTTTGTGAAAGTTAGTAGCAAGACAGGCCAAAAACTCCAAACCTCCCCACAACACCCTTGAGGAATGCCCACACCTCTGGCTGGCCTTGCTTAATTGGTGAAGTAAAGTTGCTGGATGTCGGGGGTTGGGAGAGCATTTTATTCCTGGGTTTGCGTTTCCACATGAAAGCACATGGTTGGTGTACACTTTTTGGTCTTTCCACCTTTTACTCACACCTCCCCACTCTGATAAGTAGATTGAGAAGAGACAGGACTTATGTAGTTCAGTCAGTTCCCTTCAGTCTTGTTGGCCTGCCTATGGAACCACGCACTCTGATTGACTCGGAATTTGCAGAAAACCTGGCAGCAAAACCTCTGCCTTACAGGTGGGAGCCTGTGGTTTTCCTGTGTTTACTGGGTGGGCAGATGTGATTAATTCTGAGGCTCAGAATTAGTAAGTCCATTGTGTGTCATTAGTCATGTCTCCAGTATTTTTGAGCTCTCTGTGGTCTCCTTTGCCCCTCTTCAGTTTGCATGGAATTAAGGTAGGAAGACAGATGCGATAGCCAGGCTTCCTCAAACTGTAATTCAGGTGGCTGGAACACATCAACTGATACCATCTCATGGAGTAAGGGAAGACTCCACTGAGGAAGTAATCAATGGTCTTGATCTTGAAAAATTATTCAGATTGTAATCATCAACAAAGATAGAAAACTCCAGACAAGGTACACACGTTTATGAGGAGTTCAAGAGATTCTAGAACAAAGCATGGGAGGGAGGCATTAGATAAAGCTAAACAGGTGTTCAGGAATGAACACCTGCATCAGCTCTGGTATAAGCAAAAAAGAAAAAAGTCTTTGGGAAGAATGAGGCTTAGCTCACAGGATTCAGCTAAAAGCTGAGAAGCCAGTTTAGAGAAAGGCAGGAAGTAGGACAGTTCTCTGGGTCTCAGCAGCAGGATCTTGAGCAGAGGTTCTTTTTGGCCCTGCCTCAGGAATGACTCAGTTCCAATCACCTGCATCCTAGTGCATTTAGACTCCAACTCCTAGAGGAGACTGGCTACATGCCTTACCTGGCACATTGTACTGTGGGGAGGGGTTGTTGGGGGAGGGCCAATAAGCCACAAGCAACAACTGAGAGTGTTAAGAAGTAGAATCATCATTAGTTTTGTGTTTTCCTAACATCACTATGTCAGAGAAATAAAGTAAGTTGGATCCAGAGGGAGTATGTGTGTGTGTGTGTTGGGGGTAATGGGGTAGCAGGGTTAGGAATCAGTTTGGAGGTTACTGTGGCAGTTAGAGAAATGGTAATGGGGGTCTGAACTGGGGTGTCAGCAGCAGATGTGGAAAAGACAGGACTGATTTATAACACAGAAGTCAGTATAAGCAAGACTTGGTTACTGTTCCTAGGTTTCTGGTTTGGATGACTGCATATGTATGATACTGCCATTAAAAGCATAAGGAATTCAAGAGGAGAAGGTGAAGTAGAAATTTCCTCGAAGTGGTATTATTTTGCATTTCCCCAGAGTCAAAGTGATATTATTTTGAAAAGAAAATAATCAAATTACATATTATAATTGCCTCGCTTTAAGAATAGTTTTCAAGTTTTAGACAAATAACTATGAGTTTGAGTTTAATCTATCCCATTTTAAGCAAAGAGATATTGTGTTGACATATTTCTCTAAGCAATTTACAGAAGAGATGAGAGAACTCTAAACAATGAAAAGTCAGCCTTCAGTTGTTGCACTTAAATCTCCCTAGCAGTTAACTAGCTGTATAAGCAATACTCCAAAACTCAGGGGCTTGACAATTTGTAATTAGGACAGAGCTTGACAGAAACGCTCTCCACTTCAAATGGTATCAGTCTTGATGGCTCCACTGAGAGACTGATGATTCTTCCAAGAGGGTTCACCCATAGGTACTGCTTATTGGCTAGAGTTGAGCCTGGATGGAGGGAGGGGCCTTCATCTTCTCCTTGTGACCTCACAACACCGCGGCTGGGTGCTAAGGGAGAGTAACCCAAAAGCTGTATTGCCTTTTATCACCTAGCTATGGAAGTTAAACAGGATTCCTTATTACTTGAGGCAATCATGATGACCGACCCAAATTAAGGGGGAGGGACTGCTGTAGTTTGGATCTGAACTGTCCCCCAAAGGCCCAGGTATTAAAGGATTGGTCCCCAGCCCCTGGTGGTATTGGAAGGTGGTAGAACCTCTAAGAGGTGGGGCCTAGTGAGAAGTCTTCAGGTCCTAGGGAGCTTGCCCTTAAAAAATAGTGGAACCCCTGCTCCTTCACCTCTTTTTCACTTCCAGCCTTGAGGTGGATGATTTTCCTCTACCACATCTTCCCACCATGAACTGCCGTGACAGGCCCAAAGCAATGGGCCAACGAATCAAAGATTGAAACCTCTGAAATCATGAGCCAAAATAAGTCTTTACTCTTTAGAAGTTGATTATCTTAGGTATCTGTTATAGTAAGAGACATCTAACTAACACAGGGCTATAACTACCACCTCTCGTGGGTGAGCAGCAAAGTTCTGGAAGAGTATATGGATGGAAAACGTGGTTATTTTTGAAAAATATAATATGTTACATTAAGCATGGCATTTTATTACATTCTTTCAAATCTGACAATTGCCCTTCTGTTTTCAAATTATAATAGAAAGTAAAACTAATGGAGAACTTGATTTTCTTTAGGTTAAAAAAAAGTCAGTCAACTGTTTTAGAGTCATTAGTAAAAATATGGAGGAATATTGATACCAAATAATGAAGTTAAAATAGAGCACTAACTTTATTTGGTCAATTGACTGACAGGATACTATAGGATATGTAAGACTGATTATAATCAAATATTGCATTTCAGAATGCTATGGGCATTAAACTGGAAACATGTTTGTTGAACTATTATTAAGTGAATTTTATTTCTCAGTGTTTGTAATATTTTCTTATGTAATCAAAACCTTGAATCTGGAAACAAAAATGTATATTTTAAAAAGTGCTTTTTTTAATATCTTGAATTCTTTTCAAGAGTACTAATAATAAAATATCTGATAATAAAGAATTGGAGAAAATAAGACAAGAAGAAATAAGAACACAAAAGAAAAGGTTAAGATATAAGAAATCAAATTTTAATTTCATGTACAAGAAAAGTACACTTCATGTGTTATAGAGAAAGAGAACATCGAACTTTCTTCAATGTGTACCAAATACCAGTGTCATGCATGTCATCATATTGCTTTCTGGTATTCTTATTTCCAGCTGCATGTACATCTTCTACCATGAGGCAGTTCTTAGGATGCCCAATCTACACCATCCTCCTTCTGACCCTATGGTTTCTTGTTTGGTAACTTTAAGGTTTGTCCTTTTTCTGAATAGAACTCCAACTCTTTCTAAAGAATTCTGCTAACTCTTGCTACTTTGCTGGCACACCAGGACTATGAGTGGTTTAGTGGAAAGATGGCCTAGATAAAAGGCATTACGTTCCCTTAATGGCAAAAGATACGGAGAATTGAGAGAACATTCTGTGATGCAGAAGACCATGAGGCGTGCTTCCAGAGTTACGGCTTCCTGGATCCCCAGTGTTCTGTGCTGCAGGTGATACCAGATGTGGAGAGTGAATGACTGTATCAGAGAGAGGAGAATCCTGCACAATTCTCCAACATGTTTTAAAAAACTTTTAAAAATGCACATATCATATGTGTCAAGCTTAATACATTTTCACAAATTAAGCACCTCAAGGGATTTTTTTATACATTGAACTCTACTTTGCCCAACTGTTCTGGAAACCCTGATGTTGGATTTTCCTTTAAGCAAAACAACCTCAATAGATCCCTGGTTGTTTACTGTGAAGCATTTATTGTCCAAGCTCATGCCTCAGCTGCCCCAGGCTATAAGCTTAGTTAGGCCCATTCCTCTGACCACCTTTTCCAATTTCCCTTGTGCCTTACATTTCTCCTTCTCCTCTGAGCTCTTACTCAGTGTGCACTGGACCACGTACTTTACTCAGTGTCTCCCTAATTGTGTCACACCTGTTCTTTTCCCATTGCAATTGCATTACAAGAGCCTGTGTTGCTTACTGTTTAATTGAAAAGTTACTTTTCCTTTAAGTGTATCATTTAAAATTTTATTATTGCAGAACTACACAATTAAATCCAGGAATGCATAAAATATCCAAATCTTTAATAGTCCAAGTGAATAGTATCAACTATTTTGGTACTCTGTGTCCTGAGATATGATAATCAGTTCATTAATCTGATTAAAGAACTCTACAAATTATTATAAGTCTCTATTGGCAAAATATTTTAGAACATTTCTCTAATTGCAAACCTGCAGAATAGAAACCAGCTGTCTTGAGTAGAACCCCTCTCTGAAACTTCCCATGCCTACAGGACAGGCGAAACTGACCAGAGCGGCCTTGAGGTGATTGAGCTGAACTACTGGCACATGTAGGTTGGGGCTTCTTTTACATATTTCACTTAAAGAATATTGTAACTAATTTTGCTTGTGAACTAAATGAAGGTAAACAAGGTATTCCTCATGTGTGAGAAGAATGTGGAGAGACAGGCAGCACCACATGTTGCTGAGATTCCACCACGCCTCTCTGGACACCAACAGGTGACAAGTACTGTACTTATGAAGAACCTTTACAATTGTTGCCAGTAATTCCACCCCAATTAAACCACATCCTAAGTACATGTTCAAAATTGTAGATAAAGATTTATATACAAAGATGCTTAACCCAGCATCATTTATACTAAGAGCAAAAATGTTGAAACCACCACCCAGCAACAGGGAAAATGTTACATAAATTATGTTTCCATTTAGACCAAAAAAAAAAAGCAAAATAATTTATTTGCAAAAAGCAAATAAATAAAACTAATGAAGGAACGTTAGACATGGAAAATGCTCAGGATACAAGTTTAAAATGGTGGTTTGCAGGACTTTCTGTTAAATTTTTGACATTTACATGAGTGAAAGAGGAACTATCTTTGAGTTAACAGAGGAGCTACTACTGTAGTGGGTTATCTTTGAGTAATGCAATTACTAGCTATTTATTTCTTATCTTTTCTACAGGGAACTCCATTATTTATATAATCACAGATTTATTTTTGAAAAATACTGTTTTGGCAGTACTTTGGAGTTTAATTAGGTATTCAAAGTCTCAATCATGATGCACACTGATAATTTAAAATCACAAGACCATGAATTTTTAAAAGAAGACTAGACGTACCACCATTTTAGTAGTTTTTTCCCAAAGAATCTGCTTTTGCTTCCATTAATTTTCCTGTATCTAAAAATCAGGAATTTTAATCTTCCTTTTCCCTTCAGTCTTTGATTACAAATAATTTCCAACGATCTCAATTTCATCTCTAAATGTCAGCATTTTTAGGTTACTACTCTTCAAATATATGACTCTGGTTTCCTGGGGTTGATAGGTTATTAATGTTTCCTCATTAAAGAAAGCTCTAAACTTGAGGGATTAAAAATAAAAGCTATCTGAATCTTTGATTTTCATCTGAACATAGTCCTGCACTATGTATTTCATTTAGTTAATAAGCCATTGCATCCATGAATAGGAATTTCTTTCTGGATAACTTTTATCTCAAACGGTACACATCTACCAGCAGGGCAATTGTGTAGTCAATTACACATGCAAGCCACTGTCCACCTGTGACTCAACCAGACACACTCAGAAAGGCTGGAGTTCAGGCCATACAAGAAGACCACCTGGACCTGTCTGGAGGGCAGAGGCTCCCAGGGCACAGGACCTGGGGTCAGGCAGCTCTGAGAAACTCAAGCACTGGAGGTGATGACAGGGGACACCACGTTGGGAATGCGGAGGGCTAGCCTACACAGAAAAGGCTGATCAAAAAGATCAGTTTCAGGGGAATCAAGGCAGTGCAGATTGGAGAAATACAGTAGGGCAGAGGGAGATTTTAAAACTGTAAGCTTACAAGCACATTTCAGGTATTCACTAGACCTGGGAGCTCAGCTTCTTCAACAGAGAAAAACCCGCAGTTTAAAGTCCTTCCCAGGTCTGACCTCATCCTGAACCCAGACGGAGAATGCAGAGCAGGCAAGCACGCATGCGCCCTGGCGCTGCCGTCTCCCTCCCCACCCCCCGGGGAAGGGCCTTCCGTATTGGGGCGGGGCTCTCCGCGCGCCGGCCCCGCCCCTCACCTGCGCTTCACGTGACCCGCGCCGCAGGCCGGGCACCTGAGGGCGGTTCCCGCGCTCGTGGGCGCTGGAGGTGAGGACTGTTGTGCCCAACAAGACCAGCTTGGCCGCGGGGCAGAAGCTACCTCGTCGTGACGTCGGAACCCTCAGCGTTCCGGAAACCGGTTCTGAGCGCGCGAGGACGCGCGGCTCCGGGGCGTGGTGGTGTGGCCTAGCACGTCCCCTTGCCCCGAGTGAAGCCGGCCCGCCGCGCGGAGAGCGCCTCGGGGCGTCCGAGCAGTGGGAGGTCGCGGTAGAGGTCCCACGGGTCCTCGCAGGTGGGCAGGTTCCGGGTCCCCTCGCGCGAGGGAGGCATGTTGCGGGCTTTATTTGGGGGGTTGGTTCGGGTTGGACAGGGGGGCGTGCGTTGGCAGTGGCCGGGAGTTAGAGTGACAGCTGAACCCTGGAGGGGCCCGGAGGGCGCGCTGCCCCGCCAGGTGCTGAGTGCGGGCTGTGTGTGGGGGGCGCTGGAGTTAGTTTGCAGGATCACCTGTGCGCACAGGTGCAGCTGGGATTTGGACGCTCTCCAGAAACACCACCTGAGCGCCGTTGCTTTCGGGCCATAATACAGGCGATATTAATTACCTAAAACTTTTCCTGCTTTTTTTTTTTTTTTTTCATGCTTTAGTTGGGGCTAAACTTGGCATAAGGTCAAGATGAGAAAAGTCATGCTTTTTTTTTTTTTGGGGGTGGTGGTAGAGATTTCCGTAAACAATATGAGGACAAGAGACTATGAATCTTACAAGTCAGTGTTATACCTAGCCCTAGAGAATTGATTACTGCCTCATTCTACATCATTTTTTCGCTGCTAGATTTTAAGTTTTGGTAGCCTTATTTTCTAATCATTTCATATTACATTCTATATATGCGATTTAAAGGCTGAAACTCAAATTACATCTGGAAAAAAATATTCAACAAATATTTTATTTGAGCACATTAGGAACCTGACACTTTCACTTGGCTGTGAATACCAAAATGTGCAACGTGGATAGAGAACCTACTCCTTTGGAATTTACCTTCTAGTGGGGAGAGAGAAACAATTCAACAAATACCCGAAGATGGTGTTAATTGCTACACTGAGAATTGCAATACAGTGATGTGCTGGCCTACAGAGCGGCTACTTCACAGCACACGCCTATAATACCTGCATTCAGGAGGATTGAAGGTTCAAGGCCAGCCTGGGCTACATAGACCTTGTCTCAGTTGAAGGAAAAAAGAAAAGCCTGCTTTAATTAGGTTAACCATCTTTGAAGAGAGACATTGAAATTGAGGTCTGAATGGGAAATGGATCCAGAATGAATGAGAAATGGAAGACCAGAGACAAGAACATTTCAGCTGAAGAAAGCTGCTTTACAGAAGAAGGAAGACCAGAATGAGTTTGACCAGGAAGGCTGGAAAAAAGAGGGAGAAGTTGACATTTGAGAATCAGGCAGACATGAATCAGATTAGATAAAGTTTCATAAGCCATGGGGAGGATTTTGCTAGGCAGGCATTCTACCACTTGAGCCACTCCACCAGCCCAAGGATTTTGGATATTATTTTGAATTTGGAAATTTTGGTTTTGAGTATAGTTTGGCTAAGTCCAATGTTTTGTTTTTTGCCACTCTTGGTTTCCTTGACTTATTCAGATTGGGTTCCTCATCTCAAATCTTTTATATCATTGTATTTATCAGATAAGATGACAAACCATGACAAAATAACTTTTAACACAGCTCCTTACATTTTGAATGGGCCTTCATTAGATTTGTGGAGTTTTTTGGGGATGTATGTGTGTGACTAGTGTCCGAATTCAGGGCTTTCTCTTGCAAAGCAGGTACTCTACCACTTGAATCACACCTTCAGTCCATTTAGCTCTGGTTATTTTGAAGATTGGGATCTCCCAAACTATTTGCCTGGGATGGCCTTGAGCCACTAGTCTCCTGAACTCAGCCTCCTAAGTAGCTAGGATCACAGGTGTAAGCTACCATGCCTAGCACTTTGTTAGTTTTTGATAGGCCAGTCATATAGCTGTGTTTTAAAGGTAGAGCGAATAGCCTTGACTGCACCCTGTGGAAGGAGCAGCTGAGACAGTGTGTTAAAATAGTGAAAAAGTTTTTTGAGTTGAGATTTGCGGATCTGAAATGAGGCAGTGGTGGTTAGTGATCATCATCAGAGGTGATAGTCTTGTAAATGTTTTGTTTCTCACATTATCCTTATCCCAGGTAATGGATTTTCCTTTAAAAAATATTAATGTAGGAGCTTTCGTTGGCAGAGTCTTAGATTGATATTGGCTCTTTTACATGGATTTGAATTATCTGATTCTTGGGATAATATAACTTTTACCTACTTAAAAATTGCAGGCTATTTTACTTGACAGTAAAGAAGATGGTGAAACTGATTCACACATTAGCTGATCATGGTGATGATGTCAACTGTTGTGCTTTCTCCTCTTCCCTCTTGGCTACTTGTTCCTTGGACAAAACAATTCGCCTGTACTCCTTAAATGACTTTACTGAACTACCACACTCTCCATTGAAGTTTCACACCTATGCTGTCCACTGCTGCTGTTTCTCCCCTTCAGGACAGATTTTGGCATCATGTTCAACGGATGGTACCACTGTCCTTTGGAGTACTCAAAATGGACAGACTTTGGCAGTGATGGAGCAGCCCAGCGGCAGTCCTGTGAGGGTTTGCCGGTTTTCCCCAGACTCTACTTGTTTGGCATCAGGGGCAGCTGATGGAACTGTTGTTTTGTGGAATGCACAATCATACAAGTTACATAGGTATGAGCATTTAAATCCTTTCTGTTTTTAATGTTGATAACAAGGTGTGTCCCCAAAAAAATGAAGAGAAGAAAGCAGAAAGAAAAATACTTTGATAATCTGAGGAAGTAGTTGCTTTTTTTAGACAGCTGAAGGAACAAAATTTGACCTATTTTCTGAAGGTCAAAAAACCACAAATGTTTAATATGGTTCTTGCAGCAGATTTGCTTGGCTTTGAGAGAGTTTTAAATTTCCAGTATTTTTTTGAAATATGAGTTAAATTTTTGAGGCTTTTGGTTGTACAGAAATAAGAGTTTTGAAAAACGTTCATTAATTTGAGGTTTGCTTTTGTCACTCATGGCTCAAGTGTTGTCAATAATAAATGGTAAGTCCCATTGAAGAGATTCAGCCACTTCTCTGACTAGGATTCTTGCTGGGTGAATGACCAAGCTCCGACTGGTTTTGTGGTGGTAGGTTATTGATGTATTGATTATTTCTGGAAACAAACACACCTGGGAAACGCTTGGCAGAAATGCACATCAGTTAATTTACACTGCTAATATTATATTACATCTTACAAAGATAAAGCCATGAACTTTTATTTACTTTTATTGTGGTAAAATATACACAAAAGTTACCATTTTAGTAACATTATTAAGTACATTTAAAAACCATAATTTTTTTTTTCACCCCTTTGGTAACATTGGAGTTTTAACTCAGGGTCTCAGTGCTTGCTAGGCAGGCGCTCTACCACTTGAGCCACTCCACCAGTCCAACAATAAACTTTTTAATGTTAATAATTAATGTACTCTAATGTTCCTAACTCCCTTCTGCTGTCATCAGAGCACACATAACAGCTGGTCAACAACTGCTCATTTAAGTTTAGGTCTGAAAATTGAAGAAGGTGGTGTGTTTTAAGTGGTGCTAATAAGCACAGCTTAATGACAAAGCACAAAAAATAAATTTTTATTTTATATAAAATGGAATCCAGCTGTCAGCTAAGGCGTCTTCTTTTTCACTTCCCAGGTGGTGATTTGTGCTTCTAGCATAACTTCCCTAATGTATATAATTAATACTGCACTAATTATTAGGTTCTTACCAGTTTATTTTTTCTAATTGAGAAAACAATAATATCAGAACAGTGCTTCTCTCTCTTCCCAAGATAATTGTAATTTACTCACCGTATTTTCTTTTCATAAGAATTTCTATTTGAAGATAGAGGAAAGACATTACTGTTGCATCTGGGTGTTTTAATACAGAGATAGAAAGTGTTTTTACCACAATACCATGTTTTTCAACAAAAAAAGTTTTGTATTGTCTTTTAAAAATATGGCTATAGTTGTTATTGTTGATTGTCATTGCTTCCTATTAAATTTCTTAGATTTTAATATGTTCGTAGTGATTTGACCCGTGGAAAAATGTGAACATATGTGACTTGGTTCAGATTACTATACTTTAGGCTTGAACATATTAGGCTGTTTAAATCCTCCCTTAGTTTGAGAGAGTATGTCTCAATTTATAACATCTGAGTAATACTTTATTTCTGTAGGCATCAGTTGGCCATTCTCGTTCTGTGATAGTCTCTTGTCCTCTTTTTTTACCATGATAGGCTCCTGATAGACTGTAATATAAAGTGAAGGACTCTCTGAACAACCCCTACCTATTTGTTTTTATTTCAGGTGTGGTAGTGTGAAGGACGGCTCCTTGGTGGCCTGTGCATTTTCTCCCAGTGGAAACCTCTTTGTCACTGGCTCCTCATGTGGAGATTTAACAGTATGGGATGATAAAATGAGGTGTCTGCATAGTGAAAAAGCACACGATCTTGGAATTACCTGCTGTGATTTTTCTTCACAGCCAGTTTCTGGTTAGTTCTTTTAAGCACTAGGCATTTCTGTTTGTAACTTGTATATGATGTTTTATCTTTTCATTCATTTTCATTTCATCATTAGTAAAGTGAGAAGCTCTCTTTATTTCTTTTTAGGAATTATCTTTTCTTGGTCTTTTTAGATCAGAATGGAATCATGAAATATGTAAGAAAACCACCTTTTTTAGTATCTGTGTGGAATGGTTTAACTTGGTATAGTAAATTCAAAGTCCTCAAATACAGAAGTTTAGAGGATTAACCCTATTGCTTTTACTGTGATACTTAAGTATACTATATTAATATTCATAGAAATGTAAAGTTCAAAACTTGGGAACAGAAGCTAAATTTTCCATTCACTAATTTCTAAAAGCTAACTTGAAAAAATGTTTGACAACATGGCTGATTTTGTTTTTAAATGAAACAAAAACTCCCAACTATAGACTCTTGGTTTTAAATAGGTACATTGAATTGGAAAGTTTCCTTTTTTTGTTTTCATTCTCTGTTAGAATGGAAATTCTCTTTTCCCCTCTTTGCCAGATTAGTGCTGTCCATAGCAATATGAGAGCCAAATAGGTAAACTAAAGATTTTAATAGATGAATTAATGATATATTTAATCCAATTTATTATTTGAATGATGGTCAGAAATTATTAATAAAGTATTTTTCCCATTTGTGTTAAGTCTTTGAAATCTGGTGTGTATATTACAGCACATTTCAGTTTGGAATATCTGAATTTCAAGGGTTCAGTACTCATGTAAGGCTGGATATTACTTTAGACAGGATGGTTTTTGCATTCCCTTACTTCAAACCTATCTATGGCTTAAGGTATAGTTACAGTAAGATAATATCCCAAATCCAAAAGGCAAAGCTTGGCTGGGGTTATAAAGCTCAGTGATAGAGTGCATAAAACCTATTTCCAGCACTGCAAAAAAGCAAAGCCCATAAACTCCTTGCATGTTGTATTTTGCACTAATCGCAAACCGTTCTTGGCCTTGTAGTGTTCTGTTTTGCCCTACTGGCCCTCTGTCATTTCTTGATGTTTCTGAGATTTTTTTCCAAGGGTTTTGATATTTGTACCCTTCACCCAGACAAAGACACTGTGTCTTGAAATGTGCACTGATAAACATCATTCCTTTTAATGATTTGATGAAAAAAATTTTTTTTTGGTGGGACTGGGGTTTGAACTCAGGGCTTTGTGCTTGCAAAGCAGATGCTCTACTGCTTGAGCTACTCCTTCAGTCCATTTTGCTTTGGTTATTTTGAAGTGAAGTCTCAAGAACTATTTACCTGGGCTGGTCTCAAACTTCCCAAGTAGCTAGGATTGTGAGCTGAGCTGAGCCACTAATGCTCAGCTCTGAACTCATTCTTTTATTAAACTCCCTACCTAATTAAGCATTTTATTCTTTTAATATATTGTTTATATTGTAACAGATAAGAACCATGTCTTCTGTTTCTGTGGTATCTTCACATCTTGTAGACACTCAGTCACATGATGAATTATATAAACATGAGAAGATTTAGATTTTCTTTTTTGGCTTTGAATGATCTGAAAATAGGTTTTTAATAAAAATACCATTATGTATTCTATAATATTAGAGTAAAACTATTGGCAGTTTATGGGGTCAGGCGGAGATTCTAAATTAGTACTACCTACATTTGTGCTCTGCATTTAGTGCATATTTCAAAGTATATGTTTCTCTCAGTATCATTTTAATCTGTGTCCTTTCTTTAGCGTTTCAGTTGAAATAGATATTAATCTCCTATGTAAAGTTCCTGAATCAGATTGAAACATACTTTAAAAGTGATTCTTATGGGAATTTTTAGGAACTACCTAAAAGATAACATATATAATTTGAACGTGCTATGGTTGAATTTGGTGTTACTGTCTGTCTATGCTTACAACATAGTGACTTTTCTGCCTTGTGACATTTTACTCAAGTAAGGAAAAGTAATCCTACTTGCATCTGAGAATAAATGATCTCTCCAATTTTGAGTGGTAAGGAAAGTGGGTTATTACAACTGGAATATTTTCCTTAAAATATATTTCTAAATATTATATTTAGATATTGAGTGCAGGCACATTTTAGTCTTCATAAAAGTTTCCACTTTCCCAGCTTAATTTTCACTCCTTAAAGTAACTTCAGAATTAACTACAAGAATCCATTTTAGTCAAGAAACAACAACAAAAAAGCTTTCCTAAACATTACACTAAAATATTTTACTCTCATTTATTGAATAGAATATTTTGCTTTCAAAAGACTTAGAAATTAGCAGGAATTACAATTATCAAGAGCCTGTGCTGTAAAAACCAAAAAGCTGTTAAAATGTGGAAAGATTTCAAATGAAATGGAGGTAAATTTATTGTGTGTTAATGAAACATATGTATTTTCAGTAAGACTGTCTGCAGGAAAACTGTACATCCCAAGTATGTAAATCAAATACCATGTACTGGATATTTGTAAAAACCACAGTGCAATCTTAAGATGGATGTTTTGGCTTCTTAATAAGGCTTTACTTCATAAAAGTGCCAAAAACTACTATTATTGAAACTGTGATATCAGAAGGAATTTGTGTAATATTGAGTTGATGTCAATATTTGTTACCTACAGATGTTTAGGATGTAGTCTAGTACATATATAATATACTGGAATTCTCTTAAAAAAAAAAAAAAACTAGTAGCTTTTTGAGATACCTTTCCCTAAATTGTTCGATTACTTTCCCTAAATTGTGTAATACTTTTCACCAAATGAGCTGAATTGATTTACTTTTTTTTATATAATTCTAAACTTTCCCTTGATTGAATCAAATGGAAAACATATTCCCACTGTAGTATTCTGTGTGAATTATAAAGCAGGCTTTTAAGAATTTGATGTATCAGAAAATAGTTTGGAAATGATTAATTATTTAACATTCTTACCATAATTAACTCTTCTTCCAAGTTTTTCCCATCAGTGATCACCTCATAACCTCTAAAATTCATTTGGAAGATACCCATTTTAGTGGCTCAATCTTGGTTGTTAACACCTTGAGTTAAAGGCCTTTTATTATAGCAGTTTCAGGTCTAATTTACAATCCTATATAGTACCTTGTATAAAAGAAATTCTTTAACCCAAATTTTGTTAGACAGTGTAAGTTAACAAATACTATTTGTTAATCTAGTTTAAATGAACAGCATAAACTAGATTTTAGAATAATACATTGAATTTTTTTGGTTTAAATAAATCCTTTGTATTTATTTTTATAAACGCATTTTCTGTTTTAGATGGAGAACGAGGCCTTCAGTTTTTTCGATTGGCATCATCTGGTCAGGATTGCCAAGTCAAAATTTGGATTGTTTCTTTTACCCATGTCTTAGGTATGTTTTCGACTTGTACTTCTCTAAAATTGTGATCTGGATAAAATTTCTTTTTAATCTTTTTTACTTAAGGTACTCCAGATATCTGAAAGTGATTATAAAAATCTGTTTTAAGAAACTTTTATTCAAAATAATACGTAGACATGCTTTAAAAATTAGATGGTCATTGAGTCTGACCTCACAACCACTTTGCACTTGATTTGAGCCCAACTCCTTTGGTGATTTTCATACTTTCTGTAGACATTATTCATTGTAGTTACAGTGTTGTGATAGTGTGATCTTTTTCCAGTGGGTTGTTTTAGCTGGTGACCCTGTCAGTCAAGAAACTTATATTGTTCTGCTTTAGAACATGGTCTTCCTTTATGTTTTTTCACTCATGATTCCTTCTCTACTTTCCTCCCTGTTTTGGTAACTCCCACAGTTGAATGTTGGACCTTCTGAACTGATTCTTTATGTTGCTGCTACAACCCCGTCCTCCACACCCCAATTTATCTTTGTCTTTGTATTTGTTTTACTTTTTGGAAAAATTCCTCAGATTTTTCTTTTAGCTTTCTCTTTGAATTTTTTTTTATCTTACCAATCATTTTCAATTTCTAAAAGATACCTTTTGTTTCCTTTTCATAATGTCTTTATGAATGCGAGATCTCAAAACTCTCATACCAGTTAGAAATTTTTTCTAAGTTCTCTATCTTTCTCATACATATTGCTAACTTCCTCTAATGTTTGTTGATCCTTAGTAATCTGTTTGCATTTAAGAATTGGACAGTGAGACATTCAGAAGCTCAAGTACCCACTGGTCTTTAGGATGAAGAGGTGGGAAATTGACCCTTATGGGAGAAAGGGTTGAGAGCTGCAGCTCCCCTGCAGTTACTGCTTTCCTTAGAGAGGTTTTGCCTGGGGGTAAAAAGCTCTAGGCTTTTGTGCTGCAAACTTGGGGGGGGGGTGGCGGTCAGGTAGCGGTTGAGGGTAGTCACTGGGTGTTCCATATTCAGACTTCCAGTTATTCTGTTTCTAAGACTGTGTCTATCAGTCTGATTTTTGTTGTCCCTGACTGTGAATAGTCCTGTCTTGAGGGGTTCTCTAGGACAGAATAACTTTCCTCTTGGCTGTAGCCTCCTCCCTTTGTACTCCAG
Source organism: Castor canadensis (assembly GCF_047511655.1). Classification (NCBI taxonomy): domain Eukaryota; kingdom Metazoa; phylum Chordata; class Mammalia; order Rodentia; family Castoridae; genus Castor; species Castor canadensis. The sequence continues at coordinate 113,780,833 of NC_133389.1, read as the reverse complement.
CTGTTTCTCTTCTGCACTACCTCATCAGTTAATCTACTTTCTGAATTCCCAAGGCTGGTTTCAATTCCTGGTTTGATGATGCCTCCTTCCCATGCTTTTCATCCATGCACATTTATGCCTTTGCTAAGTCTTTCATTGTTGTTTTAATGGGGACTTTGAAGTTTTGTGGTCATTTGGCCATCTTGATTCAGATGCTTCAAAATAATGTTTTGAATACTATTGTTACCTAATAAACTTCAGTTAAAACACAAGCTATGTTTTTGTCATCCATAATTATACTAACTTTAAAGAGAGAAGACTATAAAAGGAAATAGATGCATTCCTTTTGTAGTGGGAATTTAGTTATTGCCTGTTAGGTCACGTTCAGTAATCCATTTAGTGTAGGTCATGCTGATGAGGATGGGAGTTTCTTTGTGTCTCTGGTCTTTCCAAATATGTTCTTTTTGCTCTTTCTTTACCACAAGTAAAATTCTAGTAACAAATGATAAACACAGTCATGTTGTAGATGTTCTAAATCTAATTATCTTGAATAATTGTTCAAAAAAGACAGCCTATCAGACATTATACAAACAGTTTTTTGGCTGTCCTGATGCTTGAACTCAAGGCCTCATGCTTGCTAGCCAAGCACGCTACAACTTGAGGCACTGTTTTTGCTTTAGTTATTTTTTCATTGGTTCTGTTTTTCCTGAGTTGACGTGGATCATGATCCTCCTATTTCACTACCTGCCTGGCTGAGATGACAAGCGTGCTTCACTATGCCCACTTTTTTGGTTGAGATGGCAGTCTCGCTAACATGTTGTCTAAATTGGCCCTGAACTGTGATCCATCTGAACTCTGCTTCCTGAGTAGCTAAGATGACAGGCATGAGTCACCACTCCCACTTGTAAATTATTATTTTTTTTTGATGGACCTGGGGTTTGACTCAAGGCCTTGTGGTTGCTAGACAAACACTGTACTACTTGAGCCACACACCTAGCCCATTTTTGCTTTATTTTTCTTAAAGGTCTTGAGTTTTTGTCTGGGCTGCCTGGACTGTGATCCTCCTACCTACCTACCTATGCCTCCTCATACCTGGGATTATAGGTATGCACCACTATGCCTGGCTTATTTATTAAGATAGGGTCTCACTTTTTCCCTGGGCTGGTCTCAAATCACCATCCTCCTGCCTCTCAGGTAGCTGGGATTATAGGTGTGATGCAACATGCCTAGCCTTTTTTAGTTTGTTTTTCATAGGGTCTTGCTTTTGCCTGGGCTGGCCTTGGACCACCGTCCTTTTAAATTCATTATATTTCTGCCACTTAGCACTGTGCCTTTAATGTCACATCTTCTCTCCCAGGTAAAACAGATTATTTTTTCCTGTTTTGAGCTTGAAACTTTTACCTGTCTCATAACCTTTTTGTTTAGTTACATGATGGAATCCTCTTTAGGCGCCATTAATACTTCAAAATCATTGGGTGGTAAGGGAGGGGGGTGGGGGCAGGGGGGAGAAATGACCCAAGCCTTGTATGCACATATGAATAATAAAAGAAAAAAAATACTTCAAAATCGGGGTTCTTGTATTTGATACAGATTTCACTTATTTCCCTGCCCCTCAGACTAACTTCTTAATTATTTTTATTAAGAACTATTGCATTCCCTTAGCTTGCCTTTAAAAGAGTTGTGTTTATTTTCAGTAATTCTATAAAGCATAAAAATTATTCTAGTGTTACCATATTTTGTAGGAGTATTTTAGATATATTGGAATCATAAGATGTGTAAATTACCATTGGTTATTTTATTTGCAGAATGAGAAAATATTTTTCTAAAGTCAGATTTTACAAAATATAAATAAGCCCTAAATTTTTTAGTATTTTGGGCAATTAGTATATTTCCTTTTCATTACACACAAAAATTGTATAGTTTAAGTGTTTAAAAATAATTTGGCAGTTATAAAATTACTCATCTAACCTTTGCTGAGCACATCATTTTTAATCCACAGTTGAGTTTTTGAAACCTCTTAGTAACACTGCATTTCAACTATTTGCTTATATGTATTAATCTGAGCTGTATAAAGATTTTTAGTTTTTGTGTCTTTATAGGTGCTCAAAGATTATTAAGTAAATGAAATAGTGTTGTCTTAAAACTAAATTCTAAGCATGGTCAGCTTGCTAATTTCTCTCACCTTGTTAATTGCAGGTTTTGAATTAAAATATAAAAGTACACTGAGTGGGCACAGTGCTCCTGTTTTGGCGTGTGCTTTTTCTCATGATGGGCAGATGCTAGTCTCAGGGTAAGCAGTCTAGTTTTCTTAAACCATTCTGACATGAAACAGAACAAACAAAAATACGTAACCCATAAAAGAATAGGTTGATGAATTACTATGGTGTATCCTGTGTAACCACATGCCAGGTCAAGAAACACAACATTGTTGATTCTGCCCCAGAAGCTCTTTTCTAATGTCCTTTTCTGGCAACAGCACCTCAGGTCATACATAGGACTACTTTTTTGTTTAAGTTGATTTATGTGTGAACCATTTGTTGGTTTTAATGTATTGCAAATATATTTTCCCACCCTGTACATTTGCTTTCTCAAGAGTTCATCATTTCAGTGTTATCCGTTTCTTTGTCCTGAGCTCATGAAGATACTTTCCTATATTAGCTTATAAAACCTTTATCATTTTGCCTTTCCTAAAATGGATTTATGTCTATGGGGTGCAGTAGGGATCCAGTTTTATTTTTTTCTATATGGCTATCCATTTGTCCTAACACCAACAGACTGTCTTTTTCTGTCATTTCATTGTAATGTTTCTTTGTCAGAAATCACTGATCCTATATTTGTGGGTTTGTTTCTCAGCCTGCTATTTTGTTCTGTTTTTGTGCATGTCCTTGCTTTAATACTAGAAGGCTTTATATTTTGATTCCTCCTGGCTCCTGACACTCCCATATGTATTTAGTGTTAGCTTAACCTCACTTCCCTCACCCTGCCCCCAATAAACCTGCTGGATATTGGTTTGGGGAGAATTGACATTTCAATGACATCGAGACTTTTAATTCAGAAACATTTAAAAGTGTTTTTTGATAATTGTCTTCTATGTATGCTTATCTCTTATTAGACTTATTTTCAGGCAGTTAGTGTTCTTTATTGTCTTTAAAAGTTGTGATTGATACATGGAAATATATATGGAAATATGTGGATTTATCTATAAAGTTTCTTATTTTGGATTCTCTGCTACAAAGTCTAACATAATGATGGTTTTTGTCCCTTTTCTAATTCTTGTGCCTTTTTGAAGTCTGTGCCTTACTGAACTGCTAACACTGCTGGGCTGGTGATAATAGTGGTAACAGGCACCCCTTGTGTGACTGCAGAGTGCTTTCATTGTTAAATACACTCAGTGACTGGGGAAGTGAGCTTTATCAGCTCTTTTCTTCCTTACAGTTTTTTAAAGGTTTTTATTGTGCTTGTGTTTTAATCATAAAATATATTTCTGCAGGTGATTTTTTTTCTCTTTCAAGATGATCATAGGATGAATTACACTGATTTTCAGATACTAAACCAACCTTGTTTGTTGCAACAAACACACTGAGGGCATATTATTTTGGTGTATCACTACAGACAAGTTAACTTTCAATGTAGCATGTTCCTTTGGTTGTAATTCATAATTTTTCCTGTGTCTATTCATAAAGATTTCTATTTGTGGTTTTTTGTGCACTTTATCTGTGTGGATTTCTTTCTATTTAGTTTGCTAGAAATTCTTTGAGCATCTTATATCTTATTCATTATCTCTTCAAATGTTGCCTCTGTCCCTTTTTGTCTCTTCTCTAATTCTGGAACTTCAGTTAAATGCAAACAATAACTTCTTAGTAAGAACTTTATTTCTCTTATCTTCTCTTACATTTTTCCTTGTTTCTGTTTTTTTATACTTAATTCTCAGTGAATTCCCCTTTACTAATTCTCTCTTCAGCCAGTGTGCTATTATTAAGTAATCCATTGAGTTTTAATTTAGCTTATTTTTTGTTTCTAGAATTTTTTTTTTTTTAAGGCTACTGTGTTACTTATTATGATCTTTGTTGAAATTTTAAATCTTGGCTTTTTCAAAGCTGTATTTTATAAAACACTTGATTTGGACACAGCGTGAGTCAATTGCTTTATACTTTTCTCCTTTTGAATACTTCTGTATACTTTATTTTTCTTGCCACTAAGGGTTTTTGTGTGTGTGGCGGGGGAGGAAGGTGGAGTATTAGAGTCTAGGGCTTTAATGTTTGCTAGGCAAGCATTGTATACCACTTGAGCCATTCCCCCAGTCCTTTTTGCTTTAGTTAGTTTTCAGATCGGGTCTTGTGCTTTTTGCATGGGCTGATCTCAAACTGAGATCCAAGCTGGATCCCATGTAGCTGGGATTGCAGGCATACATCACTGTACACAGCCAGTTCCACTAGGCTTTCTAAAATATTTATGTGTGATCTCATAGACCATAGCATTTCAGCTCACATTCATGGCTCATCACAGCAACTTTGACTCCAGCCAAAATATTTAGGTTCCTAACCTCTGTTTAAATAATCTGACTGAAGCCTGATGGCTCTCTTTCCAATATGCTCCAATTTTTGCTAGACAAGTTAGCCAAATAGTTATGATTCCACTATTTTTGATGTGGCTCATTCATCTCAAAAGATAAATATTGGTCATCATCAAAAAACAAAGCTAAGTGTGGTGGCCTTTATCTGTAATCCTAGCTCTTGGGAGGCTAGGGGAGGAGAATTGTGAGTCAAAGCACTACATAAGTGAGACCCTGTCTCAAAAAGCAAAAGAAAACAAAAATCTCTTTTGAAGTAGGATTTAAATCATTGGAAAATTCAAACAATGTTGAATTTTCTTCTCTTGTTTTGGGGGAAGGTAATTGGCAAAATGATTATATGAAATTTAAGTACTTATGGCTCTCTTGTGTGCTGAGCTCTCTGCCAGTTATAGCAGGACATGTAAAAGGAAATACAACTGAAAGTTTGTGCTTTTGAAGTAATTTTAAGTCTCTTTTCTAATAGTTGATGTTTATGGTGAGAACCTAACAACACTGCAATCACCTGACATTATCCTACCTTCTGAATCATGGAAGAAGTCTTAAGTGATATATTATTTTGTATTCTTTTTATAGCATTGTGATTCTTTGACAGTTTGTGTATGTGTGATTCTTTGACAGTTTGTGTATGTGTGAGTCTCAGCTACCATTACACTACATTATACTGTAGTGGAAGTTTAAGTATTGAATGTTTTTGATGGTGGTCTAGGTCACATTCAAATGTTTTTCTCAGTATTTTTAGTTTATTTGAATATATAGGCAAGTGATGAATGAGTTGGAATTGTAACTACATGAAACACAAACATTTAGGTTTTTAGGAGAATCAACAGATGTATTTGAACCATACTTGGTGTGCGGATACATAAGAGCAAATCAACTGGTTAATAAGAGAGGGATTCCATTTGTGACTAAAAGTCACTTGTAAGATGGAATGGACACATATGGGAGGGAGACAGTAAAAACAGTAGCAGGATAAGATGGAAGAGTATAAATTTAAGTGACTAGACATGAAAAATGAATGGAGAATAGAATAGGATTGTAGGTTGAAAGGTGTATATTACATAGATATGGATGGTCATGTAAAAGGCAGAATAGAATTAATATATGCAGAAATGGTAGGATTGCAGAACAGATAGGGCATTCCTTTTCTCATTTTTAATTCTCATGCAGACTAAAATGTATTAGACTGTTTTTCATTAGTATAACAAAATACCAGAAGCTGGGTAACTTTATAATGAAAAGAGGGTTAATTAGCTCACAGTTCTGGGGGTTCAAGGGCATGGCATTTGCATCAGTTTGGCACTAGTGAGAACCATAGGATGAATTTCATCACAATGGGAGCACTGCATATGGGAGCAAGAGATCACATCTCAAAGCAGAAAGGTAAAGAATTCAGGGGTCAGACTTAGGCTTTTATAACAACTTCCTCTCATGAGAACTAACTTAGGATCCCATAAGAACTGCCTCAGTCTCTTCCGAGGGCAGGGTACCCAGTGACCCTAAAGATCTCCCACTAGGCTTTCCTTTTAGAGATCCTGCTACCTCTCACATCGCCACACTGAGAACTTGTAACACAGGAACCCTTTAGGACAAACACATCCAAACCTAGTGTGTATGGTAACCACAAACACAGATTAGGAGAATAAGGCTGAAAAAAAAGGCTGTAGAGATGACAGAGGACCTGGTGCTATTAAAAGACTTGCAAACTTTATATTGTAAACTTAGGAGAAATACTGAGACGTTACACTTTTTTCTTGTGTGGTGCTGGGGAGTGAACCCAGGTTTTTACGCATGCTAGATAAGTGCTCTACCACTGAGCTACATCAGTCTTGCTGAAATTTTAAGAGCAATTCTGACATGAGGCCTAGCTATAGCAGAGAGGTGTTAAAGGTGAAACAAAGACTTGAATCATGATTTAGGGAAGTAGTTCTCATATTTTTGGGGTTTAAGATTCCTTAGCACTCTTAGAAGTTATTGAGGACCCCAAAGTGCTTTTGTATATTATGGGTTGTAGCTATCACTATTTGTAAACAGACTAAGAATCCCTAGTCTGTATATCTGAAGCACAAAAGTCCCTGAAATCTGAAACCTTTTGAGTGTCAACATGGTGCTCAAAAAGCTTTGATTTTGGAGTGTTTCAGATTTTAGATTCTCAGATTAGGGGTGCTCAGTTGATTAAGTTTATGCAAATGTTCCAAACTGTGAAAAAATCCAGAATCTGAAATACTTGTGGTCCCAAGCATTCTGGATAAAGGAAGTCTTTCCTAACCTTTATTAGGAAATAAAAACAGAAAACCCTAATATTTTTTAATTCATTTAAAAACAATAGTATAGTTGTCCTTTTATATCCATGGATTCTGCATCTGTGAATGCAATCAACTGCAGATGAAATATTGGGAAAACATTGCATCTGTAGTGACCATGTAATAGACTTTTCCTACCGTCATTCCTTAAACAATACAGTGTAACTATTGATTTAGCATTTGTACTGTATTAGGTATAAGTAATACAGAGGTGATTTAAAGTATGTGGGAGGATGTGCATAGAATATATGCAAATATTCTACCATTTATACTTGATTATTTGTAGATGGGTGTGTATGTGTGTTTGTGCTAGAACCAATTCCCCATAGTTACTGAGGGATGATTATATTAAACTTTTTGTATATTTGCAGACTTTTAAAGGAAAAATTAAAGCAAAAATAGTGAGAAGAGTGGCATTGTTTTACATTTTTGAGGATCTTTTCAATGCCTGGCTTAGTAGAAGACACTTGAATTTTCATATTCGCTTCACATATTTCATTAGCCTTCAGAGCTATGATAGCATCACATGTCATGTAGCAAAAAATGAAGTTTTCCCTTCATCTTTCATCCCCTTAATCCTGACAGATGTAAGAAGTGATATGTGTGTAAGCTCCTATTGAGCAGGAACATCCATCTTTATAATTCAAATAGAGGCTGCTCTTTCCATAAAGACTTAGTAGTTAGGATTCCTTGGAAACCAGTTTTTAAAATGTTCATAATTGGTATAGTTTTAGGAGTTCAATAAATCACACCTCCTCTTCTCGAGTTGAAAACCAATGAGCAACAGAAGACAGAGACATGACTTCCCTGTTCATCTGCTCTTGGGCTGCCTTGTTTACTACAAACTTGCTTTGCAGGGATAGATCACAAAATTAGAAAATGCAGAAGGAGCATGGCCCCAGTGTCTTACTCCAAACCCCAAGTCATCTGACATTCTTTTTTCAAAGTAAAGGAAGCAAAGAGGCCACGAATCTTATTCCAGAAGAGATGGGAAGTTGTATTCCCCCACTCCAACAAAATAACCAAATGGTTGTTTGTATTTATTTTGTATGTAGATGACAGAGCTTTATTTTTAGAATCAGGAGTGGTTTTAATGAACAACTCTCTTACTTTGTAATGAATAGTAGGTTTCAAATCACCTTTCCCAAAACCCAAGTCATCTTTTTTCCCTTTGTACTCTATACAATATCTTACAGTTTGTCCCAGCAATACAGTGCTCACAAAGATGACTAATGATGATCCTGTTTTTCAAATGACATATCTAGGAGGAGTTAGTTTTAATTGCATCTGGTAGGTAGTCTCAGAAAGTGGAATTTCCTTTTATCTTTGTTGTTTTTGACACTAATGAGGGTTATATTTGAGACAGAATGTAATGGGGACCATTTTCTGTGCAAACTTAGTATGTCTGGGTTCCAGTCAGCCGAATGAAATTGGCTATCATCCCTTAGAAATTCTAGGCTTCGGAATGGGCTGTATGCCAGTGAACCAAAATCTGTATCATTCAATCACTAGTACACTTTTTCTTTTTTTAAAGATTAGTTTCACTTACCAAGTTTTCCATTTGTCTTCATAAAATCTTTAATATTTAATGTGCTTCTGACTTCCAGCTATGTTGCTGTAACTGGTTACCTAGCTCAGAGCTCTTAAGAAGTCATTTTTGTCTGTGGATAGTTGTTCAAATTGATATTTCTGTGAGGGGATGGGTCCTGGGAAGTCTGATCTGTCATCTTGATGTCACCCCTTAGTGTTTTTAGTTTTTTTTTAAAGGATGCTCAGAAATAGTGGAATTTTCCCTAAGAATTTTAGATATTCCAGAAATAATAACCTAAACCTTGAGGAAATTAGGACTACTAAGAGTGTTTATAAATTTTGTCTACTATATACGTACTCAAGTAATGTTAGCTACTAATATTCTTTTTTTTTTTCCAATGCTGAGAATTGAACTCAGGGCCTCATGCTTGCCAGGCAAGTGCTCCGCCAGTTGAGCCATGCCCCCAGTCCTTTCTGCTTTAGTTTGTTTTTTGATAGGGTCACGTGCCAGGGCAGCCTCAGACCATGATCCTCCTACCTCCTCCAAGTAGCTAGGACCACAGGCATGTGCCAACCCACTCGGCTTGTTTTTGAGTTAGGGCATCAGTAACTGTCCAGGCTAGTCTTGAATCCCACTCTTAGTACTTACACCTCCCTAATAGCGGGAATTACAAGTGTGGATGACTAGAGCAGATTTGCTAATGTTATTTCTTAGTCTGTTTAGATTTTTTTCACATCCAGAATATATTATGAGCTTCCCATCTTCTTGTGTTGTATTTTCTATTTGAACTTTTATTAAAGTATAATTCCTAGTTTGAACTTATGACAAAAATTTTGAAGTCAGTATCCATCATCAACATTGGATGGCATACTAACAGAATTTTAAGTGTGACTCCTGTGGATAGACTATAATCAGCTACCTTTTAAAAGGACAAATATTAGTGTTACACAAAAAGAAATAACACTAGCCTTGTTGAGACATTTTCTCACCTGGTAGTGTATATCATAGAGGCACAAAGACTGCTTCCAAAGGGGGTGGGATTCTAGAAATGAGCATTTTTAGCTGTTGCTTTAAATTATGTACTTTGTTACATAGTTGTATTTTTCTTTGTATTATGATCCTTTTCCCTGCAGGAATAATCTCAGATGGTTTCATTTAATTTTATAGCATTAAAGTAGTCAACATCAGATTTAGAATCCTAATGTTCATAAATATACATGTACACTGATTAGTAATTAAGTCATAGCCCTATCAGCAGTAAAGAATGATGCTTTCTAAAACAGTGGATTAGCAGGTAATAGCTTTTCCTTGCAATGATTTTTGCCTTTGAGTTACTGATGATATGGAATCATGTCTTTCTTACATATCATAGATGCTTGATCTATTTATATCTATGAAGTGTATGTAGCTTATACTGTTTTGATAAAGGCTGATAAATTTTATTTGTCAGGTAGTTTTTTGAATAAAAATTCATGCATATGAACAAAAGACTCCATTCTAAATACTTGTATGTTAATATTTTAGACTTTTTTTAAAAAGTTACTAAAACAGTTTAGAAACATTGATCACATAAATGTTTCACTTTGTTTTCATAGAACTTTTCACCCATTATTTCCTTTTTTCTTTTAAAGATCAGTGGATAAGTCTGTCATAATATATGATACTGTAAGTATTTCAAAATCTTGTGTGAGATGTAAATTATATTTGACAACTTAACATCAGTTTTCATTAAAGCATTATATAAAAAAATTTTTTTTCTGTCTAAGAAAGATATCCCCAAAAATACAATATATACATTCTCACAAATGGTAAAATATTCATGCAGGTAAGGTATTGGTGCTGGGACAAACCCTTCAATATCTTAATAATGATTTTTAAGATGGACAGATTTAAACATCTAATCACAAAAACTACAAATTTGAAGAGTATCAGTATGCAACGATCACTCTTAGTTAAACTTTTATTCCAGATTCCATAACAGCAAAGAATGAGTGCTTACCCCGCGATTTTGGAGAGTATAGTGGAAAGTGGCCTATCATTTTTAGTGTCTGAGGTAGATTTAGAGACTAGCATAAGAAAGAGTAGATTGGTGTGGGCTTGGAAAAATGGGAGTTTTGGCTTGTTTATGCAGGCAAACACCAAGTTGCATGAGTATATGAAGAAAAATGAATGGTTTCCATAGAGTTTCTTCAAGAAAAAAATACAAGTGACAAATTTCTGTTCACTTACCTGCAATGTGTACAAGTCATATGCCCCAGCAGAAATGCAAATCATTTCATGTAATAGACATTTGGGTTACTATCAGTAAGTTCAAATAGATTGGTAAATGCCAAGGGTCTTCTGTACTAAAACTTTCTGAAAAGGCCATCAGTAGACAACAATGCTGATAATTGAGAAAGAGTGAAGTAAGTTCTTGATAATACTGTTATAGAGGCCATTCTTGGTTGTTCATCAAGTGTAGTTTGAACTTATGTTAATTACTGATTATAAGTATTAGAATGCACATAGCATATAAACCATGTATGTGAAGTGAATATTAGCAGCTTTTCTCTTGCCTGAATAAACATAAAGCTGTTTTTTTTTTTTTTTTTTTTTCCAGAATACTCACAATGTACTTCACACATTGACTCAGCATACCAGGTCTGAACTTAGCCTCACTTTTTATTAATGTAATTGAAAAATTAGCCAGAAGATATGTAATAGTTGTTTTTGTTAACTAGGTATGTCACAACTTGTGCCTTTGCACCCAGTGTCCTTTTACTTGCTACTGGTTCGATGGACAAAACAGTGAACATCTGGCAATTTGACCTGGAAACACTTGGCCAAGGTTAGTAAGGATATCATCTTTAACTCAGGATGTTCCCACTCACTATTAAAATCAGAAATATGGTAACTCTCTTTTTGTGGTCCTGGGGATTAAACTCAGAGCCTTGAGTGTGCTAGGCAAGTGCTGTACCAGTGAGCTGTTTCCTAGCCTGAGATTTAACAAATCTTTTGAAAAGTTATTCATACTACTTTTTTTTTTCAACATAATGTGTACAAACAAACAATGTAATCTAAAAATAATTTTAGAGAAGCCAGTGTTGATGTACCTACATTAAAACTGTTGGTAAATACTTTTGAGGGTACATACATGTATATCACACCTTCTGTAGTTTCATGAGTTATTTCCATTCCATACTAGTTTTTCTGATAAATGTAGCCAGAGGAAAGAATAGGAATTATAGTTGTATTTTGTTCGCTTTGTTTTTTGCCTCATCAAGCAACATAGCCACACAATTTAGGAGTTTTTATTTTTGTCACTGTCAGAAATAAATAACCTAACGATGGTGCTGATAAACAGATGATAGAGCCCACAGAATACCTTTGTTGGATTGGGTTTTATATAATTAAGAAAAACTGAGCTGGGAGTGTAACTCAGTGATAGAGTGCTTGCCTAGCAAGTGTGAGGGCTAAGGTTCTATCCCCAGCACCACAAAAACAGGAAAATTTTTTTCTGAAGTGAAAAAAGTTCCATAGGGGTAATATGTAATACATTATTAAATGATGTTAAATTTAGTATATACATATAGTGAGTTAATTTTTGAACTTCTTTAAAGGAAGTTAAAGTAGTGAAATAGATTTAAAGAAATTGCATTTACTTTGTAATTCAAAGTAGGAATGTTTATAAAAGAAGTACTTTGTTACCTCACTTGCCTTTTTTTGTGTGTGTGTGTATGTGTGTATTTTACAGCAAGGAGCACAGAAGATCAGCTGAAACAATTTACTGAAGACTGGTCAGAGGAGGATGTCTCAATGTGGCTTTGTGCACAAGGTTTAAAAGACCTTGTCAGTATTTTCAAGATGAATAACATTGATGGAAAAGAACTGTTGAATCTTACAAAAGAAAGTCTGGCTGATGATTTGAAAATTGGTAAGATTAGTGAAAAATTAGGCGGTCTTAAAATCAACATTTAAGTGCTGTGAAATCGATTAGTTGCATTCATGGTTTCCTTTTAATATTCTAGCACAGTAATTCTGGTGAATATATTTTATGGATTATGTTAGGAAAAAGAAGATATATAACACTTATTTGGGTAACCAAACCTACCCTGTAATTACAATTTTAAAAACTTGTGTATTTTAAAATTGAGTATAACTCTTTGTCACAAAATTCACTCTTTTAAGAGTATAGTATAGTGATATTTTTGTTTCTTCAGAGTTGTGAAACTATCACCACTGTTTAGTTTTGGAACATTTTATCATCTCAAAAAGAAATCTCATATCCTATTCCCCTTTTTAACCAGCCCCTGTGATCAGTAATCTATTTTCAGTCTCACAGTTTTGCCTATTCTTGACTTTTCATGTAAGTACTAATATCTGTCCTTTCATGCCAAGCTTTTTTCCCTTAATATGTTTTTAAGGTTTATTCAGCTTGTAACATGTTATCAGTACTTCATTCCTTTTTATGACTAATAATCTATTATATGGATTTTTTACTTTTGCTTATCCAGTTACTAGTTAGTTACATGTTTTAGCTGTCACGAATAATGCTTCTATGAATGATTGTATACAAGTTTTTGTGTGAGCATCTGTTTTTCAGTTTTCTTAGGTGTATAGTTAGAAATAGAATTGGTGGGTCACATGGAATTCGATGCTTAACATTGGAGGAAATTGCCAGGCTATTTGCAATGCAGCTGTGCTGTTTTACAGTTCCATCACCAATGTATGAAGCTTCCACTTTCTCCATTTCTCACCAATACTTATTTGATTTTTAAATTATAGCCATCTCAGTGGTTGTGAAGTGGTTTCTCCTTGAGGATTTTATTTACGTTGCCCTGATGACTAATGATATTGTCTCAATTCATTTGGGTTGCTGTGACAAAAATACTATAAACTTAGGTAGCTTATAAACAACAGAAGTTTATTTCTCACAGTTCTGAAGGCTTAGAAAGCAAATGTTGTGTCTAGTGAGGGATCGTTTCCTGGTTTGTGGATGGTCTTCCCATTGTGTTTTCACTTGGCAGAAGAGGAGCGCTCACTCTCTGAGGTCTGTTTAATAATGGCACCGATCCTATTTGTGAGTGATCTACCCTCATGGCTTAATTGGCTCTCAAAATCCCCCTGCCACATACCATCTTTGTTGAAGACTGTTCTCCTTTTGATTTGTCTTGATGCTCTTATTGAAAATCATGTATCCATATATGTGAGAGTTTATTTCTGGACTCCTCTAATTTTCTGTTGATTTATGTCTATTATGCTAGTACCAGACTGTCTTGATTATTGTAGTTTTGTAGTAATTTTTGAAATTGGGACGTATATATCCTCCATCTGTGTTGCCGTTTTCAAAATTGTTTTGGCTGTTCTGCGTCCCTTGTGTTTCAATATGAATTTTGGGATCAACTTGTAAGTTTCTGTATCTGACTTTGATAGGAATAGTTTTGAATCTATAGATCAATTTGAAGGTTGTTGTCATTTTAGCAATATTAAGTCTTCTAATCCATAAGCACAGGATGCTTCTCTTTCATTCAGGTCTTAATTTCTTTCAACAATGCATTATAATTTTCAGTGTACAAGTCATTTTTAAGTATTCAATTCAGTGATTTTTCGTATATCAGAGATGTATATTTTCTCAAAGAACTCCTGTACTTGTTAGCAGTATTCCTCATTCTTTCCTCTCCCTAGACTCTGGCCACCACTAATCTACTTTCTGTCTTTGTAGACTTGCCATTTGGAGATGTCTTGTGAATTGATTCTTCATACAATATGTGCCCTTTGTGTTTGGCTTCCTTAGTTTAAAATACTTTAAAGGTTCATTTATGTTTTTGTATGTTTCAACTTCATTTCTTTATCACTGAGTCATGTTGTATGACTGTCCAACATTTTGTTTATTCATTCACCAGCTGCTGGGCATTTAAAGGGCTAATTTAAAATTTAAAATAGCCAATTTTTGGCTATTATCTATAAGGCTGCTATGAACATTAGTGTACAAGTTTTGTGACTGTGTTTCTATTTCTCTTGGGGACATAATTAGGAGGGAGTAATTCTTTTTAACATTTGGAGAGCTTTAGGACTATATTCTAAAGGAATTGCATCATGTAACATTTCCGTGAGTTGTGTGTGAGGGTTTGTTTCTTCACATTTTTGTCGCCACAATGATTTTTCACATTCAACTATTAATCCCCACCAAACTTACTTAAATATTTCAATTGGATTTGGCTCTGATAATTACGTGGCGACAAAAATGTTGCACATTCTTTAGTAAATAACAGTTTTGCTTTCTGCTTCTTAAAGTATGAAAAGTTGGTAAACTCAAATTAGATGCAAAATTAGAAAATACACTAGCACATTTGTTTTTTCAAACCATTCTGAAGTTTTGGGTTTTTTTGAGATGATCTTACTATGTAATCCAGGCTGGCCTCAAACTGCAATCTTTCTGACTTAACCTCCTGAGTGTTGGGATTACATGCATGTGCCACCATACCCAGCCAGTCTGAAGTATCTTAAAGTTTGTTTGTTTATTCTGCAAAGTGTTTACTCTAAAGGCTCAAGAAGCTAACTTTAATCTTCTACAGGTGCTATTTTAAGCTACAGTGAATTTCTTTTGGTCTTGAATTTTTTTTAATTTATTTTTTTATTCATATGTACATTGGTCTTGAATTTTAAGAAAAATAGATTCTTAAAATAGTAAATTGGGCTAATAGAGGATTAAAATTGGGATTGAAAATAAAGGTAAGAGACAAACTAATGATTTATATGGTAGTGAATTTTACTTTTTATATGCATAACTGTTTTGCTTGTATTTGCTTACATAGTATAACTGTTAAGGCAGTTTCTAATGTCAGCATAAAAAAATCTGAATTTGCTCAACATTCAGCATATGGAGAAAGTTGATTTATTGTGCAATATAATGTATATTGAACTGTTAGAGACTAAAGTAGTATACCCATTAAGTGTGACACAACTACTGTCAAAGAATTGATCAGTCTATCAAACCATTTATCAATAGGCCTTTTGTAAATACATAACTTTCTTTTTTGTAGTAAAAATAATAGTAAGGTTTATTAAGAAAGAAATCTAGTATAACAGGACAAAAGTAAGGAGAAATGTAAAAAAGAAACATTTCCTGCTCCCATGTAGGAAATGGGAGTAGAGACTCCATAAAGGATCGTTCTGCATACTTGAATTTCTGAATTCTGATTTAACCAAGGATAATAGTCATTTTCTAGGATAGTTAATGAAAACCTAGGGGTACAATAGCCCTAGAGGTTTAGTTAGAAAATAATTCCTTATATCTAGTACTACATTTACATGAGAAATGTTCAACCTTGATGTTGAGAAGGGTATGTTTTCAGACCTTTGTAAATACATGACTTTATGACACTACTGTAGTATTTAATATCTCATTCAGAAACATGAAGTATCAGCTCTGTGCAGGTGACTTAGGCCTCTAATCCTAGCTGCTCAGGAGGCAGAGATCAGAAGGATTGCAGTTCAAAGCCAGCCCAGGCAAATAATTCAAGAGACCCTATTTGGAAAAATACCATCACAAAAAAGCACTGATAGAATGGCTCAAGTTGTAGAGTGCCAAGCATGAGGCCCTGAGTTCAAACCCTAGTACCACCACCAAAAAAAAAAAAAAAAAGTATGAAAGATGAAGAGCATGAAAGTCAATTTTTGATATGCTACTAGGAAAGCAGTGAGTCTACTAATTGACCACATGACTTTCATGTACATATTTGCCTCAGTTTATAGCTGGGTCTTTGGAGTATTAAAATGCTACATATCTTGGAGTTTGGAATTAATTATAAATGATAAAGGCCAAGGAACTGTTCCTTATCATGTCAGTATTTATGCTTATGCTGAAATAATCATTAATCATACATTCTTAATTGGGAATGAGATTTTTTTCAAAGGGTTCACTTTTATATGTTTTCTTTCCAAGAAATCATAAAAGCACACAAGACATTTTCATCATTTTGTAATCTGCCACGATTTATCAAGTGTTAAAGACTTAGTCACCAGCAGCTTATGGCACTATGGTAGGACCTAATGGAAGGAAGTTAGGTCATTGGATACATGCTCTTGTAAGGGATATTGTGCCAAATCTTTTTCTGTTTCTTGCTTACTGGCCACCACAAGGTGAGCAGCTTTCTTTGCCTCATAAGCCCACCATGATGTTCTTTCTTTGCTACAGGCTCAAGGGCAACAGGTCAAGTGGCTATAGATAGAAACCTCTGAAACTGAGCCAAAGTAAATTTTTCCTCCTTTTAAGTTGTCTTGGATATTTTGTCACAGTAACAGAAAGCTAACAGATGATTCAAAAAAATATAATAAAAATTCCTTTTTAAAGCATTTTAAGACAACTTCCTTTATATCCTCAGATTTTGAAAGTTTTATGTTTCATTTCTTAGTAATACTTAAGATTTTCACTTGTTACATAGCTAACTATATATCGTTAAGTAATTGCACACTTTTTTATCTTTATAATGATTAAAGTGAAACAGTCCCTTCAAATCTAGTTATTGTGCACTGACCCACTACTGGATTGGGCATAACCCTTCCAGTTCAGCTGCCACTCTTAAGTTTACCTACCTCACTTTCTACCAAGTACTTTTGAACATTTCGGTGTCTCCTCCTCTCAGGCCCATCAGATGTCTTGTTGCTTCCTTCCATACAGATGTCCTCTGGATGTTGGTGGTTTGTCCTCGCCCATTTATATTGTGAGGTTCATGAGGATACCTTGCTAGCTTTCTTTGTTGAAAGTGTCTGTGGAATTTGCTTTTGCTATCTAGTTGCTCAGTTTTTAATGTGGAGATTCAGTAAATTTAAGAAACCTTACTGCTGCCAGGTGCTGGTGACTCATACCTGTAATCCTAACTACTTGGAAGGCTGAGACTGGGAGGATCATGGTTCAAGGCTAGGCTGGGACCATCTCCAAAATAACAAAACCAAAATGGATTGGAGGTGTAGTTCAAGTGGTATAGTGCCTACTTCGAAGTGTGAAATCCTGAGTTCAAACTCCAGTCTCACCAAAAAAACCCCAAAAAGCAGCAACAACCAGAAACAGTGCTACTGTTTCTCCCAAGTCCTTTAAAAAAATTCCTACCCTACTTAATAGTTGTGTTTCCCTTTCCTTTCCTAATTTAGTTTTTATGTCGTCTCTTGGTATTTTTATTTATAAGTATTTAAAATAAGATATTAGAATTTATATTTTTTAAAATAAAAAAAGCAAGAAGCTAACTTTGGGTTCTTCTTGGTCCCTGTCAGGGCACTGAAGATCAGACTAAGGTTTCCAGGCTTTAGCACTGTCAGGTTATCCATCCTTCAGCTGATGCTGGCAGGGCTCCTTTGGTAATGCTGCTTGTAAGACAGGATTGGGAAGACTAAGGGCACAAGTAGAAAGGTCTCTTGTCCATTTGTGTACCCTGATCTCTGCTGTGACCTGTCATTTCCCATTTCTTCACTCTGGAACCCAGTTACCTTCTGTTTGCTCAGGGATTTTCACAGTTCAATTTTATATTTAGTTTTATACATTTGATGGTTCCATCAAATTCTCAATTGTGTTATCATTTCTAGAGTTAGGTAAGGGGAAAGGAGGAGGGTACTGGAGCTGGTGGCCCATTTTAACTTGTTACAGTATGCTACCTTTCAGGACTATAGTAAATAATACCCAAATACCACCATTCCCATACCAAGGATTTACTAGTCCTCAGCAGGTAAGTGTCCTTTCTTTCTGAGCAATTAAGTTTATAACACTTCTCCCTAACCCTCACTCACAAAAAGAGATATTTGTTTCTCCTTTAGCTCTGTGGAAACAATCTGGTAAATACTTCCCTAAGGGGCAAGGTGAGCTCCATTTTTAAATGACATTAAAAGTGCCCAAGGAGAACACCCAGTTTAACCTTTTCTTGTCTGGGGAAGTTTGAATTAGGACTTTTAATAGTCTCTATTACAAATATTTTACATATTAGTGTACATATTTTTGACAGAAAGGAAAATGCAGTTTTTTCAGAATATTAATTGATCTTATTTTCTTGTTATAAATTGTATAATTATTCCTTTAAACAGGATGACTACTGTCTAATTATAAACATATTCTAGAAACACTCTAGAGACAGTCCTGACAGTTTAGCAGTCCTGTTGGGGTAGAGAAGTTTTACTTGAGAAATTATCAGAAAGCATACCCAGTCACAATGAGTTTTCTACCATCTCATCTTTGGTACTTTCACCTCAGTATATCTTGATCTGATCAAAGCCTTCAGTCTGTTGCTCTTACTTACCTATTTAAGTGATCTATCTCTATTCTCATTTTCATTTTTAAAGTCCATGACCCATCACTGTAACTCCTGTTAAACCCTCCATTTATTTTCTTGACAGAAATAAAAATACCTGGCTTAGCTAACCCTTGGAAAAGGCAGTATTGTGGAAGGAGCAATCCTAGGAAGGGATGAACTCAATAAACTGTTTTTATGACTTGTGGTATTAAGGTCATCTGTTGTGATCAGATGACAATATGCTTGATTTTAGAGATACCCTTTCCTAAGAAGGCACTTTTGTGTTGAAATAGCTTTCTCGCTCCCTCTTTTTTTTTTGGTGGCACCAGAGTTTGAACTCAGGGCCTCTCACTTGCTAGGCAGGAGCTCTTACCACTTGAGCCACTCCACTAGCCCAAGATGGCTTTCTCTTGAATTTAGATAGAGATCTCATAATGTATCTGAGAGAATCTCTGAGCCATAAATATTTTTGCCAGGTCATTCAACAGGAAAATACTGACTTAAGTTGTAGTACTTTTAAAACACATTTTAAAGATCCTCAATTTAGTTTCACTACGTTATATGGGAAAGTCATACTAGGAAAAGCAGTCTCCAAGCAGCAGGCAGTTGCTAGGTTGACATCACATTTACATAAATATGGGCAACAAGCCCAAATAGACTTAAACAGCTTATTGCTGATAGCATTGTTGACCTGGGCTTCATGTTCTAACTGAGCCTCCTTTCCCGAAATTCTCACTGGGGCAGTTTGTGTTTGTGTCACAGCTAAGGAGCTGCAGGCTTATGAAAACCCCAGTATCATAAGGGGTCTGCTGGCAAACTAGTCCAGGACGAAGACATTGTCATTCCACTGGTTGGGAAGGGAAGCTGCTTTCTGCCTGAGAAGGGGACAGTATCCCCAGCCTCCAGTGCTACTTACAGACATCCTTGAAAAGACTGTAAAGATGAAAGATGTCTTAAGATTTGTGTAAACATCATGGAGAATTACCTCCCCGTAGAAAGCAAGCTGGTTTGGCTTAAGGGAACTGAGACTTTTTTTTTTTTAAAATGTCCTGGGATTTGAACCTCACGGCTTCACGCTTGCTAAGTATCTGCTGTACCACTTGAGCCACTCTGCCAGCCTGGGAACCAAGGCATTCTGAGATAAAATTCTCCTACCCGTCCCACCCTAAACACCCCAGCCTAAAGTAGAATTGTCAACTAGTTCTAAAAATGTAAACATCTAATAACACTATACTTCCTAAAATTATAGACTTCCAGTAATTAAAACTTTTTTAAAAATAAGGGTAAAAATGAAAATTGTGCAGTTTTGGACAAAATGAATTTTATTTGTGATTGTGCTTTATTTAAGTATCACATCCAATATTGTTTAAAAATATTATAATATGGACTCCTTACATTAACCTGAACTTTTTTACAACGATTTTTAGGAATTTTTTTGTTCTGCAAATTTAAAAAAATTTTTTTGTGTGGTGCTAGGTATTGACCCCAGGATTTTGCATCTACTAACCACATACTCTACCACTGAACCACATCCTCAGCTCTTGATGTATAAATAAATTGGCCAATAATGAACCTTTTCTGATTTTGTGAAGTGTATTGGTTTCCAGCCACCTGAAATTTTTGAACTTTCAGAATCTAAGGTTTGCAGTAGGCTACAAATTAGCTGCTGACATATTTTAACTATCCAAGTATTCTGTATTACATAGATTCACAGAGGAATTTATAAAAAAATTTTCATATGGCAAAGTAGTATGCCAGATTTTTGGTTGCAGTTGGTAAACTCTTTGTCTGCTAAAGTCTCACATAAAGATTACCAGTAGTTCTCTAGTCCTAATGGAATAATTTCTTTTCAGAATCTCTAGGCCTACGTAGTAAAGTGCTGAGGAAAATCGAAGAGCTCAGGAACAAGATGAATTCCCTTTCCTCTGGAATTCCTGATGAATTTATATGTCCAATAACTAGAGAACTTATGACAGATCCTGTCATCGCGTCGGGTATGTTTGATGGCTACCAAAGAATAATGTAGACAGTTCATAGAAGTTTGCTTAAATGCAGGGGAATTTTCAAAATTCCTGTTTTATTTCTCATAATTGTTTTTGTTTCTTTTTGAAGACTCGTTAGACCTGGTCTAATTGAACACTTCATATTTCATAATAATAAAAGGACAGAATAGGTTTGGAGTTGAGATGAAAGGGTTAAGATTTTAGGTTTCACTTAAACTTAGTGGTGTATATTTAGTTACCAGAATGTAAAAATGAAAGTGTTTTAAGATTGGCTGTTAGAAAAAAAATAAGAGAGCTTATTCTATCATAAATTTAAAGATTATGAAGTACTAGTCCACATTAATTTCCAATTGTCAATATTCAAAAATGTGTATACTTTTTGTATTATCAGTAAGTTCACACTCCATTATGGTTTTTTAACCTGGGCCTAGAACTTAATTGTACACATTTCTGAATATTGTCTGTAATTTTCACTTGAAATACCTTTTGACTTTTGTATTAGTTGGTGTGTGTTTGCAAATCTTTGTATTGTAAATATCTTGGTGCATGTTTCTTTTTGTTGTAACCATTAGTTAGGCTATTTCCACAGGATATGTGCTCCAAAGCAGAATTACAGTATTTTATGAACATGAGACAGGAGAAATTTTATTACATTGCTTTCTAGAATAAAGGAACCAGTTCAGAGTGCTACGAGCTGTATTTTTAAGTGTACTTGTTTTTCTAGTTGAGGGATCATTGAATTTTATAACTTCATTTATTTTTGCTAGTTTAATAGTCATTTGAAACTGTATTTCTTATGCTTCTAAAAAAAGCAGTGAATTGTTCCACATTCTTCCCTATACTGGGTTTTGGCTGTCTTTTCATCCTTCTCAGTCCAGGACATGAAAAGCAACCTTGGTTTTTGTTCCTTTGAATAATACTGAATTTGAGCATCTTTTTATATTTTAACCATTTATGATTTTATCTGACTTCAAGTTCAGTTCTCTTATTTTTAGTTTTTATTCTTTAGTAAGAAATATACTTATGTGAGGTAGTAATTGAGTGCATGCACTGAAGGGCCAAACTCCCTGAATCGGTTTCATTACTTATCTGTGTGAGGCTGTATAACCTCTTTGTGTCTTGTTTTCCTCATGTAAAAAATGGGGATATTAGTACTTACCTCATGGGATTCCTGTGAGAATGAGTTAATATATGTGAGGTACTTAAAATAGTACTTCATGTATATTAACACTCGATGAATGTCAGTTACCTATTTTTATTTCAGGCTATGAAATTTTCTGAGTATAGTAATGGCTATGTATTCTTAGCTTGGTTTGTTAAATCACCTGTTATTTGCAATAGAGAAAAAACAACTTGGGTTAGTTAAAACAAACATAGCAATTTATTAAACGCGAGTCTTAGGAAAAACTAGCACCTGAGAACTTACATACTCAGTGTTCTGTTTATCTATTCAGAGGCTTCTGAATATTCATTTTCTATGTTTAATGTGCCTTTTCCTACAAGATACAAAAACATGACCAGTAACATCTTACATTTCTGGTTTTCATAACCTGAGAGAGACCATTATGACATAAGATCCCAGAGTAAGGACTGATTGAGTCAGTAGCCTGCATCAGTAGTAGTCCTCTATAGGAATGAGGTGGAGGACTATGATATTTGCCCAACTGTGAAGAGGCAGGTTATATAAACAAGGCATGACAGTGCTGAAAGGGAACTTTCCTGGAAGAGTGTGTGCTGACCAAAAAGTATATATCCGCTGCACAGATTTTAACACCTGGATCTAAGTAATACATACATTCAGTTTATGCTTTTTGAATTTTGCAACTGGTATGATTAGTTTTTAGGCTGTTTTGGGAGTGGGGAGGACAAGGTGTCTAGTTCTGTTGCATGGGATTGAAGAATACAAAGGATTTTTTGGGGAATGGTTTGAGATTTTTCTTGTATGATTGTTCATGATTAATGTCAGGTAAATTTCAGTGGACATGTATATAAATGCTTCTTTGCAAAATTTTGATAATTATTAATTTATCAATATATAGCTATCAAGCTTGTCCTTAATACAAGTCCTTTATGACATTGCTGCCCAATAGAACTTTTTGTTATGATAGAAATGTTTTTTTCTCTGCTGTCTAATACAGTAGCTGTATTATAGTGTATTGAGCCCTTGAAATGTGGGGAAATATTTCATTTTGGTTAAATTCTAATAGCACACACATCTACAGTATTGGCCAGCGCAGTTCTGTAGATTAAGTTTGATAATTAAGGTATAATTTACACACTGAAATTCCTCCGTTTAAGTGTTTTTTTTTTTTTTTTTTAATGTCTAAGCAATCTGTCTTGCAGCACTCTGGACTTAGAATTTTATCTAAGTGGCATCAGTAAGGATGAGCTCTTTTGTGTTTGGCTTCCTTTGCTCAGCAGAATGTTTGTACATTGATTTATCTTGTTTCATGTATCAGGGATTAAGTCTTTTATTGTTGAGTAGTGTTCCATTGCATTCATCTAACCCTTAATGGGCTTTTAGGTCTTTTCCATTTTCTGGTTATTATGCCTGAAGCTGCTACCACATTCATGTACAAATCTTTATCTGGACATCTCATTTCTTTTGGTGAAATACTAGGATGGAATTACTGGGTTGTATAATAAGTGAATGTACTACTTTAATTTCCCAGCTGAGAATTTCAGTTTCTCCACATCCTGGCCATTTGAATCCAACAAGTCGTCTTGATGGGTGTGAAGCAATGCATTGTTAGGTAATTAGTAACACAAATGATTTAAAATTGCAGTGTGTTTGTAGATAGGAAAACAATTGGACACTTGTTGCTTAGCTGTTTTGCCTTTTTATTAGGTTCTTGTTTCACAAGATTGTGTCATTTGTAGGGAGACAGTTGTTTTCTCCTATTTCTTTTCAGATGGGCCAGGATTTCAAAAATGTTGTGTCATAGATTTCTGTTGACTTTCTTACTGAATGTCTGTTATTTAACCAAATCACTGAGATTTTTCTCAATGTATCCAGAAATCTACAAGGGTAGACTCTGGAGACAGGCTGCCTGGGTTTAAATCCCAGTTCTATATGCACCTATGTGACCTTGCAAACTTGTTCAGGCCATGCCTACGTTTCTTCAGCTGCAAAATAATCACATTTTGTTGTACAGATGGTATAGGTAATAGATAGTATCCTTTGACAGCATGATATACTCCCAAGTATATATTAAATATTTTTATAGTATATTGGTTTAGATTCTTTGTTGGAAACACAAGTTTTATGTGTTAATTTCATTTTCTGAAGCTTTTGGGATCTTGATCCTGATCTTTGTGTCAGTCAAGTATTACTTGGTGGGGAAGATGTGGTATACTTGGTCTCTTTTTTCTAGGTAAAAAGCTCAGAAGATCTCCAGCTATGCAGGAAACACAAATGGAGGGTCTGGGCCTAAACCCTAGTTGAAAAATACCTAAGGCAGAATGGGCTGGCTGGGTTCAGTAGTAGAATACTTGCATAGCATGCAAAAATAACCTAGAAAAGAACAATGAGGGAGGCTGCTATCAGAACATGTTATAAAGTGTACAAATAAAAGTGTGGTATTATTAGACCAATGGAAAATAATTCTTAAAAATCCAAGCCATGATTCAAGTGGGTTAGGAAATTTACTCAGTGGTAATGATAGCTTTTTAAATCAGCAGTATTCTAACATGTAGAAAAGGATGAAATTGGATCCTTCATATTGTATATGTATATTAATTCCAAGTGATTCAGCAACCAGTGTTCAATGTAAGGCTATTCAGAAGTGTCACAACAAATCCCCCTTGTGCAATTAATGTATGCTAATAAAAAGAAAAAAACCCCAAAAAACCTTAAGTCCCAAGTTTTCCCAGGGGAAAATAGATGAAGTAATAATAATCCATATACATTGAAATCTTCCTAAGAGAAGGACTCCTAGTTTTAAAAACGGACAAAAAATATGGTCAGTTCACAGGAAAAAAAGCAAATGGCTCAAACATAAGAAAAAATAATGTTACATACCTGACATATTACACCACTGATCACCTAGAGATTGGTAACACTTAAGAGTTTGATATCATATTCTGTTGGTGATGTGATGGGAAAAAATTCGCATAAATAGTCCTAGTGGGAATAAGAAATGGAGGATTCCTATGGAATCCATGAGCACGGTATTTTGATTAGCCCACGTGAATGGATCTACCTTGATGCCAGAAAGAACCATAAAGAAATTTTAGATGTCAGATTACATTAGTGAAATACCAGCAGTATTTTCAAACAGTTGCAGGCATTGCAAATTAAAGCAAGTAAGGGGAGCCAAGCTTTCCAGCCCAAGAGAAAGCACTACAAGTATAGAAAGTAATGAAGCAGAAACTCCAGTCTCTTCCCTCTTACATGATCCTCCTGCCTGAACTTCTAAGTGCTGGGATGACAGGCATGTACCAACACACCAGCTTAGAAATTCTAGTCTTTACAGTTGTAAAGGCAAAGACTTTTGCAAGAACATAGTATTATAACATTTATCAGTGGATTCTTGGAGTATGGTGGCATCTTATATCCCTATTCTGTCACGTCCCAGATGGACAAATGCTGGAAAATTTTGCGAAGTTACTCCTAAGGCTCTTTCCCCTTCATCTTTATCCAAATTTATTTTTACTACCACCGTGTCTGAATTTTTGACATGGTCCTGGCTCAGTTGTAGTGGTCAAAGGGACTGAATAAAGTATTATAAGCTTATGATACTGTTCTAGGTAATTTGTGTACAATCTAATCTTAACATATTTATGATGGTAGAATTCCAGCTGCTGTGGCAGAGAGATGTGGGGAGTAAGCAGCATAAGCATGTCAAGAATACTACTTAAATCACAAGAGGTCTTTGTAATGTTTTTATATGCAATTCTTTTGAGTAATCCTAACTTCCCTTTCTTATGTCTCAAATTTGTGTACTTTATTTTTAGATGGATATTCATATGAAAAAGAAGCAATGGAAAACTGGATCAGCAAAAAGAAACGTACAAGTCCCATGACAAATCTTGTTCTTCCTTCAGTGGTACTTACACCAAACAGAACTCTGAAAATGGCCATAAACCGATGGCTAGAGACACAGCAAAAGTAAAATTGTTGGGCTGGGTGTGGTGTCACAATCTTGTAACCCCAGCTACTTAACAGGTGGTCCAAGGCTGGCTGGGGACTCTTATCTGAAAAACAAACTAGAGCAAAATGACTAGGGTGTGGCTCAAGAGGTAGAGCATTTGTCTAGCAAGCATGAGGCCCTGAGTTCAAACCCCAGTAGCACAATACAATATATAATAAAGTGAAATTGTTTATTCACTGATCTCATTTGGTTAATTTAAAGGTAAATACCAACCAGGCATTATCAAAAGCAAAACAGAAGGAAAAAGGTAAGTTTCCAATTTAGTCACTTATGAAAACGATTTCCATTCTTTAAAACATAGGAACTGAATTACACATCTAACCTTATTTCTGTTTTTACAAGGGCAAAAGCCTTTTTGTACTTGTGATAAAAACTATAGAAATAAAGCTTCACTATGACTTTGAATTGCAGTGCCCAAATTTATTATCATTAGGTATAGGTGTATCCCAGATATAACAGGTGTTTACATTCTGGTCAGTAGCCATTCGATAACGCTTAGAAATCTTTGGAAAAGAAATTCTTATAAAACAAAGTGGCTAAAAACTAAAATAACTTCCCAAATGGAAATACCTGTTTTTATATAAATACACATACAACCCAAAGCCAAACACCCCCCACTCCCAACAGGTAAAGACTTAAGTCTATGGCCATCCATAGACACAGCCTCTCTGCTTGATATTGCATGCCCAGCTCTGACTCAGGATCATGGGGAGCAGTACTCAGTGTTGCCTGACACAGCTTCTCTTCCCAGGAGGACTTCACTTCCCAAGTTCATGTGTTAATGGGTGCTTTATAGGAAAGGCAGGACAAGAAAAAAAGATACATTTTATCTTCTTCCCCATTTTCTTTTTTGTTTTTAACCTTTATAATTTAAATATATGGCTTTAAATAAGGACTGAAAGTACTTTTTTAGACTTCTAGTGATAGCAGTAGTCAGATAATCTAAAGTTAACCTAGGCTTAACATTCCAAGATAGAATTTTATCATAATACAACAGTTTAATACTCACTCTCAGTCACACTGAAAGTATGTGGGCATAAAGAGAAATACACACTTTTTAACTGAAAGATAACACAAATGTGAAGAATAAACTGTCATAACAGCTCAGCATGTTGCCAGTGTTTTGAGAATTACAGTATTAAAGATACTGTTGCCAGTGAAAACAGACATAATTAATAGATTGCTTTTCCTCCTGCTTTCTTTCTATTTCTAGAAGCTGCCATCCTTATTTTGAAATTATAAAATGAAATTAAAAGTGCTTTTCATTCTTGTCTCTAGGGTAACAAAGATTTAAAACAAGGCAGATAGCTGTCATGGGGATGTTCTCTGCTTATTCATTGAATCAGTGAATGCAGACCCAATTCTAGTAATAGTCTTTATTCCTTAGGGAAAAGTACAGTAGTTGTGCAGAAATAAAACTACATAACAACAGAGTAAGACTTTCACAAATATTAAAAGAAAACAACAATAAATAAGCCATAGTAGTTATAGCAGAACTCACAGAAAGCCTATAAAAATGATAAAGCTGTTTGTACAAAGACACACAGGAACAAACATTGAAGAATGACACCATAAGGTTCCTATTTGTATAAAACCTTAATGATGTTCACAGGAACTTCGTAACTATTCATCTAAAAAACATTCTGCAAATATAGAACTTCCTTTTCCCCAATTCTAGAAAATAAATTTCACATCTCGACATATAAAACAAATACACTCTCATGTCTCTCAAACCAGCATTTTAACATCCTCCAATAACACACCATTTTCATATAAAAATACCTTTAAACCAAGGTTCATTCCTGTACCTTATCTTTACAAATGAATAATCAGTTTGGACTTAAGTAGCACCTCAAAGGTGTTCATATAAATGAGATAAAGTGCCGTTACTGGTATACTGTTAACATGCCATAACATATCATTCAGTGCAATAACCAGCATGGATGAAGCTTACAAAGAACATGCAAATATATGGGGTTTTGTTGTTTGTCTTTGTTTTTAACTACTTCATAATAGTTATATTTACAATTCTGAATAAAACTAGGCTAGCTGATATATACATCATGTGTCTAGAAAGTAATGATTGCATAACAAAACAAAAGCAACAACCAACCATCCCTTAAGTATTCAATTTAAATACTGTCCTTAAAAGACTTTGGAAGGCTTGTTTTGGGAACATTATCATTGTTAAAAGTAGTTTTGGAACCACTTGGGAGCTAGTTTACAACGCCACTAGAATGCTAGTCTTAGTATTTTAGCACAAATCTGACCTGAACAACAATCATGATTCCAAATAGCTTATCCTGTTTCTACATACCATGAATATAGTTTACAGAAAGGTTCCATAAAAAAATTCTGAATAAGAACCATAACATGGAAGTGTTTGTTTAATCCTCTTAAAATAAGGGAATGATACTTCATATTTTGCTTAACAAAATTTTAAAAAGGAAAATCAACTAGACTATGCTTATAATCACACTTATTTTGGGCTAAATATACATATAAATTGGGATTTGACTGAATGGAACTAAAAATTTCCATCTTTTCCAGAATATACTTGGACATTATGTCAAGTCAAAACCTATTATTCTTTAATAATGGTCATTTTTTTTCCCCTCTAAATAAATACTGTGATTTTACAACATAGCAAAGTCTGGAAGAAAACCAAGGAATTTCACAAGAGAAAAGCGGAGTTAATGTTTTCTTGGCTGTCTTAAATTTTTAACTTGATACATAAAGCTAACTGTAGTTTTCAATTCTGTTTAGCATACTTTTTACGGTGACTTCTAGCTACTTATAAAAGAACTTTTATCCTATGTTTTTAATATATGAATGGCATCAGATCCACCCAAAGGAAAAAATATGGCTAAAAAGTAACTTTTACGATGGAAAAATAACCATTTAATTATTTACCACTAGAAGCCAACAGACTTTTCTAAATTCTGAAATGGATCTCCTTTTAAAGGCTCACACATTTGACTCTATGAATGATCGCTTTGGTTTTGCCGAAGTGAGGTGGCTCCTGTGGGCTTCACTACTGACATGAGGTGGCTGTTTGGTGATGCCTTCCTGGTACAGATGAGAGACACTCTTAGTTATCCTGTTGTCTTGACAGTGGACTGGAATTTGGCACTTGTTTTCTTCTGGCTCCTTCACCTGAGCCCCATTGTGTACACTTCCAGTCAGTGTGGAAACAGAACAGGCTTTGGCTTGACTGGGATATCCTCCTGGTTTGAGAGAGGGCTTCTCCGAGTTGGCTGTGTTTGTGAGTAGTCCCTCTGTCACCTGACAGTGCCAGGTGCGGTTGGGAGGATTGCTCTGCTGCTGGAACCTTGCAGTCTTGTCCATGATGCCCATGAACGGGGTATTGCGCGGCCTGTGTTCAGCAGTACCACTCTGCACCTGGTTTGCAACTTTGTCTTTAATTCGAGTGTCTTGTACTTGGACCTTGAAGCCATCTGAAAAACTACTGCTTGAAGTCAAACTACTGGTTGAACTTGACATCTTTATGCTGCTAGATGGAGAACCAGAAGAGCCTGAGCTGGTGAGGGAAGCTGGATGTCGCATGTCACTACAGCTTGTTGATCCACCCTGGCTTGGAGGGGCTACGTCCGCAGCCACAGAGGCATGAGACAGGAGCCTCTCAGCAGCTTTGACCTTGCTTGGTAAAGGATATGCGCTACCACTCTCGCTGCGCTGCAACTGGACATTCTGGCTGGAGCCCAGCCGATCCCCAAAGTGGCTGCAACTAGCTCCCATAATGAAGGGACCTGTTCCCTCTAAATGCTGGTTTTTGCCCCCAGCAGCAGCTGCAGGGATTCTACCTGGCATGGGACTCGGGGGAGGATTCTGAGAAGAGACTTGCATTTTTGTGTTACTGTTTCTCATGCCAGACACCCCTGAGCCC
The DNA here is from genome assembly GCF_047511655.1 of Castor canadensis. NCBI lineage: Eukaryota > Metazoa > Chordata > Mammalia > Rodentia > Castoridae > Castor > Castor canadensis. Next base: position 113,751,131 of record NC_133389.1, on the reverse strand, counting down.
AGATGTTGGTTGGTCTTCACTATCTGTGCCTGTTTGGTGGGCTGCATAACCAGTCCCGGTTGAGCAACAGTCTCCCTCAGGGCCTTGTTCATACCCACTCTGCTCTGTGGCGATCCTGGCCTGCCTTTGGACAGTAACCCTTCTTGTAGGTTTCGGATATATGGGGAAGGGACAGATGAGGGTGGCTGGGACCTGGGAGCTGGGGAAATGGATTCTTCCTGTGGAAAAGTTTCTTCCTCTTCAGCCTCCTCAAGGTGGAAGTGATCATTCAGCCCAGGGGTCGGGGCGTCCTCTTCGTTGTCAGAGTCATTGGGTGGAGCTGGCAGCAAGCACTGCTGTTTTTGCTGCTGGCTCTTTTGGAGTTGTTTGCACTCCTCTTCTACACGGGCCAGAAGCCTCTTAATTTCCTGATTGGTGGGACAGAGTTTCACAGCCTCCTGCAAGTCAGCCAGAGCTGCCACAAACTGCCTGCATATGAAAACATAAGATGTAATTATAACCAATGAATAAACAACTCTGAATGCAACTGTTCATAGCTGGGCTCAGAGGAAAGAAGGTAACTGAGTGAGGTCTGACCACTTATGGAGGTTACTAGGTCCTGTGTAGCCCGCAGTTCCTCAGTTAAGTGGCAGTGCTGAATTCTAACCAGATCTGTGTGACTCCAGGGCCTTCCTCTATCTCTAAAGCTCCCTGGGCTGGTATGAGATTAGGTAAAAGTCAGTGGGCATCACAATCCTGCTCGTGTTATCTTCACCAGCCTCACTGTGCCTCCTCTTACTCAGAAGTCAGACACAACCTCCTCCCCTGCTCTTCCTCCTTTAGTTGCCAGTCACATGAACTCAACTATGTTCTCTGTGTAGCAGCAAGTTTCAGCTGGGCTAGGGTGGGAAGGAACAGTTATTGCAACGTCAGGAGACGACAATAAAAGGTTAGGTAATACTACCACTGTGCCTCTTAGAAGCTACTAATGTAGTATTAGAAGAGACGGGGGGTATCTGAGTAACGCTGAGGAAACAAAACTTCCTCAAACTCAGCTAGCAGGTTTGATCCCTCAGGAAAAAAGCCTCCTCTACTCAGGTGGGGGACTCCAAACGGTACCTGCTATTTCTCTTCGCTCTTGCCCTGGCATAAAAGGCTTCGTAGGACTTGGGCTTCAATTCCAGAGCCTTCGAAGCAAATTCTTCTGCCATGCCAAAGTCCTGGTGTCAATGGTTAAACACATGTATCAGAAGCAGCACTGAGATGAACACAGGCAACTCTTTACTGGGTCTGTGCTAAAGGCATCACAGTATGGGACACACTAGAAAGGGGAGAGGGGAAGGTATGTTCTCCTGTGTTTTGTTTTTGTTTTTTTTTTTTTGCAGTACTGGTGTTTGAACTCGGCCTCCTGCTTGCTAGGCAGGCGCTCTACCAGTTGAACCACACCTTCAACCCTTTTTTGCTTTTAGTTTTTTTTCAGTTAGGGTCTCAAGTTTTTGCCTGGGGCTGGGCTTAGACCCGGATCCTCCTCACCTAGACTGCCTGTGTAATTGGGATTATAGGCATCCATGCCACACCAAGCTTACTTGTTGAGATGGGGGTCTCACTAACTTTGCCTGGGCTAGCCTCAAACTGATATTCCTGATCTTGATCTCCATCTCCCAAGTAGCTGAGATTATAGGTATAAGTTACTGTCCCTGGCTTTTCTTGCTTCAAATTTAGATAATCATCACAGCTGTAACAGTGCAGTCATAAGAATGCAGAAGAGAAGCAGCAGCTGATGACTCAGGAGAAAGAACAGCGGTGGAAGCAGCACACACAAGGTGAGGACAAAAGCCCATGGTGGGAAGAGGGCTTGGCAACAGCGCTGACCAGCCAGTGTCCATATGCTCCAGCAGGAAGGTGTGCACTTGGGAAGCAGGTGGGTCAGATTGGGATCAGGGAGGATGAAGTTTAAAAAAATCTAGTAGAAATAAGTACCCAAACATCTACTAGTGAGAAATTAATGGAGTCAACCACTACTAGTTACAAATTAGCTAGTTAGGCCTTCTGAACAAACCTAAGAAACACAAGGCAGCAGTTGTAACAGACATTTGTGTTGGAGGAGCAGCTGGTAAATTCTTGTTACTGGCAGTATCACGGCTGGGGAGGGAGAGGAGCAGTTTGCATTTGCTTCTCACCACTCAGCAGAGGAAGCTACACCCAGGTGCATCCTGTCAGCTTCTGCAGGAGGTCCCTGGGGTGCCAGGCTCACACAGTCTGCACACCATCAAACAGGTATTCCCAGAATCTGGCTTTCAGCACTGTGACAGTCCCACTGAAAGGACTAGGTTGGGATAATGGGGCTCAACTTACATTTGTTTTTCTTCGGCATCGAGACAAATTGAGATACAGAGAAACTCTTAGTTCATTGAATGGCCTCATGTCCTCCCCAACTCCTTCTCGAGGAAACTTCCTTAAGGCATATTGGTACCGCTGGGCTGCCTCCTTCATCTTCCCTTTCTAGGGTTCAAAAACCACAGAAATTTATCCCTTTCCAGAGGAGCTAAAATGCACAAGTTCCCATACCCCGAAGACCTCCTGTAAAACCACTGTAGCAAATCAGAAGGAGCCAAATGAGTAAGTGCCAGGGTAGGAACTCAGACAGTAACTCATCTAAACACGCTTGGGCTTCGCTGTCCTCATGTGCGTCTGCAGCATGCTTGCACAGTGGGGAAGAGCACAGCTTTATATGAAAGTGTTTGTAAATTGCCAAATTGATAACTATCAATCTTAATGCGTCAGATTATCTTTTCAGTTCTGTATGTTAGAATTACTTCAAGAATGATCTCATCTGATGATATTTTAATGCCAAATATAACAAATCAGATGAAAAAATGATGCAGTTTCTAAGGCAAGTCAAGTCTTGTGGATAAACGAGCTTCCTGCAGAATAATAATTCCTCTTTTAAGAACTAAAGCATGGGCTATAAAAACCAGGACAGCACCACATCATTTTCAAGGCTAAAGAAACGTATTTGCTCAGTCAGTCCCAGTGCACAGCAGGTGTGCAGCTTGTTGAAAATAGCCTGGTATTTCTGACATAATTGCCTACCAACATCCATATTAAAACTACTTCGAAGCCAGACAGTACATACTCTGAACTCAATTTCAAACTGATTCCAAGCCAGGAACCCTGCTGGGTCATGCTATATGCCTACTTATTTGTTGCTATTTTAAAAAGTAGGGGAGGGAGCAGGGAAACTTACAAGGTAGCAAATATAGCTGCCTAGTAGAAAAGTGATTAAAATTGTCCCAGTCTTGTGGGTTTTTTTCCCCACAAGAATGTAAAGAATAGTGATATTTGTAAATGATCTATACACCTATCTAAACCTGGCATTGGCAAACCACAATTTCAAACCGAATCTGGCCACTGCCTATGTTTACAAATGAAGTTTTACTGGGACACAAGTGTGCTCCTTTACCTATGTATTACTGTGGATGCTTTGGTACCACCAAAAAGGACATACCAGAGTCTGCAAAGCCTGAAACATACACTTGCTGGCCTTTTACACAGAAGTGTGCTGATTTCTGATCTGCACTGATGTCTTATTTTGGAAAACTTAAATTCAAATTTATGAATCTGTAAATCATATTTTCTGAGTGAAAACAGGAAATTATCTCATGAATAATTATTATATATTACTTGACTATATATGACATAAAAATGTCTCTAGAAACAGTTCCAAATTCTAAAAGTTGATAGAATGAACAATTAGAGAGTAAAGGCTTAGGAGACTGAATTGTTCTTTTCTTCTAGAAATGTCTCTGGGATGTTCCTTTTTCACATGCTTTTATGATCATGCCACCACTGTGCAATGGGAAAGGCTAAGGTACCTCCTGTCTGATGAACCAGCCAACCTAGAGGTAACTCCTTCATGCCATGGCTTCAGGCAGGAAGTCACAGTCACAGCCTCAAGCAGAAGCTCAAAAAATAATGGCTCTCAGACACAGAGAAGGTCTTTCCAGCTCTCCTGCTAAGGGATTAAAGGAACTCTGGAAGTGAGGCCAGGTTAACAACTTTTCAAACTTCCATTACCACTAAGTTATGTTACACTGAAGTACAGCTACAGCCATCCAACACCAAACTACAAGTTTGCTTGAAGTCAGTTACCACAGCATAGAAAGGGGTGATACTACTTACTTTGTACATGACATTCCCTTCCTCCATTAACTTCTGTAAAAGTATAATCAAAATATCAGGTTTGGAAGTGGCCATTGCCCAAGCAGCATTTCCTGTAAAACAAACATGCTTTCAGAGGTGCTTCCAAGGACAAAGGAAGGCAGTTCAGTTCTGTAGCCCCCACAGCTGCACAACACTTAAACCAACCACTGTCCTGGCAACTGGGCTCCTACTGTTTATGTCTTGGGTTTCCAGAGAGCACTATGAAGAAGGAAAGGGAGTGAGATGCTAGTGGTGAGCTCTGTTAGCTTCTAGTCTGTTTTACACTGAACCAGCCACAGGTGGAGAATGGTGCCTGCAAAGTCTATCCTTACTGTTCTATTGAAAAAAGTAAGGAGAAACTAAGGAACCCACTCCATCCCTCTCCTTTGAGGGATACAACAATGAAACCAGGCCTCAAAGGAATTTCTCTAGCTCCCTGCAGTGGCAGGGCAGATTGACAAAGTCTGCTTTTACAGTCCACTCTGAGGCATCCTAGCTCAGCCTTCCTATCCCATTCTACCTTGCAGCCACAACCTTCTCTCTAGCCCCACTCTGAGCACTTAAGGGTGCTGTGGGGAGGAGTCCTGACAAACACAGGCTTGGGAGGCATCCTACCAAGCTCACACATGATTCTGCTACTGACTATGACCTAAGGGAGCTCAGCTAATTCCCTGTGCCTTGGTTTTCTCATGTAACATGACTGTATCAACATTACCTACTCACAGAGCTATGGGGAAGGTCAAGTTAAAATGAGAAACTATTTAGGTCAATTCCTGATGCTGTTTAATGCTTAATGTTGGCTAATGTCATTTTTGCTGCAGTCTCTACCCACAATGGTTCTTGATCAATCAGGGACACTCCAGTTTCTCCTTCCTCCACAACTCTGAATGGTGTATGATGCTCCAGCCAGCCACACAGACAGGCCTTTCCTGCTCAGGTCCCTCCACACTATCCTCAAGCAATCCCCATCCTTTCCCCAAGGAGCCTCTCACCCCTTCCTTCACAGAAGCTGTGCCAGGCTCACTGCTTCTCCAGCCACTAACCACAACAGCTCTAGAGCAAAGGACCATGGCCTGGTTGATCCTCAGAAGTACCTGGAGAGCCCTCCAGGCTACAGTGCTCAGCTCACCTACAACTACAGCCTGGTGTTAGCACCAGGACATGTGTGATTCCAGACTGGTACTCCACCTTAGCCTCTGCTCTCCACCCACTCTGGCATTGACAGCACAGGCGATCTCAACATTTTGGATGACTGTGATGATATGAGACAGGGAGACAAAGACAGGTGAGGGAGGACGCTGTTCAGACATCTGATTCTTGCCTGGGAATGGGAATCTTTCTGCCCCTTCATGTATTCTAAAGTCTGAAGTTAGCCCCCTCACCCTGCTGAGCCAAGCTGGGGTTCACTGACCTAATTTGGCTCCTTTTCTGAGTAGTGTCACCACTACAGAGGTATTTCGACAACCAATGGCTCTGTCCAAGGGGCGCATTCCACTGTGGTCCACATGTTCTATCACGGCTCCCTTTTCCACCAGGTACAGCACCTGCAGCAGTGAGAAGAGAAAAGGCCTGAGGAGCAGCGCCTGGCAGGAGCCTTGCCACTGCCTGAGCCTGCCTTTTGGCTCCCATTCTAGATGTCTGGCCACACGGGATCCTAGAATGGAAACGAAGCTAACACACGAGAAAAGGAGCTACAGCCCATAGCTAAAACCGTCTCTGTTGAAGTGGCTTTGCTGTCAGTGAAAAGCATGTTGTGCACAGGGACCTCAGGCACCAAAGACAGGTATAGACACATGTGCATGAAGAGAGGATAGGCACCCTTCTTCTTAGGCCTCAGACAGGAGACTGTCACCTTACATGCAGGGAGGCTCCTGCAGTGAACTCCAGCATACTAACAGGGTCTAGCAATGGCACCTTAGAAACACACAGAACCACACACAATCCTAGATCACAAGCTGCAGAGATAAGCAGTTTGGACCAGATGGACCTGGTGTAATTCACTTTAATCCTCTAGCCAGAGGCTTGGCAAATCCTGGACTGTGAGGATGACAAGTGTGAGGCCAGGGTAAAAGATGTGATGTGATAAAAAAAAAAAAGTATTGTTTGGACTAAATTACTTTATTCACTCTAATTTCTCTACTTAGTGGCAAATAAACCTGTAACCAGTTTAGACTTTCATTTGGATCTGATAGGATATGCTTCCCAGCAGCCCTACAGCTATTCAAATGATACTAGAGGAGTTAATATCTAGAACATACAAAGATATATAACTCAAAAAACAGTAATAAAACCAAATTAAAAAGTGAGTGACAGACTTGAACAAATTATTCCTCCAAAGATGATATCCAAGAAGCATATGAGAAAGCATTTGATTTCACTAGTCATCAGGGAAATGAAACTCACACCCATCAGGATGCCTACTGTTTAAAAACAAAACAGTACAAGTGTTTGTGGGGATGTGAAGAAATCAGAACCCTTGTGTACTGTTGATGTGAATGTGAAATGGAGCAGCAGTTGTGGTACAGCGGTGCCTTGAAAAGTTAAAAATGAATTCCAAATGATCTGGCAATTCCACTTCTGGGTATATACCCCCAGAGAACTTAAACCAGAGTCTTTAAATGATTCTTGTCCACTGATGTGTGTTTACTGATAGACGAATGGACAAAAAAACATTTATGATGCTGGCTGCCAGTGGCTCACACCTGTATCCTATCTACTTGGGAATCTGAGATCTGGAGAATCACAGTCTAGGCCAACCCAGACAAGGAGGTTTCTGAGACCCCATTTCAACAGAAAAAAGCTGGGTGTAGTGGTATGTGTCTGTCACCCCAGCAACAATGGGAAGTGTAAAATAGGAGGACTGCCATCAGGCTGGCCTGGACAAGAATCGAGACGCTATCTACAAAATAACCAGAGAAAAAGGGGTAGAGGTGTGGTTTAAGTGGTAGGGCATCTGCCTAGCAAATCAAGAGCCCTGAGTTCAAACCCCAGTGCTGAAAAAAAAAAAAAAAAAAAAGGACAGTTAATAAAAAACTAACTCATTTAATTAGTAATTTCTCATATGTAAAAGTGATTTTTGAATGATTTATGAATTCTATTTACATGGAATACTATGAGAAAATAAAACTACATGTGTACAAACACATTCATGTATGTGTCTGCAGTACATGTGATTTCTAAGCAGATATTTTTCAGCTTCTAAGAGTATACTGAAATCTTGACTACAGTACTTGAGTGGATTGCATGTCACAGAATTAGACACACACACACACTGACCAAGTCAGCACAGCCTCTAAAGACCGAACAGTTCAGTGCTGGGCCTGCTGCCCACAGGCCCCACACAGGTGGAGGGGAGAGACCACCTGTAGGTACTCACAGTTTCTGCATCACCATAGAAGGCGGCTAGGTCAAGGGGAGTGCGGCCATTCTTGTCTGTCTGGTCTATCTCTGCTCCTTCTTCAACCAGATACTGAACCACTGCCCTGTGACCCTTCAGACAAGCCCAGCTCAATGCTGACAGGCCCTCTTTGTCCAGAGAAGAGAGGCTGGCACCTGAAAGGAAAGTCCACTCATAGAACATAAGCCTTATAAGATAACACGTGGAAGCCGAGCATCCCACAGCACATAGTCAAGCAAATGAAGTCTGGAGCCAATGGCCAGATGGTCATCACTGAAGCTGAGCAATGGGCATGTGTGTGTTGGGGGGGAGGGGCGGAATTCCCTAACACAAGTAAATACATTTCCGTAGCAAAGTTAAAATTGGAAGTAGAAAATACTATGTGGGTTTGCCAAAGCTTGTCCTTGCAAAAGAAATCTATGCACAGAGACTGCTGCTACCTTTTGAAAGGAGGAATTCCACAGTGCTCAAGTGCCCTTCACAGGCAGCCACCATGAGGGGTGTCCGCCCCTGCTTGTCACTCAGGTTCACATCACAGCCTCGTTCCAACAGCAATCTAACAATCTGAAACAAACACTCAGAATTAGTCTCCCTTCTGCATTTTAAGCCATATTCTCTATACCCAGGCAGCTTTCTCAATCTTGTAAAGTAGGTAATAACTGTCTTCTTTAAAAACTTTCTGGGCTGTGATACATGGGACCTGTAAATCTTTGTACTGAACAGAATCTTTTCCTGAATATATGCTCAGTTCATTACCAACACACACACACACACACACACACACACCCACACCCCCAGGAAGAACACTAATTGTGGAGGGGGCTGTCAGTTACAATCAAGTAAAGACAGGACGCCACAGTGTGGGAGATAGGATAACTAAGGATAGTTCAGCCAAGGAAGGGGCAAGCAGTAGTTGTTTGTGTCCCTAGCTGGTGTTGAAGCTAAATATAGCCAGCCTTTTGTATCTGTGGGTATTAGTGGATTCAGCCAACAACACATTGAAAAATACTTTTTAAAAAAGTTTCATCTGTACTAAACATGTATATACTATTTTTCTTGTCATTATTCCCTAACAATTATAATGACTACTTACATGGTATTTATATTGTACCAAGCTTTATAGGTAATCTAGAGATGATCAAAAGCGCACAGAGGATGGATGTGGGTTATATGCAAATCTGCCATTTTACATAAGGGACTTGAACGTCTTCTGAGCTTGGTATCCCTGGGAGTCCTGGAACCAATCCCCTACCAATACTGAAGGATGACTGATACTACAAGAGAAGGGTATGCAGGCAGGAGTAGCTGGAGAAGAAAGCTGGAGGACCACACCCTCAGGTAATGTGCTTTCCTAAGACTCAGGGTTGGAGAGAGAGCTTGCTCTACTTTATTTATGTATTCATTTATTTAGTGGCATGGCGGATGAAACCCAGGGCCTTGCACATGTCTGGCAAGCACTATACCACTAAGCTACATCCCCAGCCAAGAAAGCAACTTATAACCAAGACTCTTAGCTTCAGCAGTATGCCTTCATCCAGTGTATGGTGGTGAGGCTGGGGAGGAAATACACAAGCCAGGAGGGAGTCTCAAACCCACCCCATGCCAGTGGAAACTGCTCTATTCTGGGGTCAGGTCTAGAGGTTTCCCTGTCACATACTCATTACATCACCACTGAGGCAGAAGGTTGAACATTGCCATTGCTTTGCCTTTATGCATCAAAAAATGCCTTCCACCTTCCTTGGACTTAGAAAACACAGAGACCAGGAGAGAGAGGTTGCCACAGGGTCATTGTTCTTCCTATAAGAGGTATAATATCATTTATTTGACTGTATAGTACACATGTAAACTGGTGTCAGGTGTGGGATAGGTATGTGGTTGCTGTTTACAAAATGAAGGAATGATGAACCACTGTGCCAGGGATCCCGACTCCACTGAATTGAACACAGCTATGAAAATGTTTCCCGTGCTTTAAGAGCACCACAGGCCTGCTCTTTTTCAAGTATGTTGGCCAGTGGGTTACAAAACAATAGCAGATATGTTGTAGCAGACCTCCTATTCCCACCATCCATCCCTGTCAAGAGAAGCAGCTAAGTGTGTCTGGCCTGGCCATCATTTTATCCCCAGCCTGCATGGCTGACTACACGTTTGTCCTGTCAAATCTTTGCTTTTGCCCTGACAGCACAGGCAGAAACAAGGGGAACAGGGATCGGGCCACAAGTGGTCTCCATAGTGAACTCCCCCCCCCCACTCATTGTTACTGAAGCCTGCGGGGGGCCGATGGGGTACCTGCCAATGCCCCTGGCGTGCTGCGCAAAACAGAGGGAGGACCCCTCTCCTGTTGGTCCGTGACACGGCAGCGCCCCGCTCCAGCAGCAACTCACATACCTCCAACTTTCCTCTTCCTGCAGCGGCAGTCAGGGCTGTGGGAAAGTCACAGGGAGGAAGAGGCTTTAGGAGTGAAATGCAGGGGACACAGGTTCTCTGACATTTTCCCACCCCCTTTGTTCCCCTTTACCTTTAAATCTGGATGAGCTCTGCAATAGCTGTGATCAAAGGAGCACAGCAGAAATGATACCTGACAGTGTCTGGGCCAGGGCCTAAGAGATAGGCAACTTGTGCTTCCTTCAAGTGCTCATTCTTGGACCAGAGACCATGCTGTGAGGAGGGCTGAGCAGCCCTGGGTGAGGCCCAAAGAGAGAAGAACCAAGGCCTGCAATGTGGCTGACAGCTGCAGGTGAGCTCCCATGGACAGCCAGCACCAGCTACCTGACCACATGCAGGAGCCATCATGGGAAGGGCTCCTAGCAGGAGTCAGACTGTGTCACCTAGAATTATAAGGGCAGGGCCACCTAGACCTGCCCCATCATGCCCCACCCAAATTGTAGATTCTGGTTTCGATTTTCATAGCAGAGAGAATCAGAACAGAGTGCAGCACAAATGGAGATGAATATTGTTATTCAGACTGACATCTTAACCTTAAGTCAATTTTATTCAACAGAAATAATTACTGAGGACGTCAGGAGCATACCCCACCATTCCTGCCTTGACAGAGCTCAGAATCTAACAAGTCAGGATTTAGAGTTAACTAAGTCAACAACAAAATGGGGAAGGGCAGATTGCAGAGGGCATGGGGTGCTGAGTGGATGTCAGCTGGGGTTCAGGGGCTTCCATGGAGTGGGGCCACTATAGGGAGGATGACACTATATAACAAATGAAACAAAGGTAAAGGGAATGGCCAAGATTCTTAAGAACCCAGCATACCAGTGGTTGTGCCATTCCTTTGCCCCCATCCGAGCTTCTGCTAGTCCTCTAGGAAAGGACAATAGGTGCCAGGGACAAGGACAATGGCTCTTCAGTGGGACAAGAGAAGAGGACAGGTCAGGGCTGAGTAGCATAGGATCAATGCTCCTCAGGTAGAAGCTCCACCCACCCCATCCCCTACAGTGCCTGCTTGGGACAAATTTATTTTTCAATATAACCTTGAACCCATAAATTCCCAGCTTCTGGAATAGAGCAGTATCCATACAAACCAGACAGAACTCTCAGACTTAAATGAAGAAACACAGGAATAGAACCTTCATAAAAGGCAAAGTCAATGCCAGTGAATTTATGAAAAGTACTAGATCTCATACCAATCAGGTAGTTGAAAAACAGATGTGGAACAACTGGACAGTCATTCCCCATTGGTGGGAGTGACAGCGGAGAGTGCTGGGGACAAAACAGGTGATATTGGTAGGTCACAGTTGCACCTACCTTTGCATAGTAGCACCTTTCACACAGCCCTAAACCAGACACAGCCTACATGGTTGTCAGTGGTGGAACACAGCAGTGTGTGGGGTTACCACACAATGGACACCACACATCAGTGGAAATACATGCTATGCAACTAAACTCAACAGCTCAAAACACCAAGAGCACGTGGTGGCCAGCAGTCCGGTAACAACAGACTTGATGAGGGGCCTCCTTTTAGAAAGGGTGAGACCTGGCTCTGTCTCCTGAACACCTCCGCAGCGCTGGGGACTCAGCAGTGAAGACCAAGAGAGCCACATATTCAGGAAGCTTGGCTTCCACACACATGTCTGAGTGCAACAGTCTTTTTCAGACCCCTCTCAGGATGGTTGGCTGACGATCAGTCTTTCCAGTGTCTACCTTCTTAGAAGGCCAGGGAGGTAGGGGGTCAGCTGCTAATCTGTGACCGCCTCTGGTCACATTTACTCCAGCCTCCCATCAATCCAGCCATATTTAACCACAGGAGCCATGTATACACACACAAGGAGCAGAGCTAACAGCTGGGCCTGATTTCCTATAATAAATGGTGGTTCTTCCAGGGTACAAAGTCTCTATACACTGTCTTCTGGATCATAATGCAGTGTGGCCACCGACTTCACCACATCATTTATCAAACCTTCCTGACATCACCTGAGCTCTGCTCCCAACCCTGAGGCCTTCTCCTCCTGAGGCAAGTGAGGACAGGACTCAATGGGGGTCGTATGGGGCAAGTGGACACGGCAGGGCTAGTTCTGGGAACCTCAGGTGTGAAGATCAGAAACATGGCAAAGGTCACACAGCCTCTCCTGTCCTTCCCGAAGGGCAAGTTGGCTCTCAGTTTGCTTCTGGCTTCCTGCTCCTGAAGCAGGACTATGGCCCTCACTGAGGACACTGTCCCTCCTTCAGTGGCTTCTTCAAACTAGCCCCTTGTAAGGGTTTCTGTGGCAGCCCAGAGAGGTCAGGTGACCCAAGGGCCTGGCTCATTCTAACTGCTCTGCTCATTGTTGCACCCCCACCTGGATGATTCCATAGCCTGATTCTTTCAAGAAGTAGCTCAGCACAGCTCTCCAGAAAAATATGTTTAAGGGGCTGTGTCCTGACTGTTAGCCTCAAGCCTCTTGATTAGCTTTGTAGCAGACAGTATTGAAGGGGCAGGAGGGTGGACCAGAGGTAATCACAGAATAGGAGCTGACTCTAGCCTCCCCAGGCCTGACCAGGGGGACCTGAGGGGCTGGCATCTGCTGGCTGGACAAGATGTTCTAACATCTGAAACAATTGTATTTTTCCATGAGGCAAAACAAATCCTGTCGGCATGTCCTCCTTGGTTTCTATGGTAGAATGCTACTTCAAGCAGTGGGATGGCCCTTTGTGGTTCATCAAGGTGGCAACTGGTAAATCCAACCATGTCTCTGTGAGAACTCAAGAGCGGGCACCAAGGTCTAGTTTCATGGGTCCCTAGCAGAGGGTGTAGAGGCTGGAATGCCGAGTCTCCCAAATGAGGGATTCCTCAGCTCTGGATTCCAGGGGTCAAAAATGTAACACAGGATAAGATACCCAGAAACATGACTCCAATTTCACTTACAGTGTGACTCTGACAAACCCTTGAGGTCTCCTGGCTTCATTTTCATTTGTATAGTTAAGGGGTTGAAATAGATCAGGTTTATGAAGAGTCCAAAGGTTCAGCAAATGTTTTAATTCTAATTCCATTTTTTAAGTGCACCTTAACTATTTAAACATGTGTAATAAACATAATACCCTTTACCATGTCTGCTGTTACTAGATTCTAATACTCTGAGGTGACCTAGCAGATTATCACGGTGCCCAGAGTAACTTATATTGAGCAGTATTCATAACATATCTCTCCTATCTTCTGTTGAATTTCTTACCACTGTAAGAGGAGCCTTTTCTTTTCTTTCTTTTTTTTTTTTTTTTAAAGCAGTACTGGTTATTGAACCCAAGGCCTCCTGCATGCTAGGCAAGTGCTCAGAGCTACACCTCAAGCCTTTTTAAACTTTGAGACAGGGTATTGCTAAGTTCTCCAGGCTGGCCTTGAACTTTCAATCCACGTGCCTCAGCCTCCAAATTACAGCTGGAGGACAGGTATGCACTACCATACCTGGATCACAAAGAAGCATTTTAAACTATAGTTGCTAGCTGCATCACTGATGTGGATGAATGTGGATTTTGTCAAGACAGTGCAGTAAGAATGAAGACAGAAGGAAAATGGGTTCCACTCCTATCTGTGATGTAAACAAGCTCACTGTCCTCATGGAGCAGACTTGCATTAACAGTTTTATGCACTGACACACAAAACCAGTGGACAAGGTGCAACTACCCTTAGCCAGTCCTAGCCTCTGTTGCAGGGAACCCCTGCTGCTGTCTGTTCCTGCCCGTAATGACTGTCACAATACTGATTCCAATGAGCAAGGGGCTTGGGCACTTTTTTGTATAGTAGGGGACCAAAATACGCCACCCCCAAATCAGTCTGCCTCTTTGGCACAAGGTCATTTTGTGCTGATTGTTTTGAGAAACTGAAGACATGGGAGAAGCTCTAGCAGAGGAGCTGCCCTTTTGTGAGGGCAACTGACACCTCTACAGGAACTCCCTTGGCAGGACTCCTCTGTTTCAGGATACCAAGTGTTGGGTCTGGAGACCTAAGTCAGTTGAGTGGGTATCCCATCCCCCATGGAGAGCAATATCATTCCTGCATCCTGAGGAGTTAGAGGCCTGCATTCCTGCATCCTAAAGGAGAGATACAGATCTACCACAGGGCTGATGAGCAAAATGCTCTCAAGATTGTTTCCTCTCCCCCAATAAAGGTGCAAACCAAACCAGTTCACCTGAGAAAGCCTGCTAATCCATGGCAAATTAAAAAACCCACCTAACCCAGAGTTAGAACATCCATAAAAACCCCAGCCTTCACCTGAGCAGTGAGCTGCCATCTTCTGGGCTCCACTGCCAGTACTTTAGCTGTAGCCTTTCCTTTCTCTCCAATAAATCCTACTACTCCTCTCCATGTGGTCACTTTGGGCCTACATTTCCAACATTTTGGTGCCATGACTTGGATGGGGGCTCCCCACTAATCCTGGTGGGTCCCCCATTCCAACTTACCCCACGACCACCGAGGACATGACTGGCCAGGACTCATCCTCTCGATCGCCCTGCTTGCATCCAACACCAGACATTCTTTGGTGAGTCCACATACCCTTCTCAGGCTCCCTTTGTGGTCTCTCCCTTCGGTGTCTCTGGGGTTTTCAAATACTCCCCCTGTTTGGCTATCTCTGGGCGGCTCAGGCAGTAGAGGTATTCCCTTCCTTGTTGGGCTTGGATCCATTTTGTCGTGGGTCTCAGAGTCCCATTGTCAAAAAGCCTGGGCCCAGGTGACCCATAGCCCTCGGCCCATCGGCGGCCTTGCAAACCACCTGAACTCAGTGAGGACCAATTCTCATGTGTTTTGCATTCTCTTGGATATTTGTGCTGTGCGAGGCCGCTCCACAGTACGTAATATCCTCCTCTCCCATTCCAGGACCAGGTCCCTCATAATGAGTACCTCTACTTCTTCTCTGCTGTCTGACTCCCCATTGAGATGCCTCCTCAAAAATTTAGACACCTTGGGTTTGACCCCAGACATAAAACCAAAAAATTTAATCCGCTTTTGCACTCAAATCTGGCCCACTTATCCTTTAGACAACCAAAATCACTGGCCCCTCTTCGGGTCTTTAGATCCAAACCTTTTAAGGGATCTGTATAACTATTGTGAGTGATCGGGACGATGGGGAGAGATTCCATATGTTCAAGCCTTCTCATTCCTCCGTCTAAATCTGGTTCTCTGCACCACTTGCAAACCTAAACATGTACTCCTTGCTCTAAAGCCTTCAGCCTCAACCTCCACCCTCTCTTCGGACTTTGACCCAGCACAAGCCCCCTCCATACCGTCGGCAGGCTCCACCCAATCCTCCTAATCCTCCTCTTCCCCAACCTACCCCGCCATCACTTCCTGCTTCTTCACCCCCTTCCGTGCTGCCCTCCACCCCCACTTCCTCTTCCGCTCCGATTCCTCCCTCTTCCCCTACCTTCAGTCCTCCTGCCACTAGGTCATGCACTCTTGCTGCCCAGTCTCCCCCTCCTTCCCTCCTAGCACCCCTTCGGGAGGTAGCCAGATCTAAGAGCATTGTTAGAGTTCATGTCCCCTTTTCTATGCTCAATCTCTCCCAAATCGAAGCCCGCCTGAGCTCCTACACAACTAACCCCTCTGCCTATGTCAAACAATTTCAATATTTACTCCAGTCTTACAGCCTAACCTACCATGATATCTATCTCATTCTCTCTAACACCCTCTTGCCTGAGGAACGTAGAAGGGTTTGGGAACAGGCTCGCACATACGCAGATGAGGTCCACCAAACCAGTCCTTCTCACCCTACTGGCACCCTGGCAGTGCCTGATCATGATCCCAATTGGGACTACAACACCCAGGCTGGACTTACTCTCCGAGACCAATTTGCCACCTGTCTCCTGGCAGGACTAAAACGGGCATCACAAAAGGCCATTAATTTTGAGAAACTCCAAGAAATCATCCAGGACAAAATGGAGAACCCCTCTACCTTCCTAGACAGATTGACCAGGGCCCTCCAACAATACACCAACATTGACCCAGATTCCACAGATGGTAGATAGCTCCTTATGACTTATTTTTTCTCCCAAAGTTACCCCGACATTAGGGCTAAACTAAAAAAACTCGATAGAGGCCCCCGACTCCTCAGACTGAAGTGCTGGCAACTGCCTTCAAGGTGTTCCAGTCCCAGGATGAAAAGGCAAAACGCCAAAAATACCAGATGCTGGCTCAGGCTATGAGAGGCCCAAATCCTCATACAAAATGAGAGGGTCAATGTCTGTCAACTGGGAGCCCCTCAGGCCCCTGTTTTAAATGTGGACAAGGGCCTGCCCTTGTCCCATGCTGCCACCATGACCTTGTCCTAAATACCATGCCCCTGGGCATTGGGCAATTGATTGCCCTGGCTCCCGGCGGGGGGCCGGGTTGGCTTCTCCAGTACCGACCTCATAGGGCTGGCAACTGATGATTGAAGGACCCTTGGGACTCCCCTCCCAGCAACTACCATCTTGTTTCTGGAGCCAAAGGTAAGCCTTCTGGTTGATGGGTGCCCCATCTGCCTCCTCTTGGACACCGGTGCCACTTTTTCAGTTCTGACAGAGTTTTGGGGGGCCACCAGCCCATCACAAACTCCTATTGTCGGGGTAGGGGGACAAACTATTTTTCCCAGAAAGACCCCCATGCTTTCCTGCTTCTTTTCGGGTCATCCTTTTGCCCACCAGTTTCTAGTCATGCCCCAATGTCCCACCCCTTTACTGGGAAGAGATATTTTGACCAAATTTTGGGCCTCCATCTCATTTAACTTCTATCCCATTCCCCTTCTCTCCCTTATGGCTATGGCCGGCCCTTCTGATTTCACCAGCCAGACTCTTCCCTCAGGGGTGGACCCCAAGGTATGGGACACTCATACTCCCTCCCTGGCCACTTGTCCTCCCATTAAGATTCTCTTACAGGATCCCCATCACTTTCCGTGCCAGCCTCAGTACCTCCTCCCTACTTCCAGCCTGCTGGGACTACAACCAATCATTAACGATTTACTTCAAAAGGGGTTCCTCAGACCTACCCACTCCCCATACAACTCCCTCATCCTAGCTGTAAAAAAATCAAATGGTACCTACTGCCTTGTCCAGGATCTTAGACTCATTAATAACGCTGTTAAACCCATACACCCCTTCGTCCCTAACCCTTACACCATTCTCTCCTCTATTCCTGCCTCCTCCACTTACTTCTCGGTCCTTGACCTCAAGGATGCCTTTTTTACCATTCCCCTCTCCCCCGACTCACAGGACATTTTTGCTTTTACCTGGATGGACCCACTCACACACCACTCACAACAGCTCACTTGGACAGTCCTCCCTCAGGGTTTTAGGGATAGCCCTCATCTATTTGGCCAGGTGCTTGCTAACGATCTCAAAAACCTCCATCTCCCTAGGTTCACTCTCCTCCAATATGTAGATGATTTACTCTTATGTAGCCCCTCTCTAGACATCTCTAAAACTGACACCACTTTACTCTTAAACTTTCTGGTGGAGAAGGGATATCAGGCCTCTCTCCACAAAGCCCAACTTTCTCAATTAACAGTTACATACCTGGGAGTTCAATTGTCCCATGACTCTAAGGCAATTCCTCTGGACAGAAAACAGCTCATTCGGGAAATGCTGGCTCCCAAAACGAAGGAAGAAATTCTTTCCTTTTTGGGACTGGCCGGATATTTCCGGGTCTGGATCCCCAACTATTCCCTCCTGGCAGCCCCCTTATACAATGCCACTAAGGGAGACTCCTCTGAACCTTTACTTACCTCTATTGACACCCCTTTCTGACGCCTTCAACAGGCACTTCTCCAGGCCCTGGCCTTCCACCTGGTGAATACCCAGAAACCATTCACCCTCTATGTCCATGAAAATAAAGGCCTAGCCTTGGGAGTTCTGGATCAAGACAAGGGTCCCACATTTTCCCCAGTAGCATATTTATCCAAAAAACTAGACCCCACAGTCCGGGGATGGGTCCCCTGTCTATAGGCCTTATCAGTTCAGTTTTAGTTCAGGAATCAAAGAAACTCACTTTCGGGGGGACAATCACAGTCATTTCCCCCCACTACCTGGCAGAGCTTCTCACGTATAAGGGCTTAAGAACACTTCCCCCTTGCTGGATCTTGTCGCTTCTTGTTTCCTTCCCCCATGATTCCTCCATTACCCTCCGTGCTTGCTCCTCCTTAAACCCTGCCACCCTCCTACCCACCTCTACCACCATGCCTACCCACTACTGCGTCAAGACCCTGGAGGCCCTTCTCCCCTACCCTTCACACATCCAGGAAGGGCCCCTACAGGGCTCCACCTATACCTGGTTCACTGATGGCCGCTCATATGTAGAGGGGGGTTGTACGGAGAGCAGGTTATGCTACAGTATCCTTAACCCAAACCATCAAGGCACAGCCCCTCCCTCCCAGTACCACCAATCAGCAGGCTGAACTGTTTGCAGTTACAAGGGCTTTTGAGCTGGTGGCCAGCCATTCTCTCACTCTATACATTGATTCTAAATATGTCTTCCACATTCTCCTCTCTCACTCAGCTATCTGGAAAGAAAGGGGATTATTAACCACGAGAGGGACCTCTGTCACCAACTCCACTTTTATTACCAACCTACTCCGGGCCTCTCTCCTTCCTTCTAAGATTGGAATCACCCACTGCCGGTCCCACCAAATGGATTCATCACCCATTACTAGGGGCAATTCTAAGGCAGATCAGGCTGCCCGACAGGCGGCAGGGGAGAATTACTCCACTCTGGCTCTTGCACAACATCAGGACCAGAGTCCTGAACCGGCCCATGAGTCACTCCCTAGACATGTTCTCCTTTCGTATCTACACTCCATCTTCCACACTAGCACTCAAAATCTCAAACTTTTCTTAAACTCATTCTTCCCCCTTACCCCAGAAGATTCCCAATATCTACACCACCTCACCTCCACATGTCCCACTTGTCAGAGGACTAACCCACACACCCCTTTGAGGCCCAGCCCATTCCCTACTCACCAGGCCAGGGGACACATCCCAGGGGCGGATTGGCAGGTAGACTTTACAAATATGCCCAGAGTAAAGAGACACAGGTACCTTCTGGTTCTGGTGGACACTTTCTCGGGATGGGTGGAGGCCTTCCCAACCTCCAATAAGAGGGCTACAACTGTGGCAGCTATTATTGTAACCCATATCATTCCTTGGTTTGGGATGCCTACCTCCTTCCAATCAGATAATGGCCCAGAGTTCACATCCCAGATAACCCAAACAATTATCAAGGCCCTTAATATCCCATGGCAGTTCCACATCCCTTACCACCCCTCCTCATCAGGGAAGGTAGAACGCTCCAACCGGACACTAAAGGAAGTTCTCACCAAACTCACCTTAGAACTACACCTAGACTGGGTTCAATTCCTTCCAATAGCCCTCTTCTGTCTATGGGTGCTCCCACGGAAGCCCACACAAATGAGTTAATGTTCAGTCGCCCAGCTCTGCCTCTGGGAATCACCTCCTCCCCGGGCCCCCTCCCAGGGCACCTCACCTTTCCTCTTCTCTCCTTCATTCGAACACAATTATGGCGACACCATTACACCTTATCTCTGGACCCTTCACGCACTCATCTCTCTTTCCCTTTAAATCCAGGGGACTGGGTCTATTTTTCTCCTCCTTTCCCCGAGAAGAAACCCCTCACCCCAAAATGGAAGGGGCCCCTTAAAAATCATCCTCTGTACTCCTACTGCAGCCCAATTAGAAGAGACTCTGGGAAAACTAACATCTTGGATTCATATTTCCAGGCTAAAGCCAGCCCGGCCCCCCAGAGACAACTGGCAGAGCAATCCCAGCGACCCTTCGCCTTTGCCCCCTGCTTTCATTTGCACCCCTTCCCCTGGAGATCCCTTGAAACTTCACATCTCTCGGGTCCATGTTCCCTCCCCGGCCCCCAAAGATGTGCCTTGACTCTCTCTTTTTATTCGCTGTTCTCACCCTCCTCTCCAAGAGTGGGCAGGCTAACGCCAGAGGGTATTTTTGGAGGTTTAAGATACAGGAGACCTACACTGTCTCACGAACCTCTATCACCAGTCTGGTGGGCACCGGAGACTGCCCTCCTAAGGGGTACAAGACCCCTCTCTCAGTCCCCTTCAAACCCAGGAGTGATAGCGACTTTGGATGCCATTGCCCTTTCTTCTCCCAGACTAAGGACTACTGCAGGAAGGGGGCACCACATACCCAGGAATGGGGGGGATGTCCTTATTGGTCCTGTAACATCTACCAGGTACTGAATTTAAGGGGCCCAGGCAATGAATTCTCCCGTTATAGGGGACAAAATGGGACCATCGTGGCCCACATCCCCAACCCATGGGACAACAGATGGGTTCGGAGTGAAATGATAGCCCTCTATGCTGGGTGCACTGCCTCAAAACCCTCAGCTCACGTTATGATTTCCAGGAAGCTCACCCTTCCAATCCCTACTCAAAAGGACGTGACTTCGGAGGTCCTCCAGTCAGAACAAAGCCTACAACAGGCCCTTCCACAATCCTCCACCCCTACTTGGCTCCAACTGTTCCAGGCTCCACTCCAACTCATGAACCTCATCACATCCATTATTGTCATTGACTGCTTTCTTTGTGCTTCCCTTCAGAGTCCTCTGCTGGCTGCAGTTCCCATTAACACTTCGTCTTCTATCAAGGCTTCCCCTGCCTTACGGAGCTCCTCATGCACTCCTCCCTTGTCATTGGTACCTCTATGGGCACCTGACTCTACACAAGTTCCCCTTCCTACACACACCTGTTATATGCTGCTCTTGACATCTTGGTCCAACTTTTCTCTCTCCTGTCATATCTACGTCATGGTTACAGCACAACTGGCATCCCCCTCGGGGCTATATTTCTGGTGCCACAACACCCTACATTCCTGCATAACCCAAACTACCCTCGGGCCCTGCATACTGATAATTATAGTTCCCCAACTTACTCTTTATGGTGCTCATCCAAAGCACGCTGCCTTCTTGCCCATTATGGTGGGTATAAGTTTGACAACCTCCGTTGCCGCTGCAGGCTTTGCGGGGGGAGCTCTTGGCCATAGTGTTATTTCAGCAAGGGACTTTGAGGAGCACTTACAGATCACCCTTGAATCCACCTCGGCCTCACTGGCCTCCCTTCAGCATCAGCTCACCTCTTTAGCTCAGGTGGCCCTCCAAAATCGTAGGGCCCTGGACCTCTTAACAGCCGAAAAAGGGGGTACCTGTTTCTTCCTCCAGGAGGAATGTTGCTATTATGTCAATGAGTCCGGAATCGTGGAACAAAATGTCAAAAGGTTAACAGACTTGCCGAGGACCTCCTAAGGAGACCCAGTAAAAACACCTTAACCGACCTGCTGAGCTCTCCTCTCGTCACCTGGCTCCTGCCTTTCTTGGGTCCTTTGCTTATGCTCATTACTCTCTGCACCCTCCTACCCTGTTTACTACAGTTTCTCAGATCTCAGATGAACAGAATCTCTAACCAAACTTTCAACCAGCTTCTCCTTCAGGGATATCACCCCCTCAGAGCTCAGCCAGAGGACACCTGCGATGAACCCTGCCGGGACACTGTACTATGAGCCACTTCAATCCCTTAAAAGGTGCCTACTGCAGTCCCTTGATTCCCTATGCGAGGACAGCTGGCTAATACCTGCCATACGAGGCCCAGAGGAGTGGCTGGAGACCATTTACGATCTATGACTACAGGGAACCTTTATCGAATTCAGGGAAGAGGAAATTTTCACCTTTGGAGCCTGGGTGTATGCCGTTACGAGAACTCACTACTCCGACGCCATCTGCCAACTAACCCTCCCTTCCCTTACGCTGCCCCTTGCCAGCTTGAAGAAGCCAGAGCGAACACAATGCTCCCCCTTCCTTAACAAACAAAAAAGGGAGGACTGTTGGCAATAATGGCGCTGATAGGTTTTGGTTCTTACCGCACCCTTAAGCTTCAGTTTCCCAGGGTCACGGTCCTGCCTCAAGTCTAGCTTGAATCCTCCTTCTAGCCCCAACCTCCAATCAGCATGAACCATAAGATCCTAATAATCCTAATAATCATGCTGAGTCTCACTGAGGGGTATTTAAGCCCCTCCCCCCCCTCCCCCCTCGGCAATAAAGAATCTCTTGGCCAGTTCACTCCTCTCCACGTGGTCACTTTGGATCTACATTTCCAACAAGAACCGACCACAAACCATGCCCTTGTTAACCATGCCTTGTGTGGGGCCTCTGCGAAGGTCCCCATACCTTCACCAGGGTTGCAAAGTATAGCAGTATATAAGCCTGAAGTTGAAGCCCTCCTCTGTGAGATGTACTCACATCTCTCTCTCTGAGCTTCCATGTTATTAAATCTTCCATATTTACCTGTCTTTTGTTACAGGGATCTGTTTCCAGCTAGGAACTATGAAGAGGATGGAGGAAAATTTTTTCTTCCCCTAACATGTTTGTCATCTGGAATGATCTGAACATGAGCCCTATGAGCATTTGTGGATGAAAGATCTGGGTGTCAGTGGCTACCTAGGCCTGCTACTCCTCTGTGACTTCCCTCTACTTGGGGACCCTGCTCCTCTCTGTCCCTGACTAAGTGAAAAAACGTCAAGAGACAGCATACAGACATGCATATGCATGTGCACACACAAGCATGAACATAGATGTGAGTGTGCTACAAGCAGAGGCAGGGTCAGCATGTGTGTAGGACTCGATGGAAAGAAAGAGCCCTGGGATTTCCATCTGATGAGACTGGAGCAGTCCACCCCCAAGCATTTTGTCTTTTCACTTGATAAATAAGCCTCACTGGTATTAGAAATGGGGCCTTTAAATCAGGACTTCTGGCAACAGCTGCCAACAGCAGCACATCAGAAATGACAGCCAAACACTAAAAATAGAGTCTGTGTGTTTTACAGAGGTGGCAGAGAAGCCGGAGGTTAGAGCAGCTGACAAGTGGACAAGGACATCACCCCAGGCCTGGTGACTACACTGGATTCCACCTCCTCCTCCCCCCTCACCACCCAGCCCACCCTGCCCTGTGCTTGGTGGCTAAGGTCCTTTTGAGGGGATTAAGAACCTATCAGCACAGGCCCTTTTGCTCAGGCTGAAAACAGATCACATTCTACACACAAATTCCTAATGAATCACTCATTCACTCATTTTCAGAACATGCTGATAGACAACAGGACCTGGGTTTCCCCTTTTCTACTCAGAGTGAGTATTTTTAGTTCCATCACTGCCAACTCCAGAGGCCAGGATGCATCTCAAGTTTCAGCAGCCACAAAGACTTCAGGATACCATATTCGGAAACAAGGGAGACTGAAGAACCAGTCAACCACATGCTTAAGCAAACAAACCTAGGGCAAAACTGTGCTTAGGAATTCTAAGCATTCTGCTGAAAAGGCCAACCTCTGAGCTAATTCTAATGAGGGTCAGTGCTCTTCTTTGCCTGACCAGACAAAAAGGAGGTACAGGGATAAGGGGGGGTGGGGGGGTAGTGAGAGCCCTTACCAGTGGACAAAGCCTTGCATCCTGCCAAGGAAACACGAAGATGGTAAGAAATGGAAGCTCTAAAAACAATGTGAACACATGGCACTTTTTAGGACTCTAATTGGACACAAGTACTTTTTGCTTACAAAATCCTTAACAAGATGGCATTTGTGTAATTAAATTCCCAAGAAAGCATGCATCCTTTTCTGGCAATCCTGAAGAATTTCCTCTCAGCAATACTGTCTTCTTCTGTAAAGCATGAGCAGATTTGTCGTACGGATGTTCATTTTTAGAACCTGATTGACACTCAACCATCTGAACTTATTAAAAACATCAGTGAGAAAGAAATAGTTCTTTGTCCCATAAAATGGATCATTGGCAGAAATCTTTTACATATTAAACTTCTCTGGGCCAAGATCTGATTTACAAAAACCCAACTGTCAACTTGCCAGGAACATAGTCATTCCATCGATAGGGCTGTTTATAAAATGTTATAACAGAGCTGTAACTCAAGTGCACAGGGACATGCCACCCAGGCCTGGGCCGGCTTGGCTTAAGGGTCATAACCTTAATCATTATTCCCTGTATCTATTTCTATTCCTGACTTGGACAGAAGGGCAGCAGGTCAGCACATATAGAGGCATCCTCTCCCCACCCCTGCAGACAACTGCCTTTAGTGCATTACACAGGGAAAATCCAAACCATCCTCCAAGGCCAGCACTGATAGCATGAACAAATGAGTTTGCACCTGCTGTGTACACCTCCTGCTGGCTAAGAAAGCAATGTGGGAGAGAGGCTCAGCTTTGTTTGTATTTGTGTGTTCACTTGTGCAATTTATTTCCTGTTATACTAACCATTCCAAGCTTTTATGAAAGTGAAAAAAAAGTGAAAGTGCCAATATTAGAGTAAGCAGCAGAGTTCTCAGAAATATCCTCTAGTTGTGACAAAAGTGGAGACCATTAGGTGTGACAAAGGCAGTGATGTTTGACCCTTGACTGGGGCTTAATGGACACACACCACTCAACCATAAAGGAAAAGGAGCAAAGCAAACATTGTGCAAGAGATGGTACAGATTTCTCAGCTATTTTGTCTAAAAGGTAGAATGTAATTAGAAACATCATGTTTTTTTAAGCCCAGTGAATGATGCCCCCTCTTCAACTAACATCTTAAGAAGCTGCTGTGTCCAGAGGCTGACTGTGGCCTGTGTTTTGCTGCTCTGCCACTTGGAACTGGGTGTTGCCAAGGAGGGCCTCAGAGAGGTTAGTCCTCAACCTCCCCACCCTCACCAAATAAAAGTAGCTCCTCCCCTGAAGGTGAGGCTCTGCCCCTTCCCAGAACAGGCTAGGATTTCTAGAAGCCAATGATCCCCTCATGCTTTGTTAGGCATTTCCTTCCATCTTTGAGAGGAGAGGATTTCCACTTGGAACATACTTTCCAAGACCTATAAGTTCTTTGTCTCTACAAAGCCCGGGCAGTTATTTGATCTAATCTTCAACAATTTAAAGGATAAAATGAAAGTAAAGACTGCACATGAGAACACTGCACTTGCATCAGGAGACAAACCTCCCAAGCTCTGGGGACCAGAGACAGCTTCCAACACTGCCAGCCTTCAGAAACACTTTCTAAGAGGGCTATGGCTCACCACTGTAATCTTACGACTGGAAGCCAGTGTAGTCCCAATGCTTTCTGAACATAAGCAACAGTGTTGTTCATTCCACCTTCTTACTGTTCTCCAGTTGGCAAAACTCTCAGGACAGCCAGGACTCCTGAGGGCCATGCTGGGCTCTACAGGGAGCAACCTGGCTAGAGCCAAGTACAGGAGTTCTAAGTAAAAAGGCAACAGCCACACATCATGTAAAATGTGTCCCCTCATCACCTTTTTTTTGGTGGGGGAGTGTTGAGACAAGATCTCTCTCTATAGCCCAGACTGACCTCAAATTTGCCATTCTCCTGCCTCTGTCTCCATAGCACAGGGATTACAGGTATGTACCACCATGCCTGGCTTCATTACTCTACTTCTATTGAGCTACATATGAGAACTTAAAACTAGGGAGGGAGAAACCAAATCTGAGGCACAAGAAGACCTCTGACTGCGTTTCAGATTTTATTATAGAAATTTACTGTCAGTCTCTGGGTGTGGAATAAAGCTGAAACATGAGCTTTATATTTCCAAGCGCTCCCTAAAAAACAAAACGTGCATGGCCACTAAATGGATTCCATACATGTGATCAAAAAGCTTTTCCCTTCTTTATCTATGATTTCATCTCCATAAAGTAACTGCAAAGCAGTAAGATTTTATTGCTTAAACATTTACTTAAATATCAAGACTAAAAGTACAACATAAGTGACTGCCATATTATAACAATTAGTATTAACTTATCACAAATCTGGCCACATATAGGATCTTCTGAACACTTGTCAACTGTTGAGCATGGTACAAAATACCAAGGGTGCATTCCTATTTAATCTTGATAAAAAGCACTTTGAATGAGATATAACTTATATCTACTTTACTGAATTGAAGGAACTGAGTCGAAGCTGGTTATGTCACTGGCCCCAAATCACAAAGTAAATCATGTAAGAGTCAGGAGCTTCACCTGGCAGCTGAATTTACCAGAAGCCATGCTCTTAATCAAGCTAGGAAGATCCTAACCTATTTTAACAATACAGCATGACATTTATAAAGGGCTTTATACATGACCACCTTGTGCCCTGCCTATATAAATCTACTCCATACACAACCAACTTCTGTAAGGCAAGTACTATTCTTAACTGATACTGATGAGGGAAGAAAGGCCCAAAAGGTTCAACAATGTGAATGTCTGGCTGGCATCTGAGTTCTTAACGCCTGCTTTGTTGCCTAGGGGACGTCTCCTCTAAAGACAGCTAACCTGCCAAACAGCTGCCAATGAATGTCATTTAGAAGGAAGTACCAGAAACACCTGTTTTCCTGAAAAACTGTTACGCTTTCCAGTCTGAAATCGCTGTGTTCCTTTCTAGCCCTCGTCATGTGGCATCCTAAGGCCAGAACAGTAGCTCAACTTAGGGATATGCAGGATGACCTTACAGCATACACATTGGAGCTGTTTTTCATGTCCTGTTCCAGACCCAATTTTTTTCCTATTTGTGTATGCATTATTTCAAATAAGCCTCATCATAGTCTTTGAGGAATTGTGTGTGCTATAAATAATATAAATGTAATTTAAAAATGATCTCCTACAACATAAACCATATTTCCTGTAGATTCTGTTCTTCTATAAGTATGTCAGGAGATCACAGCTTTGAAGAACTGTCATTTCTAAGAAGAGCTGTTCTAAGAGTGTGGCTCATTATTTCTGATCCACTTGCACATCAAGTCACTAAGGGCATGTCCCATTACTGAAAGTATGTCCCATGTCACCATGGCATGTCTTGTCCTGTTCCTCTTCTCTCCTTAGCATCTGAGCACACACAGGGCAGGACAGAGTCATGTATGGGATACCACATGAGATGTCGATGTAAAAGGGGGGTGTTCTCATGAAACCAACCAACACAATTTCACATCTCGTCTTAATAAAAGAAAAGAAAGACAGAGAGGACCTAAATATTATTTCCATGAGAATTTGAAAGAAACAATCCTGATTTCTCTGGGGAGTGCAAGAGTGAGCAGACAAGCAGTGGTGCTTATGGGTAATGATGCTCTCGGTTGCCAAAGCACAGATGAGTGTAGGTTTTCTGTTGAAGGTGGACGTGCTGTTTTTTAAATGAAGAGGAAGGAATCACTTACTAGATACATAAGCTCCATGTGCAAAAGAAACAAACACAATAAAAGGAACATTTTCCAAAACCAATACTGAGTGCCAGAAAATCTAATGTCAGAGGTAGACAATAGCAAGTCACATAGTTTTTCTCTACAGGACAGATTTAGCATTCTATTTCTTGTTCAGTGTCACACACATTCTCCATATGCCCCAGCAAGCAATGGACAAACTTTCCTTCCAGACTCTTACCCAAAATTCTGCCCTGAGGAACACATACAGATTAAGTGTCTCTCATCTCCAAATCCAAAATCAAAATCCAAAATCTGATACTTTCTGAACATCAACATAATGTTCAAACAGTTTTGGATTTTGGAGCATCTCAGGATTTTGGATTTTAGCATTAGGGATGCTTAACCAATAAAGTCTATGCAAACATTCCAAAGTCTGAAAATCTCCCAACTCTGAAACACATCTGGTCCCAAGCATTTTGGATAAGGGGCACATACCTGTATATGTGAAGACCAAGCTCAATTCAGTGTTTTAAAATTTATTTTAAATTCTTCCCAAAGAAAGGCCCTCCCTTCCTTCAAAAACTAGGCTAAAATTCAAATGAAGAAGTAATTTTTAAAGCAACAAGAAGGCATGGTGTTTCCTGTGTTCTGGGTGACTTTGGAGATGGTAAGCCCAGCTGTCCATGACTTGATGCACCCAGGACGGAAGCTGAACAGCTACAGAATGGGAAAGTACAGTGGGTTCATGGAGACAAGAGGGAAACAGAAATCACAAAGTGTGAAATGCAAAGGACCTCCTGCCCCAAGGCTGGCCTGGAGATGCCCTACCCCAGTTGAGGGTGATGCTTGGGATTCAAGCCCCAGAGGTGGCCAGGTTCTGTCCAGAATTAGCAAACAGTGGATGAGGACTAGCACATGTGCCGAGCGGCACTGCCTCCATGCACTAGGAATGGGAGGCGTGCTCTGCATCCAAAAGCTATACTCAAGTGACAGTGGAGAAAACTCAGCTCTTTTTAGGAGCAGAGACAAGTAAAAGTGTCGTTAGCAGCTTAGGTTATAGAAACCAATTATTTACAAAAACCAAACTCCTTCAAAAAAAGTACTCACCAATTAAAATAGCACTGAGTTAACACATAAGACTTAGCACTTCACACCAAGTATTTCAATCAGACTTAACTCACTCTGGTAAGACACCCCTTTTCAGAAACTAGGGAAGGGCAGCCCTTGGAGGTGCTTGATGTCACATCTTCTGGAAGCCCATGGCTCTAGGCCTTCTGGCAGATGGGCTATGAAGCAATGAGAGGACCTCTGAGGGGGCAACGGAGTCAGGGTAGGCAGCTGCCAGAGAGTAGCATGAAGGCACAGCAGAGGGAGAGGTCACAGACACAAAAGTAGGGGCCAACATGGGCCATTCTATCCGGTTGGCCATTCCTACAACATGCTGGGGTGAGGGGGTGATACAGTTCAGCAGTCAGACATGACAATCTGAGCCATCCTGGAATACAGCACGATGTAACTCTATGTGACACAGAGAGATGCTTCTTCAGAATGACTGGGCTCCTTGCTCAACCCCTCTCCAATAAGTATTTCTCCAAAATATTCCTACAAAATGAACATCACCTGTCCTAAAAATTGTGTAGCTTCATTGTCTTTAAATCTACTTTTTACTCAGTTAAAAACCTACGTGACAAGCCCTGGATTAGACCAGCATGGTCCAGTATGATGGCCAGTAGACAAGACATGCAAATTTAAACAAATTAAGGTAAAATTAGACTTTAAATGCAATTACACAATCACATTTCAAGCCCTCGGTATCCATGTGTGGCTAGTGGCTACCATATTGGACAACAGTGACATCTTCATCAGTACAGAACTTCTCTGGGGCAGTGTTATAGTAAGGCAGTCACAACAGAGGCATGACCAGGTGAGCGCAAGAGACAGAAATTCTGCCCTTGTGAAGCCCACAATTTGGAGAAGAGAGCCTCTTATCAAAAAGCAACATGAACAATAAGGTTCAGAGTTAAGGCCTGGGAAAGGAAGGGCAAAGTGAGCCAAAGGAAACACGTGGGGAAGGAAGCCTTGTTTATAAGATGGGCACATTCGTTTTATTGCTTTCTGTTTTCTTGTAGTGCTGGGGATTGAATCTTGGGCCTGGAAGCATGCTAGGTATAACTCCACCACTGGGCTACCCTCCTAGCCCTTTGGACAGGCATGTTTGCATGTTAAAGGGCAGAAACTGAAATAGAAGGGCCTCTATTCCTTTCTATCCAGAGCAGGAGGTTCTGGCCAGAAGCACAGATCACAGGCTCACACACTTGAGAGGAGTTTGGAAACACAGTCCCTCTGACAATTCCCACAGCATGAAGTCACCAGTTAAGCATCTCTGGTCATTTCAGCTTGGGCTGATTCACATCAAACACTGACATGGAAACAGTAACTCGATTTAGTCGAGACTCCGTGGGAGCTGGCACTGACTCATCATGGCTGTGGAATGCCTGAGACAGAGATAACCCAAGCATCTGATGGGCTGTCTCCATGTTTAAAAACTCCCAGAAACTTGGGGCCATCATCTGACCATGTCTGTGGGTGTCCCAGAGTCAAGGGCTTGGCAGCTTCAAAGGTGGTGCTGGTAAGGGCAGACGCTCTTCCTTCACTTCAGCATTCTTCTGATGGATCACACTCCTCCTCACTCTTCAAGGAGGAGGAGGAGGATAAAGACAAAGACTCCAGATCTATTGCAACTACAGAACTGACTTTGAAGGGTACTCAGAGTACTGAGGACACAGGACTGTCCTGATCCTGATCATCCAGCCTCATGGATGAGGAACAACTGGTCTGTTGTTCCTTGTGAGCCCTTCTTCCTGGCTAAGAGCTGTTACCACTTCTGAGAGACCACTGTTCCCAATCAGCAATAAGCATGATGGCTGCTGTGAAGAGATAGATTTAGAATGCACAACTCTGTCCTCTCAGGAAAGTGGAGAAGCACTGTGGGCAGGGAGTCAGCACCTGCATCTCTGAACCACGGTTAGGAGCGAGAGAAGAGATAGGTAGGGAAGTACTGCACAGAGAATAACCCACTCTTCAAACATAGTCAGGTGAGCCAAAAACAGATGGGAGACTGCCTTGTAACTCATCAGTCAGCATTTTAAAGCCAAGCTGTTTATACTGAGTGGACTTGTAAATGGATATGAGGGTTCCAGGAGGTAAAAGGACTGCATTATTCATACAAAGCTTACAGCTGTTTCCCCAACTCCCCACACCCTAGACAGGAATCACTTTCCTCAGGCTGTAGCTAACAATAGACAAGGGCCAGTCTACTGTGTTTTGTACACAAAGTACCATTGAGAGCACTCAGGATTGAGGACTGAGCAAAGCAACCAAACAAGCAACTGTTTTCACTGCTGAGGGTTCCTATAGTGATGAGAAACAACAGCATACCCCACACAGGCTGGGGAACTGCTAGGGTGTGCTGCTTGCAGTTGAAACTTGGTGATGAGGGTTGTGTGACCATTTGCTCACATAATCACTATCATCTTCCAGTCCTCTGCAGTCTGCAGTGAGCCAGAAGGCTGCCTCACTTGTCTATTCTCATTCCCACATTTGAGGGTCAGATAACATGGAGCTCACCTTCTAGGCAATGGCATATATTCATGTAAAGCCCCATATTTGCAGATATCCTTGGCATCTAAAATTTTCCCAAGATTTCAAGGAATTTCTTTGACAAACAGAAAGGAGAAGGGGTTAGGGCAGACAATGGCGGTCATTATTGAAGGAACATGGGCAGAAGGTACCATGCAAAAAAAAAATACAGAGAAGGCAAGGTTAGTCTCATTGATACACAGTCCACAGAAAACTGCAGTGGGCTCTCTAAGCCTGAAAGACAATGCTGACCCTGCCTTAGCTTAAAATGTAAGAATTTAAAAACTCTTGTTGGATGAAATTCACTCCCAATGAGAGAATTCATACCCAATAGTTGGTAACTGCTTCCTAGGCCACAAAAGTAGTCTAAAGGTTATGAATGGGCCTTGCATGAGAGGGGCTGAACTACTCTGTACTTTTTCACTAAGACAAATGGGACAAGTATAAGGAGATAAATTCTGTCAGCACCCTCAGTGCTTGGAAGCAGGTAAGTCTCTGGTGAGAACAAAGCTCAGATGAATACCTACATCCTGCAACAAAGAACCTAACCCCACCGAGCCCAGACTTCTCACCTACACAGTGTGAGATAATAAATGCATATTGTTAAAAAAAAAATATCAAGATGGGAAATCTTTGGTTTTTCAAGGTGTCTCTTTAGCCTTCAACCAACTGGCAGAACCTCAAGGTGGGGAAGACAGAAATTCAGGACTGGTCCACACCATATGGTGTTCTGCTCTTTCCCTGCAACCCAGGCCATGCTTTGCTCCTCCTCAGTCCACAATGAATGCTGGGGAAGCCAGGCTGATGGTGGCAGCCCAGAGGGGCCATGTGGCTCTGAAGAGCAGGCGTGCACTCCCACCAGGAAAATCTCAGAGACTTTTCCTAAGTGTGAGTTAGCTAATAAACTCTCCACGCCACCATCTGGCTTGTTAGGATATAATTTAGAAGCATTTGGAAACAAATCTGTGTGAGAGAAATGGAAATCACATATACTGTGTACATGCACAACCTGGAAATGCACATCAAACACTCTTGGTTACATCTACTAAAAATGACTCATAATTTCTAACCAATGGTATTAGAAATCTAACATGAGTCATGTTAGATTTCTAATACCAATTCAGTCAAATGAAAAATTTCAAAGCAGCAGTATTTTCATTAATCTGAATTTTAATCTCCATTAAATTTCCTCACTTCTGGCTTTCTTCCCACTGTAGTGAAGTACATACACCACAGACCAATGAAATGGATTTCATTGGTTGTAGTCATTATTTTACGTAAGGCCCAGAAGGCCTGAGTTCTACGCTTATACTACAAGACAAGGTAGATCATGGTCTTCTCTACTGAGCCACATTTAATTCACCTGAAAATGGATACTGAAGTTTCTGCCCGGCTCACTTGGCAAGAGTCACAGGAAGATCCAGTGGGTTAGGACATGTGAAGACTTGACAAACCAGAATGACTTGTTTAGGTATTTCCCTATGATAGTCCTCTGATGCATGGCAACTGCTAGTCTAATTCAAAATGATCCAGATTTTATATGCTTTTAGAGAAGCTTTACAACTTGTTTGGAAAGTTTAAAAAGCTTTAAACTTCAAATGCTCCGTGATAAAATAAAAAGAGGACTTGCATGCATCACAAGTCACTCTTACGACAATTAGGCCACAATGGGGGCTAAAACATCAAGCGAGCTGCTCATGACTACAGCAGTGGAAACATAATTACCTGTTTCTCCCCACAATGTGTCGGTGCCATTGACTTCGATTTCATGTTCCTCTTCCATTCCCAGCAAGCACTGGACCACCTGTCAGAAGTGCCAAGGTGATTTAATGAGTTCTCATAGCAATAGGTGCTTATTATATTCCATATATCAAAGAAGAGTGTTGTTTTTAACTATTATTATCTCATGCTGCACAAAGAGAGAAAATATAATGAAAACTGTTTTCAAGCATAATTCATATGCTATTCACACTTTCACTTGGAGAAGAATTAAAAAAAAATCTCCGTGAATTTCAGCAACACTGTTTAGGATTACTAGGTACTCAGAATTCTAATGAATTCCAACATGACCCAAATATGCCAGCCTAATCAACAAAGGACATGGCAGACTGTGTAAAGTGCAGTTTCTGCATAAATCACCAGAAGATGGTGAATCCATTTTTCACAAGGAAGGAAAAAAAGGTGATATATACTTTGTTCAACAACAAAAAAAATTTTTTTAAAAGTACTGTCCAAGTGATTTTTCTACTGACAGCATTGTTCTTTTCCTCCCAGGCATCATTCTGTCAAAGAGCAGGTCAGGTCTGAAGGCAGGAAAGCTGGCTCTCAAGGAAACAAAGAATCCATGCCCTGGACCAGAGCCAACATTCACCTGAGCAGCAGCAGTGACAGGAGCACAAGACAAAGCCATCTTTCAGTCTCCCAATCCATACTACGGTATGCTAAAGAATGGCCCCCAAACAGGCTCACAACCTAACTTCAGGCACCTGTAAATGTTACCTTAAATGGTAAGAGGAACTTGTCAATGTTGTTACCAGCCTTGAAATGGGAGATTATTCTGAACTATCAGTGTGTACAGTGTATCTGCTATACACCTGATATAATCATGGAAGTCCTGAGGGAAGGACAGGAGGAACCCAGGCTGGAGAAAGGAAATGGCATCATGACAGTTGAAATGATGTACTCTAATGAAGGAGGAAGGGGCCACAAGCTACGGAATACAGATGGCTTCAAGAAGCTAGAAAAGTCAGAACCTTTCCTAAAGAAAGCTGGCCTCCTTACACCTCCATTTTAAACTTTTGACCTGCAGAAATCTAAGAGTAAGTATGTTGTTTTTAGCAACTTATAGCCATTTTTTACAACAGATTTAAGAAACTAACAGACCAGACCCTTCAAACAGTTTCATGAATAAACCATGCTTTTTTCCATAAAATGGCTGGTTACTGGGGTGTTTTTTGCTCAGTATTCCTCCAAGCCATCTTTAAAATGAGGGGTGAACATGAGTTGGGGGTTGTATCTTAACAAGGTGTTCACACTCTTCCCAATGATAATTTTTCAAATTCTGGACCATCTCAGACTTGGAGAACAGTTTAAAAAGGAAAAAACATCTCTATTTCCATATACGTATATGATGTGACACGCTCTGTGTATTTAGTCCTATGTATTTTTTGGTATTTTAAATGTCAAGTCAGCCAGCAGTACATGCTTCTGTGTGTGTTTGCCCTTGTGTTTAAGTGCAACTGTCAGCCACCCAGCTTGGCACTCAAATTTACTCTAAGCCATTCTGGGGAAAGAATCTTACCAAATACTGGCACCTCTAATTGCTTGAAGATAATACAGAGTGAGCAATACATGGAAGAGCGTGAGTAAAATGTTATTAAATTCATAGACAAAGCTAAGACATAGGTCAGGAGATGACAATTAAATCTTCAAACTGAGGAATACCAACATCTACCAGAAATAAATGCTCTATTTAACTGCTGCATGCAGTTTTCCTTCAGTGTAGAAACTACAGTGACAAGCATTCTTACGTGCTTTCAAAGCATTAAAATTCTATTTTTAAAAAAATCCTTCAAATACTCAAGAATGATTTTAGAACTAGGACTCTTTGTGATTTTTTTTTAAGATTACAAGGACAAAAGAATGAATCAAAGGGAAAAAAATAAGACAGCAGGGTGGAAGGTAAAAGTAGAACAGGGAAGGAAGAGAGAAACAGGAGGAAGAGTAGAGCCTGAGCATAGCTGAGAGGCCTCGTGTGGGCATGCGACCATGGGCTCACTTGTAGGAAGGATGTGGTGTCAACAGAAGTCAACAGCTAGTTCCTTATTTTCTTTCATTCCTTGAGTGCATCACAGACTCACAACTGGGAAGGTGGTGACTGACCAAAGCAAGTGATCCACTGGGCCAGGGCTTCCCTTTTCCCAGGAAGGAGCCCCGTGGTCCACTTACCGAGCTGTGGCCCATGCTGGCAGCCGCTGTCAGTGCCTGCTGCAGAGCTTGGCTTTTCCTCAGTGTGCCAGGTTGGGGAGGACCCACTGACCACTCACAGGTTAATAGGTACTGGAGAATGTTGCTATGGCCCCGCAGTGCACTGTGGACAAGTGCACACTGGCCTTTCTTATCCAAGTGATCCACCTGAGGGGCAGGAGCAAAGGAAGAGCACGGGTGAGCATCCCTTTACTCTAAGAACACCAGTGCACCCAAGGCCATGTGCAAACTGCACCCTATCATAAATGGATGTGGGTTCACAATCCAGCTCACCTGCCTGGACAGCACTGAATCTTTGTTTAGAACACTAATTACTCCACAAAGATACTCTCCACACCCAAATGTCTCTTTGGCAAATTACTTGGAGCCCCAACTTCTTTTGTAGCATGTATGAAGGCATAGACCAAAATCTTTGACAAAGCCCTTTGTTCCCGATGGGGTACTTATGGGGAGCATTCTCAGGCTGCTGTGAAGAGCTGCCATTTGGGGGAGGAGAGCAGCTCCTTGCTCACCAAGGGAATCAAAGAAAGGGAGGCATCTACAGAATATAGCTCTGAACAAGGAAGGCCAGGAGAGGAGTGCATGCAGGCAGGTGACCTGGGACATCCTGGCATGTAAAAGTGGAGCCTACAAAGTTTGGGGAGGCCAGTTAGTCAGAAAGGGGGAGTTTGTGAGTGCTGCCTACCTTCTAAAGGCCCAAAGGTAGCAGGCGGCCCATCATCCCCATCTAAACCCAGGCAGTACTGGGACTGAAGAAGAGCACAGGGCCTAGGCTTGCTGTGTTTGCAGATTCTGGGGAGCCCTGCATCCTTACTCAGGGGCTTTGTAAGAGCAACCAACATGACTATTGGCCTCCTTCAAGTGAGTTTTCAGCTGTGATAGGAGGGGCCTGCTGGCCTCAGAATAAAACCAAGGGACAGTTGGGAGCTGGAAATGGAGGCATGTAAAATGCAGCAGTTAAATAGAGAAGACGAACCAATTCAGGTAACAATACACATAGACATGAAAATGTCACCATGAAACTCCCTGTATAGATATCTTAAACAAACAAAAATGTCTTTTTTTAAAAAATGAGAACAGGAAGGTAAAAGATCCTGTCTGGGGTTGGTACCAGTGGGAGGGGAGGAGATATTGGGTGAGGGTAAATATGGTAAAAATATTATGCACTTACGTAAGAAAGTAGAAAAATCAGACCTGTGAAACTATTCCAGAAATGGGGGGAAGGGGCATAAAGGAGAATGTTGGCAGGGGGTTAACTTTGATATATTGTAAAAACTTTTGTAAATGTCACAATGTACCCCCAGTACAACAATAATAAAAAAATTAGGAAGAAAAAGACACGTGCTGTGAAGGTTCAGCAAGACATTTCCCCTCTAGGAGTTCACATTTAGACGTCCCAAACCCTAGATTTTTGAGAAAGAGAGAAATGAAGTCTCCAAATGCTACTAGAAGTCTAACGTTTAGTGGGTTTATTTTGGTTGACCTTCAAATATCCTAATTAATTCAGCAGGCAAAAGACCATTACAAAGTCTTATCTGTTATTAGATTTGGCAATGAAGTGCTTATAGTAAACCTGAAGGAAGAGTCCTGTGAGCTGAGCATCCTTATTTAATCTGGGAGCACTGGCCATTCTAAAGTAACTGGCATAGCAACCCACTGTTGTTTCCAACTGATAGTAGTAATCGCTTGATTTACTGCTCACAGCAAGACTCTGCTGTGGTTCCTGCTGGACAGATGAGAAGACTGAGCTTTAAGGGCTCAGTAACTCACCCAACATACCAGCTGCTAGTGGAGCAAAGACTCCAGGCCATCTACTTCCTGTAACTCAAGCACAGAGCTTCTAAGAAGCACAGAACTCACATGAGCAGGCGGAGAAGAAAGCAAACACTTAAGACCCTTTTAACCAATTGTGGCTATGTTGAACTCTATAGTAAGTTCTAGGTAAATACCTGCAGGCTGTGTGAGGATGGTTCTACTTACGCAACTAGTGGACAGGAGGCTCCCTGGTGCCTCATCTCGGACAATAATAAGTAGAGAAATAGTTGAGGCATGAACTCATGGTCCACCTCTCTCCTGAGACTGCCTCCCCCAAGCTGACACGGACAGCTCTACCCTCTCTATGCGGCACTTTCTCACTTCCCTGCAGTTTGACAAAGGAGAAAGCAAGCGAGACTAGCCCACAAGATAACAATTCCAGCAATGATAGGAAGAGACTCCCCACCCATCCCATGCCCTGGCTGTAGTTCCCCACAGTGGGGAAGTCTGTTGCTTACCCTTGCCCCCTTTTTGGTCAGCAGACACACCAGCTTCATGTGGCCAGCAGCTGCTGCATAGCAGAGTGCAGTCATGCCATTCTCTGACATTCCATCCAGGCAGGCGCCGAATTCCAAGAGTAGAGTGACAACTTCCTCATGGCCCAGGTGAGACTGGATGCACAGGATGGGGGCATTATTTAACACTTCTGTCCTGTAGTTCACGTTGGCTCCTCCCAAAATCAGGAGGCGGCTCACCTGTTGGACAATGTCCCCCAACAAGATTAACTACTCATATACACTTTAGTTTCAACAGCATCTGTGGAGAAGGGCAGTAGTCTCAACTTTTTGTTTTTAACCTAGTGGATCTCAAACTTGTTTGTGCCCCAGTATCAAACAAGGGATGTGTGAATAATGTACATGCTCACTGGTGGGAACATCAAACAGGGCAGCCACAATGGAAAGCTGTTTTATAGTTCCTCAAGAAAATTAAGAAGGCTGGTAGAGTGGCTCAAGCAGTAAGAGCACCTGCCTTGCAAGTGTTAGGCCCTGATTTCAAACCCCAGTGCCTTGGGGAAAAAAAAAATTAATACTAGAACTACTATATGATCCAGAAATCCCACTCTGGGTATAGCAGACCATTGGAATCCATTGGTACATGGTTCCAAGATCACTGTTGAGGAAATACTGCATGCTCAGGATGCACAGAGTTCAGTACTGTACTGCAGATGTTTGTTTCATTTTTCCCATGACATCACCCAACTTTCACTAAGGAAATGCCGACTTTCAACAAATCTACAATTTTCTCTTTATCACTTCAATTTAAGCACATTAACATTGTCCTTGCTTTCGGGCATCCTTTGCTTTCTGGAAAGCCTATTTCACAAAATCAAGGAAGGGAAACACTTAGCAGATTACACAATTTCAACACAACTGACAATAACATGGGACTGACTGACTGCTTCTTTGCATCAACTGAGCCGTGTAATACATGCACAGGAATTTAAATTTTTTGTTTTTGAAACTTGATTTTTTTTTTTACTGCGAGTGGTCAAAACTGTGTGTAATAAATCTGTTAATAAGGTGTTCCTACTGGATATTAAAAATTATTAAAAGTAGGCTCTTGAGGAACTATTTGCACACCCATGTTTGCTGTAGTAGCATTCACAAAGGCCAAGAATGGAGGCAACTCCAATGTCCATCAGAAGATGAATGGTTTAAGAAAATGTGGTAGGCACATTCAGGGGGAGATCTATCACTCAGCCTTAAAGAGGCAGACAATTCTCACAAGCTACAATAGAGAAGGATATAAAAACTGTGATAAGTTAAGTAAACCAGAAACAAAAGGACAAATAAGGTATGACATTACTTATGAGGCACCTACAGTAATCAAATACATAAGACACAGGAAGTGGAGCGTTGCTTTCCCGGGCATGGGCAGAGGGGGACATGAGAGTTGTTTAATGGATAGAGTCTTAGTTCTACAAGATGAAAAGTTCTAGAAATTTATCACACAACAATGTAAAAATACTTTACAGACCTGTACACTTAAAATGGTTTATATTATGTGTTTTTAAAATCACAATTAAAGTAAGAATTTTAACATGCAGAGTGCAGCTCCTCCACCCAGGTCTAGGTGTTGCATTTTTAATGAGTTCCCAGGTAAGACTAATGCTGTTGATTTAGGAAAGCACACTTTAAAAAAAAAAAAAATCACAGTTTAACTTAAATAAAAACAAACTTTATTTTTGTAGCAATTAAATAATCATCACAGGATTAAATAATTGGCAGTAAGAAAAAGCAAAAAGAAAATACAAATAGTCTCTTTTCTTATAATTACTGCTCCTGTCACCCACTAAACACCTTGCATCCAGGTCTCGGGGAGTTTTCTATCTATGAATTTTTAAATAAAATCACTTTACATATGCAAATTTTAGCTATATCAATATCTCCTTCAAATCTCCAGATCAGTATAAAAAAAATGACTCCTCTTAAGATGCCTAGTGCGTTTCTTCACACGGTTGCCTTCGACAGTCCCAACCTACATCTATCACTCCCCCTGCAAGACCCTGGCAGGTCCTCAGGCTGCCATTAAATGTGAAAGCCACAGAGACTGTGTCATTTATTAGACTAAAGACACAAGGGGATGATTAAAAGATACAGGAAGATGACAGGCATATGAAATGCAGGGCACTTCAGTGATATGTGTTCAGGAGAGTAGCTGACAGAATATTTACAAACTGATGGGTGTAGGAGATGAATCTATCAGGTAGAAAAACCACAGCTCACAATCACACACCAACTCATTAGAGCCCACAGTCAAATCTGAAGATGGCTGCTGCTGAAGCTTGTATCCCTCATGATCCGGGCCACCAGCTTCCTCTCTGACCTGGTCTTCTGGGTCTTTCTCCTCACTTCCCTTATTGTGGGCACCAGGCCCTAAGGTTTATTGCAGACAATGCCAAAGCAAGCCAGGGCCTCATGGCCTCTGATTTGAACGCTCATTGTATAGACAAACATGCCAAAGAATCACTTCCTATGGGACTTTGCTCCAGTACCAGGACTCCAGAGAGAAGTCCTCACCCACACAGAATACCACACCCAAGTATACCCCGCATGTGCACACACCCTCGGCCCTCAGCACATTCTGCTCTCTTGCTTATCCCACTGCATCAGACACTGGATCTAGGGCAGAAGTTCACAAAAGAGAGGCAACTGAAGACCCCACCATAGCCAGGGCTGGCCCTTATGTCAGGTCTTTCACATCACTGGGACCACTGCTTATCCATAAGGAAGGAAGGACAGGCCACACACATTGTGATGCAAAGGGCCTACTGAGCCAGCTGGCTACCTGACGACCCACCCAGTTGCTGACCCTGTCATGTAGCCAAACCCAGGCCAGCATCAACCCAGTTTTAAGACAGAAAAGGGAGACAGGGACAAGAAGTCTGAAAAAGTATTCCTGTTCTGATGTTGATATTAAATGTAAGATTCAGGCAAGCAATGTAAATGATCCCTTCTACAAAGCCACCAGATTCACTCTTTAAAATATCACTAGTATAATTCCTAAGTATTTTTAAACTCTAAGTGCTAAATAAAAGGAGTTTATAATTTCCTTTTGAATAACTATCATCAGTATGGACAATGCTAAAGAAATACTTGGGGATTTTACCAAGGCCTAGGACACCAATTTGGACAAAGAGGAGCTTAGAGGATATATAAGCAGATAGATAAGACTACTGAGGACCACCATGGGATAGGCAGGAATAGCTGTAAATTCCCTGGATGACTCTGCCAGCCAGTTACCATGTCCTTTCCCCACTAACCTCACCCCTTCTTGAGACGCACAGGCCTGAGAGAAAAAAGATGATGGATTAAATAGTCTAAACTCTTAGTCTGCCACTTTAATTTGCTGTGTGACCTCAGAAAATTACTCAACTTGTATGTTCTTTGGGTGCCTCCAAGAAATAAGCAGTCACCTCATTCCACCCAACAGGTTCCCCTTGCAAACAATGTGGGAGGTGTACATTTAGTACTATGATGCATACCCTATAAGACTTCTCCTGGAAGGTATGTGTTTAGGGGCAAAGCTATATGTTTGTCATCGATTCACACCTCATCTGCTTCTGAGAAA
The DNA here is from genome assembly GCF_047511655.1 of Castor canadensis. Classification (NCBI taxonomy): domain Eukaryota; kingdom Metazoa; phylum Chordata; class Mammalia; order Rodentia; family Castoridae; genus Castor; species Castor canadensis. The sequence continues at coordinate 113,710,412 of NC_133389.1, read as the reverse complement.
AACATTACCTTAGTTGGTGCAAAGCTGTGGGCATTTTTAGTACTTAGGTCGCAGTTTGTGGATCTTCATATAACCTGTGGTTCTTACTCCTGATGCACACTGGAACCACCTGGGAGAATAAACGTTTCCAGTGCTGGGGAGCCCCACGGTGGAGATTCTGACTTCACTGGGACTGAGGCTCTGGCACCCAGAGCTCCCAAGCTCCCAGAGCTTGACAGGTAGGGTTGTAAACACATCAAGTGATAAAGGAATCTGCAGGCAAGGTGCAAGGGTGCTGAGCGTCAGGTGTCCTTTCAGCTGTGTAATTTGGGGAACAATACCAAACCTCAACTTCCTCAACTGAAAAATGAGGTTGAAAGCAATTTTACTTCAGTGGGTGGTTCTGAAGATTAAACATGAATGTCCAAAAAAGAGACATGTTTATAGGTATTTGTGCTTATACACACCCTTCCCCGCACACCCACAAAGTATTTAGCACAGCACTCAGCATCCTGAAAGTGCTGAATAAATATTAATTGCTATTGTTACCATTATCCTTTTGTGGATCTTCAGAGGAAGTTCGCAAATGACCAAGAGTTTTGGCCTCCAGTCCACACGGCCCAAAGGCTGTTCAAAGCACAGAGCAGCAGGGAGATTCATGTAGGGTGGAGGGCAGATGTGCCTCACCTGGAACCATGAGACCTCAGGGCAGGCAGTTGCTGTTTACAGCCACTAACAAAACATACAGAAGTTCCTAGGTGCCTGCGGCCCTTGTGTATCACAGTTTCCAGAGACAAGGTGAAGCACAGCGACAAAGCACTCAAAAAACGCCAGCTTCTTTCCCAAGAGCTTCAATATTGAGCCTTCTGATCACTCTGGGAGAGAGGTTCTTCTGCTGTTTCCATTTTATAGGTGAGAACACTGAGGCTCAGAGCAGGTAGGGAAAAAAAGCCCACTCCTGCCTGGAACAGCCCAACAACAAAGTGGCAGCTCCAGTTAGACTTCAGTGCCCAAAGGAAGGCAATGAAATGGCCATTCTATACATTTTTATTTGTTTATTTTGTTTTGTTGAGACAGGGTTTCACTAAGTAGCCCATTCTGGCCTCAAACCTGCAATTCTATCTCAGCCTTGAGGTGCTGGGATTAAAAGCATGTACCACCATGCCCAGTTCATCCATTCGTGTCCAACAGCACAGAGTTTTCAGTCTTTATCACAGAAGCTCTCCTTAGCTAACCCTTAGAAGCAGCAATATTATTTATAAACTCAAGACTTAGTGAATGTAAGTACAAACAAAATGGCACTGGGGGGTAGGCCAAGTGATATGACCATGAGAAAAAGGCCAACTTGGCTATGAGGCAGGAGTCACATTTTCTTCACTAAGTACACCAGAAAATTCCTGAGGTGCAGCTGTTTAAAAAAGTGCTGTGCCTAATTGTGGTGCAGAATATGACTGGCTTCCCCACACCCAGCCAAGGAAAGTTAGGCCAAGTTACCCCTCACTCCTATTCTTTCCTTCCTAAGCAGAAAAACACAACCTGCGTTCTCCCAGGTCCACGACCCTGGCTGATGGCCAGTTCTATGAGAAGGTACAGCAAAAATGACCAGCTAAACAGGACCCCAGCAGGCCGGCCAGGTGCAGCCTGTCCTAACCCTGGCCCAGTGATGGGAGGCTAAAGTGTTAGAAATCACTTGCCTGCCTCCAAAATTACTAAGTAATCATTCCAGAGCAAGTCACTTTAATTTACAAAAGTGGCAAACTGCAATTATTGCTCAAAATGACATTCATTCCTGTATGACAACATTTAATATGCTAAAAAAAGTTCCTTAATTGCATGCATAATTTTAAATTACTATAATTTGCTCAAGATTCTGTGAAAACCTTTTTTGTCCCCCTTCAAAGATTAAAAAAAAAAAAAAGAAGGATAATGGAAAGTCTTAAGATTCTATAACAAATTAAATAATTTTGGGGATGGGATTCATGTAGGTGACACCAGTTTTATAAAACAAATAAAAATGAACAACTCTTAAAGGTGCTATGTTAAAGATGAAAGAGTTCTAATCCCAAGAGTCAAGTTCATTGCATTGTTATGTTGTACCTTTTTATTGCTGTCTTAAAAACCTGTATTCAATATAGTATGATGTTTCCCGTTAGATTTCTCTGCATTAAAGGAAAAACTTTTGGGGATGGGCATGTAGCTCAGTGGTAGAGCGCTTGCCTGGCATGTACACCCTGGGCTCCATCCACAGCACTGTGGAGGGCGACGGGCAACTTCTGTGCTGTGCCCATAAATTCCTTAAGTTAATAAAAACAGATTATCATTTTTATTTCTATTTCTTTTCTGTTTGTTATCACATAGAATTTTTTTTAATTATGGAGAAGTCAAAAGATCTACTGTTTGCTGGCAAGAAAGATGAAACAATGTTATAGTATCTTAACCTCTAATTCTTATGAAATCTAAGTGAAAAATAAAAAGTATTTTTTGGTAGTACTTGTGAATGATCTCAGGGCTTAGTGCTTGCAAAGCAGGCACTCTACTTCTTGAGTCACACCTCTAGTCCGTTTTGCTCTAGTTATTTTGAAGATGGGTCTTGCAAACTCTTTGCCAGGGTTGGCCTTGAACTGCTATCTTCCTGGTCTCATCCTCAAAATAGCATGAATTAAACACATGACCCACTGGTGCCCAGGCTGGCCTTGAACTCACGATCCTCCAGCCTCTGTCTCCCAAACAGCTGGGATTACAAAAATAAAAAAATTCTTAATAAAGCTTCTTCATTATGTGACATCTAAACTTAAAGAAATATCTACCTTTATTTCAGAGGAACTGCATCCAGAACATAAGTGTTCCCTCTGATCAGGATCAGAGAAGCTGGTTCTCCCGAACTAAAAAAAAAAAAAAAAAAAAAAAATGGCTTCCTGGCTGGGCATAGAGGTGCGTGCCAGGGAGGTGGGGGGACTGGCAAGACCTCATCTCAACCAACAAGCTGGGTGTGGTAGTTCATGCTGCAATCCCAGCTACACAGGAGACAGAAGTAGGAGGATCACAGTCCAAGGCCTGTGATTTCAGATTATCTGAAAAATAACTAAAGCAAAAAGGATTGGGAGCATGGCTCAAGTGGTAGAGCACCTGTCTAACAAGTGAGAGACACTGAGTTCAAACCCCAGTACCACCCATTCTCTTCCTGCCTCCCCGCCAAAAAAAGGCTTCCTGCCTGTCTGTCTATAAAAACCCGCATGTAGGACTCTGCTGGGACACAACTGAGATCTTTCAGTTGAGAGTGTGAGCACTAATATGCTAAGGAAAAGGAATGGAGTAGGGCCAAGCATGGGATCCCAGTGAGCAGTTCTACCAAGAAGCCCAGCTAAGCGTAAATCAAAGCTAAAATCCAACAGGCCCGCTGCCCTTCGGTCTCTGACACTAATGGGGGCTAGGTCCACCTGAACAATGTGGCACTTTTATTCTTACAAAGCCACTGTCTGCATCCACCCTGCATCCAGCAGCCTCTGGGTTGGCCATGCCCAGGCTCTGGGCACTGCAAGGTCCTCCCTGACACCCGGGAGCCTCAGGCAGCTTTGTAAAACCCTCACTCCACAAACTTACCAGAGAGACAGAGAAGGGAAAATGGGGCAGAGCACGCCTCTAACCAGACAAGACCAGACCCCAAGGTGAGCATGTTGAGGGTCAGGTGTGTGGACAGCAGGGGAGGAAAGCCACCCAAGGCTCTAGGAGTGTCCCCCATGGCTTCACCTCTGGTACATACTGTCCCCTACCCAGGTGGGTTTGAAGAGCATCAGTGAGAAGTAGATGTCAGATGCCTGGAATATGACCAGGGCTTCACCTAGCCCTTCATTGGATGATCATGTTAGGCTCTCCTGTATTGCTAAGAGGGGACAGATTCAATAATCATTTCATAGATGTGACTTACGGGGGAAGACTCGGTTCACTGGGAAACCACGCCACAGCTCCATAGGCAGCCGGACACGCCAGGGCCTGGGACTGAGAGGCCTGGACACGTCTCTGTAGCCTTAATGAAATGTATGACCCCTGTGAATTTCTGATGATCAGACTGCATTAAATGGGGACAGAAAAATCTACCTTAAAAAGTAGAGCAGAATATTGTGACATGAAACTACTGACCACGAAGCAAAGAAGTTCTTGGCTCAGAAGCTGGCCAACTTAATACTCTTTCCAAAGTCAGAAATGCAGCTCATCTGCAAACTCTTGTCATCATTTTTCTATGTTCTCTTGGCTTCATGTCACTCATGGATGCTTAATTTTCTATGAAGCATGAAGATATCATTTAGACCCAAGGCACTTTAAAAAAATCCTGTTTCTCTGGCAATCTCTCCCAGAGAATTTCCTTTGTGAACTGCTTTCTCAACACATTCACTCTGAAACAGTTGCCATGTGGTCACACAGCAGCCTCAATTACCCAGATCTTCCTGCCAGAGCAAAAGCTAAACTTCTAACAGAGAAATGTGTGGTTTACATGGGGAACAGCATCGATAGGAGCTCCTTTGCTCCACACATGCTAGCCGGTGCTGGGGATGGCAGGACTGGAGAAGGAGGAAGAACAGGCCCAGGCCACAGCTCTGCTCCTTGTGTTCACAGCTACTCACCTTCACATTGGGAGTGTAAAGATTCCTGAGAGAAGCAAGGGCAGCAGACAGTCCCTCAGTGCTGTAACCAATCCACAGGGCTTGCAGATGGCTTGAAGAGATTCCAGTCTTCTTACTGAGGCCCTGGAAACAACCAGAGATAGATCTTCCTGAGAGTCTCCTTCCCATATAGGGCATCACTTTGAATGCAAGTCTGCCCCAGAGGGTGTGGATGCATGCTGAATACTTGGCAATTTGTGCAAAGGACGCCTGGACAAGGGCCAGGAAATCACCTGCCTTTGCCACGTGAACCACACAAGTGGGGGAAAGAGATGGCAAATGAAGAGAAAGTTTCCCTTTATAGAAGTAAATTAGAGAAAGGCTAAATGATAAGATTAGAGAATCACCATCGTAACTCCTACTGAATGAATGATTCTAGGCATTACCTATAGAAATGGCTGATAGCATCACAAAATAAGAAGCAAGCACAAATGCTGTGCCTCCTGATACAAGAAACTCTTACCCTTTGTAATCTTGACATCTTAGATGGGGAGAAAAAAAAAATCAACCCAGACCTGATTAAACTGCTATATACAACTACCTAATGAAAGGAAATTCAGGGGAAAAAGGAGCATGTTAAACTACACCCTGATAAACAGGCACACAATCAGAAAATCCACATGGGCCAGACATGGTGGCAAACACCTCACTTGTAGTTCCAGCACTCAGGAGGCTGATGTAGGAGGCTCATGAGTTCAAGGCCAGCTTGGACTATACAGTGAGATGCTGACTCAAAAAAACAAAACAAAAAAAATCCAAGTGGTTCAAAATTATACAGGTTAAGGGCCTCAAGTTCTTTGACAAATAAATAACAAGGAAACAAAAGGAACAAATGAAGTGGAACCTTTGGTTGGAAAGAACTTACAAAGCAAAGAGGAAAAATTTAAGCTCGACCACAGCATTTAGATTCATTCTTGTATGATAAACTAAGGAAAAGGCTAAGTCAGAACAGCGGTTACTTTTAGGGAGCAGGAGAAAGTCATGTTTGGGATGTGGCTGGCTCACTCAGGGCCTTTGAAATGTCACTGAGCAGTCTAAAATCTCCCAAACTGCAAAGTGACAATGAAGAAACCCTCCCCCCATTGGTGAGCACCTCACCTTGAAAATGTGTGCCTTCAGGATGTGGTGGCCGAGCTCCATGGTCTGCTGGCGGTTCAGTTTGCCCTCCTGTCGAGAGAACATGAATGCCAGAAGCGCGTGTCCATTCCTATGAAAAGAAACACGAAGGCTCACTGACAAAAGACCTGACTCACTGCACCACAGGCCCTTGATCGTGTACATCACCATGTGGTCCTTGAACGGTCTTCCTGGTGGCTTCATTACAACCACACAGAATGGGTGAACTGCTGGTTCTTTACAAAGATGTCAAATGCTGCTTCATATTTGAGTCATGTAAGAGCTTTTTCTAGGTTCCCCTATCTCTACAAAGTGACCCATAACTTAAAGTTCTAGCATAGGGCAGGTCTGTACCTTCAGATCCATCCGCTCTCTGCTTATCACCCATAACTCTCTCTTCTCCTGAGTTGATGGCTTATGCCTATCACAAATGCAAACTCCAAGAGACAAGAAGCTTTATCCAAGTAATCAGCTATAATCACAATGTCTAGAAAAATGCCCAATACTCAGTAAACACTCAGATAGGTATTCCTGGATGGGTAGATGGATGGATGGATGAACAGGCAAATGGAGCAGACCCCTACTGGCCTTCAGGCCTCCCCTCAGTATCATCACTAGGATAGACGTGTGTCAAAAGATAAGGCCTTATTTTGTGAAGCAAAGAAAAACCAGGCCATGCTTGGCAGTAGATGCGATCAGTTATATCTATAATCTAAGCTTAGATTGAATACAGGTTCCTGTAGGTGGGGTATGGCTGGGCACATGGTCAACATTCAATGGACACCATGCATTTATTCCCAACTAACCCTTTCACAAGTGGAACCAGTCACACCCTTCCTGTCTGCAGAATTCATTTAGTCTCCTTGTGGACATGGTACCTTTGAGCCAATTTGGAAAAGACAAGAATAGTTGCTTATTCAAATAGCAGTGACTTCTGTGTAATGTGAATTATCATCATTTCTATTAACCTGACAACTCTGAGCTGCTATTTGGTTGAGGAAAAGCAGGTAGTTGTAGAAGAAAGGATAAACATTTTGTGTATGTGTGTGTGTGTGTGTGTGTAAAGCATTCTCTTAGCAGTTGCTGACTAAGATTATTAAAAGAAAGCATTATTTAAACCATATTTCTCCGCATGCATGACAACTTCTCAAAGAAGTTATAAACTATGTCAGAGATGTGGAAATCAAGGTGGAGACCACAAGGTGAGTTTTATCTATCTATCTATCTATCTATCTATTTATTTATTTTTGTGGTACTGAGGTTTTAACTCAGGGTCTTGACAACTTTTTATTTGCCCAGGCTGGCTTGGAACTGTAATCCTCCTAATCTCTGCCTCCTGAGTAGCTAGGATTACCGGTGTGAGTCACTGGCACCTGTTAAGATGAGATTTTATTCCATGGGTAAGGGCCACACTGCCCATGGAGCATCCATAACTCTCCCACAAGCACATCTCTGTGATCCCTTGCAAATGTCCCACCACCCAGACCTCAAGCCTGGGGTTTCCACAGATGAAAGTCTCCTATGCCCTGTTACCATGGAATCTATTCTCTGCCATTCTCCAGGACTCCAGGTCCCCAAGCCATGCCCAGTCCTTTTCCATGGGTTGGTTCCAGGATTCAATCTGGCTCAGAGCACTCCAGTCAGGACTACTCTCCCAACTATGGACTAAGTCACCCTCAGCCACCCAATCACCTGAGCCTTATGGCTGTGCCTAGTACATTCACAACAAAGGCAAAGAAGATGGCAGATTAGAGGTTTCCTCATATGACTCTGTGAGTGACAAGAGGGCAAGAAAAGAAAAACTATATTCAAAGAGGGGGAGAGGTATAGCACTCTGAGAACCAAGAAAGAGGTTAACAGGAAAGTTAGAAAACATGGAGAAATAGAAAGCTGATGTGGTGAAAAATTAGAAGTATTACACAACTCCAACCTGTCTTCCCAAGGAGAGGGGAATCTGAAGTCACAAGCACAAGTTAAGCCTGAAGAGTACAAGTGGCCCCATTGACAAAAGTCTGACAGTCCTAGACACATGGTCCTCTCAAGCCTTAAATCCAGCATGTGTTGGGGGGGGGAGGGTGACTCTTCCTGTGGGGCAGGCCAGCTTTGGAGAAGAAATCTATTGCATTGCTCTCCATATCTTGGAGCGCTATACAGCCTGGTGTCACCTTGAGAGTGGGCCTATTGTTTGAGACTGAGATACTATGGAGACCCGAAAACCAGGAACTATCATAAATCAGGGAGCCTAGGGAAATCTTGCCAGAGTGTCTGGGTGGGAGATGGCCACAGAGGCATTCATGGAGAGGATGAGGGTCAGACATGGACCTGCTGAAATGTTTAAGATGCTAGAGCTTAGGCTATGGAGTATGTGGTAGTTGCTGCCTCATCCTCTGTGGTGAGGATCCAGACTCGTAATCTGAAGATTACCAAGGGGTTGGATCTGAGGGCACTGAGGCCAAAATCAGTAGATTACATAATTCCTGAGGCTCCTTCCCTGTCTCATGTGGCCCACTGTAGGGCACTGGGTTTGAAAACACTCAGACTGGGCCACTGGATTACTCACTTCCCATGGCTCTTACTCTCCAGTGCAGAATTCAGTGCTCTGCTTGCTCCCCTCAGTCTCTGACACATTCAGTGATACTCCTTAGCTTGGATGTTTTTACCATTCCTGGGTGCATAGATGGAGGGGTACACAACAAAGGGAAGCCTCTGGAGTTAATACTGCCCTATGGCTGGCAACATACCCTTGACAAGCTCAGCCCTCAGCCCACATACAGTTCCAGCCTGTATAGTAGGAACAGAGAAGAACTATAAAACTCCAACCACAACTCACTACTCGCCTATACCTAGTGGATTCCAATATTAGAAGACCTAAAAAGAAGCTTTTTGTATCTCATACCTAAGCTAGAATTATTTCTCATTGGATTTGTTTTTCTTTTTCTCTCCCCCTCCTACTTTAATCTAATTTTATTTATTTATTTTTCTTTATTCTTTGGGTTTTAAAATTTTTACTTATTGTTCTTTTCTTCTTCCTTACATTCTTTCCCTTTTCTTTAAAAAAAAATCTTGCTTCTGCTTTCTTCCACTTCCCCACTCTCCTTTATTTCAGTACTTTACTATTAATTTTGCCTTTGTTAATTTTTAACTTATAATTTTTTGCTGCTTTATTTTCTATGGTTTTTGATGGAATAGTTGTTTTTAATTAATTTTTACTGCATTTCTATATCTGGATTATTTTCGTGGTGTTGTTAATACTGTGGTCTGTTTTCTCCTCAAGCCCTCAACACCACCAAAATAATCAAGCAAAATTAATTCAGCAAATGATCAAATCTCTAAGATGAATAAGGTAGAAAGAAAATGACATAGAATATGTGAAGCAAACAAAATTAAAACCAAAAAAGCAATAGGTATTAGTGAGTACCTTTCATTAATAACTTTGAATGTAAATGGTCTTAAGCCTCCAATTAAAATATGTACACTAGCTGACTGGATTAAAAAATGAGATCCAACTATCTATTGTGCAAAAAATTCACATAACAAGCAAAGACATACACAGACTGAAAGTGACAGAATGGAAAATGATATTCCAAGCAAATGGAATGTGAATGCAAGTAGGAGTAGCTATATCTGACAAAGCTTCAAATCAAAATTAGTAAGAAGAACCCAAATGGTCATTACATATTGATAACAAGGGAACAATCAATCAAGAAGATACAATGATGACCCCCAGTACCAAAAAAGAAAAGATTTTTAAAAAGAAAATAATATGACTGTAAATATATATGTACCAAATGTCAGTGCACTCAATATCATAAAACAAGCACTATTGGACATAAAGGGACAGATAGGCCTTAATAAAATAACAGTGCATGACTTTACTATTGCACTCTTGAGAATAGCTCATACAGACCTTCTCCCCAAAATTAACAAAAAACAATCAGTTAAACTACTATGTATCAAATAAGACTTAAACATCTACAGAATATTTTTCCTAAGAGAAGCAGAATACACAGCTTAGCAGCTCACGTAATTTTCTCCAAAGTAGATCATATTTTGGGTCATAAAACAAGTCTTAACAAATACAAAAAAAAAAACTAAAATAATTTCTTATATCTTATCAGATCACACTGAAACTAGAATAGATCATATTTTAGACCATAAAGCAAGTCTTAACAAACACAAAGCACTGCAGTAATTTCTTGTATCTTATCAGATCATAATGAAACTAGAATGGAATGAAACTAGAAATCAATAGCAAGAGAAACTACAGAAACAACATAAGCACATGGAGATTTAACAGTACACTTTTAAACAATCCATGAGATCATTAAAAATTGGGGAAATGGAAACACAACATATAAGAATCTGTGGGAAATTTATAGTTATGAGTGCATGAACATAGAAACAGAATGTATGACTATCTCAAGTAACCTAAAGATCTTGTTCTTATTTAGAAGAACAAGAACAAGCCAAACCTGAAACCAGCAGAAGGAAAGAAATAAAAATCAGAGTTGAAATGAATGAAATAGAGACTAAAAGAACAATACAAAGGACCAATGAAACAAAAAGTTGGTGCTTTGAAAAGACTGAAAAACCCTTAGTCAAACCATCCAAAAGAAAAAGCAAAGAGACAAATTCATAAAATTAGAGACAAAAAAGGAGATACTATAAACACCACTGGAATCCAGAGGATCATTAGGAACTACTTTGAAAAGTTACATTCCAATAAACTGGAAAATTTAGAAGAAATGGGTTAACTTGTAGACACATGAAACCTACCAAAGTTGAACCAATGGAATACAAAAACCCTAAACAGATCAATAACTATGAGATTGAAGCAGTAATCAAAAGTATCCCAACAAACAGAATCCAAGAACCAGATGAATTCACTGATGAATTTTACCAGACCTTTAAAGAAGAACTAACACACTGTTCCTCATACTATTCCATAAAATAGAGATGGAAGAAATGCTTCCAAACCCATTCCACAAGCCATTGTTACCCTGATATCAAAACTGGATAAGGATACAATAAAAAAGGAAAACATAGATGCAAAAATCTTCACTAAAACACTGGCAAACCAAATTCAACAACATATTAAAAATATCCTAAGTCATGATTGACTTGAGTTCATGCTAGGGATGCCAAGGATGGTTTAACACATGCAAATCATAAATGTACAGCACATAAACAGAATCAAGAATAAAAGAAAAATCACATGATTTCAGTAGCAGTAAAAGTCTTTGACAAAATTCAGTATCCCTTCATTACAAAAGCCCTAAGAACAGAAGGATACCTCAACATAGTAAGGGCTATACATGACAAACCCATAGCCAACATAATACTGAATGGAGAAAAACTGAAACATATTCTCTAAAGTCAGAAATGCAACAAAGGTGTCCACTCTCACCACTTTTATTTAATATAGTACTTAAAACTTTAGCCAGAGTGTTCAGTCAAAAAAAAAAAATAAAAGGGATACAAATGAGAAAGGAAGAAGTTAAATTATCCCTATTTGTAGACAAAATGAACCTAGATTTAGAAGACCTTAAAGACATTGCCAGAACACTCAGATCTGATGAACAAAATTATGCTACAGAACCAGAGTAACAAAAACAGCAAGGTTATTGGCATGAAAACAGACATGTAAACCAGTGGAACAGAATACAGGATATCTGCAGCCACAGACATCTAATTCTTGACAAAGATGCCAAAAATTTACATCATAGAAAAGGCAGCCTCTTTAGCTAATGGTGCTGGGAAAACTGGATGTCCACATATAGAAGACTGAAATTACATTCCTATCTCTCATCCTACACAAAAAATCAACTAAAAATGGATCAAAGACCTTAATGTACGTTCTGAAAATTGGAAACTACTAGAAGAAAACCTTCAAGATCTAAGCATAAGGCAACAACTTCCTGAATAGGCCTTCAATAGTTCAGGAAATAGCAAGAATTGACAAATGGGACCGCATCAAATTAAAAAGATTCTAAACAGCAAAGCAATTAGTTAACAAAGTAAAGAGCCAGTCCACAGAATAGGAGAAAATCTTTGCCAGCTCTTCTTCCAACAGATGACTAATACCAAAAGAATAAGAAATCCAGTCAATAAATGGGCAAAAAATTGAACAGACAATTCTCAAAAGAAGTACAAACAGCTGATAAATATATGAAAAAAATGTTTAACAACCTTAGCTAGCAATCAGGGAAATGCAAATCAAAATGACACTGAGATTCCATTGTACCGCATTTTGAATGGCTAGCATCAAGAAAACAACAAATGCTGACACGAATGCATATATATTTAAGCTACAATTTAAACCAAGGTGCAGAGAGCTGTCATCTTTCAAAATGTGCCGCAGTAAAAACACTTTGATTTTCAAAACTACACGTTATATAATCAAGATAATTTTAAATACTGATAGATTTGTATCTTCAGATACAAGTAATAAGATAACTAGATAGAGGGAGTCATACTTACGAGAAAATCTGATTAATAAATGTCTTTATAATCTAGTGAAGCAAAGGTGTATATATTACTAATTTTACAGTAGAAAAGAACTCCATGCCATGTTCCTTGCAACACTATTCACAACAGCCAAGAAATGAAAATAACCTGTGTCCATCAACTGATGAATAGATAAAGAAAATGTGGCATATAAACACAGAGAATAAAATCCTGTCACTTGCAAAAGCATGGATGGAACTGGAGATCATTATGTTAAGTAATATAAGCCAGATCCAGAAAGATGAGTACAGCATGATCTTACACATATGTGTAGTCAAAAAAAGTTCTTTAGTTGGGAATAGAATGGTGGTTACCAGGGGCTAGCAAGAGGAGGGAGGAGGAAGAGAGGGAGACAGGTTGATCAATAAATTCTAAACTAGTTTCATATATATATATACAAATAGTTCTGGTGTATTATGGAAATCAGTACGGCATTTCCTCAAAAAACTAAAAAATAGAACTACCATATGATCAGCTATATTACTCCTGGGTATATACCCAAAAGAATCAAAGTCAGCATACAATAGAGATTATCTGTACACCCATGTTTATTGTGGCACTATTCACAATAGCCAACTTAAGGAGTTAGCTTAGGTCCCATCCATGGATGAATGGTTAAAGAACATGTGATATATATATATATATATATACACACACACACACTTGGAACAATAAAGAACAAAATCATGTCATTTATAGAAAAATGGATGGAAGTGGAGATCTTCATGTTAAGTGAAGTAAGCCAGACTGAGAAAGACATTTTGTCAGTGATGTTCACAAGAAGATCCTAACTTCCTATGTTGAGAGATAAAAACCCTTCTCCATATTCAAATCCCAAGGTTTCAACCCTTCCATCTCCCATTCCAGGTTGCTGGTTGTCTTCACTATCACTTCTTACAGCCCAGTGGAGGGGGTCTCCTAAGGATGCAAGATTGTTTCCTTTCACAGAAAATATAATGGTTCCTCTAAATCCTCATTTATCTTCACCTCTGCTGGCACCTGACCTCCTTCCTTGAAGTTCTCCTACACTTCCTTCAGAAGCCTGGCACTCTCTCCCACCAACAAGTCATGTCACACCTTTCCATGGATGATGCCAAATCTTCAAATTTCAACTTCTCCAACCTTCAGACAAGATCTACTCCGAAATCCTGTCTGCCTGGGAGAGACAACTACTCCACAAACTCTAACTGCTCAAAACTGAACCAGCTCTGCCCCAGAAAAACATGTGCATACCTCCTGCCTTTTTACCTTTCATAAGAGCAATGCTACTCCTACTTCTTGAGACCTTGCCACCACAGCAGCTTTTCCTTCTCCTTGGGCCTGCCCACAAGGTCAGCTCTCTCATGACAGCAAGACCTCCCTTTATCCCACTGTGTCTCCAACCCCAATCCAGCAAGTCCCCACTCCTGTCTGATACAGCACTTCTCACACTCTTATCTACTCTCTAGATGCTTCAGTGGTTCTCCAGAGATGAAAGATAAAAGGGCACTCTCTCACACACATCCATCTGTTGACTTTTCCTACTCTACTCCAGGATAAATGCTCTAATCAAACTAAACATAGCAGGTGGGAATGTAAGTTAGTATTACCACTTTGGAAAACAATATGGAGGCTTCATAAAAAACTAAACATAGATCTGCCATATGATCCAGCAATACCACTCCTAGGGATATACTGGAAGGAATGCAACTCAAGTTATTATAAAGGCACCTGCATACTTATGTTTATTGCAGCACTATTTACAATAACCAAGCTATGGAAACAGCACAGATGCCCCACTACTGACGAATGGATTAAGAAAATATGGTATTTATACACAATGAAATTTTACTCAGCCACAAAGAAGAATAAAATTTTGTCATTCACAAGTAAATGGCTGGAACTGGAGAACATCATCTTAAGTGAAGTTAGTCAGGTTCAGAAGGCCAAAAATCGCATGTTCTCCCTCATATGCGGATTACAGACCTAAAACAAAGACAGTAATATTACTGGACGTGGGTCACACTCTAAGGGGAAAAATGCACACGGGAGGAATAGGGAAAGGAAAGGAAACCTAGAACTTGAAAGTGTTTGACGTGCCCACTGTAGAGGAGCAAATAAAGTAATCTTAAACTGGTAGAGGCCACTATGGGAAGGGGACCAGAAAGTAGTGAACAGGTCTGGTAGAGATGAGCCAGTGTGGGTTGTAATACACATGTGCTACGAATACACTAGGAATCTTTCTGTATAGCTATCTTTATCTCAAACTAGCAAAAACGCTATGTCTTTCTTATTATCTCTTATGTTTCCTCTTCAACAAAATTGGAGAACGAGTGCAGAACAAGTTCTGCTTGGAAGTTGGGGTTAGGGGGTGGAGGTGGCAAAAACAATGTATACACATTTAAGTAAATGTAAAAATGACAAAATGAAAGAAAGAAAAAAAACATGAAACTATTCTTTGAACTAAAAAAAAAAAAAAACCCACCTAAATTTGCTGTTACCAGCAAATGTTAATAGCAGGGAGAAATAGCACTGGAGACTGAACTAAGTTTTAAGTCCTTATTTGACCCTAATGAGTCAACGGATCCAAGAAATGATCACCAGTAGCTCCTAGCAGCATAAAAATGTTAGGTACCTCCTGTTAGAAGTGCTTGTCTACATTTATGAAGTATCCCTGCAAAAACATAAAAATATAAAATATATGAGCAAAAAGAACAAAGCAGGAGCTATTATACTCTCTGACTACAAAATATAAAACAAAGTTGTAGTAATCAAAGCAGCATGGTATTGGCATAAAAACAGATGGGAGGACCAATGAAATAGAAGTCAACCTATGCATCTGTAGCCAACAAATTTTCAACATAGGTGCAAGAAACAAACACTGGAGAAAAGACAGTCTTTTCAATAAAAGGTGCTGGGCAAAGTAGATATTCACATGAAGAATGAAACTGGACCCCTATCTCTCACTACTTACAAAAATCAACTGAAAATGGATTAAATACTTAAATTTAAGACGTGAAACAATGAAAACGCACAGGCAATGTTCCAGGACATTTAAAGAGGAAAGGATTTTTTTGTTGTTGTTTTTGGACAGGAACCTAAAAACACAAAAAACAACAATGAAAATAAACAAATGGGGTAACATCAAACTAAAAATTTTCTGCACAGCAAAGGAAACAATCAACAGAATGAAGAGACAACCTACAGAATGACAGAAAATATTTGTATCTCTGACAAGGCGCTAGTATCCAAAATATATAAGGAACTCCAAAAACTCAATGGGAAAAAAATCTGATTAAAAATCGGGCAACAGGGATTTCCAAGATGGCGGCTAAGGGAGGAAGCAGAAAGCGAGCCTCCTGTAGTGAAATCTTGGAGAGACACTGGAGACACACCTTGCAGGGAAAGCCACCGAGAAGAGGCAAAACTTCGACCCCTCCACACCTCCAGCCTGTGCAGAACATCTCCACTTCACGTTGAATGGAGAAACTAGGAGGGCCCCCAAGCCACCACCAGTCGCCTGCGCCCAGATGGCTTGGGAAGACGCGGACAAGGTGACCTAAGTGGTACGTGGTACTTCCACAGACAACCCTGGGACAGATCAGCATAGTCTCCTGGACAGACCAACCCCCACCCAGGGAATAAAGAGAAACTGAGTAATAAGCAATAAGAACAATAAAGACGTAGCAAAGAGGGTGGGGTGCCCTTAGCACCAAAGGGTGGTAGAGGAATTCCTCCCGGAACTGTCAATAAACAAGCCGGGACTGGCTGCAGAGGGTGGGAGCAGGGGCGCACACCCAGCAACCAGGAACGAGAAAGCTTGTGAGAGTGGCGAGGGAGGAGAACCCCACAGGAGAGGGGGGAAGACCCACCTCCCACGTGAGCTGTAAACAAACAAACCAGCCGGCAAGAGCAGCAGCACACACCCAGCAATCAGGAGCGGGAAAGCTTGTAAAAGCTGCGGTGGGAGGAAAACTCCACAGGAGAGGGGGAAAGACCCACTTCCCACAAGAACTGTAAATAAACACGCTGGCCTGAGAAAGCAGGTGCAGTGTCACCTCCCCCAGCGTGCTTGGAAAGGGGAAAGCTTGTAGCAGTGGCTCTTGCACAGGAGAATGCTGAGTAAACAAAGCCTGGGGGCCAGGTGAGTGAGTGCCAAGCTCACCCCTGAGATCTGCATAAATAAAGCCTCTAGCAACAGCAGCTGACAGCAGCGGGCAGGCAAGCCATAGCCGCAGATACCATTCTCAGAACTGTCTCTAGATTCTTTTTTTTTCCTCTCTCCCTACCTTTGATAAGAAAACAACCAAACTACATCTGCATGCTGAAAAACTTACTGAAACTGTATTGCATTTGAACTTGGGACACTTTGTGGGTTTTTTTTTTCTTGTTTTGTGCAGTTTTGTTCTATTTTATGTTACCCCTTTGATGAGACAACTACAGAACAACATCTGAGGCACCATCTCCAGGATTGGAGGCTGCGGAATGAACACCAAAATTATTAAGACTGAAACTTCACTGCATTTGAACTTGGGGGTTTTTTATTTTTTATTTTATTTTATAATAAATATATACATTTTTTCTTTCATTTACTTATTTTTTATTTTTATTCTTATCTTTATTCTTTTTACTTTTTATTTTCAATCCTCTGTCTCTCTAATGCCTTTTCAGCTTATTTATATGTTTGAAACGTTTTTTGTATGTTTCTTTCTTTTGTTTTTTTTTTCTCTACTTGATTATTTGTTTTTCCCTATTCCTTTAATTTCTTTGCTTTCCATCCCCATTCACCCTTCCATTCTAAATATTCCCATTGTTATTATTACACGCTAGAAAATACTTAATTGCACACAGTACAGGGACAATAACAACACCAAAGACAATGACGGGAAGACAGAAAAAACAGGGAAACCAGTTTCCACATAGCAAAAAATTAGTACAGGAACCAGAGGGGAATGAAGAAAACAGAAACACAGATCCAGACTCCAACAAAATGAAGATAAACTATGCCAAAGGACCCAATGAAGCCCACAAGAATAATTTAAAAGAAGACATACTACAGGTACTCAATGAGAATTTTATAGAGATGATACTGGATAGGGTCAACCAAAATGTACAGGAGACACTCAAGAAATTCCAAGACAACAAAAATAGAGAATTTGAAAAAGCAAAAGAAGAAATAAAAGAAACCATAGAAGCACTGTATAAACACCAAAGTGAAACAGAGAACACGATTAATAAAGAGATAGATGAACTCAGGACAAAAATAGACAACATAAAAGAGGAAACGACCCAGGATATGGAAAACCTCAGAAAAAGGAATGAAACAGAATTGCAAAACAAAACGGAATGCCAATCCAGCAGAATAGAACAAACAGAAGGCAGAATCTCAGAACTTGAAGATGAAATGGTAATTAAAGGAAAAACTGAAGAACTATTAATTAAACAACTCAAGACCTGTGAAAAGAAAATGCAAGAATTCACTGACTCCATCAAAAGACCAAACTTGAGAATCATGGGCATCGAAGAAGGAGAAGAGGTGCAAGCGAAGGGAATGCGTAATATATTCAACAAAACAATAATGGTAAATTTCCCAAATCTAGAGAAAGCTATCCCTATACAGATGCAAGAGGCCTCCAGGACACCAAACAGACCAGACCAAAATAGAACTACCCCACGACATATCATCATTAAAACAACAAGTTCAGAAACTAGGGAAAGAATACTGAAGGCTGTAAGAGAGAAAAAACAAATAACATACAAAGGTAAACACACCAAAATCACAGCAGACTTCTCAACAGAAACATTAAAATCAAGAAGAGCTTGGGGTGAGATCTTCCGGGCACTGAATGAAAATAACTTCAACCCCAGGATACTCTACCCAGCAAAACTATCATTCAAAATAGATGGAGCGATAAAAGTCTTCCATGAAAAGCAGAAACTAAAACAATATGTGACCACAAAGCCACCACTACAAAAGATTCTTCAAGGGATTCTGCACACAGAAAGTAAAACCCAACATAACCATGAAAGGGCAGGCAGCTCCAATTACAGGAAAAGAAAAAGCAAGAAAGTAGAGAGTAACCTCAACTTAGGTACACACAATCAAACCTTCAAACAACTAAGAAAAGTAAATGACAGGAATCACCACATACCTATCAGTACTAATGCTTAATGTTAACGCACTTAATTCACTCATCAAAAGGCACTGCTTGACAAAATGGATTAAAAAGGAAGATCCAACAATTTGTTGCTTACAGGAGACCCATCTTACTGACAGAAATAAGCATAGGCTCAGGATGAAAGGCTGGAAGATTTACCAAGCCAATGGCCCCCGAAAACAGGCAGGAGTAGCAATACTTATCTCTGACAAAGTAGACTTCAAACCTACATTGATCAAACAAGATAAAGAAGGACATTCCATACTAATAAAAGGGGAAATAGACCAAAAGGAAATAATAATTATCAACCTATATGCACCCAATTCAACACACCCAATTTCATCAAACATACCCTAAAAGACATAAAGCATATATTAACTCCAACACAGTGGTTGTGGGAGACTTTAACACCCCATTATCATCAATACATAGGTCATCCAAACAAAAAAATCAATAAAGAAATCCAAGATCTAAAATGGGACCTCATAAAACTAAAAAGCTTCTGTTCATCAAAAGAAATGGTCTCTAAACTGAAGAGAACACCCACAGAGTGGGAGAAAATATTTGCCAACTATACATCAGACAAAGGACTGATAACCAGAATATATAGGGAACTTAAAAAATTAAATTCTCCCAAAACTAATGAACCAATAAAGAAATGGGCAAGTGAACTAAACAGAACTTTCTCAAAAGAAGAAATTCAAATGGCCAGAAAACACATGAAAAAATGCTCACCATCTCTAGCAATAAAGGAAATGCAAATTAAAACCACGCTAAGATTCCACCTCACCCCTGTTAGAATAGCCATCATCAGCAACACCACCAACAACAGGTGTTGGCGAGGATGCGGGGAAAAAGGAACCCTCTTACACTGTTGGTGGGAATGTAGACTAGTACAACCACTCTGGAAAAAAATTTGGAGGCTACTTAAAAAGCTAGACATGGATCTACCATTTGATCCAGTAATACCACTCTTGGGGATATACCCAAAAGACTGTGACACAGGTTACTCCAGAGGCACCTGCACACCCATGTTTATTGCAGCACTATTCACAATAGCCAAGTTATGGAAACAGCCAAGATGCCTCACTACTGACAAATGGATCAAGAAAATGTGGTATCTATACACAATGGAATTTTATGCAGCCATGAAGAAGAACGAAATGTTATCATTCGCTGGTAAATGGATGGAATTGGAGAACATCATTCTGAGTGAGGTTAGCCTGGCCCAAAAGACCAAAAATCATATATTCTCCCTCATATGTGGACATTAGATCAAGGGCAAACACAACAAGGGGACTGGACTATGAGCACATGATAAAAGCGAGAGCACACAAGGGAGGGGTGAGGATAGGTAAGACACCTAAAAAACTAGCTAGCATTTGTTGCCCTTAACGCAGAGAAACTAAAGCAGATACCTTAAAGCAACTGAGGCCAATAGGAAAAGGGGAACAGGTACTAGAGAAAAGGTTAGTTCAAGAAGAATTAACCTAGAAGGTAACACCCACGCACAGGAAATCAATGTGAGTCAATGCCCTGTATAGCTATCCTTATCTCAACCAGCAAAAACCCTTGTTCCTTCCTATTATTGCTTATACTCTCTCTACAACAAAATTAGAAATAAAGGCAAAATAGTTTCTGCTGGGTATTGGGGGAGGGGAGAGGGAGGGGGCGGAGTGGGTGGTAAAGGAGGGGGTGGGGGCAGGGGGGAGAAATGAACCAAGCCTTGTATGCACATATGAATAATAAAAGAAAAATGAAAAAAAAAAAAAAAGAAATCCAAGATCTAAAATATACAATAGATCAAATGGACCTACTTGATGTCTACACAATATACATTCTTCTCAACAGCCCATGGAACCTTCTCCAAAACAGATTATATCCTAGGGCACAAAGCAAGCCTCAGCAAATATAAGAAAATAGAAATTATACCGTGCATACTATCTGATCACAGTGCAATAAAACTAGAACTCAACAACAAAATGAAGACAAAAAACATGCAAACAGGTAGAAACTGAGTAACTCATTACTTAATGAACAATGGGTGATTGATGAAATAAAAGAGGAAATTAAAAAGTTCCTGGATGTCAATGAAAACAAAAACACAACCTACCAGAACCTATGGAACACAGCTAAGGCAGTCCTGAGAGGAAAGTTTATAGCCATGAGTGTACATATTAAAAAGACTGAAAGATCCCAAATCAATGACCTAATGATATATCTCAAACTCCCAGAAAAACAAGAACAAGCAAATAGGAGAAATAATAAAAATAAGAGCTGAAATCAATGAAATCGAAAACAAAAAAACCACACAAAGAATTAATGAAACAAAAAGTTGGTTCTTTGAAAAAATAAACAAGATCGACATACCCCTGGCAAACCTGACTAAAATGTGGAGAGAAAAAACCCAAATTAGTAGAATCAGGAATGCAAAAGGGGAGGTAACAACAAATACCATGGAAGTCCAGGAAATCAGCAGAGTCTACTTCGAGAACCTATATTCAAATAAATTTGAAAATCTTAAAAAAATGGACAGATTTCTAGATACATATGATCATCCAAAACTGAACCAAGAGGAAATTAATCACCTGAATAGACCTATAACACAAAATGAAATTGAAGCAGCAATCAACAGTCTCCCCAAAAAGAAAAGTCCAGGACCTGATGGATTCTCTGCTGAATTCTATCAGACCTTTAAAGAGGAACTGATACCAACCCTCCTTAAACTATTCCATGAAATAGAAAGGGAAGGAAAACTGCCTAACACATTTTATGAAGCCAGTATGACATTTATCCCAAAACCAGGCAAAGACACCTCCAAAAAGAACTACAGGCCAATATCCTTAATGAACATTGATGCAAAAATCCTCAACAAAATAATGGCAAACGTAATTCAACAACACATCAAAAAGATTATTCACCATGACCAAGTAGGCTTTATCCCAGGAATGCAGGGGTGGTTCGACATACGAAAATCAATAAACGTAATAAACCACATTAACAGAAGCAAAGACAAAAACCGCTTGATCATCTCAATAGATGCAGAAAAAGCCTTTGATAAGATCCAACACCTTTTCATGATAAAAGCTCTAAGAAAACTAGGAATAGAAGGAAAGTACCTCAACATTATAAAAGCTATATATGACAAACCTACAGCCAGCATTATACTTAATGGAGAAAATTTGAAACCATTCCCTCTAAAATCAGGAACCAGACAAGGATGCCCACTATCTCCACTCCTATTCAACATAGTACTGGAATTCCTAGCCAGAGCAATTAGGCAAGAAGAAGGAATAAAAGGAATACAAATAGGTAAAGAAACTGTCAAAATATCCCTATTTGCAGACGACATGATCCTATACCTTAAAGACCCAAAAAACTCTACTCAGAAGCTTCTAGACACCATCAATAGCTATAGCAAGGTAGCAGGAGATATAATCAACACAGAAAAATCATTAGCATTTCTATACATTAATAATGAACAAACTGAAAAAGAACATATGAAAACAATTCCATTTACAATAGCCTCAAGAAAAATCAAATACCTTGGTGTAAACCTAAGAAAAGATGTGAATGACCTCTACAAGGAAAACTACAAACTTCTGAAGAAAGAGATTGAGGAAGACTATAGAAAGTGGAGAGATCTCCCATGCTCATGGATTGGTAGAATCAACATAGTAAAAATGTCGATACTCCCAAAAGTAATCTACATGTTTAATGCAATTCCCATCAAAATTCCAATGACATTCATTAAAGAGATTGAAAAATCTACTGTGAAATTTATATGGAAACACAAGAGGCCACGAATAGCCAAGGCAATACTCAGTCAAAAGAACAATGCTGGAGGTATCACGATACCTGACTTCAAACTACATTACAAAGCAGTGACCATAAAAACAGCATGGTACTGGCACAAAAACAGACATGAAGACCAGTAGAACAGAATAGAGGATCCAGATATGAAGCCACATAACTATAACCAACTTGTCTTTGACAAAGGCGCTAAAAATACATGGTGGAGAAAAAGCAGCCTCTTCAACAAAATCTGCTGGGAAAACTGGGTAGCAGTCTGCAAAAAACTGAAACTAGATCCATGTAGATCACCCTATACCAAGATTAACTCAAAATGGATCAAGGATCTTAATATCAGACCACAAACTCTAAAGTTGATACAGGAAAGAGTAGGAAATACTCTGGAGTTAGTAGGTATAGGTAAGAACTTTCTCAGTGGAACCCCAGCAGCACAGCAACTAAGAGATAGCATAGATAAGTGAGACTTCATAAAACTAAAAAGCTTCTGCTCATCAAAAGAAATGGTCTCTAAACTGAAGAGAACACCCACAGAGTGGGAGAAAATAAAGGAAATGCAAATTAAAACCACACTAAGATTCCACCTCACCCGTTAGAATAGCCATCATTAGTAACACCACTAACAACAGGTGTTGGCGAGGATGTGGGGAAAAAGGAACCCTCTTACACTGCTGGTGGGAATGTAAACTAGTAGAACCACTCTAAACATTGATCTACCATTTGATGCAGCCATGAAGAAGAACGAAATGTTATCCTTCGCTGGTAAATGATGGAACTGGAGAACATTATTCTGAGTGAGATTAGCCTGGCCCAAAAGACCAAAAATCGTATCTTCTCCCTCATATTCGGACATTAGATCAAGGGCAAACACAACAAGGGGATTGAACTTTGATCACAAGATAAAAGTGAGTACACACACGGGAGATATGAGGATAGGTAAGACACCTAAAAAATTAGCTAGCATTTGTTGCCCTCAACACAGAGAAACTAAAGCAGATACCTTAAAAGCAACTGAGGCCAATAGGAGAAGGGGACCAGGAACTAGAGAAAAGGTTAGATCAAAAAAATTAACCTAGAAGGTAACACACACGCACAGGAAATTAATGTGAGTCAACTCCCTGTATAGCTATACTTATTTCAACTAGCAAAAAAACCCTTGTTCCTTCCTATTATTGCTTATACTCTCTCTCCAACAAAATTAGAGTTAAGGGCAAAATAGTTTCTACCGGGTATTGAGGGGGTAGGGGGGAGAAGGAGGGTGTTAAGGGAGGGGGTGGGGGCACGGGGAGAAATGAACCAAGCATTGTATGCACATATGAATAATAAAAAAATAAAAATTAAAAGAAAAGTTGGGCAACAGATCTAAATAGACATTTTTCAGAAGAAGTCATACAAATGGTCAACAGGCATATGAAAAATGTTCAACATCACCAATCATTAGGAAATACAGATGGGCACTGGTGCCTGTAATCTTAGCTACTTGGGAGACTAAGATTAGGAGGATTGTGGTTTGAGGCTAGCCTGGGCAAATAGTTCTTGAGACTCTATCTCCAAAATAACCAAAATAACCAGTATCCTGGAGGTGTAGCTCACGAGGTAGTGTCTGCTTTACAAGCTTGAAAGCCTGAGTTCAAACGTCAGTCCCACCAAAAAAGATTAGGAAAATGCAATTCAAAAGCACATTGAGGTATCATCTCACCCCAGTGGCTACTATCTAAGAGACTGAAGATAACAAGTGCTGATGAGGAATGTGGAGAAAAGGCAACCCTTGTACACTGTTGGTGGGAATGTACACTAGTACAGCCATTGTGGAAAAACATTGCTCTCATCAAGGTTGAGAGTAGAATTGCGAGTGAATACCAGAGGCTGGGTAGGGCAGGGGATGGGATGATGGGAAGGAAGTTGATCATAGGTACTAAGTTACAGTTATATAAAAGCAGAACATTCTGGTGTGCTCTTGCACAGTAAGGTGACTATCGATAACAACTTCATGCTGATCCTTCTAGGAATTCATTTAATAGCCACCAATTCTCAGTAAGAAGACAGCCATACTTTCTATAAATAAAGTAGGGCTTAGAGGACTGAAACAATGTGTGTATAGGAAAGACATAGAACTGATGGGGTCAAGATATGGATCCTGGTCTGTAAGGTTCCAAGACATTTTCTACAAGTTTTTGTTCATAAGTATCCTAGAAACAGCTTAAGAACCAAGGACAACAGTATGTGAAGTACATTGTAACTTACCCACCAGGAGGTGTGCACATCCATGAAAAACAAAAATGACTCTTTTCTAGGATTTCCTAACATATTCTTGGGACCGTGATGTGTTAGGTAAGAAACGCCACAAAAACAAAAAAATAAAAATAAAAACAACAAACTAAAAAGAAGACAAGAATTCTAAGAGAGAAAGGACGATTTCTGTAACGTTTGAAATGTTATGGATAGAGACAGATATAAAGAGTCAAGTGTCATTGCCTCTGAATGCTGGACTTTCCTGTTTCCCTCTGTAACTATGGCAAGAGTTACAACTATCGGGTGTGGAGTAAGAATGCTACCATCTCTCAAGACTTAACCAAAATGTCACCACATATGCAAAACATTTCCCAGAAATTGCCTCTCTCTATTAAGTTTCTCCCCCTTTCAAGTCCTACACGTAATGTTGCTCCCTCCTAGCATCACCACATCGCTACTATCTGTCTTCCTATGTGGAATTCCTTGAGAAAAGCATAGTTCTCGTCCCAGGAATCTCTATCTGCCACAGTATCTGCATATAGTGGAGTCTCAAAAGCTACTGCCGAATCAAATCCAGAAGCTCCTTCTAACATTATTCTCTGTATTCTTTGTCTGCTGAATGAAGCTCAAGTATGACCAGGCTCTTGGGAAAACACTAACTTGTACAACTCCATGACAGGTACCTCCTTAAACTGTGCACCCTCAGTACTTCTCTTGCCTTCACTTCATTTGGGCCTCACCCCAGGAGATGTTCCCATAGGAGCACACAGCATTGAGGAGTCTGAGACTGCTGGTATTCATCAGTAGTACACCCATTTTCAGCTCTGCATAAACACGATGCCTTCACTACCCAAAATAAAGCAAAGCTTGATGGTGACTACAGTCCAGCCACTTCTGCCTCAAATGCCAACAACAAACCCACAGCCCTTGAAATCTTTCAATTTATTTTCATGTCTCTACAAACTCTATAGCCTATCTTCCTAGAAAATGATGTGAATTTCCTTGGCTAGCTATGTCACAGCACACATTTCACCTAGTTATTATGGTCTGGCTTAAATAACACAGAAGTCACAGTTTATTGTTCCAAAATCAGGCTAAAAAAATGTAACAACAGGGCCAGGTGTGGTGGCACAGGACTGTAATCCCAGCTTCTTAGGAAGTAGAGACAAGAGGATTCTGAGTTCTAGGCCAACCTGGGTACCCTATCTCAAAAACAAAATAAAAACAAAAAAACCAGGGGTGTAGCTCAAGTGGTAGAGCACTTGGGCCCTGGGCTCAATCCCCTGTTCCATCAATCAATCAATCAATCAATAAATAAATAACCTTGAACTTAGTGTCACCTAAGAAAACAACAGCCACACATAGAGAGAGTAGTGGCTGGACCTATCAGTAGCATGAGGAGTAAAGTGTTTGCAAGGCTCACAAATGCTCATTTACCTCTTCATTTCTGGATTCTGGCATCTGGTCCATAGCCCACTAGAGTCCTGAGGGGACCATCTCTAGCAGCTTGCAACCCTGTCAGTAGAGGAGGGGGCAGTCCTAACACACACAGCATAGCTGCTCAAGAGAGCAAAGATGCAGGACAAGGCCCAGCAGACAGGAGTGGAGGGCTTGAACATACCCTTCCCTGAAGGTACCCGCAACCTCCCATTCCAACCTCTTGGCCTAACTGGCACCAGGCCATGAATAGACAGAAAGAGGCTTTCCTCCTTGCCCTCTCCTGGGGTTCAGGCAGCCTAGCTGCAAGGACAGCCCTATCCTGCCTGGCCCAGCCTGAAGCACTGAGCTGAACCACTGATCTGAAAT
Source organism: Castor canadensis (assembly GCF_047511655.1). Classification (NCBI taxonomy): domain Eukaryota; kingdom Metazoa; phylum Chordata; class Mammalia; order Rodentia; family Castoridae; genus Castor; species Castor canadensis. The sequence continues at coordinate 113,684,167 of NC_133389.1, read as the reverse complement.
GAGGAAGCCAGGCTGAATCACACAGGTGTTCCTTCTGTGCCCACAGACACCCCCGGATCCCTGGGACAAGAAGTGATGGAGGGTGGAAGTGCTGAATACCCAAGACAGACCCCAGGAGTATGCTGTGGAGAACCCCACTGTTCCCTGGGACAGAGTCCACACTACCCATATGTGACTGCTGAACCTGGTGTGGCGGTGAGAAAACATCACCCAGGCACTACCCAGCTTCTCTTCCACCCAAATACACTGGGAGTCCTGAAATTCTAGCAATCAAAGGAAAGAAGCTTTTGTCCAAAGGTAGAGAAAATTTTCCACTGCCCCTCCTTCGGCCTTTAAAGGGGTGAAAACAAAGCAGCAAAAAAACCTGAATTACTCATTCTGGGATGCCTTTTCATTAGAAACCGTGGATACATTTGAAATCTTCTCCGAACAGCTTGGAAACCCCTGTGATGTGCTGACAGGAAGCGCCTGTCATACCTGGGTTCACACAGGAAGGCTGTGCTTTCGCCATCTGCTCTCCAGACCAGCCACTCCCTGAAGGACGGGTGGCAGAACATACGGGTTTTGTCTCGCCTCTTAATAAGGAAGCAGGAAAGGGCATCCATCCTCTGCTGAAAGTCTTCCCAGCCCTGCTCCCCTTGGATGTGACCAGCATTAATAGCCTGAAAAATCTGCTCATCCGTCATGGGGTGGAGAGATGCGAGGGCCACGTTTAAAATTGGAAGTGCTCTCTCAAAGGCAGACTGGGTCAAGAACTTCATGTTGCACTGCAGCAAATAGAGCTCGGACAGAGACACAGGCACCACCTTGTAGCTGGCACTTTTGATGACCAGGTGTCCTCTCTGGAAGAGGTCCAGAGTGAGTTTGAGGTACAGGTAGGAGCCAAGGCTGCGCAGCACCAGGTGGTTGCTGACTTTCCCAATGAGGGCTGCGTCAGCCTTGCCATTCAGGGAGATGTTGTTGAGGATGTCCTGGCTGCTGTGAACCCTGTGCTGCACATAGGCATGCAGGTCACTATGGATGTCTTTGTTGTCTGGAAAGTCATCTAAGGAAAGCTTGACGAATGGCAGCCCACTTATGATTTCCTGTGAAAAAACAAAAACCCACAGTGTCACTCCAGAGAGATTCCTTTTCTATTTTAGCAGCATTTTAAACCAGGTTCACTAGTTTTCTTTCAAGGAGGATTTTCATGGATTACCGGGACTCATTGTTTTGTATTAAAACGTGTAATAGGATAAGGTACAGATAAAAAGCTTATGTGGAAGAAATCCTGATGTGAGATAGAATCAGTAAAGGCTTTCCTAAAGCCCTCATCAAGGACTTAGAGCCAAGCAGGCAGAATGAGTGCCCCAAGCAGACAATGGCAATCAGACCACACCAATGCAGGGGCAGGGTGACCCTGCAGGTGATCTGATACCCATAATCTTTATACTGTGCAACTGATTATATAACAAGGAAAAATACAAACCAACACAGCACATCTAAGAACATAACCAGATGCTAAGATAAGAGGTATCTCTATTTGTGCATCAGATGCTGGGGCTGTGTAACTCAGCCAGGCCAGGCAATCTGAGACCGCCCCTCCCTCATCCCCCCCCCCGCCCCCGATTCTGCCCCTTGATAGCATGTGGTTAAAAAAAAAAGCTGCCTGCTTCTATATTGCATGCTATCATTTTTAAAATGTATTTTAAGTAAACTTTCAAATGGAAGTATATCATGAATATACTGGTGCACAAATCATAACTGTAGTGTCACTAATTTTTACAAAAAATTTCTGGTACCTGGGCACCAGAAACCACATTACCAGCCCCAGAAGCTCAGTCCCTGCCCATCTCTTCCCCATTCCAAAGGCAAACACAATCCTATCACCTAAGAGCAGAGAGGAATTTTGTCTGGTTTTTTTTTAACTTCCCACTCTCATTTCTGAAGTATTTAAGCACATGTCCTTCTTTGATATAGTGATTGCAGGAATAAGGCAGAGTATAGTCATTCTCCCTTTGCATGGATATTAACTGAACCTCTGAAAACTCAGCCAGGAAGTGAAATATAGGACCCGGTTTTGATCTTTTCCTGAAACCCAAGTTATGCTTATTGAGTAAAACATGACTGAAAAGTGTATGAATCTTTAAAAACAAATATCAAGTTCAATTGAGGTCTATTTCCAGTTTTAATGATTCAAAACATAACTTGAATGTTATTTTTAAAAAGACATAATCAAAAAAGAGCAAAAATAAAAATCTAATGTCTAAATGTCTTTCCTGAAAAGGGACAAGTATAGAGAAAGTTGATGGTTGATATAACTTTTGGGTTTAAATGAAGGTGAAGATGGAGAAGGAAAACAAAAATCACTCGCTGCAAATGATAGAGCATATTGAAGTTTTATGAAAAAACAGGTCTCTCAGAATAGGCCTTAAAATCTTTGTCATCATTCACTTTTCCTTCTGCCCCTCCCCCCCAAAAAAACCCTACAGAATTGGGAGTATACCTTAGTGGTAGAGCACGTCTTTAGTACTATGAAACAAAAGTCCCACTTCAAACCCATGGAAGTAACTCCAGTAAATCAGCTAGCAAGACACCTCAGCCAGTGAACACTGAATTATGGTAAACCTGGCCTACATACTGCTACTTCAGTAGTGCAGGAAAACAACTTAATACTGATAGACACTTATCTGACACATTGATAAATATGCCTTGGAGGTTATAAAGGTCAGAGTGTTGCCCATTTGGGGCTCCCTGGATTAATTTTTCAAAGTCTAGCTAGTTTTCAATTCACTGAAATGGCTTTCAACACTTTAAGTTATTAGTATTTATCACTGTAGAGCTAGAGTATGGTGACTTGGTTAGAAATTTGAGAACTGTTTTGTTACCTGAAAATTTGCTCTTACAGTCACAATCAGCTTCAGCCAGGCAGGAAACTTAGAAATAATTTTGGAAATAAATGAAGAAAGCGTATCTCCATAATCAGGTTTATGGAACTCAGCTTCATTTAAACCATCTATCAAAATAATGTATTCTTCTTCAGGAATTTTCTGCTCTAAAGGATAAAATCAATTTTCAAATTAAGGAATTATACATTTCTATAAGATGGCACCACCCAGTTTATTTTAATGCACAGTTTAAAGTGTTAGTAAAAACTAAAAGGTTTACATATGGTAAAGGACATGGTTTTCACAGGAGCATATTTTTTATTAAATTTATAATGAAAACTGGAGTACGGAGCCAAAAGAAAACCAGCTCTAGCAAAAACAGTTTTCAGAAACACATTAGCAGAATCTCAATCATATATATAATATGTTAGCTCTTCATAAGCCATTGTCACTAGGGTGTCCTGCAGCAAAGATAACTAACATAGAGATCAAATCTGGAGAAGAGTCTAGGTCCCCTATTAGAACTCCTCAGTGACCCCTTCCCCCTCTAAGAGCTAACAATAGGCCCAAGCCATAGAGTACTTTACAGATCCTAGAGCAGGGTTCTTTCCCACAAGCCTAAGTCTAGTTTTCAATTTGTTAGGGCCAGCTTTCTGCCCAGGGAATGGAGAAAGGATGACATACACGTTTTGATCCCTTTCCCTGCATCTTCTGGCAGGAGTGCTATGTAGGCAGTTAAACAATCACCCAAAAGGTAAGGAACAAAGGGGAGGGAGGATGGAAACCTAAAGGGCCCCTAATGCCAGTAAGGCCCCTGCATTGTGGAATATTTGGGGGCAATAAAATAAAATAAAATAAAATAAAAACCTTTAGAAATGGCTTTACATTTCAACTCATCTGAGTAGGGCCCTGAAGAAAACACACTGGAACATATCCTGCCTTCAATCTACTTATTCCCCTGCTACCTAGGAGTGGAAAATACATACACAACAGTCATCTGAACAGCTTACAGTTATGTGGGGACATGCTTCCCTGAAGTATGAAGGGCTGTTAAGCTAAAGACAATTAAGAAGCAGATGCAGAGAAGCTCTCTGCCTAGCCTTTTAGCCTAAAAGCAGGACATAAATCTGAAGAAGTGTCCCCCTAGCCATCTCTACCAGGAAGGACAGAGGTTAATCAATGGGGACAAGTGCACATTCCATCAGCTGAAGAAAACATTAGAGAAGGCTAGGTTATAAACCTTACTAACTAGCCTTTATCTACCATTCATTTCCCTATATATTTGCCTTCCTGAAGCTTCCTGCCTCCAGAAGCCTAAAACTGTCTTCCTTGTCTTGCCACTTCTCTAAAACTTATTGTTCTTTGTTGAAGATCTTTAGAAGCCAGAGTTTGAAAGCCTCTGCTTTGAGTTACCTTCTGCATGCATGCAACTTGCAGGTGTTAATAAATCCCCTTGGTAATCTGTCTACTATTGTTCATTTCACTCAAATATCAAACCTTCAGAGGATAGAGACAGTCTCCTCTCCCCTACAGTTACAAGTGTAACTGTTCTTTGGAACTGTTGCATTGTAGAGCTCATTCTGATTAGAGATGTTTCACTGAAGACTCCATCATTGAGGGCATGGGACCAAAATGTACTGACTCATTTATATCCTGTCCCAGGCACATCAGTGCTGAGATGACCACCCTCCTTCTAAGAACCACCTGGGCATCCTGTACTGCCACTGGGGCAGGGGTTGGTGGGCTGCTGGGAAGTACCGTTTCTCAGGATTGTGAGTGGCTCCAGCACTCCCCTCTTGAAAGCGGCCACAGGGTCCTGCACACATGATCGGAGGCTCAGCATGCTCTGCAGCTGGGGCTCTTTGATTAGAAGGTCTCTGTAGGTGGTGAGTTGATGGGACCGGCAAAGCAAAGCCGCGATGCTGTGCACAAACTCAGGCACCAGGCATGTGTATGTGTTGTCAGCCTGGCAGTAGTGATAGGCCACCACCTATAGGGGAAGCAGAGCCATCAGCATTACTCCACCCTCTCCACAGCTCCTTCCATGACCTCAAACAAGAATGCAACTCTGCCCTTCACTGAGATAATAAGATGCACTGCTTCTATTCCTTAAAACTAAGCCCAGTTATCTTAATTCTTTCATTTATTCCTTTCTTCATTCATGTGGTTTGCTAAGTTCTCTGCAGACCATTCACTGCAGCCGCAAATCCACTTTGATCAGTACAAAATTCAGCTCAATTTACTCATCATTGAATGTAAATTTGTAAGTCATTCGTAAAATCTAAAGCTTCAACTGGCTTAGAGCAATCCCAAACAACCCCAATGCTCCCAACATCACCATTTGATCTGCAGTTCTGTTCTCAGGAACAGCAGCATCTCTTTAGGAAACCCTCTGCAGATCCTCAGAAGCACATAATCTAATCAGTGGCTATGAAATCTGTGAAGTCACAGCTGCCTCTTCCTCCTGGCAGGAGGTGCTCAAGTCCTGAACCCCCTCCCCACACCCACACTTCTTCAGGGGACACTAAAAGACAAAAATCAGCAATGACCAGATTTCTGCCTGTCATGTGAAAGGCACAAGAGGGGAGGGAGGAAGCTGCTGAAGCGTGGAGAGGATGAGGAGAGGTCCCTCTGTTAGACAGAGCTGCTGCAGTAGAAGCAGGGTATTGGTCAGAGACCCAAGGAAAAGAGCTAAGGAAGAGTTCTTAGCACACTATATGAAAATGAACCATCTTACACCTTCCCATAGGAGGGTGAAAGGAAGAATGGCAGTATGAGGTAAGGAAGACCCACTGTGTGAAGTGCAGTGTGCTTTCAGAAAAGTCTAATCATCACTGTCTCATTCAGCTCTGCAATCCTTACAGTGAGTAGGACAAAAACCACTGGCCACAGTGCACAGCTGAAGGCCATAGATACAGGTTAAATGCCATGATCTGGGATGAGATCCCAGGGCTGCACTCTTAGAAAGCAAGTGGCAAGAGAGATGTGGAATGGCTTTTCTCAGGCCAAGCTGGAACTACCATGTGACTTTGGTTTAGATTATATTTATCAGCAGCGCTTAGAGGAATGCTGACTGCCCTTCAACTCTCTCCTGGACAGAGATTAGCAGGCCCATGGGGCCCCCAATAAGCTTTGCAAACCACAATGAGATAGCTGGTACCACAGTCTTGCAGTGTTTGACAGAATCATCTTGGCAATCCAACAGTGGGTCATGAAATCAATCTGCAGCTACAGCTGCTGCTTTTTTTTTTTTAATTTCAAATAAAGTGAATTTAAATTACAGAATATATGTAAGAACAAGCCCAGTTCACTAATGCTTTTCCATTATGTGCCTGAGTGCTGGATCTCCAGCATTAAGATATATTTCTTAGTGTGGGTCACAGTCTAAGTGGTTTGAAAAGTCCCTATAGCAAAGGTGGTTCTGAAGCCAGCACTGCATCCCTCATCTCAGATCCCTGCTCATGACTAGAGAGCTGTCCTGAACCCGTGCTCAGAGCACCAGAGCTATCCATGTCAAAAGCAGCTTGAGGAGCAGACAAGAGGGTCAGGGGCCCAGAGCAGAGCAGAATTCCTTTCAGTTCTCCTACACCAATCTCACCTCTGGTGCCCTCACAAAGCATCCCTCATCACTGCTGCCAAAGAAGACCCAAGTGGCTCATTAGGGCAAGGAATATAACCACTTTAATGCAGGAAGATGGCTTGTGAACCAGCGATGGATGCGGAGCAGAAGGAAAATTTCAGAAAGTTTTCTATGACCACACCTTTAGGAAGGGGAAGTCAGCCATGTCTTTTTTAAAAACTTCCCAAGAAACCTCTGGCAGAGGATGCAGGGCACCATAGCCCCTCTTCCCCCCTCACCCCCCGCCAGGCAGCAGAGAGCAGGCAGAAGAGGTTTGGGTCAGTTAAAGGCTTTCAACCTCCCAAATCAAAGTACATGCACTTGTAGGAATGGATTTGGGGTGAGGACACATGATTTCTCCTGTTGCTTTGAGAAACTCTTTCAACCTACTGTTTCAGATGGACAAAAATCCACTGCCAGTGTCTTTAGATATTTATTTTCATTAGTACATTTTTTTTGGCATACTCTATGACAACTTTATCAACAGTTATACTTTAGCACCAAGCAGTTGTTTTTATTTTAAGATTCCTTTTCCTGTTCACTTCTCAAAACCAAACTAGCAAATCTCTCTCTACCTGGATGGCTCCCATAAAACGAAAGCAAGTTACCTTAGAAGCAAGGTATTTCACCGCATCCTCTCTCAGCCTCTGGTTTTCAGAAGTGCTAGACCCTGGAGGTGTTTTTGCCATGTTGAGAACACTTGTGGAAGAACTCGGTGAAAGCAATGGAGTGAAAGGAAGGTCCTGGGTGGGATCTGACACTAGAGAAAAGATCCACTTCATCATAGCACCAGCATACAAGTATGACAGGATATAGAGTTTATTTCTGGATTAGACTCAGGGAGTATTTTAATAGATAATGAGTGAACACAGCTCCATAGGAGAGGTCCAAATGAGCACATCAACCAATGCAACCCCATGTCCTCTACACAGATCCTCCCCTGGAAAATGGCTGTTGCTAGTTTCCTTTACTCTTCCTGATTTGAAAACAAAATCTCCCATGGCTCCCCTTTTTTTTTTTTTTTTTGTTCACCATATTTAAAGACACCTTTGGATTTACTGCATATAAAATAAACAGTGAACCCAGGTATAGTTGTGCTTGCCTGTTATTCCAGCACTCAAGAAGCTGAAGCAGGAGGATCACAAGTTTAAGGCCAGCCTAGCCTACACAGTGAGAACCTGTCTCAAACTCCACTCCCTCTTAAAAAAAAAAAAATAGTGAGTAGCTGAATATTTGGCAACTCTATCTAATGTCTAGCTTAGTTCTTATAATTTTACTAAATCAAGTATAGAAGACAAATGATGTGGTGAACAGAGTACAAAGAATTCTGCATAGAAAAAAAAGAGAGAGAGAAAGGGGAAAGAGGTTGTCCCCCCAGAAAACCTGCATTAGATTCCATATGAGTTGTTCTTCTAAGAACCCAACTCTTTTGCTTTAGGACCAAAACTTCCCCAGGACACTTGATCAGGCCTCCCTGCCCCCCATCTCTGCTATGTAAAGAGGAAGATGTCAAGAGGCCATCAGGGAATGGTGGCCTCACCTCAAGTTGCAGCTAAATACATACATGACAGATATGGAAGAATTCAGATAGCTCACTTCACACATGATTGCAGACCTGGTTCAGTAGCTAGAACAACTTAAGGAAAACTGGCAATTTATAGTCTACCCAAACAGCAATTTCCTCCATCTATTTTATGTTCATGTAATAAACTAGACAAATACTTAGTTGTAGACTTACTTTTAGGTGATGCACTGGGGCTGTTGGATGCAATCTGCCGCATACGGCTTCCATGGCAGCTCAATGCCACCAACTTGGAAATGATGGCTGTCTTCCCAAATCCCACATTTCCAACAATGACTGCTCCTCTATTTTCTGCTGGGTCTCTATTCCTCAAGTTTTCTTCTATTTGGTGAAAGAGCCAATCCCTTCCCACAAACACAGAGTCTGTTGTAATGCTTGGTACTTCAAACAGCAGAGGTTTCAGCAAAATGTCTTGTGGCTTGTAAGGAGCAAATCGTGCTTTAAAAAAAAGATCATTATTTTAAAAGACTGTCGATTTCATATATTAAGAAACTCAAGATACCAGTGTTTGTGTGTCTTTAAGTATTTCTAATCTGGTTCTATTAATATTTCTGTAATATTTCATTTACCATATCCAGTTGGTCCCAAGGAGTATACTATGAAAATGACTGTAGTCCTTTTGTCTGAGTCATCCTTACGACTCAAGGCAGACACCAAGAGAAAGTAATGCAAAGGGCCAAACCATGTCTCACTGGTTTATCTGAAACCACATGTAAGACATCCCTGCCTAAGATGCAAACACATTTTCTTAGACACAGAGGCACAGATTTCCTCTGGGTGTGATGGTGCTTCACCCATGTAGTGATGCATTACAGGCAAACATAGGATGTGGTTGACATGGTCCAAGGAACTGAAACAAAACTGATCCTTTGTTAGTAGCCCCCCCACCCCGCTCCCCAAAAAAATCTAACAAGTGTTGAGCAGAGGTGTTTTTTTTGGGGGGTGTGGAGGGGGGCAGAATGCTGGTGTTTGAACTTAGGACCCTGTGGCTTGCTAGGCAGGCACTTTATCATTTAAGCCAAACCTCCAGCCACTCCCTCCTGCTTTTTTTTTTTGCTTTAGTTGATTTTTTAGGTTTCATGTTTTTGCCCTGGACTGGCCTTGGACCGTGATCCTCCTACCTATGCCTCCTGCCTGGTTTATTTGTTGGGATGGTATTCTTGCTAACTTTTTTCCTGGTCTGGCCTTAAACCGTGATCTTCCTGATCTCTGACTACTGAGTAGCTGGGATTACAAGTTTATACCAGACCCAAGTTATTTTTCAATGTCGGAAGAAATTTAATCACAAATTTTAAGAAAGAAGTCCAAAGCTATTAAGAATGATCTTCTAGCATACCTTATACTTTATTTTTAAAGCACATGTTACCTTCACATGTTATTATGTTTTCAAAACATTTGGTTTCTATGTTGATTATCAGAGACTTCCAGTGTCTAGTGAACAAGTGTATCACATCTGCTGTGACATGGAATGGAAGGATAAATACCTTTAACTTCCTGTGCCCTACCTCCAGCCGTATTGTGCCATGGTAGTCTAATTGACGTCCGGAGAGGAGCATTTCTCTGCCCATCTAAATAACTCAGGTCTTCCAACTTGGTAGAGCTCGTTGCTGTAATATAAAACAGAAGCTTAGTTTAATGTCATACCTAAACTACCCTAAGTTATAAATTACCAATTTATTTAGTTCAGGCTTTCAACAAAATTTATTTGAAGATATTTGTCCCAGTTTATTTTCCCAGCAACACTGATAATTGGAAAGTGGTAAAAACCAAGCACTACTCATTTTTAAAGCAAAGTTATGTTGATACGATTGCCAGGTCTCTTCACTGTTCCTGGAAAGAGATAGACTTCTTCATAAATTTTTTGTGAAGATACTTGACAATCATGTATCACACAGTGAAGCTTCAGAACTTACTGCAAACACATGGCATGGGACTTGATTCTTCTCTGCATCTCTGGGACGATTTCTGCTGTTTGGAATTCCAACCTTGTTAACTAAACGAGCATCATAGCACTCAGAACACTAAAAGCCAGCTTTTGGCAGTAAAAGTGCAAACACTATCTTAAGCTTCCAATACACACATATATAAATTGTATTTTAAATTATGCTATATTATATATGTGTGTATGTGTTTTTTAAAATTCTAGAAATGAACAATCATGTTTATTTCCGACTAGATCGGTAAGATTCATAGCATGTACATACTTATTAAAAAACATTAAGTATCATTCACACATGCATACAAGTTGGATTATAAAAAACAACTAATGAAAAATAACTTTGTAGAGTCTCAGCAATCTCAGAAACAAATAAACACACATTTTTGCCTTTAAAAAACCTTCTTATTTATACCCTGGGTCAAAATGAGAAGAATCTAAATGAAATTAACCTAACCTGGTTTTATAGATTAAGAAGTCCAACATAAAGTACTACTGTTCTTAGACAAATTATCTCCCAGCATAGTAAGATGCACACATTATTTCAGGGAAAATGAGGAGTGCAGAGGGAGTTGCATTCCAAGGGCTAAGTTTTCTAAGGACTGGGGAAGTCATTAGTGGACGAGGATGCAAGGAAATGAAGTTGATATGGGTTGTCTATCTTCTGAAAGCCCTGTGGCTACCCCACAGGCTCAGACCTAGCAACCAGTTGCCCCCAGGACCATCTGTCCTGAGCCCTTCCTACTTCCCCTAAGGTTTCTATCATTCTTGTCTTCATGTCCACACCACTCCCTCTCATTCTTTCATTTGACAAGCACCTGTGGGGTTCTGGACCTGACTCAGGGATGCCCTGTCTCTTCTCGCTGCAACCTGAAAGGACAATCAAGCATGTGCCCTACCTACTTACCTTCCCAGGCAGCAGAGAAACATCTGAAACTTTGCATCATTAGAACATAAACCTGTGCTTCTGCACCCTTTTGGTGCCTATTCACTAATTACACACCACACACATTTAAGAGAAAGCTCTGCACATAACCAGGAACCATGTAAATCTCTCCCATTAGAAAAAGTCAGCTAATTCCTCATGCAGAACTTTCAAATAGACCTAAGGTAAGCTACAGCTTCTCTCCAGGTCCTTCATAACCAGGGTGCGTGAAACTTCCTGAAGGGGCAACAAGACCACCCATGTGCTCCCCCAGGCCCTCATGTCTCTAGGCTCCCTGTAGAAACACAGCTTGGAACACATCTGGAGGCTCATGCTTGATACCATGGACTCGGATTCTCCTTGGCATGCCTTGTAGTGAAGGCATAGCTCAGGCAGGAGAAGCCATCTAGCCACAGCCCATAATTCAATCCAGAACCCAAACAGCCAGGGTGCCCCACATACTACTTTTGTCCCTGAGAATACTAAGACTCAAAGATCCTCAAAGGGGTTTCTGTTTCCCCCTTCCCTGACTCCTTAGGACCTAACATTCAATTTGTAATTCTGTGACAACTGAAATGATTAAAAATGTGACTACAAAGGATATTCCAAACAAAGAACTTCAAGAAGCCCTAGATGCAGGAGATGGTGAGGTTTCAAGGGCCTCCGTTTTCAGATTTCCAGTCGCCAGAGCATCAGATAGCCTCAGCCACTCCCCCATTCCACTGTTGAGTTTCCATTTCAAAGGCAATTAAGCTGAGCTGGAAGTTGCAGCAGGACTGCAACACCAGCTGCAGCTACCTCTGCTTTCTGAGGTATCTTCAAAGCCATAGAGACACCTGAGAGCAAGTGCAGTGACAATTCAGCTGCTTAGTTATGAGCACACCCAGCACAGCAGGTGACCTGGACTGTTTTGCCCTCTCACAAAGGCCTGTGGTAGATTCTCAGACATCACCAGTTCAAGAGTCAGACACATATTTAATATTAAATATTCTGGGCTGGGCTGAGAAAAGTCAGAGGAAAAGCAATTGCATGCTGCAGTACACCTACTGCCAACATTCTGCAATTAAACTATGCATTTATGTGCGTGCACACTTGCACACACTGTGGCACATTTCAGGATTCTGCAGGAAAGAGGTGTTTTTTGGGAGGATAGGTGGGGGGAGTTCTGTCTAACTTAAACAAAGAGCAACATCTGGAAAAACTGTAAGTCGTAGACTAACCTATCAAATGTAAATGCCAGTAAGTTCAGGGCAATTACCAGGTAGTGTTTCAAGGAAATTGGAACTCAATTGGTAATTGTGTTTGTTGGTTTCCTGGAGAATCAAAGACAGTGTTCTATTCAGAAAGTATTCAAGTTTCCACTCAGAAAGTATTTCAAAAGACAAAATAGTCAAAAGTAGCAGAAACTACTGCCCAACTTCTAGATTAGCCAAGATATAATTTTAAAGGCTTTACGCCCTGCTTTTTAATAAAGGGAAAAAGTGTTCATGTCATTTCATTTTGATGTGATATACAGCATTTCAAGTCAATCTTGCTCTAACAAATACCTTTACAAAGAACATCTCTGGGTAGTGAAACAATCTCCAATCTGAGCCAATTTAATTTACAATCTTTGACAAAAGTGTTCACTATGTTGCACAGTTAGCAGACAAGAACAGTTACAGTTCTTTGTACCAGGCTCAATGACCATGAAAACTGGTAATCTCAGGAACTAGTTTTGCACCCTCACCCCGGGACTCCATCCTATGGTGTCCTGGTATCATTGTCAAGTGGCAATTTGTTTATGTGGATCTGCAAATATGGTCCTTCACATTTTACTTCAATCCTTCTAACATTGAGTGTTCCCTGTTTGCAGCAGTCTGCTTTCTAATTACTAACCAAACAGTACTGAATGTAGTTCACACAAAGGAATCTTATCTTTTCTATGATCCTTGAAAACCTTTTTATTCCCTCAAAGGAGGTTCAACGTTAGAGGTAGGAGGATGGCAAATGAAGAAACTACCAGACGTCTAGCTTGTTAACAGATACCATGAGGTGGGGCACTCACCTTGTCCCTTTCAAACTATGCATTTACTTTTTAAAGCATGCAAAACAGGAGGAGAAATAAGGGAACCCATTAGGCCAGGTAGTCCCTGCTCAAACCCAAAACCCACCCATTCCACAGGAGGTCAAGCTCAAGTGCACAGACGAGAGCTAATGAATGAGCACAGCAGAAATCAGACAGCTCTGCTCATCATCACTGCATCTACTGGACAGGCTCTGCACACACCCACTGTCACTTCTCAAGGCAGGAGAGCACAGAAAAGAAAATCCAGCAGAAAACACAATCCCAAAAGGGGGGCTTTTAACAATGCTAAAATTAATGTATTAATGTGTTTCCTAATTTTAAAACAGATTGATTACATTGAACACAGATTTGCTATTTTGTGGAAGAAAATAAAGCTGTCATGTTCTGGGACAATACAAGTGACCCATTCATTGTAACGAGGTAAATATGGCTTAAGATGGCTTGAGCGCAACATGTTACGTTCAAGGGGTGGGACTACAGTGGGAGGACACGAAAGCTTTTGGAAGCACCATCAGTCAATGTGCATAATGCTCTCTAGTGCTTCTCTCTGGCAGACATGCCAAATCCCTCTTCTGGAACAAGGCCATTTTGCTTCCTTTGAAAGTGAATTAGAGTTGTACCTCAGAACTTTTCCATTAAGGACATTTATTTACCCGCTGCTTCAGAGTTCCATCGTAAAAAACACCCAATAGCCAGAATGACCTAGCACATCCCCAAGGAGCAGTATAAATTACAGAAAAATCCTTTGATGTAGGAAGAGAGAATCTGGGTCTGTGAGTTAGTAGGGGAGACATTTTAAGTGCTACATTGGTAACAAAGAATTACCTTAACAAGTTTTTCTTCTACGTTCAGTCCAAGAGTGTGTGATATAGAAGCATAAGACCTTCAAAGCAGGCATAACAGCTTAAGATGCAGAGTGTGCCCCCACCCTCTCCTTTCTTGATGGCCAGCTGCTGACCAATCCAACTATCAATGCACACTGCCATTTGTGTTCTTTTTCTTACTTCCAGCTGCTACATCTTGCTCTCACTTTTACTGTGCATGTTTTAAGCTTTGAGCTCTGTTATAACTGAATTATATAGAAGCAGCTGATCTCCCGTCTATATGACAGGCTTCAATCATACAAAAGAAAGCATTAAAGTTAGAGTTGAAATTCTTTGAGCTCATGTTATATTAATGACTTCACTCTAAATAATTCTTGTTTACCCAGATGTAATAAGAAGCTATACATTTACTCAAGCTTATAGCATCTACTAGTTTTTGAACTTTCTTCCCTTATTTATAAAAAGAGCCAAATAGTCCAAATCATAGATTTAAAGAATTCCAGAAAGAAAGGGTCACTGAAAGACCATTAAGTGCAGCCTTATTGTGTTTACAGATGAGTAAACTGAGGCCTAGGAAAAAGATCACAACACTGGCTTGTGTCTGGATCAGATTCCCATTTGAAGACAGTGAACACAGGGCTCCTCAGACTTGGTGAGATAAGCTTCCAGGGAGAGGTGTGGCCTTACCTGCAACTGAGTTGGGCCGTGGCATTATTAACGAGCTGGAGCTCTGAGAATAAGGGACCGGACCATCTCCAGCTGAGGATTCCGCCTTAGGCAGCACGCTCTCCGCTGACCCAGTGGTCTCCTCTTCTGCCACTGGGGAGCAGTTATCTGCCCTGCGATCATGAAGTACTCCCTTCTGAACCCCTAACCTTAGGCTTCCATCTTTATTCCATTCCAAACTGGAGCCACTCCGGTCATCGTTTTCGGATGAACTTGTAATTGTGGCTGAAATGAGAGACCAAAATACTTTGAAGGAGGCCAGGCACAGCTGGGGCTGTTGAGAGTTAAAATACATACACTACCCTCCCCAGGGTCAATGGAAAGCTTTTTGGTCCACACAGATTTTTATCAAAACACGTTTCATACAATGTATTTTGGTAAATTAAAAGAATGTTGCTTATCAAGGGAAATAAACTGCTAAATCACTCTACAGGAAAAGAAAAAAAAAGACTGATAAGAAGATAAGGAAAAAGCTGTCTAAAAGTATCTGAGACTTAATAGTAAATCTATATAACGTGGATATAATGTATCCTGTCTTTAACCAGGATAAATGCTCATATTTCATTCAAATTCTTTGAATCTTTAAAAATCCCACCCAAATGATTATTTGTTTGGGGCGGGAGGTGCAGACAACACAATAGTTAATGAAGAAAAGAGCCAGGAGAAAAGCTATAGAAACAGAAGTATAATTATAAAGTGAAGCAGAGAATCTGCTCCTTAAATTTAACATTTATAACATTTGTTCATCATGATCCAGAGAGCTCAATTTGCCTTGTTCCTTCAGGGACACAGAGAGGTCTCTATGGGACCAGTGCAGAGAAAGTACCAGCATGGGGAAGGTATGCTATGGCTGCAAAATTAAAGCTTAACCTCTAAGCGAGAGGGGAAGAAAAAAAAATACAAACAGTATGGAAAGGGGGGAGTAGAAAAAACTTTTATAAACATCTTGACAAAATATCAGAGGATTTTGATAAAGGAAAACTGCAATATACTCACCCTACATAGCTTCTACGAATAGCTACTCCTAAGGTACAGCTGCATGGGATCCCCTGAAACCATGGGTCACCTGGGCCACTCCTGATGCCCCACTGTTGACCTAATGCTGGTCTGTGTCCTTGAGGACAGGGGCCATGTCTACTGATCTTCTATTTGGATCCCAGCAGCCCAGGCCTCTGACTGTGAGACTGGCAGATAAAAGAGTGCCTGAGACCCAGCTGCCTGGAGGGAGCAGCCTCATCCACACACACTGTATCAGCAGACTGGTAAATTAGCTCAAATAGAGTCAGATATTTAGGATCAAAGGGTCTGAAGTGCACATTTTTATTTTTACAAAGCACTTTAAGGTTCAAAAGTAAAGACAAAACAATTTCCTTGCTGTGACCACAGGACATCTAAGATTTTCCTTGCTGCTGCATCCTGGACTTAATAACCTTGGTCTCCTCCCTATTTAAAACCCCTTCTATACATGGAAGATCCTGTAGAGTAGGCATGGCAAGCCAATCTTTTCCAGCACAGCAATGGCACACAGTAAGTACTCAATAAATGTTTGCTTATTGAATGGAAGAACAATGAACAACTTCAATTTCAGTTGTGACCAAGAGACACTATACCTCAGTAACCTTACTGTTGCTTGTTCAGGACTGTTAGCATTATGTCTCTTAAATATAAGCTGATTTGGGATGGGATCTGTCTCACCTTCAGGGAGCTCATAGTTATTATTCCAGGAGTAATAAATTCTCTGGAATCAATCACAGCCTTGTTGTGTTTTTAAATGGACAGTTGATACAAACTTCATTGTAGCAAATATGATTCATCATGAAACTGCTGCTGGTGTTGGTGGTAATACCAGTAGCTAATATTTACTAAAGATTCATTATATGCCAGACTGTGCTAATGCTTTACAGGAACAGTTTTAATTTAGTAATGAGTTTACTATTTATGGCAATTATTAATAGTAACTGTTAAGTTGAAAGCATAAAAATAAAGACTTAATAATACAGACTAAAATAAGTCCAGTGTTTAGAACTCTGAGTTCCTTTCTGAAACGTATTATAATAATTTGGGTTCCCAGGCTATTCCAACATCTAAATGAGAGAGAAAAGTTGAAACTGGGGGTGGGGATGATTGGCTAGGTTTTATTGTTATGGTTACTTGGGGGCATCTGCTCTTAAGCTGAAAAACAGAATAAGGTATGTTTTTCTTCATTTGCACTCCCCAAGTACCACACACTTTCAAATCAAAGCCTCAAGCATCTGACTCCTGACTAGAACCTCAAGCAGCAGGAACAGGACCACCTACTTCCTATTATAAGTGACAGCATGGGACAGCAGGACTTGCAGCCACAGGACTGAAAGGCCCCAGGAACAGCTGGAGACAGCTGGAAAGCCTGGCCTGGGCTCCTGGAGTGCAGGGCAGCCTGAAGGCCTAATTCTCATAATGAAGTGAGGGCTCCACATGGTGCCTAGGATCTGATGTGTGGAAATTCTTGGGTCCTGGCAGTGAGAGGAAGGAACATAGGTAGAGAAGAAGGTGTTGAGCTGTAGGAACAGTGGCTGGGAAGAGAATTCTCAGGTGGGGGTGGGTAGCCATTTCATAAAGAGGGTTTCACAAGGTCAGTGTTTACTGCAGGACCTTCTAGTGAGGAAGAAGAGGTAATCCTCCCACTGCCAATAAAAAGATCACATCAGAAAGGTGGCCCACTGTCCACATTCACCAGGGTGCAGGCAGGCAGGGAGGTGAGAGGCTTAGAAACCCCACTGGGATTATCCCACTGCACAAAGACTCCCCCCTAATGCAAGACATGGTCCAGCCCACACAGCTTTAAGCCCAGGAGTGGACATTCATCTTATCTCTAAGAAGGTCCCAAAGCAGAGCTAATAGGGGAAGATAAAGGCCAATGTGTCTGGGTTCCTGTACACCAAAGTAGCACAGAGAAGCTGGCTCTCACAAACATCAGGCTACTCAAAAATACTTATTTTCCTTCCAAGCTAACAGACATGCAAACTCCTAGTTAACACAGGGTAACATAGCACACTTTGTGTACACACACACACACACACACACAAAACCACAAAACAAAATAAAAAACCCCTAGGGCAATGTCTTAACTATGATGACTTAGGAAAAAAACAAAACAAAACTAAAACATAAGTGCTATTTGACATCTTCCAAAGACTAGATAATCTTTAAAGTTCCCTAACAACTAAAAAATTCTAACACTTTATTCCTGCAACTAGCTGTGCCAGGTTTTGTCAACTGAGGCTTGTCATCATCACTCTTTACCACTCTTCCAACATGTTGAATTCTGTAACACAGCAGGATTTGTTGGCTGTAGGTTTCATTGAGCTGTCGGGCTAGTCTGTGCTCTGCAACAAGACGTTAAACCAAACTTGGTGCTACTCACGGATTCACTTGTGTGTAATATGTAGTTTGTGCTGTGTGTGCAGTTTGAGAATTTCTTTAGCCCCCAAAACAGTCTTTTCTTCCCCTGAAGTTACAGCACATTCAACAGACCTGTTAGTACACAGGGCAGAAAGACTTTCAAAGCTGTTTCCTGAGGTGTTAGGGTACACATGTGATCATCACCACAGTGAGAAGAGGTGCCCAGGCTGGGAGCCATCTACCCTGCTTCACAGATACAGAGACAGACTTGGAAGAGATTGACTGCACAGGGTTCGTGGCATATCCAAAACCAGTTTATCTCACTGTTCACTTAGTGTCCTTTTGAAGCCCCCTTTGCTTGCACAGGCACGACACATAAAAGAAGTTCTGTAACTATCTGTGGCTAAAAAATAGTTTGAAGTTCACGAAGTCTGCCTTGTTAAGAATAGTCAACTCAGTCATCAAATGTTTTGTAGGAAAGGCTCTGCAATAAAACTCTTTTCCCTCTCCTCCTCAGTTTTTCTTTACTCCTTTTTTGCCTTTTGAAGACTCTTTTTATGTTGAAAGTACACTTAAAATCAAATTAGAAAAAACAAAATCAGTGTAGGTCTAGGGCCAAATACTTTGGTGGGATCTAAATCAAATTATAGGTTTAAAAGAATATCAAGAAGAAAACTAAATGGATTACATTATGAATCCAGAATTTTTAGGAACTAAGGACCAGTGAGATCAAACATAAGCCACACACAGCAGAATTCTCTTTGAGCTATGGAAATGACAAGAGATGCAGAGTGTAGAGAGCTCAGAGGACCTGGATTTCAGTCTGGGCTTCTCCCCTTTAGAAGACCTACAAGGCAGTATGACTCTCCAGACCCAGCACCAGGAAGGAAGATTTCTGTCTTTTATAAACATCACCTATGCAACTCCTTGTGTGTCTCTTTTTCCACTGGCTACCAAAGAGAAGTTAACAATAAAACTTTCTCTCCACCTACTAAAAAAAAAAAATGAATAAAATCACAAGATCCTGATTCCATCTTTTCTCTAGCTTTTATTTCCTTTCCCTTACTTATATCTTCACAGGAAAAGAAAATTCTTGGTTTACTACATACCTACATGTGACTATTTCTCACATACTGGGGAGGAATTAAGTATAAATAAGTATCCTTAGGGGATAACAACAGTGAGTAATACGCAAAATATACAGTGCTTACTGTGTGCCAGGCTGTTCTTAACTCACTGATTCCCCAAAACAGTCCCATAGACAGGAAAGTCCCGTAACACTTAAAGTGTCTCTGTGTCACAGAATGGTGCTCCACACTGTTCTGATTATGCACACTATTTACAGAAAATCTGGGGCATGTCCTCCCAGATGCATTTATAAATTATGCACAGGTACTACCCTAGTTTACTATACTATTAAACATTGACTAAAATACACATTTTAAATGATGAAGGAAAGAACAGAAATTATAACAACTTTCTTAAAGTGCTCCATAGATTGTCCTACATTCTCAATACTCAAAATAATGGCTTTATACAGTCATTTGTCCTTCCCTGGGTTTGGAAAAAATCAGATATGAGGGCGTACTTAAAGTTCCTCTTAAAATTGAGTATAAGAGTGATTTTCTCCCCATTCAACTAAAGAAAAACAAAGTAATGCTTAAACATTTGCTAATTTCCATATTCAGCTTAATAGTTGACAGGAAAAGTTTAAGTTTAAACACTGAACCAATGAATTAAAGATCAAACAAGAAAGGAACATAACTGTTGCATATTAAAGTAGGAGATGGGGATAAATAAAAAAGCAAAATCCATCTACTGCAGAGACTGTCTTCTTTGACCTAAACAAAAGAAGACCACCAACAAGTTTAGAAAGTTACATTTCACTTGCAACAAAGCAAGTCCGAGATCACACAAAGAACAGAGACAAGTGAGGAAGCAATGTGATAGTTCTCTAGTTCCCTGGCCTGACAGGTCTTGCTTTTCTCCTTTGTACTCATACCTAACAGTCATTCAGGTTGTCAGGCTACACCTGGATTTACCTGAGCCACAAAGGCTGCACATAGGTGAAACCAAGCTACTTTAACTTTTCTGGGCAGGAATGGTGGACTACATGTCTCTCCCATTCCCACCCCAGGCCCATACCACCTGCAAACTAAAAGCTACACACAGTCCCTGGCTCACCTACAGTCACAGCTTTTAATTTCCCTCAGTTCAACAAGGACAGGGGCCCAGGAAGGCATACTACCTCACTTGCCTGGAATGCCAGATGGACTGACCAGATGGGGTACCCCCAGAAACCAGCTCCAGGGGCTCTCTGGCTTCTCCTTCTGCAATGGCTCCAGGAGGACAGCTTGGCACTTCTGGAGAGCCCTGTCCCTTCTGGCGTTGCGCTGGCAGCCCTGTGCATTGAATTGTGACAGCCAGATCTCTGTACCAAATCTCCAGCTCAGTGCTTGCTGGCATTGCGCAAGGTATGCTCTGCCACAACATGCAGCAAGGCCAGGGACCCCAACATGGCTCCCAGCACATTCATCAGGCCTTTTGATTGTGGAAACACCTAAAGGAATGGCTGGGGCCAGGGCAGCAGGGAGGGGGAGGACTGGACTGCCTCTCTCAACAAGAATACTGCCCCAACTCAGTCTGGCACAGTAGGGAATCGTTTCCGGAAAGGTTTAAACAATGTGACATGTTCTAGAAGAGCATGCTGCATAGTGCTTTGGTACAGCTTTGCATACTATACACTGGAGCCTTTAGTGACTCCCTGAAGTTCCAGACTCTTTGGAAAAGCCCCCAAGGCATTAGTGGTTGGTATTATTATTCAACTACAGCAAGCATCTTTCATCAGAGGTGTCCATTAATGTCACATTTTATACTCTTCTCAGCAACGTAGTCTCATAGGTAGACAAGTTTTGAAAACAGATTATCGTGCCTTATCTTTATTGTTCTAGCACTGAACAAACTTGCTTCTGGAAAACAGTAGGTGCCCATAAATGCATGTTGCACCAACAGAACAGCCTGAAGGATCCAACCACAGTGTGAATAAAAGTACAGCAGGCACTTTGCTGAAGAGAATCATTGCCAAGAATTTCTTTCCCGCCATTGAAGGTATTGCCAAATTATATATGTAAAGAAAAATTTTCCTCCTTCACCCAAGAGGAAAAAGAAGCTTCTATAATTAAGGATGATTTTTAAATTGCAGGCAATGTAGCAAAATGAATATTAACCCAGATTTGAAACACTCTAAATAGTTATTATGAAATCAACTTCAAACTATTTCAATTTAGTAGTGTTTGGGGGGGGGCAATACAGGGGGCAACAAAGTGACATTAGCATAAAATCAAAAGGGTAGGATTTACAACGATTTAAAAATGAAAAGGAAGTATAATTAATTCATTTTGTGTGCCTTTGCATCTGATCATCTCTCTGGGGACACAAAGTCCAGGAAATAAATGATCTAAAGCTACCTCTGGAATCACTTTCATTTTACAAGCTTGGGAGGAGGCAGGAGAGAGTCAAGAAAGATAAAATTAAAAAAAAAAGTTACCCATGATAACTAAGCAAATATTATCATACTCCAGCAAGCAGCTGCAGGGTATTAACCACATGTCCACTATTTTACTGTGAGTCGCTCTTATAAGAGAAATGTTTCCATAAAAGTATTCCCAACTAAGTTTATACCTGCCTCCACTTCAAAGGAACCAGAGGAAACGAATGCCAGCACCTGGAGGAAAGGAAGGGGAGGAAAGGCAGTGAGCAGAGCTGAAGCCTGCACACTCCATCACCCCACTTTCCTGGTGGAATGTGGTGACTCGTACTTTTCATCTCAGGTGTCAGTGACCAGACAGGTCTTTGGGGGTACATGTCAGGTAGCCACTGGGCCACATCTGTGAGTCCTACTGCTTTCAGGGAGCTGTTCTAACACCACCTTGCAAGAGGAAGCAGATGCAGGTTTTCACACAAATACTTCAGCATTTGAAAATCTGAACAGATCAAAGTAGACAGTATCAGAAAGGAATGGGGAGAGGACTGGTTTTCAATAGGATCTACCCTCAGATTTTTTTCTTTTTTATTAGCATACATTAAATAGTACAAAAGGGTTTCACTGTGATAATTCTGTAGATGTGTACAGAGTACTTTGAACAAGTTCACCCCCTCTATTATGTTCCCTTAACTCTCCTTTCTCCTCCCTCCCTTTTCAAACAGTATTTGATGGGTTTCATTATGCTATCTTCATATATATATATGCACATATATATATAAAACATACTTCTCAGCCAGAATTTTTATAACTGCTACCTCCAGGTCTTTCTTGGCACATCTATTAATGGACAGGAAAAAAATTTTTTAATCTGGTTTTGTTTCTCCTCATCCAGTGTCTATCTTCTTCCTTCCTAAATAGAGAAATAGCTCATTTTCTTGAAACAAGTATGCACAGATATAATATGTTTATCGTCATTTGGACATAAAACATATGTAACCCAAAAAAATGCTCTATTCCCATTATTTACAGCAATTTTTTAAAAAGTCAGAATGATTTTTATACATGTTTCTATGATTATATATTTTTTTCTAGGCCAATATTAATGTAGTTTACAATTTTCATTTGTAACAGAAGCAATTCAAAGGAATGTCACTAAGAAAAAAATGTTTTCTCAAGCATACAGAAAACACCTTTAAAAGCATACTTCTTTATAAAGTTTTTCTTTCCAAAGCAAGCAATTGAAAGCTATTTTATGGTGATTGTGTAGAACTGGGTTTCTCATTTGGAAGATTTTCACATTGCAAATTTGAAAAACAGACTTCTCGTAATGCCAATAATTTTAATATGTTAAGTAGTAAGGAATTTTACTTAGAAAAATAAAAAAGATATTCATAGAGAATTCAATTAATCCTATTCAGCTTAGATAATATTTCTACATGACAGAATTATTATACTCCTAAAGACATTTTTGTTGGAGGAACTGGAACCTCTTGAAATAGGATAAATTGGCACTCCCCTCTGGATAACATAATAAAATTTAAAGGAGGATGAGAGGAGTCTATTAAGCCCTGGCCTCCACAGAGCAAGAGTGGAAGGGGCCCACTAAGTTCTTTTAATGGTCACTGGCTTGCCCTTTCTTCTGCCAAGCAGAAGATAAGCAGGGCACCTGGGGCAGCCCTGAGGAGGCTGCCTGGGCATGTGGGAACATAGGCTTCCCATCCCTGCCTCTTCTGGGCAGAAATATTTAGATTAAATATAGACTGCATGCCAGATGTCAGCTTAAATAGTAAGGGGAAGCCAAGAAATTTTTAAGGATGGGTTACCACTGTCTGAAATGTCCCCTGAATAACATGTGCTACTACCGTGCAAGAACACTGCTTTCAGCCCAGCGCTATCCCAAGCATATAATGCTGAGGCATCTGTATGTGCCTTGTAAAGCCCACCCCAAAGCCTTTGCCATCCAACTCTAGCTCTATTCATGAAAAGCCTTAAACTACTTAAAATGGAAAACTAAATGGAAAGGTACATCCTCCCCACTCCAGGACTTATGTAATTTGGAACATAGATCCTCACCAGCCCATTTCACAAGCTGTTGCCAGGTCTTCCAAAGCAGGATGCCAGGGTGCCTTACTTTCATCTCTGCCTGCTAGGATCATGGTGCTCTTGAATATTTTACTCTCTTAAACATTTAAGATGCCCAAAAGCTGCTATCACAGGCTGTATTTTATAAAGAAAGTATGTTCATCAGGTGGCAAAAGACACCATACAACCCTGGCAATCACAGAACCGCAAGTGTGTCACTGATACGTGCTCCACTAAGAGGCATCGGAGCCTGTACACCCTGCACTGATTGCAGAGGAAGCTCTTTCCATCTCTGGCCCACCATTCCTACCTCTTCAAACACCTGTGGCTGAAGTCTGCCTAAAGAGGAAATTCTTGCTTCTGTTCCTTCTCCTCCCTACCACACCTCCCTGTGTGCCTTGGCAACAGGTTCTAATTCCATAGGTCATGGAGGAGAAAGAACAGAAGCACATTGTCAGTGGCACACTGCTTCCTTCTCATCCACCTACCACCTTGTACCCTGTAGGAGAACAGCTAATGCAGTGATACTCATGACTCCAAGAGCTGGGGTCCTTCACGAAAGAAGGACTCACCAACTCCGTCCTTACTCCTCCCACCTTCATCTCAATTTCCACAACTTTTCACTGTTAGCTAAGTTAGGGACCATGTTGGCTTGAGCCAAGAAACAAAGGGCAATTTCAATGCAATGAAAGGTACTACTTTACTATCAAGGCAGAGCTTAAAACACAGATATTCAAAAGTGTGACAAACCAATTTAAATTGGGAATCCTACATAGTTCTTTCTTTAACAACTAATGTTCCCTCCTTCAGTGCAACTTGAGAGCAGCAGCAATTCTTTCCTTAATTTCTCATTTCCACCACTGGGATAGAAAGCCAGGAGGGAGTTGGGAAAATGAGGCCCCTGTCAACTAGCATGTACAAGGCTCTGGGTTCAATTCCCAGAACCTCAAAAAAATTAAATAAATAAGTACACTGAGGGAAAATATTGAGGAGGCAGATCATCCTAGGACTGGGTAGACTCTATTAAATCAAGTATTAGTTAAGAGTCTCCTAGGGCTAAACCTCTCATAGATAATACTGAAAGCCAAACTGGAACCTTTTCTTTCCAGTTTTAAATACTCGTAGGTAGAACTCAATGGTAGAACACACTTGTCTAGCAGGTGCAAAAAGCTGGGTTTGATTCCCAGAACAACAAAAACAAACCAAAACCAAAAAACAACTTTTGAAATTTCAGCACTGTATCTTAATGTGTCTATGTGGAGGGGAGTAGCAGCGGGGGGGGGGGGGGGGGGGGGCAGATGGATGGTTCTGTTACTGAAGAGGTTGTAACTGTCGGAACAATAACTGACTTGTTTACAATCACATGTATGTAATGTCAATGCCAGAAACACACAATGAAAACAAAAGCCTGCCCAAAAATGGTACTACTGGCCAAATTCTTGAAGGAAGATAAACCCTCTGAAGGAGATGACATTTCACAAGGGCTAAGAAAGCTGTGAAGAAAGTCACCTGGTTACCAAAGAATTCACACCACAGAGCTATCAGTTGTGAACAATTCAGAAAGAGATAGGGCATGAGAAAGGAAATCACCCTGGAAAAAGTTTGTTGAAGTAGACTATATATAGCAGCCCAAGTAGCAGGGTAAAAATGTGAATGTGGAGTCAGCTGAATAAGCTTGGTGGCAGGCCTTAAAGGTAAATGAAAAGGATTTGGATTTGCTACAAGAGACTCTCCAACCATTCATAGGAAATGTCTAGAATCAGCTAACCTGTAGAGACAGAAAGGAGGCCGCCTGAGTAGGCCTGGGGAGCTTGGAGGAAATGAAGACTTCTAACAGGTGCAATGTTTCTTTAGGGGGTCATAAAAATGCTCTAATATCATATTGTAGTGATGGGTGCACCATTTTGAATATACTAAAAACCATTCAATAGTTTAAATGAGTGAATATTATGGTATGTAAGTTGTAGCTTGATAAAGTAATTATGACAAAAGGAAATAAAAACCCACTGAAGGGTGATACCAGTGAAAATAGAGAAGAGGCCTCTATTCTAAGCTGAGGGGTACCTTACTAAGCTATAGAGAGGTCTACACAGAAAGTCCATAGACTGATCCCAGAATGCTTATGGGCAATTGGGGGCAATCTTCAAAGTCCGAACTAGATGAATCTGCCGCTTGGTCTTTCAAATTACACTTGAAAGAAATTGCAGTGACGTAAGAAAATAAGGAGCTGAAATATCATTCCATTCCATTAGATTTTATATCGATGTGGGAGTTTGATAAATAATAAAACACAAATAGCCCTCAACATATGTACACAACCCACCAAAAGGGAAGGCATTATTGTTCAGAAGAGCTCCACTTTGAAATCAAAATACAATCACAGAGCAGAAGAAGAACACAGCAGTCCCCTCCAGGATCCCACCAGTTTTCCATTTGAAAGGCACCAAAGCTGAAGACCTAAGTTACAGACACACCTGAGTCCACCTACAGAATTATACAGCAATCTGTCTGGGATGGGACTTTTAAACTCCCTGAGCGATTCTAATCCACACCTGAGTCTAAAACCTACTGAATTAGTTTTCTTAATTTCTAGAGAAGGAAAGAAGTATGCAAAGATGTCAATTAGATGTTGCTCAAGCCACCAAGAACCTGTCTCTTGACCTTGGAAGAACCATACCTATTGCATGGTATCACGTGGGGCTCAGGAAAGGTTTCTGTAGAAAATTGGTTTGGTCAGATCCCAAATAAGAAACAACAGAAAACATACGCCTGACCTGTGCCAGGGAAATAAGTGACCCTGAAATCGTACTGAGAATACTTCTTCATATGCATGGCTTTCACTGTGCTGCTATTTGCTCTAGGGAGATCTGGTGACCAACAAATGGAATTGACTGGTAAGGAGGGAGGATTTTTGTAACTTCACAGGCAAGGTTCAATCTGGAAATTTTTCTTACTATGTGAGCCCAGTGTTATAAAATAAAATCAACGAACATGAAAGCTGGTGCTTCATTCTCTCCGCTGCACATAGCCCCATTGCTGTCAACAAAGAACAGGGCAGGCCCTGGCAGACTGACCTTCACAGACCATGCTAAACCCCTCTTAAGAAGTGTCTGGTGAGTGCTCTGGCTGATGTGCATCGAGACATTACATTACCGAGCAGTGTGCTTCTTACCTATAATTCCACTGTCCTTGCTTTCCAGGGTGGAACTAGGGCTGCTAATGGTCTCACAAGGACTTTTGTTGGCTGCCGTCTTGCTGACACAGCTATTCAAGGTTGAGCAGGGGCTATCGGTGCTAGGAGATGCGGTGCTGCTTGTTAGTGTGGAGCAAGGACTGATGCCTTGGCTCAGAGCTGTGCACTGCAAGACGAACGGAAGGAGGAGTTAGCATGGCTTACACAGGACGCTTCAACACATGCTTTGTTTTTGATACTAAAACAATAAAACTAAAAACAGTAAAAACGAAAAGCAGTTTTTCAACTCTAGGGAGAGAATGGATATAGATATGTGGGTATCTATCTATCTATCTAGTCCTCCAAATGCTGTAAGAGAAGTATCTTTGTTCTGTTTCTTTCTTTTGTGACTTTCTTTCTTGCTAAGTGCAGACTTAGCAATAACTTAGTGGGAATGCACATTTGTAAAACAGAAATGGCAAACAGGCACACTTCCTCTTATTTAAAGTCTACAGAAGATAAATGGGTTACTTGACCTCTGCATGGAAAACCTGGGGACTCTGTTTTTGTAATGTTTCATGAACACAGCAGCCTGATTCAATTCCTAAAGATTTATGGGCTCTGCATTTAGAGAAGGAGACTGGTGACCACTGCAGTCTCAATCAACCCATGATACCTTCACTCAGAGACCCTGGCAGGGGGCAGAAGCTCCCACTCCTCATCATTATCCACACACCTCAGAGGTGGCAGGGGTTACTGGCTGCTACTCCCTTGAATAGGGGAGTACCTTCCCAGTAGAGGAACTATCAGATCTCATCTCATTTTGTCTCTGCCTCATCTCATATAAATCTTTCCCTCACCCCACTGACACCCCCACCCCCAAAATCCCAACAACTAAAAAAAAAAAAAAAAATCACAGGAAAGTATACACCAAATGAGAAAAAAATGGAGCTATAAAGATAAAAGCGTATCATTACAAAATAATTCTTTTAGCCACTTTAATCCATGTAGCCACTATTCTCCAGGTATGACTAGAAAGTGAATGTGGACGTTTTCTTAAGTTTGCTCCTTTCTGCTTTTTCCCCTCCCCATATACACTGAAAAAAACAAAAGAACAAAAACAAAAACAAAAACCCCAGAAACAAACTCTTGCAATAAACTTCAATGACTTCTCCACTGATAGGGGCAGAGGGATGGTTATCATTTCATATCACTTCATTCATCCCCTGAGCAAGTATAAAATGCAAGTGTCGTCCTTGAGCATTACCATGGTTTCATTTTTGTCTTCAATGGTTATGTGTGTGGCACTTGGGATCCCTTCTCCCAGTAAAAATCCCAGCCTTGTCAACAGTTCTTGAGCTGCCGGAGAACAGCTCGATTCATTATCGGCCTTTGCTTCTGGAACAAAGAAAGAAAACAGTGAAGATTCCTCTCTGGGGAATTTCAGCATTGCATCTGGATGAGTCTCGCTACAGTTGCTTGTCTGGAGCTTTTGTGTGTTTTTATAAAATGTACCAAGTTTGACAATGCTGCCTGTCCTCTAGCAGTACATTCTAATTAAGTTGCTGTGACAGGTTAAGAAAACAGTAACAGAGAAACTTCAAGTGCAAAGGGTGAAACATCTGGCCTGAACCAAAAGAGCCCAGTGTTTGTTATATGACAGCAATTCCTATTCCCATGTTAAATGAAAAATATGTATTTCAGACACTCATTTGGGTAAGAAAACTTTCCCTTTATCTTACTCTTAAAGAGCACAAGGAGGCCACTAATGCCAGAGGAAGTTGAAAAAACTCAGTGACCAAGGCTATTTAGATGTTGGGGTAAACTGAAATCCAAGTTCCCATTAAACAAGACAGGCAGGAGGACCAGTGGAAAACTTGCTGTGAAAGTCAAAACCAGGATTCTAATGCAAACACCAATCATTGAGAATCTACACTGAAACAAAGATTTAAAATCCCACTGAAACACGTCCTGTGAGACAGGATTTAGTAACACATCCATACCAAGGTATAGAAAAAACAGCCTGTGTTCTCAGAATGCTCCACAGGTAATGCTGGGAAGACTGGCCTTTCTTGGGGTCTCCCTGAGGTTGGCCATTTTGCTTTTTGGATGTTAGAGAATTTTATTGTTGGGATTTGATTTAAATGTTGAGGTGGAGGTGAATGTTGCTTCCTAAGGGTACTTAATTACGGCTGACAAAATATCAAAATTTCTCTCTCATTTACATTTTAAAATCTTTTACATTTTTAAATAAGCATTTATTGGGATAAAATAATGTACAAAAGCAAACTGTGCTTATAGAATCTGGAACTTAAGAACAATATGCAACCCACAGAGGGCATAAAGGAGGGGTGAATTCAACCATGATATATTGCAAGAACTATTGTTAATGTTTCAATGTACCCCCAGTACAACAATAATATAATAATAAATAAAAGGAGAAAAATGCAACCTGTAGTATTGTCACTGAATGCTTTGCCTTTTTTGGTTAATTGTCTAGACACCTAGACCCATACATACACAAATCTATTTTCCCTAATGTAGAAATCTGCAGATAATGGGTAAAGGTTTTAGAAAAATGAGGAAAGAATACCACGGTGATGTTCTGTTGAACTACAGCCCCACCGACAAAGTTCAATGTTGTCTTTTGTAAGAAATACAAAAATCAAAATAAGCAGAGCTTCTGAGAAGACCATCTGTATTATCCTCACTCACAAAGGAGATTTTATAAGTCATGCACCCAGGATGGCAGCTATGAGAGAAACCCTTGCCACCCCCCATATACCATCACTTGCTTGTTCTCAACTTTGGGGGGTATAAAGAAGAGCTATTTGCAGCTTGGATTTTTTTTTATTCACTCTGGAGAACTGCAGGGATAAGGTAACCAAGGCTTGCTTGTCCTGTGTCTAGAGAGCCCGGTTGTGTCCCGATCATTTGAGTTAAACTCGTAAAATGAAGGACCAGTTGCCCCATGCCAACCCAAGGGAAGGGAGTCACCAAAGGGTGGGTGGACCAGACCCGAACACTGCTCTCCGAATGATCCCTTCCCACACAGACCTCAAACCACAGTCAAGATTCTCAGGTAGATGGGCATTCGGGAAACCAAGCCAAATCAACAAAATCCAGGCACACCCAAGGGCTGAACCTGAAAAGGATCCCTTCTCCCCGCCCTCCACCTTCTTGTGCTCCAGGGCTCAGGCAGGGCAGTGGCTTTATCTTAGATGGCAACTGGACTAGAGGGAGGGAACAAGGTGCAGATGGAGAGAAAAAAAGTGGGTGAGGGGGCAGACCTCAGCAGTTTTTCTACTCCCTGACCCTCTTTCCTTTTGAAACAATCTCCATACTGCTGCTTGACTCTGACTGTGCCCCAGAAAGTCTAGCTTCTGGTTCAACCTGAAACACTCTGGGGAAAGAGCCAGAAACTACTTCCATTTGGCAGCTGCTGTGGAGCCAGAGCACAGCTGCACACACATAGGCTTGGCTGCCACAAAATTTACGCCAAACAAAGCCATGGACTATGACTTGAGACTCATTTGAAAGCACTGGATCCTGTGTAGGACCTACAAACACCACCTCCAGCAGAGCAACTGTCCCCTCCACACTGTGCCTGAACACAGATACCCTAAGTTCTCAAAGTCATCATTTAAAAATAAAATCTAAAAACAGCTAGTCATCCAAATCTCCTCACTTCAGAAGAGTTGGGGAGCAATGGCAATTCAAGGTTTAATGGCTAAGTTGAAAAGAGACATCAAAATTCATGATTAACTATTCCCTTAGCTATTCAACCTGGACTTTGCTATTACCAAAGTTTTAAAACCTTACTGGGGTTCAGGATAAATGGACAGGTTTTCTTCAGTTTGCTCTGCGTCCATTAAGCCACCACAATTTTATTTCTTCCAGAGACTTCTTGACTATCTTTTCATATTATTCTCTTTTCTAAGATGTCATCCTAGGGACCTTCTCCTTAAAAGGTTTGCTTCAGTCCTTAATCCATAATCTAACAACAGTTCCTTAATTCATATCTAACCATCGTATCTATCTTTCCCTACTGCACAGAGCCTTCTCTAATTGAACTTCTCATTCTGGTGGAAGGATCCCAGGGTGAAGAGTGATCGTGCCATTCAGAGAGATGAGATACTTGGGAACTCATGTGGACACATTCTTCTATGAAATGGAAATACATCTTTACTTCCACAGTCGTCACCAAATACTGTGATTTGAACAGCCAGACGATCTTTAAACTATAGTCCTCTGAACCAAACCTAATGGGCAGTTCTAAATGGAGAGTCTATTTTCATTTGTAATTATTATTAATTCACTCACCAGTATTAGGCATACCTCTTACCCAGTATCAATGGGATGAGGACTAGAAAGAAGAAAGAACTCATTTCACTTTATAGCTCACAGATGTAAATAACCAAAGAACTTATGATGGCAATATTTGGAATGAGAGAATAACTGGTCTTCTGCTTCCTAGGAATTCACTAGGAAAATGGGGAGTGATATTCTTTCCTGTGTAACATTGTCATGGAATCCTCAGTATTACATCATTGTGGAAGGTCAACCCATGTGGAAAGGCAAAGGGATCACTTCTTGACTACTTCCTTTTAGTTCTTCATACCCTGTTAAACTATGGGACACAAACACTAAGGAGCAGTCCAAAATTAGACCAGATCCTCAGTTACTGCCATCATTACTTCAGATCATTGGTGTCTTTTATGTTACTCCTCCCATCTTTCCATACTATTTCAGAAGATGGGGTATTTTCCATGCTAAAGCAATTCTAGACCTCTTCCAGTGTTAAACCTCTCTCTGAATCTCAACTTCCTCCTCAGTGAAGTGGCCATACCCACTTCCTATAGGTTATAAGACTCAAAACCAATAGTGTATAAGAAACACCTTATAAACCATAAGATGCTATAAAGTTGGGTTATACCTAGCTTTTACACTAAGAACCCACACTATTATATCATTTTCTGTTTTTACAAGTTAATGTGTTTTCAAATGTGCCTGTATTTCTTTTATTTAAAAATAGAGTCATTTATAATTTTTCTGGTCCCAATATCTTTTTATGAACTCACTATTCTAAGATAACAAATTCCCTCCCTTTTACTAACCCTTCTCAATTTGACCTGCATTCACTGCTTCATTTCCCATCTCAACATTCCTTCTTCTTAAAGGTCAGATTCTGTTAGAGCCATGGAGGTCATCGATGGTCATCCCATAAAGAGGAGCCTCTTTTTCACTGTCATCCTCCTTACACTCTACAGTATTAGGCATTGTGGACAATGTTGGGTCATTCACTAGCTACATGACCTTGAGCAACTGTTTCTAAGTTTCCAAGTAGTGCTTGTGAATCAAGTCTATTAAATAAGCCAGGCCCTGGATTTGACATTGAGCTCCTTTTCCTGATTCTAGTTTCAATCTATCCATGACCTGCCTCTTCCTTAACCTCTTGTCTTACTTGACTGTTCTTCACAAGCATTTTCCATTTCTTTCTAGCTACTCCTTCTTAGCCATCACCATTCCCCTCTCCTTAGGTTTTCAAAAATAGTATTTATTTCTTCTTTCAAAGTATCTCCCATTTCACTCATACTGCCACTTAGCTCTAAGTCCCTATCACCTCATGTCTAGGTAACTTTCAGACTCTGGGTCAATTTTCTCACCTCAATTTTCATTATCTTTTTTTTTTTCTTTTTCTTTTCTTTTTTTTTTTTTTTTTGAGCACATACAGGATCTTTAATTATGAGTCATTAGTTGTGGAAGGAAAAATGGAATCCCAGGATGAAGCAGTGATAGGCTTTTCAGAGGAGAGGATAGTCTATCCCTATCTTGAAATAGGAAGTATGATTTAGAGTAACAAATCACATAAGAATTGATGGGTGTAATAGTGGCTTCTTAGGTAGAAAGGGGAGGAATGAAGGAGGTGAGCCGTGGGTCTCCAGCTTGTCCTTTCTTCTTTTGTAAGCCAGCAGTTTCTGAGAAGTTCTGATCTCAGGACTCATTCTCAAAAGTTAGTGAGGACCCCAATGAGCTTTGATTTATGAGGGCTACATCTAGTGTTATTATCTTATTAGAAAGTAACAATTTTTAAGTGCACATTAATTCATTTCAAGGTAAAAACTTTCATGTTAAACATATTTTAATAAAAACAGTTATACTTTCAATTTAAGACATTAGGAAGATTGACATTGTTTTACATTTTTATAAGTCTCCTTACTGTCTGATTTAATAGAAGACAGCTGGATTCTCACAACTGCTTCTTCATTCAATCTGTTGGAATATGGTTTTGGTTTTTTTGGTGCTGAGGACTGAACCCAGGGTCTTGCACATGGTCTACTACTGCCCCAGCCCAGGATATATTCTTTTGGTTGAAGAATATGAACAATTGTAGCATAAGACAAATTTGTCTTGGAAAAGACAGGAACTTTTTCAGTTAATTATAGATATTCTTCTCTTGATACATTACCAAAACCTTACAAATAGTAATTTCTTAAGAGTAAATTTCAAGGTTGACCCTGAACATGTATCAATAAACTTTTTGTATACTGGTTCTTTTTTATGATTTTATTTTGTTTCATGCTGGGGATTCAACCCAGAGCCTTATCCTCTACCATTGTGCTATACTCCCCAGTCTATATTTTGATTTTGGAGGATTGTTTTTGGTAGTACTGGAAGGATGAACTCAGGGCTTCATGCTTTCTAGGCAGGTGCTCTACCACTTAAGCCACTTGACCAACCCTTTTTGCTTTGGTTATTTTAGGGGTAGGGTCTCCCTTTATGCTGGTCAGCCTGGACCATGGTCCTCCTACTTGTGCATCTCTGAATATCTGGGATGGCAGGTGATTGCTAGTAAACCCAGCTTTCACTGGTTGAAATGGGGTCTTGGAGGCTTTTTGCCTGACCTGCCATTGAACTGTGATCCTCTCAATCTCTACCTTCTGAGTAGCTAGGATGACAGAGGCTTGAGCCACCACACCCAGCCTGTTTTATGTTTTAAATGGATTTTTTTGCCCATGCAAGATTTTTAATACCATGCATTAGGTCAATTGGAAAATATTGGTTTTGCAGATCGTGAAAATGTTGACACATTTTATAACACAATATCAAAATACCATGTTCATTAATACTACCGCAGATCTCGGGAAGCCATCAAGCTTAATGTGACAAATGCAAATTTCCCAAAAACCTAATTTTCACTCAAAGGTCAGGTTTTAGCATTGACAGCTAATCTTGTAAGGTGTTTTTCTTTAATTGAAGTGACAGGCTCATTTCATTCCTTTTGACAAATACGCAATTCTAAATAACTATAGTTTGTCAGTCATTATTTCAAATAAAAATGATGTTCCAATTGAAAAGCAGCAAGTTCAGCTTGCAATTGAAACAATCATACAAGGGCTGTGCTTCAAGACAAACATCACACTGCAGCATGCAGCACAAATGCTCTACAAGACTTCCTACTTCATCACACAGAATGTTAAAAAGAGAGGTATTCAAGGGTCAAGATTTAAGAGTATTCATTATTTTCAGTGCCTTGTCAAGGACATTCTTCTGTGAATTATTAGTTCTGATGCAAGTATGGGGCAGTGAAGAATGCTGTGACTACTAGTGTAGCCACTGCCCTGCCTAGAAAACCATGCATCAGAAGATTTACTGAAGACTGATTTTGAATATTATAAAAAAGAGTTTTGACCTCAAAATCCTCTGACAGGATCTCGGGGACACTCTAGCAGTTCATATCCCAAATATGAGAATCTCTACATTAAATCCACAATTGTGTTAAAGGAAACTTCTTTTCTTAAAAATAAATAAAAACGATGACCACATATTCTCACCCTGGTAACTGGTCTCTTATACTTCTTTGTCTGCTCAACTTCTTGTGGATACAAGAGGGGTCTGTACTCACCAGTTCATTTCCTCATCACTTACCTAAGACTTCAACTCCTTTACCCTCATAGCTTTCCTGAGACAGCCCCACTAAACACACTCATTTTTCTTTTTTTAACAGCATATCTCCTCTTTTGGTTTTTCTAGAGATGCCTGACCTTGCAAAC
This sequence comes from Castor canadensis, assembly GCF_047511655.1. Classification (NCBI taxonomy): domain Eukaryota; kingdom Metazoa; phylum Chordata; class Mammalia; order Rodentia; family Castoridae; genus Castor; species Castor canadensis. The sequence continues at coordinate 113,649,447 of NC_133389.1, read as the reverse complement.
TCTGTCCTGCAAGGGGGAAGGTAGCAATTGTCCTAAGAGACACACAGAGGAAAACCAAAGTGGTTTTGTGGGTTTCATCTCCCATCCCTCTTACTGGCACTTTTTCTGTCTCTTATTCACAGCTCATAAATAAAACACCAACAGTTCTCAGTCTTCTTCTCTCAAAAAAGACTGCATCTTTTCCCTAGTCTAACTTTCACTGTCATCTTACCTCCAAGCAAAACTGACTGCCCAGTCTACATGCTGAGCTTTTCCTTAAGGCCCAATTGTTTGTTGAGCACTTCTCCCTTAGATGTTCCACCAGCACCTGAAGGCAGTGACTGAAACAACTCAAACCAAATGCTTGGGCCCCTCTCCTCCAGTGTCGTACTCCAGTGTCTTCACAGACTCAAGTAGTCATCTTTGTCTCTTATGGGTCCCAGGCCCTTACATCCTCAATAATTTCCTCATTTATCATCTCTTCTTTCCTGATCCTGGTCTCATTTGATACTTTATTATCTCACTTAACTACTGATCTCAATTTCTTATCATTCTCCCTGATCTTAGTCCTTTTCTGCACCCTCCATCTACTCTCTTGCTAGATGTTATGATTTAAATGTTTGGGTGTTCACCCTCCCCCAAATTTATATGCTAAAATCCTAACCCCCCAGACTGGAGTTGTGGCTCAAGTGGTAGAATGCCTGCTTTGCAAACTCTAAATCCTAAGTTTAAACCCCAGTCTCACCAAAAAAATAAAATAAAACACATAAATCCTAACCCCTAAAGTATTGGCATTAGATGTAGAGCATTTGGGAGGCAATTAGATTATAAGAGGGCCACTCTTATTTGGGGTTCATGTCCTTTAAAATGGAAGAGCTTGTGGTCCCTTTCCACCATGTGCAGTTATAGGGAAAATATGGCTATCTATAAACCAGGAAGCCAGGCCTCACATGAAATCTGCAGGTACCTTGATTTTTACTTTCCAGCCTCAGAAAATGTGACAAAGTAATTTGTTTGTGATATTTTTGTTACAGCAGCCTCAATGGACTAGGACAACAGGTAAATTTTAAGTCATAGCACCAGTTAAGTCTCCCTCATGCTCCGAATCTTCATCTGCTAAGCTGCCAATTCATCACACAGCTTGGATTAGTCCACATTACTTCTCCTTTGCATTATAGTCACTCTGTACGCAGGTCTTTAATCTCCTACCAGACACTAAGGCTCAGTGAAGAAAAGACCTATGCTTGACAACTCATCTCAATAATGTCTAGCATACTGCTTTTCACAGCTTAAGAACTTAATATTTACTGAAGGAAACACAGAATGAATAGATCCTCTAATTCTAGTCTCTCTTTCACTGGACATATACAAGGCGTACCCTCTTCAATATTTTCATCTAACTAAATTTTATTCTATCATTAGTTGAATTATGTATCATCATTCTAAGAAACTGAAAATTAAAGATAAAGATGGAGGCTATGTCTTGGGAAAGGAAGGAGACTATGATCCAGGGAAATGCACAGTTAAGTTTTGTTTCTAAAACTAGGTAGGCGGTAGACAGGTACCATTATTCTTGATACCTCCTCAATTCTCTACATCTTTTTGAATATCTGAAATAGTAATCAAAGACATAAGCATCGATAAAATACTTATCTAAATTCCCAATAAGATAGTTCTACACTTAATTATTCTGTACTTTCACATATGTTAGTTTTATTTGCTAATCAGACTGCCAGAAAAAAAGTTTCATCATATTTGGAGATTGATCTTCACTGAGCAATGACTCATGAGACTAAAAACTTTCGCACCCCTCCCTATCTGAGCTTGCTCAAGTTATTAATGATATATTAAAGGAAACCTAAGTGAACTATGGTTGTCCCTAATTCAAAGAAATAAATCTGTAAGTCCTATTATAATTTAATAACACTCTCTAATTTGTTTGGGTTTTCTTCCCCCATAAGGCAGTAGTATTGTTTAGGGGAAATATACTGGGTGAGTAACAGGAAGCTTATTTATAAAGAACCTATTCTATGTGACATACCGCTTATTAGAACTATTTTAAAGAAAGAATATGCACTAATCTTTTCTTTCAAACTAGAAAATGCTATGTTTCAAAAATATTTTAGCACATATGAATAAAATAAAATTTAAAAAAATATATTTTAAAGTACTGATAAGGTAGAATGCCTCTTCCTAAAGTGAATACAATCTTTAATAAAAGGTTCTTTACTTATTAAAGAAAAAAGATTCATCTGATTGAATCTAATTCCCAAATGGCTAAAATACACACCAATAAAATTACTTACAAATTGTACATGCTCACTGTTTTTCTGTTACTTGGTTTAAATTTCAAATCAAGAGCTAAGAATTAGGAATTGATGGAGCTTCACAACCGCCAAACCAAAAGTGAGGCAGCATAACCTGAAAAGAGTATTGCAAACATTTAGGAATAACTTGATATTTCATGAGTCTACATGAAATTTCAAAGGCATCTGACAAGGAGTTGCTTGAATAGACTCTTAGTCTAGTGAACACTGACATGCTATTATTGACAGCACCCAAAGGTGGTCACAGAGATATACGTAAAAATCCCAAAGGAAGTATGGGGAGAAGATCACATTTTAAAGTGAAACTTAAGTGACAATTTTGGTATCAAAACCCAGGAATTAGAGTTTTCCCATTATGTGCCTGTACATGCATGGTTTTTTACTCAAACTTAGTTTTGGTTAGCTCAAATCTCTCCTTTAGGTTCAATGACCTGGATATAAAACTTACACTTTAGTATGACAGTTTTAATTAACTCCATTGAAATTTAAAAGATTCCATGAGGATTACATAACATATCACCCATTGCTAATTGTCAGGTTCAATTTTGTTGGGCAACTACCTCTTCATCAACCAACAGAATAACTCTGCTGCGTCTTGTACTACACTGTGGCTATCTCTACAGGTGACCAGGTGCCCACAAACATGAACCAAACCGAGTCTCATACCTTAAAAAAGTGAAAACATACCCTGTTTCTTAATTTTAGCTGAGTTGGAAACTTCCGATCCTGTTTTTGCAGCCTGTGTATGTCATAATTTTGGTCCCCATGGAGCCTGATGAAGCCGAATCAGAGAGCTCAGGAGTGAGTGAAAACATGTGCAAAATTTGGCCACTCCAGCAGGACCGATGGCTGCTCTTGAATTTAGCTCGGCCCACAGCCAGAGACAAGCACACCTCTTCTTGCCAAGAAAGATGGCCAATTCTGCCTCAGGCAAGAGCAGAAATGTTGACAATGGGAACTATTTATAACCTCCTTTCTTAGCCCAGTAAAAATTCTAAATCTTTTTCCCACTCTCACATCAGGAGAACCCTACGCAGAACCCCACTAATCCTCCCTCAGTGGTGTTTAGTCCAGTCAAAATACCAAAATACAGCTAAGACTACAAAGTCTTTGGTGAGTGAGGGTAAGTAGGTGGCAGGCTTAATCTGAACTGGACAGACAGCTTTGTAAATTCTATGACTGAAACTTCAAAGGAATTGATTTTTGTTTTCCTCAGCCTACAGAATGGGAAAGGTCACCTGCATATGTGAATTCACAACCAACAGAGACCTCCTGTATCAGCTGACAGCTGTTCTAATCAGACACCATGATGGATTCTCTATCTTCACCACTCCTTCCCCAATGTCTTGCTCCACTCAGCCCAAATCCTCAGTACACACCTCTTCAACCACACAACTGGGTGCCTCACCAAAAAGGACAAAGGTGGATTTTCTCGTGTCAGGACACTTGCAACAGCACGTCTTGCCTGTGTTGCATGCCCCATACCATCTCCTCCTCCACTACCCCAAATGTCCTGAGCTCTGCTTCTGCCATTGCCCACATCATTTTTTGCTGTATTTTCACCACCAATCCATTCCACTTTCCTACCATGTCCTACTTATGCACACACAATAGTTACAACATACAGGTGTTCTTTCCCCTGCGCCCCGCCAGTGAGAAAAAGGAGGGCACCCAGTATTCCAAAGTGGAAACACAGATATATTTTCTTCCCTAAGCAATCTTTCAGTATTACTAAATAAATGTGTCCACACTGAGGGCAAATTGAACTTCAATATATAAGCCAAGAGTTTTAACTTCCTTTCTACAAGAAAACAGTGTACAAGTTCAAAATACCCAAGTTAGAAGCAACAGAGTTGTGAGTAGGGTACCCCCTCCAAGAAAAGAACAATCAAGTAAATTCTTGAATTGATTTTTCTAAAAATAAAAAAACTGTTAATGCATCTACTTAATGCTACAAGCATACAGTGTCTGTTATACTTATTATAGGATTTAGACTATAAACAAAACAAAATATATATATAGTGTCTATGAAAAGCCTTCAATTTGGATTTTTTGGGGGTTCCTACTTCAAGCCCCCTATGAAAAACTAGATGTTTATTAAAAGGGCTTTCAAAAGTTACCAAATGCTCTGATAAAAAGCTAATTATAAGCTTTGTCTATTTAAAGTTTCAGCTTTTCAGCCAAAGCCCATTGTGGAATAATCTGAAATGGTAAAGCGTTAAAAACAAAACAATATCTTGTAGTGCACAGGCTGACTTCTCCTGTCCTCCAAGCTCAGGTAGGTCAGAATTCACAGGAAATAAGACCCAGCCCTTAAACAATGCATACACACCCACTCGAGTGTTCCGAACTCAGTCTATGTTATTCCGAGAATTCACATTAGCTAAACAGGTCTCTGTAAACTGCCCCAGGGACAAAACCTCCCAAATCCATTCAATTCAGTACAGCATTCCAGCAAGGGGCACTCAAGTTTCACACAGCCACGGAGAGTGCTATTAGGTACAGTCTTTTGGGGAGAAGGGGGAAATCACTGAAGACATTCTTACCATTCTCACTGGGCTCTGTGGGCTTGGGCACGTCTCTGAATGGGACTATAACTGCATCTCCAGGCACCCGGGGGCTTTCCACATACTTGGGCTTCCTGACGGGACCTGCAGTAGGAAAGATCTGAGTGTGGCTAATTTTTTCCAGATGCAAACAAAGCTTCAGAATATAGAGCATGTGTCCTTACCAGGAGGCAAATATGCTTAAAGGATGAGCCAGACCCTTTCCCTCCCTTGAACACAGTCAGTTCAGAGTAAGACACAGAATGTGCAGTCCTTGCTGTGAAAGCAGAGAAGGGTAAGCTCAGTTTGAAGAATGTAAACTGACAGAAACAAAAGCTGCTCTTCTGCTGTGAAGTCTCCACAGCTGTTTTCTGTGTGTCAAATAGATGACTATGACATGTTCAAACCTGGTCAGCTTGTGGTAAAGGGTTGTTTTGTTTTTTTAACACAATTTTCCTCTACCTGGGATAAAGATGGTTTGGTTGCTTGGTATCTCCAAAGTCAGGAGGCAAGGATTACAAACAGCTGGCCTATAGTATCCGCACACTGAGCAGCCATTGAACACAGGCATCTTATCAGGCTGGTGATATATGATAATTGCACGGGCTCACTGCTTTCTTGGCAGCCAAAGCAGCTGCCTTCAAATGGGTGCGGCAGCCAGTCTGGCATTGCGAGAGCCTTATCTACTTTCCCAACCCCAACCTATCAGAAAATCTGGAATTCTTAATGAAACTGGATGGAGCCCTCATTCGCTGATCCTCAGACGGGACAAAGGTACAGCCATGTTGGAAAACAGTTTAGCAGCTGCTCACAACAGAGTTTTCATATGACCCATCAATTCCACTCCTATGTGAATATATCTTCATACAAACTTGTACACATATGTTCACGGTAGCGTTATCATAATAACCAAAGTTCTATCAACCAATGAAAGCAAGACATGGTATAGCCACACACTGGAACATTACTGGGAAATAAAAAGAAATGAAACATCAATTCATGCTACGGCATGAATTAAACTTGAAAACACCATGCTAACTAAAAGAAGTCAGTCACAAAAGACCACATACTATATGATTCCATTCATTATGTAGCATCCAGAATAGACATACCTACAGAAACAAAGTGGTTGCTAGGGATGAGGACATGCAGGTTTGTGGGGCAATGACTAAAGACATTCTTTGGGGAGTAACAAAATGTTCTAAAACTGTAACATTGGTAGCAATCCTTTGTATACAAAGTATACTAAGTATCCTCCTGAGCTGAATACTTTAAACAGGTGAATAGTATGGTACATAAATTATATCTAAATAGAACCACTTAAAACACAAAACGACTATTCTGGTCTGCTTCTTCCAAATATCACATTCCATTGTGATCCAGAAACATGCACTTGACCTTGTTAGAGTTTTAACAAGGCTGAAGAGAGAGAAACAATTTGCATCAGTAAGAGGAGGAGGCAGAAAGAGTTCCTGCAGATCTACAACTCTTGCTCCCTGTACAGCCTGAGTCACTGCCCTGACCATCCTGGGGCCTCAGCTCCATCCTCACAGTGAAGGGGTGATGCAGGTGGACTCGCATCCTCAGACATCTTACACATTTGAGAAATTCTGTTCAAAATATGGCTTACGGTGAGAGATGCTGCCATCTAAAGGCTTATTGCAAAAGCATGTACACTAGTAGAAAGATAATCCAATTCCCAGCCAGTGATAATGTTCTGCATCTTAAAATAGGTTAAGTTATCAAAGAACCTTCTTTACAAAGAATGCAGTCCCAAACTTTAGAAGCCATGACTTTTAAATGACTAATGCAGTATTTAAGCACATGGCTCTCTTCATAATTTATTTAACCCAGTCAGAAGGGAATACTGTTAAAGGTTAATGGAATAGTTACAGGGGGAGGGGGAAAAACATTCACAGTCTAAGTAGGGGAATAGGCTATACAACAATATCCAGATTTTATCTAACACATGTGTATACCCACATATAAATATGCATGGAGGAAAGAATGGGGGAAGGGCTAGAACATTTGTAGTGGAAGAGGCCAGAGCAGGGCAGACAGAAACAGAATCAGGACAAATTTGAGAACCTATGTTCTCTTTAGGTTGCCCACCAACTCTCTAAGATAAAATGGAACATTGGCATCTTCTCTTCCTTCATCTATCTCTTCCATTTAAAGTAAAGCACTTTATTACTATTGTCTGATGATATGTATCTGCCATGACCAGCAGCCATACCCACTGCTCAAGAGACATCTTTACTGCTCACCTTAACTCTTCAGGATATGGTAACAGCAAATCCAGAGATCTGTTTCCAAGCTCCAAAACACCTGTCCAATATGTCCTTCAAAAATATTCTCTAGGGCTGAAGGGATGGCTCAAGCAGTAGACCACCTGCCTAGCAAGCATGAAGTTGAGTTCAAATCCCAGTACCACCACCACTCCCCTCCAAAAAAACCTCTAGTGGTATTTTCTTAAAATGTGGACTATTTCACATGACTATATGATGGTAATTACAAATGGTTGGAACATGGAACCCAAGGTCACCCAGGGTCTTCAGAAGACATTTAGAGCCATCCATCTAATTGTCTGTAATGGATCTACCGGGAGACAAGCATTAACAATAAGAAATATACTGTGGAGTGAAGATGTTAAGACAGACTCAGGAGTTGCACAGACCTAGGGTCAATTATGATGCTCCTCCTACCTCCTCTCCCCCTAATCCAGGCCTTAGTATGTCCCAGAGCTAAAAGATGAGCAAGTGAGTCTTCTCCAAGAAGGGACAAGTTATGGTGGCAAAGACCAGGCAATGTGGTTCCCACACATAGTAAATAATAATGCCACATACAAAAGGAGACCTAGAATGCACCACAGTGAATAAAACATGTAACTCAGTGGTCACTCTAGGCTGTACACTTGTATGATTAATTCATTCATTCCTAATATCCCCCTTTTTAGGGGTTCAAATGCATTCTTTCAACTGTTTGCTCAAGAACCCTACATGGCACAGCAGGAAGGAATTCAAACCCTGGTCTGTACAATTTTGAAGCCCATGCACTGAACCAACACTTGACACTTGTAACACTATGAGATCTAGACTCAACATACAATTCTAGAAAAGGTCATTCCACCGGAACCTTCCACTGGAACCTTCCACCACCCAGCCATCCACAGACCTCAGATGTGCAGACAGCAAGTCTTTTATTCATCTTTCTTGTCTCTGATCTCCCCTTTTACTAGTTGAAATATTATGAGAATATAAACAACTGCTCTCCAGCATGACCCTTTTATTTAAATTACTTTTCATGAACAGCTGAACCCCAAATGCTGTAAAACAAGATAAATTTATAGCCATAGAGGTTTTATCCTCCCAACTGCTCATTAGAGAATTTGTGTGCACTTTCTATTAAGCAGAGCAGATGAACACTCATTCGCTTCCACTCCCTTCTGAAATGTCATTAAAGCAGCAGTAAGGGGATTACAAAGAAACCAAAGGAGAAAGACAACACAGGCAAGAACCAGACTTCTGAAAGAACAGACTGCCAAGGAGAAGACTGAGCAGAGCAGAAAGGTGAGCACTGAGAGGTATGATGTATGTCAATCTAGGCCACAGACCTCAGAGCCACCACCAGACCACTCTGAGGACAAGGGCCGGGTGAGGCCCCAAACAGCAGAATGGGTTGAAAGTCTATTTAAAGAACAGACACCCCAAGTCTCTTCCCAAGCAGGAGCATTCCCAAGGTTATTCTCTGGAAGGGTTAATTTCTAAGATCATGAAGATTCAAGAGCTAAACTGAAAAACTAGAACAAAAACTATGCACCAACTGGTGGGTCCCAGATACATGCATTCCCTCTACCCTCTACTCAACTGTGAGAACACAAACAGCCAAGATGTACACCAAGGCAGAAAGAGATTGGAAGATTCCACTCTCAGGAAACTAAGAAAGAAAAGAGAGACACCCCCCTCCCCCAAGAAATGGTGGATTCTTAACAATAATGCCATAGCACAGCCTGTCCTCCTCATGCCTTTCATCAGTTTTCAGCACATAACACTCAGGTACATACAAGGAGCCAAAGATCCCCAGACAGTCCTTGAAGACAGTAACTGAAACAGGTTAAAAAATGAACTCTTGAGAAATCAGAGACAACAAGGAGGGACACCTCGTCAGAAAGAAAAGTAATTTTGCAGGGCGCTCAAGTGGGAGAGCGCCTGCTTAGCAAGTTCGAGGACCTGAGTTTAAACCCAAGTCTCCTTCCCCACACACAAAATCTAAAAGCAATATTGCATCTGGTACACAAAGGCATACTGTAACAAGGGTCATTCAGGGTCTGGGATGTGGTCAGCTGAGCAAGCTGGAGCTATAGAGTGAGAACCAGAGGCCACATGAGTTCAGACCCACCGCAGTCACCTGGCACCAATCTTACATCCTCTAAACCATATGACACTGATGTCTGTGCTATTCACATGAAAAATTCCCCTAAATGAAGCAGCCACACTACTTGTCAACAGAGACCCCAAACTGAAAAAAACCCTTTCCCTCCAATCTTTACTCAGGAAAAACTACCATCCAGACCTTTCCATAGCCAGCTTTTTGTTAAAATGAAAACATCCCAAGCATAAGCTAAAGTAAAATAATTTCCCTCCTTTCTATAAACCAAGAGTTATAAGTTAAGCCTCCTGAACTAACCCGAATGGAATGCCACAGAATAACTGCCCAGAAAGTGTGGTACTCCTGCTACTAATTATGTTTTAAGGCAAGAGGCTCTGAAAAAAAAGGCAAGACTGTTAGGTAGGAGTTGAGCCAACAGTCTTTAGCCAGCTGCTTCCCCTCTGGGTCGCTCCTGGGTAGCTGACCCTGGATGGTACTGTATCAAGCAGTTTTCCCAGCTTTAATGTACACAGGGTCCCCTTGGGGTCCTGATTCAAGGCAGATTCTGACATTTGGTATGGGTGAGGACCTCAGACCATACTTCAGTAGCAAGAATAAGGCCTCTAAAAACCACCGACGACCCCTCTTGTGTCAGGTCAGAGTGGGGTCTGGTAGGCATAGCTGGAGCCTTGTCCAGATTATGAGGCTTATGATGCAGAGGGACTGTTCTTCATCATAAATTAAATCCACTTCATCTGATTCAAGATCCCTCTCCCCATCCTAATTCCCCTGAGTCCCACCAATTCTCTACCATGTGATATAGAGAAAAAGGGGATCTCAAAGTTATAAAAGGCTCTTAAAATTCAAAGCAACAGAAAATGTGCCAAAAGGAGGTTAAACTGTCATAAACTTGCAGATACCAAGTGGCAGGTCGCAACAGAACAGCAGCTGCCAGCTTTTTTAATCACAGAGAAGGGCCTCATATCAGTCTGGAAGCCAACGGTGGAATCTGCCATAATCACACCATCCTGCACCCTCAAAGGCACAGCGTTCTCCCATTCAGTATTCTGCCTTTATGTAAATCTCCAAATATACTTTTCCCAGCGGCCAGTTTTCTTACTCTTTTTGACATTTTAATCACGCAGCTTTTCTGCTGCTTAGAAACTGCCATATAAGGAATATTTTTTAAAAAGGAAATGGCAGAAGTAAACCAAACTGGGGTTTATCTCAAGGCAGTGAAAGAGAGAAGGGCAGATATATATATTTGGGACACATAACACTTCAGGCTACTTATGGCACTTAAAGTAGGTCTAACATTTTTTTATAACATCTAGTAGACTATGAAAAGTGATGCTGTGGCTTATCAATCATTTCAGGCTTTTTTTTTTAATCCCCAGTATCTTTTACTTTCACAGTGAAGTTCCTGTCAATTTTATCTGGTCTAGGTTTTTATCCCACATTGGGAAAGGTACACAAGACAAGAAAAAGGAAAGGAGATGAGTAAAATCTTGGGGGGGAGGGCAAGTGGGATAAAATCTTTATCTCTGAAGCAAGTGTTATCCAACAGCCAATTCCAAATGGCAAACCATGGTGACTACCAGATGACAGTCGTGGATTTTTAAAGCACGAGATATCCAGACAAAGCTTCTAAAGTCTGACCCCTTTCCTTCCTGTACCCTAACAGGGAGTGTGTGGGAGGAAAAAGAAGAAGGAGACATGTAGTTTGGGACTGACAAAAGGGGAACACTGAGCCTAACCAAGGTTGCAGCATGCAGGGAGTTCTCTGGAACAGGACCTGCTGTCTGTTCCTTGCTGGATTTGAGACAGGCCTGGAAAACTGGTGGGCTGCGCACAGACACAGCTATAAAGAGTGGCAGTCTCTTAGGAGGATTTCATCCTGAGGGAAGGAAAAGCCAAACAAGGAATCCACCCAAGCAGAAAGCCCTGGACAAAGAGGAGGGCAATTTCAAGCACAGCAGGATGTTCATCATTTGAGTCTGTCCTGTGAGAAGCAGGGGTGAGCTGTAAATTAAAACCCCAAAGGCTGGGCTAGATGGCTCACTCTATCTACTCCAGGGAATGGACAGAGGCAGCACGAGGCTCAGACCCCAAATCATGTGGAGTACTGGGTACTGTTGCAGGGCACAGGGAGAGAGAAGTGAATCAGTAGTCTCCAGAAGAATGTCTAGAACTTCCAGAAGCCTTTTTACAAGGGCCTGGGCTTTGTGTAAGGAGAGAAGGACAACAAGTCAGCACACAGTAGTAACTACTGTAACCTCATCCGCACTCAGGTGAAATCTGGGGAGATTAAGATGGCAATTCTAGGCAAGAAAAAACAGAAGGTAAAAGAAAAATACAGGTTACCTGTTGATGGTAAAGAAATAGGAAAGTTACCTGACACATCAATAAGCCTCCTTTATTTATTTCAAATACCTTATTTTTAGGAGTTCAGTGGGGAGGCGGGGACTGCCTTTATTCTTGCATGCAATGTACAAGGTACAGTGAGGATGCTACTAATCCAGCAGCAAAACAGCTCATCCAATGGCTGCTGATCCCTCACAAGGCAGCATTACAACAGGGTGGACAGAGATCTTCAATCTCAGTTTGTAGTTTGGATTTTTATGGTATCATGAGTGCAATAAACTCCTCAATACAATGAAACAAATGTTTCATGGGTCATACTGTATCATGGGTCATACTGTTCCTATTCTACATAATTTTTGTATCATGGGTCATATTGTTCCTATTCTACATAATTTCTTATACATGAAAATGCATTGATTCACTGTATTTATTCTATGAATAAGTGGCATATCTGCCACTTGTGAGGCATGAGACGAGACCCACAGATATGACCCAGTACTGTTGAAAGTCTCAGCCAAGAGGGCAAAAGTCTTTTTTCAAGGGAATTTTATTTCAAAACACCTCCATGTAAACAGTGTGATATAAGTTTATGCCAAGTATCTTTAATATACCACTTAAATCAAATTTGTTGTCTTAAATGGAATACTGATTCCAGAAGTAGTTAAGTTGCTTTGATCAAAAGGTCACACTCGAGAGATTCGAGTGTGGTAAGACTGTAAGCCTTACCACCAGTTGTCCTTATCACCATCCAACAGTAGGTTACAATTAATGAGTATATTTTAGATCAGAAATAGGCTTTCCTATTAGTGAAATTACTGTTAAAATCCATGCTGTTAGTAGAAGGGGACTGACCAGAAATGTCATAGAGATACTCTAGTTTTTGCATGACCCAGGTATAAAGGTCAGAAATGTAAGGTTATTAATAAGGATGGCATACTAGGTTGGCCAGCCATTGATTACTGATTATTATTAGGACCCAGATGCAAAATGACAGCATAGAATCCTGCCTATGGCAGGCAAAATTCTAAAGATATTATTGAATCAAACAATATCAGTCCTGTGGAGAAGGGACTCTACAAACAGAATTAAGAATTAAAGTTACTGATTACCTGACCTTCAAATAAAATGATTATCCTGGAATATCAGGGTATACCCAGTGTAATCACCTAAACCCTTAAGGAAGTCAGGCAAAGGAGAAAGGATGCAAAAAAGTGGAGGCATCAAAGAGATTCAAAGGGTGAGACAGATTTGCCCCTTCTAGACTTTATAGCTTCCTGGCTTTGAAGATGAAGGAAGGTATCCAGGTGTGGTGTGGCACATGGCTGTAATCCAGCTACACAGGAGGCAGAGGCAGGAGGATCAAGATTCAAGACCAAGCAGAGCAAGGTCAGTGAGATCCCATCTCAAAAACAAAAACAAAAGGGCTGGAGGCATGCCTCCAGTGGTAGAGAACTTGCCTGGCATGTGTGGGACCCTGGCTTCAGTCCCCAGAACTGCAAGCATACACTCCATTCCTCCTCCTATACAGGAAGCACCACTTGTTCTAACACAGAGAAAATGACCATCAAAAAGAAATACCTGAAACATTCTTCACCCCATCCTCACACTCGCTCGCACAGGTATTTTTTTTTTGGTCATAGCAACCTAAAGTTAATCCTCTACCTTCACTCAGGATGCTGAGATCAAGGGCAGGAAAAGATAAGAGAGTGCAAAACTCAACCACATGCTCACAGAAGTGTTTGTTAAGAACCCATTTCTCTGGGTTTAATTGGACATTAGCTGCAACTTGACTAGGATGTACTGGGACCATAACAGGGCCCAGCAAAGGACAATGAGCTGCCACCTAGCGCTGCTTAGAATGGCTAAAATTTGTTAATCAACATATAATAAAATAGCTGCTGCTGCTGCTGCTGAACAACTGGAACTCTCATGTTGCAAGCAGAAATACTAAATAAAACAACCGCTTTGGAAAATAGCTGGCCTTTTCATATAAAATTAGAAGTACTATAAGAATGTGTCATATGAAGTTATTACCCTGCCAATTCCACTCCTAGGTAATGACCTAAGAGAAATGAGCACATTTTTATAGCACATCCTCTGTTATGGGGTTATAGCAACTGTATCCACAATTACCAAAAACTGGTAACTACTTAAATGTCTTTCAATAGCTAAACAGATCGACTGGGGCATATCCACACAATGGAATAGTATTCTGCAATGAAAAAATTTGCTGCTACATATTGTGAATCTCACAGTATTGATGAATCTCAAATGCACTAGGCTAAAAACAAAGAAACCAACCCAAAAGGTTATACTCTATGCACTTCTATGTATGACATACTAAAAGACAAAAATAGAGTTTAAAGAAAGATCAAGGAGTCCTGGGGCAGTTTGACTAAAGTGGAGCAGCCTGAAGGAATACTGTGGGGTAAAAGAAGTGGGCTCTGTCTTGATTGTGTTGGTAGTTATACAGTTCTATGCATTTGTTAGAGCAAAGTGACAAAAGTGCACTTTATTTAATTAAAATAGTTTACATTTCTTAATTACAATATGGTACCTGGCTCAGACTGACCAGCTGTTTAGGGAAGCCTCATTCCAATGATACAAGTGATATCTAGTTGCACAAATCCCTGAAGTCTCAAATCACAGGCAAACAGCTCACTAGAGGCAGAGAGAGCCAGAGGCCAGATTCAGCATTCATCATTTCCTTCCATCTTGTAAGACAGCCTTTATTTGTCGTTATTTTTTAAGATGTCTAATACTTGGAAAGAGACAGATAATAAGAAATCTCCTCAGTGGAGCTGGGTGTTGTATATGTAGACTCCCCAGGATTGTACTCTTTCTATAGGTATATTATACTCTTTTTTTGGGGGGTGGGGGGAGGCAGTACTAGGGTTTGAACTCAGGGCCTCACACTTGCTAGGTAGGCACTCTACCATTTGAGCCACTCCACCAGTCCTTTCTCATGTTGAATATTTTTAAGATAGGGTCTCTCGAACTATTTGCTCAGGCTGTCTTCGAACCATGATCCTCCTAATCTCTGCCTCTTGAGTAGCTAGGATTACAGGCGTGGACCACTGGTGCCCAGCTTATAGGTGCATACACTATTGCTTGACTTTCTACAGAATGTTTTACAACTCTGTAAGTTAAAGAAAACTCCACAATACAAATGATTCTTGCCAGAGCACTACAATGAAGTTTGTCTGACAGAGAACTGGATTATCCAAACCATTCTTAAAATCATCTGGGTTCCTTTGTTAACTAGTGAACTGTGCTTTTACCTTTTTGAAAATTAAACTTTAGCACTCCATTGCATTAAATGAATAAAAGCCTGCATTCCCTGGCCTCCCTGACAACTAGACCAGTGAGAGGTAGGTGAGTGTTGGTTGAGATTTCAAGGAAGGCTGTTGAAAGGAAGTTGACCCCTCTGGGAGAAGCCCCATTTTGTTCTTCTCTCTTTCCTTCCTTTGGCAGGGAACGTGGACATGCAGGCAAATTACCTAAGCAAACTTGTCACTAGACCACCAGGTGACCTTCTGTTAGAAGGGTGTGGTGAACTGATAATGGTTCCCAAAGATATGTCCATGACCTAACCCATGGAGCCTGGAGCCATTTGATTGCTACCTGATTTGAAAAGATTTTTTAAATCTTTTTAAGATCGTGTGTGTAGATGCGATTAAGTTAAGCATTTTGAGATGAGGGGATCATCCTAGATTATCCAAGTAGGCCCCAAATGTCATCACATCTTATCCATCCTTGTAAGCGAAAGGAGGGAGACAAATTATCACACACAGTAAAATGAAGACAGAAGTAGACAATGGAGTGATGAGGCCACAAACCAGGAACTCATGGGAGTCCCCATAAAACAGAAGAAGCCACAGAACCTCCAGAGGGAGTGACCCTGGTGACACGGGTTTCAGGAGGGAGAGAGAGGAGAGGAAAAGCACTCTCTTAACTTCAAGTCTACCACTGACTCCTGCCTGTCCCACAGGTCCTACTCAGGTGGCAAGGCTAACCAGTGTGCATTTCCGGAACCTCAGCTTAATTCTAGAACCTTCCATGTGCTACAGTAGTCCTTCTGCTCTCACAGCATGTACACTGTCATTGCCCATGTACTTGTCAGCATCCTCCAGCTGACTGGCTCCTATGTGTCCCTGGCATCTACACAGAGGAAGCACTCTGGTCTAAGACACATCACTAAAGTCAGGATCTTACTGAACATGAACAGAAGGATGGAATAGACCATACACAGGTGGCTCCAGCAATCCCCAAGAGCCCCACAACTGGCTGCACCTGAGGCAGAAAAGCAAGGGTGGTGTGCTGGGCTTTTGAGTGTGAGGCAAGTGTCCTGTTTTGGCCTCATTGATTGTGCACTCACACTTGAAAGCATGTGCCTTCTGTTATCTGAAACACATTCTGCTGGATGCCATAGCTCAAGTGGTTAACACATTCTGCAGACAAGAGACCCAGCAATGCAATACTCAGGGCTTAGCCACTATCTCTCCAGAGTCTGAACAGGACACACTACACTCCCAGATGCCAAAGGTGACCCATGACATCACTAAGAGGAGCGAGACCAAGCATCACAGCCACAGTTTACCCTCTCACAGAATGCCTACCACTATTCCCTGTAGTGACCCAGTCCACTGTGACACCTTGGCAGTGTTCTGGGCTTAGGATACAACAGAGATTTGCACACTTAACAGTTCAAGTTCTTGTAGAAATTTTTTATTGGTCAAAGCAACTAGAATTTTACCATATCTCACTCCAAAAGTAGATCAATGTTAACACTGAGTTGAGCATTCTTATTATACACTGATGTATTACAAAGAGTGGCAGCTTCATTTTTTTTTAATCAACTATAAATGGTCATGGGTTTAGCACCTGCTCACAGTCAAGCAGGTCAAGCACAAGGCCATATTAAATGACCCCACCAAAACCTCTATCTCTTCTGGTGCTGAAGACATCTTCTGTGAGGTCAGCACTCCAAGACACAGACAGTGGCTAATCCCAAACCACCCCAAGTTCCCACACATCATGGTGGGCCCAGGCAGACTCCCTGGCTACTTTCCACACAGACTTAAACATCTTAGGCATGAGTGCAAAAACATCTGAAAACATCTTCGGCAAAGAAGAATGAGCTAGGCAGGTGCCAGTGGTTCACACCTATAATCCTAGTTATTCACGAGACAAAGATCAGGAAGATCAGGGTTTGAAGTCAGCCCCAGGCAAGCTGCTTGTGAGACTCTATCTCAAAAATACCCAACATGAAAAGTGCTGGTGGAGTGGCTCAAGTGGTAGAGTGCCTGCCTAGCAAGTGTGAGGCCCTGAGTTCAAACTCTAGTACCGCCAAAAAAAGAATGAGATATTAAAATAACTTCCCAATCTGTCTATTCCAAAGAAAAATCACTCCATACATTCAACATTTCAATTTGTTCTGCTTGTGTACCTCAGCTATGAAATAATTTTGATGTTGGGGGAAAAAAGCTTACTTGAAGATATGTATTAATAGTTAATATATGCCCCCAAAAGAATTGAGATTTTTTACTCAAGTGTGAACATTCTGTGTAAAACTAGTCATGTACAAACACAAAGTCAATTGAGTGTAGTGGTGCACGCCTGCAATCGTAGCTCTCAGGAAGCAGAGGCAGCGGGATCACCAGTTTAAGGCCAGCCTGGGTTACATATCAAGACTCATATCCATAAATAAAAACACTTTTTCTTTTAAAAAGTAGTTTAGCTACTAGAACAAAAGTCACAGAACTTACAAAATGTTAGTAGAATACAATGTTCACTCAGCATTTGCCACAAGGTGGTGCTGCTTCAATACTAATTTTAGACAAAATCCAGAGGCACAGCCTTGCCAGGGAAGTTTCTTTACCACCAAGGTAACAACGTTTGCAGACCTTAGGAGCATGAAATGCAGCAATGCTTCCACTCTAAAGTTTTAGGTGACATACAGGTGGTTAACAGTCTGTCCTGTGTAATTAAGTCTCAAAGGCAGAACTTCTCACCCCCATTTTAGGTTTGACCTAACAATAGATTCTGCCATTCTCAGTCTCTGCGAAGACTGATCCCAGCCTCACTTGGACCCAACTAAGCACCACAGCAGGACACAATGGCCTGAGCATTCCTGAGTTACACAACATGCAACACTGAAAGTTCACCAGTCACTGAATCCATACTGATATAAAGAAATGGGGAAAAGACAAATCTCAGAAACTGAAACAGTCCAATTTTTACAGACACTCCACTGTCAGGGAGTAGATCATAACTACCTACTCTTTATGTGTGGGCTATGCATAGTGACTGTCTTCCAGAGAGTATAATATACTCTTTTTACCATACATTGAAAAGGAGGGAAGGAAAAAGAGTAACTTTACAAGGAAGAAACCTGGCAACCACTACCTTAGTTAGGTGATCAAGGTCAGTATCAACAGTGATTAGTCTCACTACTGACGTGTACCATCAACATGATGGGATGAGAAGGGTACTTCACTTCTGTGGTTTCTGCCCAGATATCCCTAACTCAAGTCTATTTATGAGAAAACCACCAGACATATTCAAATAGATGGGCATCCTACAAAATACTAGACCAGTATTCCACAAAACTGTCAAGGTCATCCAAACCAAAGACGTCTGAGAAACTGTCATAGCCAAGAAGAGTCTATGGACATGACAACTAAACATAATGAGGTATGGCAGTGAGGATGGAATTCTTGAACAGAAAAAGGATATTAGTTATAAACTAGAGAAACAGGAATAGAGTATAGACTTCAGCAGGCATCAATATCGGTTCATTAGTTGTATCAAGTGCATCACACTAATGTTCTATGTCAATAAGAGAAGAACGTGACTATGGGATCTATAAGAACTTGTACTGTTCTTTGCAACTTCTCAGTAAATCTAAAACTACTCCTAAAGAAAAATCTTATTAAAAATCAAAGTTCATCCAAGGCTCAAATGGTAACTAAGAGGTGCCTTCGTATGCAGGAGAAGGCCTTACCCTCTGTACTGAGGTATTTAGGTCATAGTACTGATAGTTCCTTGATACTCTCAAAAGAAGCAGGTGAAGTAGAAAAACACTGCTTCACCGAAGGTCATGTGGAGGATAATAAAAGCAAAGCACAGCCTGATGACTTCGACACCATGTGCACCTTTTAAGAGTGCTCTGACGTGAGGCCATTGCTCTGGATGACAAAGAAATGAAGTAGAAATGACCCAGTCTTTGGAATCAAATTCTAACCAGTCATTAACTGGCTAACCTCTAAGAAAGTTATCTAAACTCTTGGTCTCCATCATCTATACATGGAGATGATACCTACATCTCGGATTAAAAATATTTATAAATGAGTCAAGCACATGGTAAATTCTGAATAAATGCTAAGTTTCCATTCTTCTGAGGCAATCTATAGCCCAGGGGCCAAACTGAACCACTGGATGATTTTATAAATAAAATGTGTTGAAACACAGCCATGGCTGTGTGTCCATGGCTGCTTTGTACTACAATGGACAATGGCAGAGTCAAACAGTTGCAAAGGAGGCCCTCAAAGTCTAATTTATTTACTATCTAGCTCATGACAGAAAGCTTACTGACTCTGGTTGAAGGTCAGCAACTACTGTATTTCCAAAAGCTAAAAGACATTTTTTATTCCTTATTGTATTTGACCTTCATGGCCTCTACCGTAGATGTCATGCCTAGAAATCCTTCCTCCTCTCTGAAACCATGTCCTGAGCTCAGGCTCTGCACAAACAAGGCTCCACAGAACAACCGAAGTTCCAGATATGTAAAGCCAAAGTAGTCCACATATTAGTAAATAACACTGGCATCTTGTCTGCGTTCCAACAGAAACAGCACTCCTTGCACTCTTCGCACCAACTAACAATATTCCACCTAACAGAGCATTAGAGTTCTTACCAAAAATACAATACTGCCCCCCTTGGAAATACCACAAAATTTAAATTGAGGAAACTACATAAAGCCATCAGAAAAATGTTCTGAATCTGAATTCATTAATGAAACCAAGCTGGAATCTTTAGCAACCTTTCCAACTGGCATGCAAAGGATGAATTTAAGGGTCTGCCAAGACACTGATCCCCATAGCTCTAGACTTTTGGCCTTGCAGTCAGTGCCCCCAAGGACAGTTCATTTATCTCGACTGGTACACAAATATTTTCTGTATGTGCATAATAAAATACACTTGCCCTGAGCAATTCTACTCTTCTCTTCCTTCCTTAATTCTCATGTGCAAATATGTCAATGCAACCTTTAGTGTCTTTCCCTAAAATTTTTTCAAATAACCTCTTCCACTGCAGAGTTAAGTTACTATCCTTCACTTGAATGGCTACAAGAGTTCCAGCCAGTCTCCTCATCTCCAAGATGGTCATAAATAATTGTTGTCTTAAGCCTCAAACCTCTTTCATCCTTCTGCTTAAAAACAGTCAAAAGCCTATAATCCTAGCTACTTGGCTGGAGGCTAGCCCAGGCAAAAAATTCTTAGTCCCTATATTGACCAACAAAAAGCTGGGTGTAATGGTGTACCCCTGTTAGCCCAGCTACAGTGGGAAGCAAAAATAGGAGGATTGAGGCTGGCCCAGGCATAAACACATGATCCTATCTCAAAAATAACCAAAGCCAAAAGGGCCAGGGCATGGCTCAGGTGGCAGAGTGAACTTAGGCACAAGACCCTGAGTTCAAATTCCAGAACTGCAAAAAAATAAACAAAAAACAACCAATCAAACAAAAACCAAACAGTTCAAGTCACTGCTAAAAGAATAAAACTCTTCCTGGCTCCAGGTGTGTTTCTATCTTCCTCTCTGATACTACCTGCCCCACTATGCCATGTAAGCTCTAGTCACTGGTGCACATTTCCACATGGCTATGGATACCAAGAGGGACTGTTCTTTCCCCGTCAGGGCAATCTTCCTACCCAACTTGACTCCTGGAAGCTCCTGTTTACTGCAGCGCTAATCCATTAGTAACACCCTACAAGGGCTTCGGATGTGACTCAGGTGGTAGAGTGCCTGCCTAGCAAGCATGAGGTCCAGAGTTCAAACTCCAGTACTACAAAAAATAAAGTATAATGAATGAAGAATCCCTTCCAATGTCTCACACACACAGTGTCCACCAGGAGATTCTTGCTCTTCTCCGTGAGGTCACAATACTTTGTAGACACCTCCATGACTTCACCATTGTCAGTCTCTCTCACTAAACTGGAAGGTCCCCAAAGCTAAGTGCCAAGTGTTTGTTTACCTTTTTATCCACCTCATCCCTAGCACAGAGCCTGACACATAGCTGATGCTCAACAAACCCACATAAAATAAATGTTTATGGAACCTCATGAAATCACTGAGTAAAAGAAAAACTTGAGTAACTCAGAGCACCTCTGAGGCCATAAGGAAAAAGAACATCACTACCCAAAAAGAGCCACCTCCACTGTGTCCTCTTATGCTGAAAGGGATCCAGGAAACAATCTCTTGCCAACTTAGCTGCCAACAAGTCAAAGAGTGCTGGGGGAGGAAGTGCTTCTTGGAGCACTACAGCATAAAAAGGGCACACAAACTGAGAATTTCCAGGGTGAAAGGAAGAAACAGGGAAAGTCAATCACAAAAGTAATGAGAGGGCGTCAAAAGCACAAGTGAAAGTTTGATTCTCGTAAGCAATCTGCTGCAAGCTTCTTTCTCATTTCAGCAAAAACACATGGGACTCAACCAGTCTTTGTTATTTCCTGTGCAACCACAGGGAAATCTATGGATAACAGTGCCAATACACTGAGGTGACTCACATTTTGAGTACAAGTAAGATGTTTTTTTTCTTTCTTCAAAAGGACTTGTTACTCCTCAGGTGCTTAAGACATCACAAACAGTAAGAAAAGGAAAGTGTATAGTAAAACCTAAAATCAAGTAAATGGTAGTCCTCAGAAACTGTTTCAAGGGAGCTTTGTTGGTGTGGTCCACTCTTATCATTTCTCCCTGACAAAATTTTCTAGGGCTTAGGTGGCCATCACAGGCAGGCCAAGTTTGCCTCAGGGCAACACAGGGTATGTCTCACTCTCACCCCTAAAATCTTTAGTATCAGTTTGTTTTCTTGTAAACTGCTTCTCCCATTCCTCCCAACTCAGTTACTTATGTTCTCACTGGCTGATCTTTATCACTTTCAATAAAAGCTACAACAGGACCAAGAATAAGTAAGCATAAGGCATTTGGTGGAGAATAACATATACTACAGGAAATAAAACCCAATTACATATCTGGAAAGGCCCCTTCCACAGAAGCTGTGAGTGGGTATGTACATCCAAAAAGCCATGCTCAGAATTTACAAACCCAAATCCTGGTATCAACTACTTGCACTGAACAGTTTCATCAACATTTATAAACCTAAATCCAAGTGTGGACAATTAGATGTTAAAAGTCCTTGCATTTAACAGTGGAACATCCCCTGTCTTACAGAGGTCAGGGAAAGACAGTCAGAAGAGGAGAGAGTATGTGAGATGCCAGCAAAGGACAGATTACTTATGTGATCTCTGATGTTGGGACAGGTTTGATGTGACAATGGTAGCAGTAGCAGCTTTTCTCCAGCACATTCTAGGAGCCAGGCACTTTACAAACAGTCCATCTAATCCTCTCAGAGACCTATGTGATAGATAATTCTTACCTCCAAATGAGGAAAAGAAGGATCAAGACAGCTCAGTAACTTGCAAAGACATAGAGCTACTAAGAACAAGGACTTGGGATTTGAACCCAGGTCTGCCTTTCTGGACACTACATAACCTAGGTAGAATTTTTCCATCAAGGCAGTAAGAGAAAAAGGGCGCACAGACAAGTTCAAGTTCACCTAATGCAGATAAGATGTGCTTAAATTTCACAACCGCCTTTTAGAAAAAGTCACTTATTCTGAGACTCTCTTACATGCATATAGTCAAAAGTTAATGTGTGTGTGTGTATATATATATATAAATGCATATAGATTCATCCGTCTTGGTGCACACATCTGGCTCTAAAAATATATATATAACTGAAAAATATTGTAAATTATAGTAAAACATTTTCAATAAAGGCAATCGCTATTGAATTTTTACTAAGAAGCTTGGAGTTCACAATCACTTTCTGATTGACATAAGGGAAGATGCCCAGCATTCTATGTATTTTCTTGTGATTATCAAAGATCCTCAATGTCCAAGTGTTATATCCAGGATCCCTATGGAACACGAAACTGCCCAAAACAGAAGTGTCCATGGTACTTGCTGTATTCTCAAACAACATCCCCCACCAATCTTATGGTGGAGTCATAAGATGGGAACAATGACTTCACTTGCAGGCCATTTGTCTTCTCCACAAAGGAGGAAGAAGACACATGATCACTGTGGTAGCCTCATTTGCTGGTCTTGCAGCTAGTTACTTCCCCCACGTACAACTCACATGGTAGGACTCTGGTGTACAAGGTGCATATTTCTGGTACAATGTAGCCTGAAGTACAAACTACTTCATCTGGTGTGCATCCAAGTTAATACCAATCTGTTTCAGTGGCAGAAAAATAACAGTTGTGTTATCCTAGAGACAGTATGACTGTGTGTGAGTTTTATGAGCAATATAAGGGATATTTGAGGGTTATCTGACAAAAAGGCTTCCACCTGAAGTACTGACTTATCACTTACCTGCATAGGAACAACTTTGTGACTCTGCTCTCACACACAGCTTCAATGTGCACCTATCTGGTCTGCTTCCATTGGACTTTTGTTCTCATTGCTTGGTGAGCAAGTCTGGACTGTTTGGAGCATGCTGTCTCTATTAGTTTTATGAATCCTGGTCTCTCATTTCCATAGATGGCACATAGGAGCCTCACAAATAACTGAAGCAACCACTAGGCATCCTACCTTTCTGCTCTACCTACATTTCTCTTTTCTGCCAAGAACCAATCATTGCTTTCTTGGGCCTTTTCATTCCCACCACCAGTTCTGAGAGCTGCCTTCCTTGGCAGGGCAAATACACATACACAGCATTTTAATCACTTCACACGAATCATGTGCAAACGAAGACAAGATGAATAACCCAAGTAGTTGGTGGCAGAGCTGGAATTGGAACCCGCTGTGCTATGCTGCTTTCATGTCCTAGTCACAGGGAACAAAGCTTTGCAGGAATACATTGCTGCCCATCAAGATGACACATGCTTGCCAGAAAACACAGATCTGAGGGTAGAATCCTACTGGAGGGCATCTGGCTGAGGATAAAGAATTGAGGAGACCTATATTGTGGGAATCCATTTGTGGCCCCCAAATCAGATGAAGGAAGATGAAGATGGGCTCCAAAGCAGCTGGTTACAAGGAAACTGCAACCACTACAGCCCTACACATTACAGTCTCTGTCTCATTAAATTTTGCTTGCCCTTCAGTGTAGTCAATTCAGGCAGCTAAAAACAAAATAACACATACTCTGTAGCTGAAATAACAATGTATTTCTTACAATTTGGAGACTGGGAGATCAAAGATAAAGATATGAGCCCATCCAGTGACTGGAGATAGGGTCTTCTCATTGTGTCCTCTCAATGCTAAAGCAGAGCCAGTTCTAGTCAATTTTTTGACTTAGGTAAAGATACTAAGTCCATCATGGGGACTCTACCTTCATAAATGCACCTAAATCTAATTACCTACTGAAAGCCCAATGTCACAGTTGTAATAATGAAGACTGTGGTAAGGCACTCTAGCTTTTCCCAGTCTCTTTCCTCAGAAATCACCTATGTTCACCTTAGTTTCCCACACCAGGCTTTACACATCCTTGTGTCTCTGCCTAGAACATGGTCAGCTATTCCTACACACACATATGTGCCTGTGTACATACATACACATGCACATACACACAGTTCTCAACAAATTTGAGGAGTCAAGCTGGAATACTGTCTTCTCCATCTATTTCTACTCTACACAAATGTTCATTAATGTTAGGTCGAGTTACAACAGCCTCCATTGGCTTCTGCAACTTCTGTGTTTCTCTGTAAATCAAAAATGATCAAAAGGAGATTTCAACCACCACTGCTCCGCCTCCACCTATTTTCTTTGAGGAAAAACATTCTTTTCTGAGCATGGCCCTGGGTTTGTTCCAGCCGCCATCTGACACCACTACAGGGAGCAGCTGACACTGCTGTAAAGTGTGACTGGATAAAACCTCCAGCCATCATTAACTGCAGGCGGCAGGAAACAGGCAGCAAAACCTCGAAAAGTTTAAGAAGATGAGATTATAACAAGAGCATAGGAAAACAAAGAAAAGAGGATGCTAACAAGTCCAGTCTAAAACAGCCTTCCCTTTGCTCAATGCCTGATGACAGCAAAGCTCTGAGAGGGAGAATGCACCTTAACTATAAAGCACCCAGTCTCTCTAGATATATCAAAAGTGTGTTCCTAGCTTTATGAATGTAGGAATCATTACATCTAAATTGCTTACATGTGCATTAGTATTTTCAACCAATCAAATGTGGCTGATGAATTCGGAATACTAAAATCTTGCTCATTCTAACAGCTACATGCCTATGCCCCATCACTAAGATAAAGGAAGTGATTGGATCCTGAAGGAATGGTTGCATCCTGTTCTCAGGGATCCCAAGGGAAGACAAGATAGACAGGACTTAAGCAGCCTATAGAATATCAGGGCAAAGAAGTTTAATACAAGGATATGCAGACGGAAAATGAAATATACTGCTACAGGAGTTTGGCGCAAAAAGAAGTAGTTACTTCTCACATAGAGAAAAGAAGAGACATAAAGGAAGACTGAAGGAAATGAGATGAAAGTCATACCTGAAGTCAGTTCTGAGAAGAAAATTCTGACCTAGAGCATAAGAGAATGAGCAAAGGGTAATGTAGAGCAATACAGCTGATTCAGGGCACAGCAATGATTTGATTAAAGACAATTCAATGGGAAAAGAACAGTCTTCTCAATAAATGACTCTGGAACAACTGGTATCAAATGTAAAACAGAGAAGTTGATGCCTTCTTCACACCATACACAAAAAATTAAGTCAAAATGAACCATACACCTAAATCTAACAGTGAGAATTATGGAACTCTTAAAAGAAAATATAGTCATGCATCTTTGTGACACTGGATTAAACAGGATATCAAAAGGACAGAAACAAAATAACAAAATGGACTACCTAAAAATTTAAAACTTTTGTGCTTGAAACAATATCATCAAAAAAGAAAAAAAAAACCACAGAATGGAAGAAAATTTTGCAAATCATACTTCTGGTAAAGAAATTGTGTCCAAGTATTTTTTTAATACTCCTATAATTTAATAAAACTATAGGACTAGAGGTGTGGCTCAAGTGGTAGAGTGCCTGCTTTCCAAAAGTGAAGCCCCGAGTTCAAACCCCAGTCCCTAACACACAAAAAAAATCCTCTTTAATAAAACTATAAGATACAAATGTACATGCATTAGGATGGCTATAATAAAAAAGAACAAATCTTTTTTTTTCCTTTTATTATTCATATGTGCATACAAGGCTTGGTTCATTTCTCTCCCCTGCCCCCACCCCCTCCCTTACCACCCACTCTGCCCCCTCCCTCTCCCCCCACCCCCTCAATACCCAGCAGAAACTATTTTGCCCTTATTTCTAATTTTGTTGTAGACAGAGTATAAGCAATAATAGGAAGGAACAAGGGTTTTTGCTGGTTGAGATAAGGATAGCTATACAGGGCATTGACTCACATTGATTTCCTGTGCGTGGGTGTTACCTTCTAGGTTAATTCTTTTTGATCTAACCTTTTCTCTAGTTCCTGGTCCCCTTTTCCTATTGGCCTCAGTTGCTTTTAAGGTATCTGCTTTAGGTTCTCTGCGTTAAGGGCAACAAATGCTAGCTAATTTTTTAGGTGTCTTACCTATCCTCACCCCTCCCTTGTGTGCTCTCGCTTTTATCATGTGCTCATAGTCCAATCCCCTTGTTGTGTTTGCCCTTGATCTAATGTCCACATATGAGGGAGAACATACGATTTTTGGTCTTTTGGGCCAGGCTAACCTCACTCAGAATGATGTTCTCCAATTCCATCCATTTACCAGCGAATGATAACATTTCGTTCTTCTTCATGGCTGCATAAAATTCCACTGTGTATAGATACCACATTTTCTTTATCCATTCGTCAGTGGTGGGGCATCTTGGCTGTTTCCATAACTTGGCTATTGTGAATAGTGCCTCAATAAACATGGATGTGCAGGTGCCTCTGGAGTAACCTGTGTCACAGTCTTTTGGGTATATCCCCAAGAGTGGTATTGCTGGATCAAATGGTAGATCGATGTCTAGCTTTTTGAGTAGCCTCCAAAGTTTTTTCCAGAGTGGTTGTACTAGTCTACATTCCCACCAACAGTGTATGAGGGTTCCTTTTTCCCCACATCCTCGCCAACACCTGTTGTTGGTGGTGTTGCTGATGATGGCTATTCTAACAGGGGTGAGGTGGAATCTTAGCGTGGTTTTAATTTGCATTTCCTTTATTGCTAGAGATGGTGAGCATTTTTTCATGTGTTTTTTGGCCACTTGAATTTCTTCTTTTGAGAAAAAAAAGAACAAATCTTAGCAAGGATGTAAAGAACCCGGAAACCTCATACTTCGCTATTGTTAATGTAAAGTGGTGCAATCAGTTTAGAAAATTTGGCAGAGCCTTAAAAGGTTAAACACAGAGCTACCACGTGATCCACTGGTTTTACTACTAGGTGTACATCTGAAAGTTGATGAGAACACACACAAATGTTCATAGCAGCATTATTCATAGGAGCCAAAAGTGGAAATAACCCAACTGTCCAAAACTAAAGAATAGCTAAACAAAATGTGGCAAATACATAAATAAAATATTATTTGGCTATAAAAAAATGGAGTACTGATGCATAATGTAACATGGATAAACCTACAAAATATGATACCCCACCCCAAAAAAATACCATATGCTATGATTCTACTTACATGAAATGCCCAGAATATGCACAAAGCTACACAAAGTAGACTCATAACTGCTTGGGGCTAGAAAATGAAGGGTAGGGAGGAATGTGGAATGGTTACTAATGAGTATTTTTTTTAGGTGAGATATAAAATGTTCTAAAATTAGACTAAGGCAATGGTGTACAACCCTGTGAAAATGCTAAAAAGCACTTAACTGTAAACTTTAAATAGATGGGTTGTGTAGTATATAAATTATATTTCAATAAAACTTTTTTAAAGCTGAAGTGGAATAAAACACTATGGAAAAATACATAAATTTAACTTCAGAAAATGAAAAACTTCTGTGAGTCATAAACCACTATAACCTAATTAAGTGAAAAATGAACCAGGAAACAATTTTTATAACAAACATGACTGATAGTATTTAAACAAACATAAAGCTGTGAAAATTCAGTAAAAGCACATACTGTCACAATAGAATAAAGGACAACTATCAAAAGGAAAATTTACAAATGATCAGTAAGTATGTGGTAAACCATCCTTAATGTTAACCAAATAAGTTTTGACCCAGTAATTCTACTTTTTATCCTGTCTGATGAAAATAATCAGACACTTTTAGATATTTACATACAGAATGTTCCTTCACTCTTGTTCACTGAGTGGAAAACTGGGGTCCTCTTGTTTGTCTAGTGCTAAGGAAAATGGACAAATGCATGATTTTTGTTTACGTATATGTTCTATAGAAACACAGCAGGAAGCCAGGGGTGGTGGTGGTGGTGTACACCTGAAATCCCAGCACTGAGACTGACGCAGGAGGATTAGGAGTTCAAGGTTAGCCTGGGGCTGAGACCCCATTTCTAAAAGAAAAGAAAAAGTTAAGACAAAACAAAAAAAACATCTAGAGGGCTGGAGGAGTGGCTCAAGCAGTACAGCTGCAAGTATGAAGCTGAGTTCAAACCCCAGTCCCACCCCGCCCCCCAAAAAAAAGAAAGACAAAAGTGGTTTCTTAGAGAGTATAAAGGGACCAAAATTTATTGTATTGCTTCATCACACACACACACACACACACACACACACACACACACACACACAGTGTTACTTTTCTAAAGAGATGGGGGTCTCGCTATGTTGCCCAGGCTGGTTTCAAACTCCTGGACTCAACTGATCCTCCTGCCTCAGCGTCCTGGATAGCTGGGACTGAAGGCATGCACCACCACACCCAGTAGTTGCATTTACTTTTGTAATGTATTTTCCTTTTTAAATATTTCTAAAATTTAAAAAACAATGCTAAATAAGGCTGGGTGTGGTGGTACAAGCCTGTAATCCTACTCAGGAGGCAGAGATGATGGAAGGATTCAGATTCAAGGCCAGTCTGAGCAAAAAAAGTTAAGACAACTATCTCAAAAACAAGCTGGGTGTGGTGGTGCATATCTGTAATCCCAGCTATGTGGGAGGTGAAGATAGAAGAGTTTTGATGTGAGGCTGACCCCAGCCCAAAAGTGTGAGACCCTGCCTGAAAATTAACTTAAAAAAAAAAGGGCTGGGGGTGTGGTTCAAGTAGCAGAGTACTTGTGCACAAGACCCTGAGTTCAAATCCCAGTATCACCAAAAAAGAAAAAAAATTTTTTTTAGATGAAAAATACGTATGTATGTATTTTCCCTAATTGAAAAAGGATTATACATATTCTCTATCAGTGGTTGTTAAACTTGTTACATACCAGGATCAGTCAAGCGGGAACAGCTTATGAGTTATTCCTCGTATGTTTTAAATCGTAATCTCTAAAGGGAGAAACTGGGCAGCAGTATTCTTGGGAACTCCTGGGGCGATTCCAGGGCGCAGCTAAACTGTGCATGGATAAGCAGCACTCACTGGCAGGGAACAAACAGGCTCTAAGGCCCTCAGGTTCAGGGTGGAACAAACACATGCACACCTGTTCTACATGTGAATGCATGTTTTGAACAAAGTGACAGAAAATGTGTGTGTCACATTCACAGCTGGGCACTGCAGGTAGGCACAGGGATAGCTGTCTACGCCTTTAAAGCTTCCAGGAGGAAAAAAAGACTGTCCTATTCACCACAGCAGGAGGAAGTATCCTTGCTGAAGGTTGGATCCCAACTGTGGTCCTGACTCAGAGTGAAAGCAAGGAATAGAACTAGCTGGTTCTACAAAGAGAAGCAGGGCATCACCTTTCCTGCACTATTCTCCACTCCAGAAAAAGCCTCACAGATACGTGTCTGTGCACAGCCTCTATCCTATGGCCTCCCCTGTGCATAAAACAAGAAAACAAACTCTCATCAATTACAGCTCACATGTCCCCAATATACAGACACAACAAAAAATGTGCTAGTGACAGAGTGGGAGGACCAAACTCTACCAACAACTTGCACAATTTGGGGGCAAGTTCTATAGTAACTATGGAGTCTTGGTTTCATCGTTGCAAAGAAGCCTGGATGGAAATGCTCTAAGGACCTTCATAATTCCAACAGACCCAGGATCCTCCATGATCTTTGTGAGCCTCCCCAAGCATTAAAGACTGCAGTTGCAAATGCAACTGGAAGCCAGCTGAGTGTTTTTCTGACCATGAACTTGATCTGAATCAGCTGTGGAAACTCCCTTGAGAAAATGGAAATTGTCTGAGACCCGCAGACAGCCAGGAAGTTCAAAAGAGGAGGGCTACAAAAAGACCTTTCAGGCTCTTAAAGGTCTTAGCAGTCCCCAGCTAGGCCTGACAAAGCACCAATGAGGCACCATCCACTTAGAGGGTTCCCAGAAGATGTTAACTTAAAAAAAAAAAAAAAAAAAGCCAAAGCCTCTCAAAGAACCCCGGAGGGAATGTGAAATCAATGCAGCCTTTTTGGAAAGCAACTGGCCTGTATATATCAAAATTCTTCACAAATGCAAGCCATTTTGTTCAATAATTCCACTTCTGGGAATCTGCATCTTTGAGGAGAAAACAAAGATGTGTATAAAAATTACCAGGCAAAAGTATTCCTATTAGTTCTGCAGAACAGGGGCTGCACTGCACAATGTGCACGCTCTTCCTAGTAAACTATGCTTTAAAAATGGGTAACATAGTATGTTCTATGTTATGTGTATTTCAACACAATTTAAAATAAGTTCACACCAGCAAAACCAAACATCTTGGTTCATACTTCAATTTTTGCTCTGTATTTTTTGAGACATGGTCTCGCTATATAGCCTAGGCCAGCCTTAAACTCATGATCCTCCTGCCTCAGCCTCCAGAGGGCTGGGATTACATGTAGTATACCACCATACCTGGCTACAATGTTTTTTTTAAGTGAAAAACAATGTAAAACATCCAACAACTACAAATTAATTTTTGAGTAAATTACAGAATGTTGAAACGACAAATATCAAGCTCTTCAAGGAAACTGGAAATTGTTCATTATGAGATTATGAAGAAAAAAAAAGAGCACGTGAAGATTACATCGTGGTCTCAGGTCTAGGTGGAGTAGATTTGTAAAAATACTAAAATGCTATTAGTTGTTCTCTCTCAATGATGGGATTTCCAGATTTTCTACTAAGGAACACTTAGTTCAAACCCCAGTACCACTTAAAAACAAACAAAAAAACAACCACCCCTGCCTGTGGGGGGAGGGAGCACCTTGGCAGACATTAAATCATTGTCCAAGAATCAAACAGACGGGATGACTTTCACTTCACAGCCTGTCAATTTTCAGATTTTGCTCTTAAAGCAACAGACAGCAAGAGGTTTTCAAAACTGCTACAGCAGCTACATTGGCTGTGAGATGGACCAGGCAGAAGTGAAAATGTCCCATGCTCTCCAATGTCCCTACACACAAGGCAGCACAAGAACAGCAATTCAGGGTGAGGATCCCTTACCCAAGATGCTTGGGATCAGAAGTGTTTCAAGATTTTGGAATATGTGCATATTCAAGTCCAAACACAAAACTTATTTATATTTCATACACACCTTACACAATGGCCTGAAGGTAATTTTGTACAATACTTTTAGTGTGCTTGCCTTTTCACAGTGACCTGTCACTTGAGGTCAGGAGTGGAATTTTCCACTTAAGATGCCATGTTAATGCTCGAAACGCTCAAGATTTTGGTACATTTCAGATTTCATATTAGTGATGCTCAACCTGTATCATCCACTTGTCACCATTTTCTCTGTTGTACCCAACATAGTATTTTAAAAGGCTGTTTGCTGCTTCTCATTCATGCCTGACCTTTTGATTATTTTATAATGGACCCAAAGTGATCTGCAGAAAGGAATGCAAATGTAAAATAACTAATGATATTACTAATAAATAAACCACAGGAAATGACTGCTTCTCTTCTCTGGAAGACAAAAGGAGGATACATTATAAATACTGATGAATTCCTAATGCAAAAATGCCTGCCACAGCCACAGAATAACTTTAATGGATGCCACTCCTTGTTTTCATTATCAGAAAATGGATTTTCCATTTTTAAAAAAACATCCAAAACTTGAAACAATACTCAGAAAACGGAACCTTCCAACCAAGTATCGGAATAAAATTCAAATAAATGGAGGAAGGTAACAGAAGGGTAAATACAAATTGTCAACATGAAGTGGGATATAAGCAACTTGATCACATCAGATGAAAGGTCACATCAGAGCAAGGTTAATGACATCATCTCTTGCCCAAATCTCGCAAGATCCATGAGCTGATTGCTAACTGTATTAATACAAATTTTCACTAACATAGGTGTGTTGTTCAGAATGCCTTATTACAGGTGTTTATAGCATTTGACCCTTGTTAGAATAACAGTTCTAGTCCCAGACAGTTTCTAGATTAACATCAATTAGGGAAGAGTTTCTACACAAACAAACAGGTATGGTGGGTGTTTTTTCATTTTAATTTTGTTTTTTGAGACAGGATCTGGCTATGTAGCCCAGCCTGACTTTAAACTAAAGATCCTTTTGCCTCAGCCTCCCAAAGCTTAACAAGCTCCTTAACAAGAAGGAGAAGGGGTCTATCTTACAGACCAGAACAAAGTTATCAAGGTCATTTCAGAACTGGGTCTGAACAATAAGATCAGAGCACAGTCCCCTGAGGTAGAGGGGTGTGGGCCTCCAGGACTGGTAATACTGGATGGATACCATCTGGGACCTACAGACACTGTATTTAGTGTATTGTTAATAGCAACAGTGCTAGTTTTTAACATAGATGGATATTCTCAAATCCAGTGCACGTTCACAGCCATATGTCAACTTTTATACATATAAACAGGTAGAACATTAGGGCGCTGTATACTTCACCAACAATACGGTTTAAGCAGAAATCTGTTAGTTAGACACTATGGAAAAAAATACATTATTTAATGTATTCTGAGTCACTGCCATTTTAAAGCAAACATCTCTACCCTTAACTTTTCTTTTCAAATTAAAATTACCAAGATAATGATGTCAAATCACCACTGTGAGACACTAATTTGATGTACAAATTTGGGTAGCGCACAAGAACTGCTCTGTTAGACACATATCTACTTAGTTTACTTCATTACCATTTGGACCAAAAACACCTAATATGGAAGATATTTTATTCAAACAGTTAAAGGATTGAATGATGCAGAATGTCTATTTCCTTCTACTCATAAAGCCAAGCAAAGAATTGAGCAGAAATAAATTTCATTTCTATGGAGAAAAATCTAAGAATATTTTCTCACAGCCAAAAATACGTAATACTGGTCCAGGCAAATAAGGAGACAAGCTCAGAAGGATTTCTCCGCCCACATACCGGAAGTCCCCATGAAACCCTTCTGGACAACCACACTTCCCAGGTCTACCATAACATTCAGTGCCACCCAAAGTCCCACCAAAAAAGACACTGGATTTGTTATCAATAATAAAATTACATCTGAGCCAGGTGCTGATGTTTCACACCTGTAATCCTAGGTACTCAGGAGGCAGAGATCAGTAGGATCACAGTTCAAAGCCAGCTCGGGCAAATAGTTGGTAAGACCCTCTCTCAAAAAAAAAAAAAAAAAAAAAATCACAAAAAAGGGCTGGTGAAGCGGCTTAAGGTGTAGGCCCTGAGTTCAAATCCCAGTATTACAAAATAAATAAATAAAATTACATCTGAAATATAGTATTCCTTGCAGTCTTAAGTGTTTCTTAATTCTCAGGCCCAAGCAACATCAATTCATTAGCTGTAGAGCAGACAAAAGGAAGGAACACTGTCCAAAATGTCAAATCTCTATACTTGGAATTACCTTCATTTGAGGTCCCTTAGGATACAGATAGGTTTAGAATTATCTATTTTATATAGATAGGAAATCCTTAGGTTAAGATATCTTACCTATCCTCAAGCATCAGGTATACAAAGCACATAACATTAAAAAAGAATTATTCAATTTATTCAATGATAATTGTGAAAGCATAGCAAGGCCCACTTCATTCAGGTGTATTGGGACCACTGCAGTAGAATTTTGCAGTTAGGGAGAGAGACTGGGCTCAACTGTGAATACAGCACGGCCAAGTGAGAATGGACAGCCAAGGAACAGGGTGGGGGTCAGTGGATGGAAAATTACAAAGAGGAAACATCAAGGGAAAGAGGGGATTCTAGCTGAATTAACCCTAAAAGGACTCTTATTGAAGACAGACCAGTGTGGTAGGACATCCTCTAGGGAATGGTGGAGGATGAGGACACTGGTCAGAGTTGAGGGGCAGGGTGGGGTGATATAGCAAGTTTCCATAATAAAACTGGATTTTACAACAGAATGCACAGATGGTTCTAGAAGAAGGTTCCAGAGCCTAAAGTTTGGCAAAGGATTTCTGTCAATTTACACAGTAACTCTGGGACAAAGGACAAATGACTTAGCTAATAATAGGAAAGAGATAAAATACTGTGCATAATTTTTAGAAAGCAGAGTTAACTCCAACCAGGGTAACCTAGCAAGAGGCAGTGTGGGAACTATGATTTGAAGAGAAGACATCTGACATATACGACAGTGGGGAAGGCAGACAAGGAAGAAAGGACATTCCAGGAATTTCCCCAAATACTGATAAACAGGTCAAATTCTTTGGCACAGGAAATCACTTCATACCAAAAAGATTTCCAAGTTCCAACTAATGACTGCACTATAAACAATGTTGTCCAAAATAAGAAAATTCTAGAACAATAAAAGATTTTGGACACTCAACAAGTTCATACCACCATTTTTTATTTTTATTTTTTTGATGGTTCCAGGGAAGCACTGCTGGCCAGGCAAGCACTCTACCACTTGAGTCTCATCTCTAGTCCTTTCTGCTTTAACTATATTTCAGCAGGATCTCCTGGGGTCTTTTTGCTGGGCCAATCTCTGACCTCGATCTTTCTATACATCCCGAACAGCTTGGATCGTGCACCTCAGTGACCAGCTCAAATCACTATTTCTAACATTCAAAAACTTAAGGTTTGCCTTCTTAAACTTACCCCCCACAAATCTCACATATCCAATAAATGATTCAGAAATGACGCAAATGTCTTCAAGTAATAAAAATATTTAGGAAACCAGATAAAATATTTAGGAAGCCAGATAAACAGATACTAATAAATTTCACAGCCCAAGGGCACATTGGAGATGGATTCTGAATACATTCACATGTAATTGAGAAGAATCTTTGTACTGGCACCTGATCAATAAAGTCCCAAATTATCCTGCCTTTGGTAAGCAAATACTCAGCAAATGTAAAAGAATATCAAAGAACTGTTCTGTTTCCAGGTATGAACATTTGGGAAAGGTTTTCCTTGTACCTGAATCATAACCTCTCAAAGTTATTAACTTGTTTTTTCAGTAGCATTAAGTGTAAGAGGTTAATAATGGCAAGGGAAGACAAAATACACAAATAATCTATCAGTTCCTGGCCTCTGTTCCATCACAAGTCTGAGTTTTACAAGAAATTAAATTTTATAGCTGTCCAAGTGCTGGATGATCTCAATACATCAGTGTACAATGCTTGGTAGTAACAAACAGACAGTTGTCAGGTGACACTTGCCTATATCCACAACCTTTAAGTGCACCTCATAGCCCACAGTGTTCTTTAATTCATCAGCATGAAACCAACAAAACCAATGGTTAATATTACAAAGATCTTGAACCTTTATAAAAGTCTAGCCTGGGCTAGACTAGTTTATATGGAGGTTGAACTAAAGAGAAAAATCTACTGAAACCATCCTTTAAAAATTTTTACATTTGTATGGAAGATTAAAAACAAAACAGGATCTATGATGCCCAGCCAGGCCTCGAACACTTAGGCTCAAGCAATCCTCCAACCTCAGACTCTCCAGTGCTGGGACTACTGGGATCACAGGCACAGGCCACCACTCCTGGCTCTCCTGGAAGATTTTTCATGTGTACTTGTTTCACTTATAATCAGTACATTAATGCTTATGTAACTAGACAGTTTGTTTGAACATATTTGGCTCCTGTTTACCTGGGGATTTTTTGTTTGATCTTGACTGTGACAAGTGAGACTGTCGAGGCAGCAAGGGTGAAGAAGGCAGAGACATCGAGACACCTTTGGCCAAGCTCACGCGGTAAGTATCCTCTGCTGCAGGAAGATTACTCACAGGAGAGTCACCTGCATGATCAGGAGGCAGGACTGGAGGAGTCTCTGGTCCAAAGTCACCTCCTGGAATGGAGAGATGATACCTTAGGTTTTACCATCCATGACAAGATGATGTGAACCCCTGAGAGCTAAATTCTTAAGACTATACTTCCATACAGTGAATATGCTGACTTTGTTTTTGTGGTAAAGGGGACTGATCCCAGGGGCCTAGCCTAGAATCTACAGAGAGCTTCCAGACTTTTTCTTTCTTTTTTTTGGCAGCACTGAGGTTTGAACTCAAGGCCTCACATTTGCTAGATAGGCGCTCTTATTACTTGAGCTATTCTGCCAGTCTGTTATTTTGTGATGGGTTTTTTCGATATAGGGTCTCTCAAACTATTTGCCCAGGGCTGGCTTCAATTCTCCTGATCTCTGCCTCCCAAGTAGCTAGGATTACAGGTGTGAGCCACCTACCCAGTCCTTTCATTTTTATTTTGTTTTTGAGATAGGGTCTTGTTAACTTTTGCCTCTGTCTCCTGAGTAATGTGGCCTTACTTTTAAGTGATTTTTCCCTCTATCACTCTTAAAAGCTTTTTTTTGTTTGGTTTTTTTTTTTTTTTTTTTTTTTTTTGCCCTGTGAGGGAAAACTCAAGCATCAAAGACCTCTGCTCCAATCCCTTTTCTGTACCACCCACTGATCTGGTTTCATCCTTAGGAAGAGGCCCAGAAAGTCACATATCTAACATTACATCAAGTATGAAGCTAGGTGTGCTGGGGCGCATCTGTAATCCCAGCACTTGGGAGGTGAAGGCAGAATGATCAAAAGTTCTAGGCAAGTCTGCGCTACTTACTGAGACCCTGTCTCAAACAACCAAAAACCAAAACCAAAAAGACCAAATATGAATGACCTGCAAGAAGCTTTATTTCAGCTAAAGTAAGGGAGGGTGTTGTTTTGAGTATCAGTGGAACAGATTTTAATGCCAAGAGCTACTCCAGAACTTTCACACCTCCCATTGCTCCTCTCCAGTAAGGAAAGTCCAAGGGAGGGTCTGGCTTACTTCTACATTCTTCCCCAATACCACCATCCCTATTCCCATCCCGTCTACTCCACAATCCCCGTAACACAGGCTCCACCTTTCTAAACCTCAACCAGCCCCATACCATCCCAGGACTAAACCATGGCTCACTTATTGGGCAGGTTTCCTTGGCACTCAACCCCTAGCTGACCTTGGGAACAAACTAGCTTACTATTGTGAAATTAAACATTCTAGAGTAGGCAGATTCTCCAAAAATACAGAGGATCAGTTACAGTGTAGAAAGTATATGAGGAAGACAGTATCTTTGCTTAGACCAGCCTCTCCAAATCTAGCCAGTCCATGAGAACTTGCATAATATGCTTTCCTCCTATTGCTCCTTCTACCAATCACATCTCCTTATTCTGTATGCACTAAGAAGCAACTGAGGAAGCACAGGAAGAAAAGGTAAATCATTCTCCTGCAGATTACAAAGTATCTTCAAGCTCCAAATTACAGATACAGAATTGAAAAGATACATGTCAGTTTTCCACAAGCAAAATCAGTCTCTCTGACAAATGCTACCGAACAACTGATTTTTGCCATGCTTTCTAACTTTAAAAAAAAAAAAAAAAAATCAAGCTGAGTGCTGGTGGCTCATGCCTGATCACAGTTCATAGCCAGCCTGGGCAAATACCTAACACAAACAAAAGGGCTGGTAGAGTGGCTCAAGGTGCAGGTCCTGAGTTCAAACCTTAGCACCGTTTAAAAAAAAAAAACAAAAAAACTACAAGTACTAGATTTGAAAAAAAGAAAAAATGTAAGCTGTCTAGCCAGACAGGGACTCAGTTTTTTGTTTTTTGGTTTTTTTTTTTTCCCAGATTTTTGTGGCTAAGGTTCAAAAAAGGATGTGACCTAAGCCTATGACATTCCAAGTTGTATGGCTGTGCTTGTTTTACACATTAGGAGTCATGGGGAAGGAGAGTCATCCTAGCCACAGACTAGGGGGACGTGCTCAGGCTTCACTTTCAAAGACAATTCCAAAGCAGCAGAGCTGTGAACAGAAAATCCATGACCTCTGCAGGGGGCAAGTTGGCAAAGTCAGAAAGGTCATTTCAATCTCACCTGATCTAGCTATGCTTGGTGGGATTTTGGTAAACTTTGGAAACTAAAGATTTATCACTAATTGCCCAAATGACTGGCATTGGAAGAAAACAAAGAATTCCTAGAAAACCTTCATTGGTTTCAAAGACATTCACGGCAAATTCCCAAGACAAAGTTCTACCCCTGGGGGAATCAAAACTTAACAGAGGTCCCTACCTCCTACCTTCATGTTAACAGCAGTGGCCCCTGACCTATACACTTCCACCTGTCGTGTCTCCATAGGGAGCACTGCAAGATAAAACTCTCACCAACCCCCAGAACCACACAAGCAGCCTGGATTCTTGAAGAAACCATTTCTTGAGGCCTTCAGCCTCAAGCTGAAGCACAAAGCTCCCTGACTACCTCCTCTTTGAATATCTAGCAATGAAGTGGATCTTCAGGCAGAACTGGGGCTGCATCATTAATACAATTCCCACTGGGGCTGAAAGCCCAAGAGACTCGTGAGAAGAGGGACATTGTTTTCTCTGGTCTAATACGTAGTTCTCATGATCAGTCCCCACTACCGCTAGCTCTCACATGAAGAACACAAGCAGGTGCTATGCCTGCCTCATTTGTGGATGTTCAACAAGAAACACAAGTAGGAAATAGACAAAAAATTGCAAAGGGCTGAGACCACAACCCCACAAGGCTATACACATAGGAAGTGGTCGCACTTTGACCAGGTAACATTGGTTTTCCATGTGTCTGAAGACAGCTACATTGCCCAGTAGTTGTCCTTAAGTCACAGACTTGGGTAGTCAAATGGCTATGGGATGCCCTGACAGAACACAAGGCATAGGCTCCCAACCTACTAAGGATGATTTCTGATCTATACATAAAGAAAAACCCTGACTTCAAGCCCCTTAATTTGAATGGAAACACAAAAGAAGGGAGAAATACATACAAGAACACCAGAAATAATTTAAAAAAGAGAAGTAAAGCTCATTACTGAGAAAAGTTTTGTTATCTTAAATACTTGGAATTCTCCAACACAGAACAAGAGAAATTAGAGACTGGTGGCACTGAAGATTTAAAGCATTTCCTAACTACAAATTCTGCCCATAAACTTTGTTTGTATCAAGCAAAGCAAATATTTTCATTAACTGCAAATCTGGTGGGGAGGAGTTTCCAATGCATGCCATAGCCATGAGGACCTCCAGCCTTCAGAGCAGCTGGCTCTTGCACTTTGATTTTATGCAGACTGCAATAAAAGTGGGACTTAGAGATGGGGGACAGGGTTCTATTTCAACTTGACTTTGCCATGTCACTACAGTATCTGTCCCAAACATGCTACTCTGTTTGGTTTTTCAGAAACAAACTTCCAGTTCCTTTTATTAGGATGACACAAAGCAGGAAGAGATGTTTTATGGATGAACAGGAGGCACAGAGCACAAAGTGGGAGACCAGGAGATCAGAAGCTGCAGACAGCACTCTGGAGCCCTCAGCTTAAACTGTAACTGCCCTGCATAGGGGGTTAAGGTCAAAGAAAGCCCAGTGCATCCTCTGGCACCACAGACAGAGAGTGAAAATCTCTTAGGTGCACCCACATGAACAAAGCGATACTGATTCTGGGCAACACGACACCAGAAATTCTCCGGTTGATTTAACATTCTTCAGTAGATGCATAAAGAAGTTTAAGAGGAGTTAGAAACGTCTCACTGCAGCAATCAGCATGGCTGGCACATTTAGTTCAGCCTTGAAGAGATGTTGTTTTCTCTTAACTGCAGCCTACTTTATTCCTCACCTCCATTAAATGATGGGAAGCATACTTCAATCTCCCTTCCTGTTACTGCAGGAGAAATGCCAGGCTAGCCAGAACAATGCGTCCTCTCCAGGGTATGAAAACCAAGTACCAATGACCAGGAATTTACCAGGCCTCCCCTTGTTTCACCACGCAGGTGTTTCCCATGGAACATTTATACACCATAGAGACTCACATCTACCCCTACCTGCTTTCATCTCAGAATGCCTCTAGTCCAATCATCCCATCTCACAGACAGGAGGCTGGAACAGCCAAAACCTTCCCCAGTCCACCAACTCAGGCTCTAACATACTGACTACTCCACCTGTTTAAGAACTTTGGGAAAAACAAATCCCCAAAAGAGGCACATTCTAACTGAGTTAAATGCATAAGAGGTAAACTTTTGCTGTAAAGGGCCCAATATATACAGTCTCAGTCACACACACACACACACACACACACACACACACACACACACAGCTTTTCCTATTTCAGAAGCAACAAGTTCCTGAATTCCAAAAATAAAAAACCAGAAAGGGCATAGGTTTGAGTGGACATTTATAAGGTAAAGTTCTCTATTTATAATAAATAAAAGTTAAAACATACACATAAAAGAAGTAGAAGCATCAAATTCATAGTTTGCAAAAATAATGGAATTCCCTCCCAAAGGGAATATAGCTATCCAGTAAGGTATTTTAAATAAGCAGAAATGGCTTTTGATAAGTTCTTTATTTTAAATGTTTTTCAGTAGTTCAGACTATGAAGAGGGATTTAAATTTACAATGGAAGAAATGTGAATCTGGGAGATGAATGTTTAAAGGTGGCTATGCAGAACAGCAAAGTCCAACATTGTAGATTAAAGTACATGGAGTGTGTAGGATTAGAGTAGGCTTTTTAAATGAGGGCAATGAAGGCAGGCAGATGGAAGCAAAAGTCTATTTCAGAAAGGGTAGGCCTGCGAAAGCAAGGGCAATCTCAGACATTCAGGTAAATAGGTCTGCAGAGGTAGGAAATAAGACTTCCATTTATTGTGCCATTGAGTGGCTTGGGGAAAGCGGGGGATGGACGCTTAGAATAGAAAGAGAAAGATGTTCTGTTTATCCAGCTCCAGAAAATGGGACCTGTGTGATACACTTAACTAGGGCATTAAATGTATTACGGCATCTTTTGTGTGTTTCCTGCCTCTAAGCACACTAATGTTTCTGAAACTTATTTTCTATCATAAGGTTTTATAACCACATATCATATTTACAGAAACCTAGAAAACTGGAAAGGATTTTCTCCACAAAATCCAGTATCATTTTTGAAGCCTGCTGAAGACTTTCTCTACAGTTGAAAGCATTTTGCATCTTATTGGATCCCCTAGCGTCTAGGCAGAGCTACTAATCATAAATGTGCATTTTCAAAAAGAAAGTTAAGATAAACGCATCCAAATAAACAATTTTCAAAAACATATTTACATGATCATGACTAATTCTCAAATAAAACCACCAGAGTACAAGGAAACAGTTAACCCTCAGGGTATAGAAAAACAGCCAACAGGACAAGTAGATCCTTTTGTCTTCAGAAATTAATGTTCTAAATAGAGATCAGTAAATACTGCCCTCACTCTACATGTTATAGAACCACGTGTACAAATGTGCTTGACCCTGAAACAGATGAGCAAACACACTGGCATTTCCTCTCTAATTGTCCAAGTTTTTCCTTTAAGACATGTTGCCACGCACAAGTTATTGTGCTTGGAAAACATATGACCTCAGAAAAACTCTGACTCCCACACACCACAGAAGTGCACTTTAAAATAAAATACTTTTATAGATGTAGTAGGTGCAGATGCTACATATCACCTCATTTAGTTCTTACAGTCACCCCAGGAAGTACACACTATTTCTAGTCCTTTCCTCAGATGAGGAAACTGAGGCACGTGATGGATCAGTCCCATGCCTGAGACACCAGCAAATGGCCAGGCTGAGTTTGAATCCAAGCAGTCAGACCCCAAATCCATCTCAGTACTGTTCCCCTTCTAGAAGGTAGCTGAGATACGCTTTCAACATTATGTCATTCTGTATACCTAATGGGGAAAACCAAAAATAGTATATGTAGGTCTACACGCAGTACTGGGCCACGGTAAAAAGAAACCTGTTCCCTCATCTATTTTCCCATTCTGTGCCGGGTGCTTAATTAGTGCCAAGCACTCCTGGAACGCTCCACTGGGGAGGCATCCAGGCCCCACAATTATTAATTTTCTTTCAGTCACACCTTATGCTGCCGCCAATACATGCAAAGTGAATAGGTGTGAAGTCATCAAACACCCTAAATAGTTTCTTCTTTCATCTGGTAGTGTATGTTCATTAACTCTTACAGCATTCGGGCCTGCTACTTCTGCAACAGGGAAAAGAACAGGTCCAGTCCCTTCTTCGTCATGTGGTTGAAGAATGAAGTAGCAGGCAAAGTGTGGTTGAAAGCAGCATGGAAGCATTCATCTGACGTGGGTGTGGAATTCATGATTCTACATTTCTAGTGCAAAGGCGTCATCCAGGTCCACAGGTCTTGTGGATCACACCACAAAATTTCATGGCTTTGCCAGACCTGTGCTCCAACACCTGAGCACAGCAGCTGGCCCCAGCCCTTCTAGGCAGGAAGAGCCCTGAGCCCCACCCAGGAAGCTCTTTTAACTGGTGCAGAGGATTTTAAAGCTCACCAAAGTGAGCTTTATACATTCTGATGTGTACCAAGGACTGAGACACACCAGAGCAAGAAGGCAGTCAAGATCTGAAACGTCTGTGTACCTATCACAAGGCAAAGACCGGAAAAGAAATTTCAGCCAGGGAATGGTAGTGCATACCTGTAATCCCAGCACTCAGATGACTAAGGCAGGAGGATCACAAGTCTGAACCCAGCTAGGGCTACACAGTAAGACTCAGTCTCAAAGAAAGAAAAAAAGAGGATCGGTGTTGGTGGCTCATGCCTGTAATCCTAGCTACTCAGGAAGCAGAGATCAGGAGGACTGTGGTTCAAAGCCTGCCAGGCAAACAGTTCACGAGATCCTATCTCAGAAAAAACCTTGACATGGGGAAAAAAAGTGTGTGTGTGGGGGGGGGCTGGTTAGGTGGTATAGGCCCTGAGTTCAAAACCCCAGTGTAACAAACAAAACAAAACACTTCAGGGACTACTAAATCATACAGACAATTAAAGTTTTCATTATTCAAACTTGGGGGCTGGGGGCATGCCTCAGGTGGTAGAGCAATTCAGGTAGAGCAACTTGGGCCCTGAGTTCAATCCCTAGTTCCACAAAAAAGTGTATTCCTTGGATGTGTATATATATAAATGTGTATCACTGAGGATGCATGTACACTCTTGTGCGTGCATGGAGGAGCTCTAGAAGAACGAATGGAAACTATTGTAGTCCCTGCTTCTGGGAATGAGAAATGACCATTAGGGGCACAGATGAGAGGCTGACACTTATATATGGCTTAATATTTTCTATGTGCATATGTTTTCTGCAAATATTTAAATTTATATTCCCAAGGTCTGAGCCACATGTAGATTTGAAGATCTTTAGGCTAAATAAGCCACCTGTTATGGCCTAACTTGACAAGTGAATGAAAAGTTCTATTGCACAGAGTAGGTACTCAGAAGTGAGTCTGTCTGCAGTTTACAGATAGACACAGGACATGAGAGGAAAAAGAGCAGAGTGCCCTGTTCTGAAGGCCAGGTGCTGGTACCACTGAGTTGCTAGTGCTCCATCACTGATGCACAACTATTTCTTCTCTTTTCACCCTGCAATCTGTATCCCTTCCACATTCTAGTCATCCCTGTCCTCAGTAGCAGTATGGGCACACCTGAAGATGCCCACTCACCTAGGGACACTCGGGACACATCGAGCCTACAAGAGAGGGAAGAAAGAAGGACAGAAATCAAGATGATGTTGGATGGAGGCCAAGGAATAAAGGAGAGAACAAAAGAGAGAGAGAGAGAGAGAGAGAGAGAG
Organism: Castor canadensis; assembly: GCF_047511655.1. Taxonomy (NCBI): domain Eukaryota; kingdom Metazoa; phylum Chordata; class Mammalia; order Rodentia; family Castoridae; genus Castor; species Castor canadensis. The sequence continues at coordinate 113,605,519 of NC_133389.1, read as the reverse complement.
AGAGAGAGAGAGAGAGGCAGAGCAAGTTCAAGGTATAGAGAAATCAAGAGAAAAGAGGAACAGCCAGTTGTTGGAGAGGCAAGGGGAAGTGAAGTACCAGTGGTTAAAAGCATGAATTCCTGATGGTGTTTCAAACTATCTGGTAAGCAGTCCAACTGACAAAGCCTTCCCAGGATCCTGGTAAAATATCTGGAACTAAAAAGTAGAAGACAAAAACTAAAAAGTCCAAAAAAAAACTATACCCCAAAATAAGGAACTGTCAGAAAAGAAATAACAGTAATTTTAAGGACGACAACAAAGCATCCTTTGTCGCATCTTCAGTCACTGAAGCAGCATTGCCCACTACCAGTCAGAGGAAGACTCCACAGCCCTTACCCTGATGTTGCTCCTGTGATTCCTCCCATGTGCCTCCTACCAGTAGCCAACAGATCCCACACTTAAAACACTGATCTAATCCTCAGAAAATCATCAGTGGCAAGGTACGAGAAAACCTACAGCTTACTAGTGAAAGGGAGGGGACATCTTGAAGACTCAGAGAAAAGAAAACTTGAGAACAGCACTCATGGACTGCTAGGTGCCCTCAGTGGAACACAGGATGGCAGGATCCCCTCACCTGGTACTTTCTTTTCTGATTACCTAACCTACAGTATAGATTACCATCCATTAGCACTGTAGAAAAGAAGGTATCCCCAGGAAGTACAGGGGTCAAGAATTTTAATGATGAAAAGACGATGGGTATGGAAAACAAAAGATGTATTGAAGAGAAAGAAAGACAAGATAAAGTAATTAAACAAAACAAACCCTTTTCTGAACTGAGGGTGCAGAAACAAAGGAACCACCATGTTCTAGATTATTTCCCTGAAGGGAGATTCACACCTAGACTCAGTTGGTAAAACTTTGAAAAATTTAAGAAAAGATTATTACAGGCATCCAAGGTAAATAAGCGTCTGCCAGGATACAAAACCTCAGAGAACACTGACAGGAACCAGAACCCTCCGTCCTCAGATGTCCTGCATTATTTTCCTAAAGCTGCTGTTGCAAAGTATCACACAGCAATGACTCAACCAATCCAAACTTACTTTCTCACACTTCTGGAGGCTGCACGTCCCAAATCCAGGTGGTGGCAGGGCCATGCTCTCCCTGGGGGTTTGGGGAGAATCGAATCCATGCATTTCTCTTTGTTTCTGGTCTCTTGGGATTAGAGCCCACCTAATCCAACAGGACCTTTATTTTAACTTGATTACATCTACAAAGACCCTACATAACCAATTCTAACTTGAACAGATCTACAAAGACTGTATTTTCAAATAAAGTCACTTTGAAGGTACTGTATCAAAGACTGGGACTGCAACATAGCTTTTGGGGGGAACACAAATCAACCCATAACATTTCTCCCCTCCAACACTAAAAGCCAGAAGTCAAGGACTAGATGGAGGTATGGCTCAAGTAGCATCGTGCCTGCTTTGCAAGCACAAAGCCTTGAGTTCAAACCCCAGTCCTACCTACCTACCTAAATAAATAAATACCCCCTCCCCCGCAAAAAAGGTAGAAGTCAAAAAGTAACATCTACAAAACTTGAGGGAGGGAATAACATCATCAAGTCTTACAAACTACCAAGTTTTTCCTTATATGTCATACCAACCAAATAAACCATTCTGAGACAGTCAAAAGCTTATAAAATGCACACTGCAATTATTCTTTTAAGAAAAAGAATCAGAATTAAATTGTCAACACTGGGGACATCATGGCTTAAGAAGAAAAAGAAAAAGTAATAAACTGTATAACCCAAGCCTTCTAGCAGGGCAGTCCACAGTCTTGTTCCATTCCATCTCATTCAGGAAATGTGGTTTTTGAACCATACCCTTCACCACACAGTACAGAAAGAATCTCTTCCTTTATCTGGGTGACCTCTTAAAATAATAACGGGAGCTGCTCTGGCAGACCTTACTAACAATGGCTCACTGTTTTTTACATGATTGGGACACTGGGCAAAGAAGGTTCTCTTTGCCACCACCAACCCCTTTAAGTGAGCATTAAGTCACAGAGCACCATAATGACCATTTTCATTGCCAAGGAATAAGTTACAAAAGAGAAAAAATCAGCTTACCATATGATCAACATTTTTTAAACCACGCAGAATAAACATCTAAGCCATTATGCACACTCTTTTATACGCAATATGACAATGGGCGACGGGGGGAATAATACACACATTCAAAGGCTTAAAAGGAAATTCAAGGTCCTGACATGGTTGTGCATTTTTGTAATCCCAGCTTCTTGGGTGCTGGAGATCAGAAGGATCACAGCTCAAGACCAGTTCAGATAAAAATTTAGTGGGACTCCATGTCAGTCAACAATCCAGACACAGTGATCTGTGTCTATAATCCCAGATATACAAGAGGTGTAGGTAGGAGGCAGGTCCTCCTACCTACTAACTAAGGCAGAAAAGTGATGTGAGTGTGGCTCAAGTGTTACAGCACTGACCTAGAAAGGGTAAGGCCCTGAGTTCAAACCCCAGTACCACAAAAAGAAAAACAAAGAAGCCCAATAAAATGCTGACAGTGGTTGTTCTGAAGGTGACCACAGATAGGCTTCCCCTTTGTTTTAATCTTCAGTTTGACATATTCTGGCCGTTTTTAAAACAAGAATGTTTTATAAGATAAAATACTTTATTTTCCAGTACACTCTTATTTGAAGCAAATCTGCATCAGCTCCTTTTACTACTAGAATTACCCAGCAAAGTCATCCCACTGGATAGCTGTCATGTTCCTGCTCTCATTAGCCCCTCTTCCCCAGGAGGGAGGACTCGCTCTTTCCTCCAACCATGCCCTGTGCTTTCATTCAACCCACCTGGCTCAGACTTCCTATGTCTGGCTAGTACACCACTGTATCCAGGTCTTTCTGATGCCAGAGGGTCTTCCTTGCTAATTATCCTACAATGCAGTTCTGGACCAGCTTCATCCTACAAAGTACTGAAACAGAAACTGACTGCCCTGGCTGTCCTTCTCCAACTTCCTTGCCGCCAATCTCAAACAACCAATGCTCTTTTTAAGGTTAAACTTCTTCCAAAGCAGCCCAAATACAGCCTCTTAGTTTCTAATAACATGGAGAACTCCTTCCCACAGTACTTCCTAGGTGGTGACAAGAGAAACAACAAGATCAACCACAGTGGTGTACATCTTGTATCTTTGTCAATGGTGCCCGGGAACCAAGCAACGAGGCAGCCAGGAACTGCTACCGCCCACTGCATGTCCAACTCCTTACGCTGTTCTCTATTACATACCTAGGCCCACAATCACTGCCCAAACTCATTTATCCTTGAAATTCACATGAAGTGCCAGGTGTCAGTGGCACAAGCCTGTAATCCTAGCTACTCAGGAGGCAGAGATCAGGAGGATCATGGTTAGCCAGCCTAGACAAATAGCTACACTAGACCCTATCTCAAAAAAATCCATCACCAAAAGGGTTGGCGAAGTAGCTTTTTAGGGAGTTTGGTACTGGGGTTTGAACTCCAGTACCAAAACCAAAAAAATTCACATGAAGTGAATGTCATCAAGATTTATAGACTTCTGTCTTAATTATAAGTGTAGGCCCATGGTCTGTATCTGCCCTAATAATGCTAATTAAGCAGTTATTAAGCCCTTACTCTGTGTGCCAGACACCTTGCTCAGCACTTTATATAAATTAACTACATCCTATTCCATTTAAAACAGATGCTGTCACTGTTCCCCTCTAACAGATGAGGAAACAAAAGAACAAGGAGGCTGAGTAAGTTGTCTGGGGTCCCACAGCCTGTAAGGAGCAGACCCAGATTTGAAGCCAGGAAGTCTGACTGCAGTCAGAACTCAATCAAAGTATCACAATAGCCTGTCATCCCAGGTAGCAGGTTCCCTAACTAAGGTATATACTGAGAACTTATTCAGTGCTTAGGAAGTTCTGACTGTCACCCACAGATGATTTAGCGAGTCGTTTCTCTGAATGATAATCGTCAGGAACATTCTGTCATATTGGACATGCTGACATTTTGGGGGTGGAAAAATAAGTGGAGGGAAAAGACTCTTAGAACAATACCATAACTAGTACACCGCCCCCTCACCGAGTACTCAAATCCAAACTCTGGCAGTCCCATCAGCAAAGCTGTCTGCCAACAGGCCTCATTACAAGAGAGCAGGGGAGAAGAGAAAAGAGCTGCTACAGCTTCTCTTCTTTCAACTCCTTACAAGGAAAATGGGATCTATAAACGTTTTTGGGGAAAAAATGGCTCAAAGTTTCTAGGCAGTATGTAAAATTTCTTCCCTACAAAAACACATCCCAAAATGCAACACAGTCAACTCAGTTCATGTCCTAGAAAGAAGCAGAATAGATCAATGGTGTACACGTGGCTACTTAACAAGGTCCTTTTCATGTCAAGAATGGAGTATAAGGAATAGGGGAGAGAATGAGATGACTTTGTATTTTCTGTATTTTATTTGTATGTGGTTTTTTTTTATTTGCCATATTGATGTTCATCTCACACACACACACACACACACACACAACATCACTGCTCAGTTTTCAAAACAGCAGCCTCAATGACATGTTGGGTAAAATATCATAGCAACAATGTCAATATTGTCTCACTGCAGCTAACCATATTAACATTCCACTCTAATCATGATCTCTCAAATATAAAATGGAACGCAAGTTATTCATTCATTCTTTGAGTATGTCTCTGGGAAAAGAGCCTTCTAACATCATGTAAGTTAAACATCAAAATTATATTCACTAGCTATTACTCTTTGTATATCTAAGTTGTAAGTGTTATTATGTGAGTAAGCAAATGTTGACAAGGAATCATCATAAACACAAGAACCAAACAAAATACACTGACAAATTACTTTGATCAAATCCTGTCCTTTGTTATTTCTGTAAGCAATCCTTTCACTTATCTAGTTGTATATCTGTATTTCAAGTTCATCTTTATAAGATTGCCAAGAACAGAGTTTACTAGATAATGAGGGATCTGCTTCTCCTATGAGTTTTCAAAGTCACAAACATAATTTGCATGGCTGGCTTGGATTGTTCCTATAGTGACCTTGGAATAAACAGCATACTAGCAGCTCCCAAATCTAACCATTCAAAAATCTTTTCTCTGGGCTCTATAATCCCAGCTTCTTGGGAGCTGGAGGCAGGAGGATCATAAGTCTGAGACCAGCCCAGGCAAAGTTAGCAAGACCCTATATGGGAACCAAATAAAAGCAAAAGGGCTAGGAGTGTAGCCCAAGTGGTAGAATGCTTGCAAGCTCAAGGTCCTGGCTTCAATCCCCAGCACCAGAAAAAAAAAAAATCCTTTTCCTGCCCCAAAAAATTACAGATGCTTGAGCTTCAGCAGTGGTAAGTAATTCTGTAGGTGGGAATTTGAGTTATCAGTGCCTATGTGAGCAGGTCAGGTTTAGGAATCACTGCATCACAGAATTGCACCAGACCCCACTCTTGTAAAACTGAAGCAAACATTGAATCACATGTGCGTAGTACCTTCAAATGCATACACATCTTTGCAGACACAGAGGCTGCTGGCTTCGGTTCCTTGCATCAAGACCTCATATCCCTGCCCCCTTCCATTTCCTAACAAAGCATGCCCACCCAGACTGTTTACAGCAACTGTCCCTACAGCACTCTGCTAAGGACATGACTATTTAGCAGTTCTTCCTCCATCTGCACTAGATGGAGTAGCAAGAGTCATATCTGCCACACAGACAAGCAAGCTAAGAAAACAAAATATCCGAGATGCCACCATTCACTAAAGCCTAAAGAGAGCATCAAGGCGCAGAAAAGGAAAGAGCCAGAATAGCAAATTAATTACCATAAGTTACAATAAAAGTAAGTATTGATAAAATGATTACTGCTGTCCAGGCACTGTTACAAGCACTTTGACTCATTTAATCTTCACAAGAACCAACAACTGAGAGGGAGTACACTCACCCCTCCTTATCAGCAGAGCACTGGTTCCAAAATCTCCAGTGGATACCAAAATCTGAGGATGCTCAAGTCCCTTATATAAAATGTCACAGTATTTGTATTTAACCTACACATATCCTCCTGTATATTTTCAATCATTTCTACATTACAACAACTAATACAATGTAAATAGGTGTTGTGCTGTATTATTTAGGGAATGACAAGAAAAAAGTGTTAGATGTTCGGTACAGATTTAACTTTTTTCCCTGGGTATTTTCAACCTGAAGTAGGTTCTATCTGCAGAGGCAGGGGATATAGAGGGTGGACTGTAGTGCTATTATCCCCCATTTTATAGATGCAAAAATGGAAACACAGTGATGTTAAGCAATGTAAGCTGAGAACTGAACCCAAGCAACCTGGGTACTTGCTGTACTGCCCACATCACAAGCTTTGGAGACAGAGAAACTGTTCTAATCCTGTTTTTGCCACTTAGTAGTAACTGTGTCATCTTAAGGTAGTTCTTTAACCTCTATGAATAGTTATTGATTAGTGTCAGGAAACTGTTTATAAGCATTTAGCACATGTCTGACATATGCTAAGCACTCAATAAAGAGTAACTTTTCATAAGTACTGTTATATTTTCTCCAGGGTTCACTTCCTGGTTAACTGTGATTCATTTCCTGGTTTAATATCTTGAGTAAGGAAAAGATATCTTACCCCTCCCTTCCCATATAACATCTGAATCTCAAAAACTCTTGATGCAAATTTGATTATTATTTATATGGGTATATTTTACTTCCTTGCCTAATGAACATTTCCCCCAAAATCAAGGATACCACACAGCTTAGAAAAAAAACTCTACATTCTTATAATGTCATATTGAAATTTTTAAAAACAATCCATTTCATTCGATTCATAATTGCTATGAGACCCAGAGATGACCTCCCTGAAAAAAGTAATCTGTAGCCAAGCACTAGTAGCTCACGCCTGTAATTCTAGCTACCTGGGAGGATGAGACCTGGATTCAAGGCCAGCTGGGGCAAATAGCTCACAAAACCCACATTTCCAAAATAACCAGAGCAAAATGGACTGGAGGTGTAGCTCAAGCAGTGGAGTGCCTGCTTTACAAGCACAAAGCCCTGAGTTCAAACCCCTGTCCTACCTACCCCCCAAAAAGAAGTAATTTATAACCTCTCAGTTTTCAACAATGAACTTACATTGTTGAAATTAATAATGAATTAACAAAAAGTCTTTTACTTAAACCTATCAAAAATAAAAGATAATTTAAATGAATCCTTTTAGGGTTTATAATTCAAAATTACACATATCTGCTTTGCTTAGAACTATAGTTATGTAAGTTGTCAATAACTAATCACTTATCAAAATATTAAAACAGCTACTGAACCCAACAGAAAAACAGGTTAACAGGCAGGACAAAGAAAGAAACTCAAATTTTTATTATTAAGAAAAACTCATAACATATACTAGATACAAGCATGAGTTTAAGCACTTTATGTTAATTCATTCAGTCCTCCTAAGTGAGCCATGGGACACAGAGGGATGACATGATTAAGTTCACACAGCTGGTAAGTGTGTTGTCACACAGAAACCAAGACAGTAGAGTTTCAAATGGCCAGTGAACGTACAAAAGTGTGTTTGAATTCATACTAAAAATTGCATGATTAAAACAATGGGATAAAACTTTTACCTAGCAAAGATAACATAGTTTGATTATACTCAGTAAGGATTTGAACAAACAAGTGTTCTCATATATGGTGGTACAATTATAAACTTAATGCAACCTTTTCAAAGGGCAACTTGACAAAGTCTAGAAAAACTATAAATGAACAAACTTGTTATTTAACTTTTTTACACCAATTCTTATAAAAACATAAGCAGTGATGTATACAGAGATTCACTCTAGAGTTGATATGTAATGATGAATAAAAAAAGATATAACTTATGTGTTCATCAATAGGTGACAAATGCAATAATAAATTTGCCCAATACAGAGCAACTTTTTAAATTGATATGTGATGATATGAAAAAATATCTTAAAATAGTTAACCATATTATAATTTATAGAACAGAATGCATTATAAAGCCCATGTGGAGTTCACATATGTTCATAGAAAATACCTGGAAAGGCTGTATATGAAAGCATTGACATGATCTGCCTTTGGGGAGTGAAATGGAAGCAGAGAAGACTTTTCCTTTAATGCTACTGTATAGCTTTTGTTTTTATAATTATGTACATTTATTACACTTATAGGGTTTGAATGGCTTTATTGTTTTTATAAACAGGCTCATGGATAACACACAAAAAATGTCTTTAAGCTACAGAAGAAGAAGTAGAGGCATTAATCAGTGACTCTGAGTCTAGAGTAAAACCTGTAAAAATCCCAGAAATAATACTTCTGGGAAAAAAAAAAAAAGAAAAAAAATCAACATAAATAACCCTGAAAAGAGAAATTATAAATATAAAAGAAATTTACTCTATTTTGTCTCAGGAGTAAAGGTACAACAGAGATGTGTTTTCTTTTAGAATAAGTAAATGCAAAAGTTTTAAAATAAAGGAGGCCAGCTGGAGACATAGTAAAAACTCCAAAAAAAATTTGGAATCAAAAACTATACTTTCCTCTCATCTTTGCTTTAGCTAGCTATGTGAATTTGGGTGGTTGTCTCATGCCCCTTTTCTACATAATTCTCAAAAAAACAAAAAAAAAGAAGAAGAAATGGAGCTCAAATTCTAGGATCCTTCATGATCTAAAACTTCACATTTTTTTCATAATTTTACCATAGTTTGAAAAAAGCATCCCTACATATCAGTCGAAGAATATGCAGCCATGGAAGGTTAAAAGCTTGCACTTAGAAGCACAGCAATTCATTGAGGGGATGTTGCTGAAACCATCCCTGCCCACTATTAAGGACTCACCAGGAGTCAAGTTTCTTGCACATCTACGGAGGAAGCAACCCTTTCTTGGCTGTGCAGAGGCAGAATGATATTAAGTACTACGTACAAGCTGATGACTCATTTTAGGTGCTTCTAATGCTTTTGTTTTGGTTTCATTACAAATTTCTTGAATATAAGCCAATCAGACCAGAGGACCTCCAGTCTCAGTCTGATAAAAAATTTTACCAATGCTTTGAGTCACTTTTACCTATTGAACATATGTAGTTTCATTCTTAGTAACTAACTTTCTAAGAAGTTCCATGCTGAGCATGGTTGGTAGTGCTAAACTATGGTCCCAAGCCACTTGGGCAGTTAAGGTGAGGGGGATCTTTTGAGCACAGGAGTCGAGGGCTATCCTAGACAACATAGTGACAACATACTCCATCTTTAAAAAATAAAAGAAAATCCCAGTGTTATAAAAGAAAGGTTACACTAGGAAAATGGAAGAACCAGATAGGTAAGTCTCTCCCATGGCCAACAGAAAAGAATGTCAAAGAAAAAGACAGTCAATGAAAACGAAATGTAAATGAACATTGACTATCTACAGAGGTCAACCAGTCTCAAAGAAATGCTGGGTTAAAACAAGGAAGAACATGTTTTAACCTACAAAGCTGGCAGATTATTAAAATCTACAACATACCCAATACTAGTAAGAATCGTGCAATCAGAATGCTTGAAGGAGGCACTGGTCACTGACCTAATTAATTCCACTTTGCCCTGTCTGGCACTGAAGACAATGGGCTATCTGGCTGCTCCAACAGAGTCACAAAAAAAAAAAAAATCACTGTCTCTTTAACCTTTTTCCTGAGTCTCTCCCCATAGTAACCTTGGTCTCAAGGAAGAAGAGGACTGATAGATAAATGTTTTGTGACAAGAGTTGAAATTTCCCCAGCACAACAATGCCTTTCTTATCATGACCAGACCCTGTCTGACCATCCTGAGATAATGATCAACTGACCACACTTTGACTGGGACATCATAATCATGCATACCACTTACCTCCTACCCTAATTCTATACCTACTTAACCTGGCTCTGAAGGTAATTTTTTGAAATACTTTAAGTGGTTTATTTCATTTACATTTCCTTTTATGAAAAAGAGTGAGATGAGTAAAAACAAACAACTGCCTCTAAAGTACTTGAAAGAAATCTTAAGAATAACCAACATCCTAAGTGATGAAGTACTGTGGAAACTGATGGCAATACATTAAATGCCATGTTTTATAACTCATAAAGTATGGTATCACGTTTATAATTAGGCCTTTAAAATGCTATGGATGAACTGTGTCCCATCAAAATTTATATATTGATGCTATAACCTCCCCCATGTGACAGTATTTCAATGGGACTTTGGAAGATAATTAGGTTAGGAGAGTTCAAGTTCAATCCAACAGTTAGGTTATAAAGATTAACACCGATTCCAAGATGGCGGCTAGAGGTAGGAAGCAGAAAGCGAGCCTCCTATAGTGAAATCTTGGAGAGACGCTGGAGACACACTTTACAGGCATAATCACCGAGAAAAGGCATAACTTTGACTCCTCCACATCTCCAGCCGGCGCAGAGAATCTCCACTTCACGTTAAACGGAGAACCGAGGAGGCCCCCGGGCCAGCAGTGGCCGGCGCCCACACGGCTTGGGAAGACGCAGACCAGGTGAGCTTCGCGGTACCGAGGTTCCCCCACAGACAAGCCTGGGCCAGAGCAGCATAGCCCCCTGGACAGACTGACCCCCACCCAGGAAAAAAACAGAAACTGAGTACTAAGCAATAAGAACAGTTAAGACACGCTGGAAAGAGGGTGGGGCGCCCTGAGCGCTGAAGATTGGGGGAAGGGAATCCTTCCCAGGACTGTAAATAAACGAGCCGGGCGTGCCGGAGAGGCTCTGGCGGGAGCGGGGCGCGCCAGCAACCAGGAGCGGGGACGCTTGTGAGAGGAGGGAAGACCCACTTCCCACGTGAACTGTAAATAAACACACAGGCCTGACAACGCGGGGCAGTGTCGCCTTTCCCAGTGCTTGGAAAGGGAAAAGCCTGAAGCAGAGGCCCCCCTCCCCCGCACAGGAGAACTCTGAGCAAACAAAGCCTGTGGGACCAGGTGAGTGCTAAGCTCACCCCAGAGATCTGAATAAATAACGCCGCCAGCTACAGGCTGAGAGCAGCAGGCAGGCAAGCCACAGTTGCAGATACCACTCTCAGAACTGCCTCCAGACGCTTTTTTTTCTTTTTCTCCCTACCTTTGATGAGAGAACAACCGAATTACACCTGCAAGCCGAAAAACTTACTGAAACTGTATTGCATTTGAACTGGGGACACTTGGTGGGGCTTTTTTTTTTTTTCTTCTGTGTGTGTGGGAGTGTAGTTTTGTTCTACTTTATGCATCCCCTTTGATGAGACAACTACAGAACAACATCTGAGGCACCAACTCCAGGACTGGAGATTGAGACGGACATCCAAATTATTAAGACTGAAATTGCATTGCATATAAACTTGGAAGTTTTTTGGTTTTTTGGTTTTTTTTGGTTTTTTTAATTTTCTATTTTCCATTTTATTTTAATTCATTTTATAAATAGATATTACTTTCATATACTTATTTTTTATTTTTTTTATCTTTGATTTTCAATCCTCTCTCTGCCACTCCATTGTCTGTTCAGCTTACTGTCGATTAGTACACTAACACTCCCTGTTTATACCTTTGAAACTCTCTTGTCTGATACCTTGTTCTGCTTTCTCCCTCTTGTCTGTATATTTGTTTTCCCCTTTTCTTTAACTTCTTGCTTTCCATCTCAGCTCACTATTCCATTCTCAATATTACCATTGTTATTATTACAAGCTAGAAAATACTTAATTACACACAGTACAGGGACAGTAACAACACCAAGGACAATGATGGGAAGACAGAAGAAACAGGGAAACCAGTTTCCCCACAGCAAAAAATTAGTACAGGAACCAGAGGGGAATGAAGAGAACAGAAACTCAGATCCAGACTCCAACAAAATGAAGATAAACTATGCCAAAGGACCCAATGAAGCCTACAAGAATAATTTAAAAGAAGACATACTACAAGTACTCAATGAGAATTTTATAGAGATGATACTGGATAGGGTCAACCAAAATGTACAGGAGACACTCAAGAAATTCCAAGACAATAAAAATAGAGAATTTGAAAAAGCAAAAGAAGAAATAAAGGAAACCATAGAAGCACTGTATAAACACCAAAGTGAAAGAGAAAACACAATGAATAAATGGATAAATGAACTCAGGACAAAAATAGACAACAATAAAGAAGAAAACAGCCAGGATATGGAAAACCTCAGAAAAAAGATCGAAACAGAACTGCAAAACAAAACGGAAGGCCAATCCAGCAGAATAGAACAAACAGAAGACAGAATCTCAGAACTTGAAGATGAAATGGTAATTAAAGGAAAAACTGAAGAACTACTAATTAAACAACTCAAGACCTGTGAAAAGAAAATGCAAGAACTCACTGACTCCATCAAAAGACCAAACTTGAGAATCATGGGCATCGAAGAAGGAGAAGAGGTGCAAGCAAAGGGAATGCGTAATATATTCAACAAAATAATAACGGAAAATTTCCCAAATCTAGAGAAAGATATTCCCATACAGATGCAAGAGGCCTCCAGGACACCAAACAGACCAGATCAAAATAGAACTACTCCACGACATATCATCATTAAAACAACAAGTTCAGAAACTAAGGAAAGAATATTGAAGGCTGCAAGAGAGAAAAAACAAGTAACATACAAAGGTAAACCCATCAAAATCACAGCAGACTTCTCAACAGAAACATTAAAAGCAAGAAGAGCGTGGGGTGAGATCTTCCGGGCACTGAATGAAAATAACTTCAACCCCAGGATACTCTACCCAGCAAAGCTATCATTCAAAATAGATGGAGCGATAAAAGTCTTCCATGATAAGCAGAAACTAAAACAATATGTGACCACAAAGCCACCATTACAAAAGATTCTGCAAGGGATCCTGCACACAGAAAGTGACACCCAACTTAACCATGAAAAGGCAGGCAGCACCAAACCACAGGATAAGAAAAAGCAAGACAGTAGAGAGTAACATCAAGTTAGGTACACACAATCAAACCTTCAAACAACTAAGATAACTAAATGGCAGGAATCACCACATACCTATCAGTACTAACACTTAATGTTAATGGACTTAATTCACCCATCAAAAGACACCGTTTGACAAAATGGATTAAAAAAGAAGATCCAACAATTTGTTGCTTACAGGAGACTCATCTCACTGACAGAAATAAGCATATGCTTAGGATGAAAGGCTGGAAGAAGATTTACCAAGCCAATGGCCCCCGAAAACAAGCAGGAGTAGCAATACTTATCTCTGACAAAGTAGACTTCAAACCTACATTGATCAAACGAGATAAAGAAGGACATTCCATACTAATAAAAGGGGAAATAGACCAAAAGGAAATAATAATCATCAATCTGTACGCACCCAATGTCAACGCACCCAATTTCATCAAACATACCCTGAAAGACCTAAAAGCATATATAAACGCCAATACAGTGGTTGTGGGAGACTTTAACACTCCATTATCATCAATAGATAGGTCATCCAAACAAAAACTCAATAAAGAAATCCAAGATCTAAAATATGCAATAGATCAAGTGGACCTAGTAGATGTCTACAGAACATTTCATCCAACCTCTACACAATATACATTCTTCTCAGCAGCCCATGGAACCTTCTCCAAAATAGATCATATCCTAGGGCACAAAGCAAGCCTCAGCAAATATAAGAAAATAGAAATAATACCATGCATACTATCTGACCACAATGCAGTAAAAGTAGAACTCAACAACAAAAGTAAAGACAAAAAACATGCAAACAGCTGGAAACTAAATAACTCATTACTTAATGAAGAATGGATCATCGATGCAATAAAAGAGGAAATTAAAAAGTTCCTGGAAGTCAATGAAAATGAAAACACAACCTACCGGAACCTATGGGACACAGCTTAGGCAGTCTTGAGAGGAAAGTTTATAGCCATGAGTGCATATATTAAAAAGATTGAAAGATCCCAAATCAATGACCTAATGATACATCTCAAACTCCTAGAAAAACAAGAACAAGCAAATCCCAAAACAAATAGAAGGAGAGAAATAATAAAAATAAGAGCTGAAATCAACGAAATAGAAACCAAAAAAACCATACAAAGAATTAATGAAACAAAAAGTTGGTTCTTTGAAAAAATAAACAAGATCGATAGACCCCTGGCAAACCTGACTAAAACGAGGAGAGAAAAAACCCAAATTAGTAGAATCAGGAATGCAAAAGGGGAGATAACAACAAACACCATGGAAGTCCAGGAAATCATCAGAGACTACTTTGAGAACCTATATTCAAATAAATTTGAAAATCTAAAAGAAATGGACAGATTTCTAGATACATATGATCATCCAAAACTGAACCAAGAGGAAATTAATCACCTGAATAGACCTATAACACAAAATGAAATTGAAGCAGCAATCAAGAGTCTCCCCAAAAAGAAAAGTCCAGGACCTGATGGATTCTCTGCTGAATTCTATCAGACCTTTAAAGAAGAACTGATACCAACCCTCCTTAAACTGTTCCATGAAATAGAAAGGGAAGGAAAACTGCCAAACACATTTTATGAAGCCAGTATTACACTTATCCCAAAACCAGGCAAAGACACCTCCAAAAAGGAGAACTATAGGCCAATCTCCTTAATGAACATTGATGCAAAAATCCTCAACAAAATAATGGCAAATCGAATTCAGCAACACATCAAAAAGATTATTCACCACGACCAGGTAGGCTTCATCCCAGGGATGCAGGGGTGGTTCAACATACGAAAATCAATAAACGTAATAAACCACATTAACAGAAGCAAAGACAAAAACCACTTGATCATCTCAATAGATGCAGAAAAAGCCTTTGATAAGATCCAACATCATTTCATGATAAAAGCTCTAAGAAAACTAGGAATAGAAGGAAAGTTCCTCAACATTATAAAAGCTATATATGACAAACCTACAGCCAGCATTATACTTAACGGAGAAAAATTAAAACCATTCCCTCTAAAATCAGGAACCAGACAAGGATGCCCACTATCTCCACTCCTATTCAACATAGTACTGGAATTCCTACCCAGAGCAATTAGGCAAGAAGAAGGAATAAAAGGAATACAAATAGGTAAAGAAACTGTCAAAATATCCCTATTTGCAGACGACATGATCCTATACCTTAAAGACCCAAAAAACTCTACTCAGAAGCTTCTAGACATCATCAATAGCTATAGCAAGGTAGCAGGATATAAAATCAACATAGAAAAATCATTAGCATTTCTATACACTAACAATGAGCAAACGGAAAAAGAATATGAAAACAATTCCATTTACAATAGCCTCAAACAAAATCAAATACCTAGGTGTAAACCTAACAAAAGATGTGAAAGACCTCTACAAGGAAAACTATACACTTCTGAAGAAAGAGATTGAGGAAGACTATAGAAAGTGGAGAGATCTCCCATGCTCATGGATTGGTAGAATCAACATAGTAAAAATGTCTATACTCCCAAAAGTAATCTACATGTTTAATGCAATTCCCATCAAAATTCCAATGACATTCATCAAAGAGATTGAAAAATCTACTGTGAAATTTATATGGAAACACAAGAGGCCACGAATAGCCAAGGCAATACTCAGTCAAAAGAACAATGCAGGAGGTATCACAATACCTGACTTCAAACTATATTACAAAGCAATAATAATAAAAACAGCTTGGTACTGGCACAAAAACAGACATGAAGACCAGTGGAACAGAATAGAGGATCCAGATATGAAGCCACACAACTATAAGCAACTTATCTTTGACAAAGGAGCTAAAAATATACGATGGAGAAATAGCAGCCTCTTCAACAAAAACTGCTGGGAAAACTGGTTAGCAGTCTGCAAAAAACTGAAACTAGATCCATGTATATCACCCTATACCAAGATTAACTCAAAATGGATCAAGGATCTTAATATCAGACCCCAAACTCTTAAGTTGATACAAGAAAGAGTAGGAAATACTCTGGAGTTAGTAGGTATAGGTAAGAACTTTCTCAATGAAACCCCAGCAGCACAGCAACTAAGAGATAGCATAGATAAATGGGACCTCATAAAACTAAAAAGCTTCTGTTCATCAAAAGAAATGGTCTCTAAACTGAAGAGAACACCCACAGAGTGGGAGAAAATATTTGCCAACTATACATCAGACAAAGGACTGATAACCAGAATATACAGGGAACTTAAAAAACTAAATTCTCCCAAAACTAATGAACCAATAAAGAAATGGGCATGTGAACTAAACAGAACTTTCTCAAAAGAAGAAATTCAAATGGCCAGAAAACACATGAAAAAATGCTCACCATCTCTAGCAATAAAGGAAATGCAAATTAAAACCACACTAAGATTCCACCTCACCCCTGTTAGAATAGCCATCATCAGCAACACCACCAACAACAGGTGTTGGCAAGGATGCGGGGAAAAAGGAACCCTCTTACACTGTTGGTGGGAATGTAGACTAGTACAACCACTCTGGAAAAAAATCTGGAGGCTACTTAAAAAGCTGGACATCGATCTACCATTTGATCCAGCAATACCACTCTTGGGGATATACCCAAAAGACTGTTACTCCAGAGGCACCTGCACATCCATGTTTATTGCGGCACTATTCACAATAGCCAAGTTATGGAAACAGCCAAGATGCCCCAGCACTGACGAATGGATTAAGAAAATGTGGTATCTATACACAATGGAATTTTATGCAGCCATGCAGAAGAATGAAATGTTATCATTCGCTGGTAAATGGATGGAATTGGAGAACATCATTCTGAGTGAGGTTAGCCTGGCTCAAAAGACCAAAAATCGTATATTCTCCCTCATATGTGGACATTAGATCAAGGGCAAACACAACAAGGGGATTGGACTATGAGCACATGATAAAAGCGAGAGCACACAAGGGAGGGGTGAGGATAGGTAAGACACCTAAAAAACTAGCTAGCATTTGTTGCCCTTAACACAGAGAAACTAAAGCAGATACCTTAAAGCAACTGAGGCCAATAGGAAAAGGGGACCAGGAACTAGAGAAAAGGTTAGATTAAAAAGAATTAACCTAGAAGGTAACACGCACGCACAGGAAATCAATGTGAGTCAATGCCCTGTATAGCTATCCTTATCTCAACCAGCAAAACCCCTTGTTCCTTCCTATTATTGCTTATACTCTCTCTACAACAAAATTAGAGATAAGGGCAAAATAGTTTCTGCTGGGTATTGAGGGGGGGAGCGGGAGGGGGTGGAGTGGGTGGTAAGGGAGGGGGTGGGGGCAGGGGGGAGAAATAAACCAAGCCTTGTATGCACATATGAATAATAAAAGAAAAATGAAAAAAAAAAAATAAAGATTAACACCCTTGTAAGAAGAGACACTGGAGATCGTGTGTGTGTGTGTGTGTGTGTGTGTGTGTGTGTGTGTGTGTGTGTTCAGGACAGCCATCATACCTCAAATCTAGCAGTTTGAATGATCTTAACACTCTTAAAAATGAGCAACTCTCACACAAACTTAGAGTGAAGAGTTAAAACCAGCTGTTGAGGTACTTGTTTCATCTTTACCCCCATGATAGTACTACGGTCCCAAAAACAAAGGACAAGAACTCAGAGTCTATACTGGCCCATTAATGACTGATATGTTAAAAATAGCCTATTACCAAAACAAGGAAGGATGGGGGAAGAGAGTGGAGAGACACAGATCATACTTTCTAACTCAATGATTTTTTTATTTCATTTTTTGGTGGGACTAAGTTTGAATTCAAGCCTTCAAGTTTGCAAAAGCAGGCACTCTACCACTTGAGACATACCCCCATTTCATTTTGCTGTGATTATTTTGGAGATGGAGGTCTCTCAACCCATTTGCCTGGGCTGGCCTTGAACCACAATCCTCCTGACCTCAGCTTCTCAAGTATCTCGGATTACTGATGTGAGACACTGGCATCCAGCTAACTCAATGACTTTAAATGTGAATGAGCGTTTCTAAATTTAACATTCCACAGTAGGGCCGGGCTTACCTAAGTAGTTACCCTTCAGAGCCATCCTTATCAACAAGGTTGGTCAAATTCCCATTCCCTTCAGACTGTCATGAAAAAAATAATTTACATCATCCTCCATAAGTTAAAAGTTGATTTACATCAAAATCTCCTCATCAACCATATATGCCAATAGATTACATTAAAGTTTTTTTATATACATTTCTGCAAATAGAAATAAAACCTTGGGATTCCTCTTCTATGAAGTACAAATAGCTCATGTGGAAATCCAAATATGCAGTTTTATGGGAATTAAGCCTCACATAGATGAAACTCTTGTGAAAAGTCTATACAAAATAACTTAACAAAACAAAAAAGCACCTACAACAGGAACAAACGTGAAATGAAATTAGATTTAGTTAAAAAAAAAGACTTATATTTCCTAGTTTAAATTTCCCTATTATAGGTTAAGCTTTTTATTTCATGTATATGTACACATACAGAAGGAGGGGCAGTTTTTACTCTCAGTATTGCCATATCCTTTTTGTGATTCCAGTAGAAGTGTCTTACTGGACCTTATTGGCCATAAGGAGTGAAAGGTCCAGAGAGACCAACTTCTACTTTTCTGGGTCAAGAACTTTAAGTATGCCCCTCACAGCCAACACACTCCATCCTTGCTCTCTTCCTTCTCTAATGCATCCTTTATATTTCCTTAAAACATATGAAAAAGTAATAAGGAGGATGAAGGACAGGAGCCTTCAAATATAATGACCTTCATTAATGAGGGATGTGTTGATATGAAATTTGATAAAATGTACTTAGAAATCTATCCTCAAAAGTGCTTGGTAGCCCCTGAAATTCATTTAGCAAGGGAAAACACTTTTCAGTTTAATTTCACAAAGAAAAAGAATAAAATACAGGTATTTAATACAGGCTAAAAGGTTAAAAACTAAAAAAATAAAAAATTTCCGAAGTATAATCTATCATATAGCAAATGATTCAGAGCTTGCTCAATTTTGTTATGGAGGGAAGAATAAAGATAGGAGAAGTGCTTTTGGTACCCATAGGACATGGCAGACTCAGTATTTGGGAATAGGAAGTCACAGAAAGAAGCTTCTAAACTATCACTTTTTAAGATCAGCTCTGTCTTCTCTTCAGCTTCCACAGAAAGAATAAGAAGTTTTCACAGTTTTGTCTGAAACCAGACGTGGTGATGCACATCTGTAATCCCAGCACTTGGGAGGCTGAGGCAGGAAGACTGCAAATTGGGTTATATAGGCTATATAAGAGTTTTGGTTTTATTGTTCTATTTTGTTTTGGGAGGGGTGAGGCAGACGGGGTCTCAACATGCAACTCAAGATCCTGTCCCAGTCGGAGTCTCTGGGATACTGGGATTAAAGAACTGCACCAGTACCACTTGCCTACAGAGACGGTTCTAGCCTGGGCTACACAGCAAGACCCTGCCTCAACAATAAAAATAAAAAGAATTCAGTTTGTTCTTTAACATAGTGAGCCCTTGTCTGAAAAAAAATAAAATAAAATCAAAAGAAAAGTTTCATTGTTCTTTAAGCTACCACATAGTTTTTTCAAGAAAGAACAGGTGGCGGCACTAGTGGCTCACACCTGTAATCATAGCTACTCAGGAAGTAGCAATCAAGAGGATCATGAAACACCCAACACAAAAAACTATTGGCAGAGTGGCTCAAGTAGTAGAGTCCCTGCCAAGCAAGTGTGAGGCCCTGAGTTCAAACCACAGTACCACTAAAAAGAAAAGAAAGAAAGAAAGAAAGAAAAGATGTATTGAGTATCTAGTAGAAGCCAATGTCAAAAGCTAGACATTTTTTGCAGAAAGGTTCTCTTATTTAACCCTGACAACATTCCTATAAGGTAGTTTTCTTTTTTTTCATTTTTCTTTTATTATTCATATGTGCATACAAGGCTTGGTTCATTTCTACCCCCTGCACCCACCCCCTCCCTTACCACCCACTCCGCCCCCTCCCTCTCCCCCCCCCTCAATACCCAGCAGAAACTATTTTGCCCTTATTTCTAATTTTGTTGTAGAGAGAGTATAACCCATAATAGGAAGGAACAAGGGTTTTTGCTGGTTGAGATAAGGATAGCTATACAGGGCATTGACTCACATTGATTTCCTGTGCGTGGGTGTTACATTCTAGGTTAATTCTTTTTAATCTAACCTTTTCTCTAGTACCTGTTCCCCTTTTCCTATTGGCCTCAGTTGCTTTAAGGTATCTGCTTTAGTTTCTCTGCATTAAGGGCAACAAATGCTAGCTAGTTTTTTAGGTGTCTTACCTATCCTCAACCCTCCCTTGTGTGCTATCGCTTTTATCATGTGCTCATAGCCCAATCCCCTTGTTGTGTTTGCCCTTGATCTAATGTCCACATATGAGGGAGAACATACGATTTTTGGTCTTTTGAGCCAGGCTAACCTCACTCAGAATGATGTTCTCCAATTCCATCCATTTACCAGCGAATGATAACATTTCGTTCTTCTGCATGGCTGCATAAAATTCCATTGTGTATAGATACCACATTTTCTTAATCCATTCGTCAGTGCTGGGGCATCTTGGCTGTTTCCATAACTTGGCTATTGTGAATAGTGCCGCAATAAACATGGATGTGCAGGTGCCTCTGGAGTAACAGTCTTTTGGGTATATCCCCAAGAGTGGTATTGCTGGATCAAATGGTAGATCGATGTCCAGCTTTTTAAGTAGCCTCCAGATTTTTTTCCAGAGTGGTTGTACTAATCTACATTCCCACCAACAGTGTAAGAGGGTTCGTTTTTCCCCGCATCCTTGCCAACACCTGTTGTTGGTGGTGTTGCTGATGATGGCTATTCTAACAGGGGTGAGGTGGAATCTTAGCGTGGTTTGAATTTGCATTTCCTTTATTGCTAGAGATGGTGAGCATTTTTTCATATGTTTTCTGGCCATTTGAATTTCTTCTTTTGAGAAAGTTCTGTTTAGTTCACATGCCCATTTCTTTATTGGTTCATTAGTTTTGGGAGAATTTAGTTTTTTAAGTTCCCTGTATATTCTGGTTATCAGTCCTTTGTCTGATGTATAGTTGGCAAATATTTTCTCCCACTCTGTGGGTGTTCTCTTCAGTTTAGAGACCATTTCTTTTGATGAACAGAAGCTTTTTAGTTTTATGAGGTCCCATTTATCTATGCTATCTCTTAGTTGCTGTGCTGCTGGGGTTTCATTGAGAAAGTTCTTACCTATACCTACTAACTCCAGAGTATTTCCTACTCTTTCTTGTATCAACTTAAGAGTTTGGGGTCTGATATTAAGATCCTTGATCCATTTTGAGTTAATCTTGGTATAGGGTGATATACATGGATCTAGTTTCAGTTTTTTGCAGACTGCTAACCAGTTTTCCCAGCAGTTTTTGTTGAAGAGGCTGCTATTTCTCCATCGTATATTTTTAGCTCCTTTGTCAAAGATAAGTTGCTTATAGTTGTGTGGCTTCATATCTGGATCTTCTATTCTGTTCCACTGGTCTTCATGTCTATTTTTGTGCCAGTACCATGCTGTTTTTATTGTTATTGCTTTGTAATATAGTTTGAAGTCAGGTATTGTGATACCTCCTGCATTGTTCTTTTGACTGAGTATTGCCTTGGCTATTCGTGGCCTCTTGTGTTTCCATATAAATTTCACAGATTTTTCAATCTCTTTAATGAATGTCATTGGAATTTTGATGGGAACTGCATTAAACATGTAGGTTACTTTGGGGAGTATAGACATTTTTACTATGTTGATTCTACCAATCCATGAGCATGGGAGATCTCTCCACTTTCTATAGTCTTCCTCAATCTCTTTCTTCAGAAGTGTATAGTTTTCCTTGTAGAGGTCTTTCACATCTTTTGTTAGGTTTACACCTAGGTATTTGATTTTGTTTGAGGCTATTGTAAATGGAATTGTTTTCATATTCTTTTTCCGTTTGCTCATTGTTAGTGTATAGAAATGCTAATGATTTTTCTATGTTGATTTTATATCCTGCTACCTTGCTATAGCTATTGATGATGTCTAGAAGCTTCTGAGTAGACTTTTTTGGGTCTTTAAGGTATAGGATCATGTCATCTGCAAATAGGGATATTTTGACAGTTTCTTTACCTATTTGTATTCCTTTTATTCCTTCTTCTTGCCTAATTGCTCTGGCTAGGGATTCCAGTACTATGTTGAATAGGAGTGGAGATAGTGGGCATCCTTGTCTGGTTCCTGATTTTAGAGGGAATGGTTTTAATTTTTCTCCGTTAAGTATAATGCTGGCTGTAGGTTTGTCATATATAGCTTTTATAAGGTTGAGGAACTTTCCTTCTATTCCTAGTTTTCTTAGAGCTTTTATCATGAAATGATGTTGGATCTTATCAAAGGCTTTTTCTGCATCTATTGAGATGATCAAGTGGTTTTTGTCTTTGCTTCTGTTAATGTGGTTTATTACGTTTATTGATTTTCGTATGTTGAACCACCCCTGCATCCCTGGGATGAAGCCTACCTGGTCATGGTGAATAATCTTTTTGATGTGTTGCTGAATTCGGTTTGCCATTATTTTGTTGAGGATTTTTGCATCAATGTTCATTAAGGAGATTGGCCTATAGTTCTCCTTTTTGGAGGTGTCTTTGCCTGGTTTTGGGATAAGTGTAATACTGGCTTCATAAAATGTGTTTGGCAGTTTTCCTTCCCTTTCTATTTCATGGAACAGTTTAAGGAGGGTTGGTATCAGTTCTTCTTTAAAGGTCTGATAGAATTCAGCAGAGAATCCATCAGGTCCTGGACTTTTCTTTTTGGGGAGACTCTTGATTGCTGCTTCAATTTCATTTTGTGTTATAGGTCTATTCAGGTGATTAATTTCCTCTTGGTTCAGTTTTGGATGATCATATGTATCTAGAAATCTGTCCATTTCTTTTAGATTTTCAAATTTATTTGAATATAGATTCTCAAAGTAGTCTCTGATGATTTCCTGGACTTCCATGGTGTTTGTTGTTATCTCCCCTTTTGCATTCCTAATTCTACTAATTTGGGTTTTTTCTCTCCTCATTTTAGTCAGGTATGCCAGGGGTCTATCGATCTTGTTTACTTTTTCAAAGAACCAACTTTTTGTTTCATTAATTCTTTGTATGGTTTTTTTGGTTTCTATTTCATTGATTTCAGCTCTTATTTTTATTATTTCTCTCCTATTTGTTTTGGGATTTGCTTGTTCTTGTTTTTCTAGGAGTTTGAGATGTATCATTAGGTCATTGATTTGGGATCTTTCAATCTTTTTAATATATGCACTCATGGCTATAAACTTTCCTCTCAAGACTGCCTTAGCTGTGTCCCATAGGTTCTGGTAGGTTGTGTTTTCATTTTCATTGACTTCCAGGAACTTTTTAATTTCCTCTTTTATTGCATCGATGATCCATTCTTCATTAAGTAATGAGTTATTTAGTTTCCAGCTGTTTGCATGTTTTTTGTCTTTACTTTTGTTGTTGAGTTCTACTTTTACTGCATTGTGGTCAGATAGTATGCACGGTATTATTTCTATTTTCTTATATTTGCTGAGGCTTGCTTTGTGCCCTAGGATATGATCTATTTTGGAGAAGGTTCCATGGGCTGCTGAGAAGAATGTATATTGTGTAGAGGTTGGATGAAATGTTCTGTAGACATCTACTAGGTCCACTTGATCTATTGCGTATTTTAGATCTTGGATTTCTTTATTGAGTTTTTGTTTGGATGACCTACCTATTGATGATAATGGGGTGTTAAAGTCTCCCACAACCACTGTGTTGGTGTTTATATATGCTTTTAGGTCTTTCAGGGTATGTTTGATGAAATTGGGTGCGTTGACATTGGGTGCGTACAGATTGATGATTACTATTTCCTTTTGGTCTATTTCCCCTTTTATTAGTATGGAATGTCCTTCTTTATCTCGTTTGATCAATGTAGGTTTGAAGTCTACTTTGTCAGAGATAAGTATTGCTACTCCTGCTTGTTTTCGGGGGCCATTGGCTTGGTAAATCTTCTTCCAGCCTTTCATCCTAAGCATATGCTTATTTCTGTCAGTGAGATGAGTCTCCTGTAAGCAACAAATTGTTGGATCTTCTTTTTTAATCCATTTTGTCAAACGGTGTCTTTTGATGGGTGAATTAAGTCCATTAACATTAAGTGTTAGTACTGATAGGTATGTGGTGATTCCTGCCATTTAGTTATCTTAGTTGTTTGAAGGTTTGATTGTGTGTACCTAACTTGATGTTACTCTCTACTGTCTTGCTTTTTCTTATCCTGTGGTTTGGTGCTGCCTGCCTTTTCATGGTTAAGTTGGGTGTCACTTTCTGTGTGCAGGATCCCTTGCAGAATCTTTTGTAATGGTGGCTTTGTGGTCACATATTGTTTTAGTTTCTGCTTATCATGGAAGACTTTTATCGCTCCATCTATTTTGAATGATAGCTTTGCTGGGTAGAGTATCCTGGGGTTGAAGTTATTTTCATTCAGTGCCCGGAAGATCTCACCCCACGCTCTTCTTGCTTTTAATGTTTCTGTTGAGAAGTCTGCTATTTTGATGGGTTTACCTTTGTATGTTACTCGTTTTTTCTCTCTTGCAGCCTTCAATATTCTTTCCTTAGTTTCTGAACTTGTTGTTTTAATGATGATGTGTCGTGGAGTAGTTCTACTTTGATCTGGTCTGTTTGGTGTCCTGGAGGCCTCTTGCATCTGTATGGGAATATCTTTCTCTAGATTTGGGAAATTTTCCGTTATTATTTTGTTGAATATATTACGCATTCCCTTCGCTTGCACCTCTTCTCCTTCTTCGATGCCCATGATTCTCAAGTTTGGTCTTTTGATGGAGTCAGTGAGTTCTTGCATTTTCTTTTCACAGGTCTTGAGTTGTTTAATTAATAGTTCTTCGGTTTTTCCTTTAATTACCATTTCATCTTCAAGTTCTGAGATTCTGTCTTCTGTTTATTCTATTCTGCTGGATTGGCCTTCCGTTTTGTTTTGCAGTTCTGTTTCGTTCTTTTTTCTGAGGTTTTCCATATCCTGGCAGTTTTCTTCTTTATTGTTGTCTATTTTTGTCCTGAGTTCATTTATCCATTTATTCATTGTGTTCTCTCTTTCACTTTGGTGTTTATACAGTGCTTCTATGGTTTCCTTTATTTCTTCTTTTGCTTTTTCAAATTCTCTATTTTTATTGTCTTGGAATTTCTTGAGTGTCTCCTGTACATTTTGGTTGACCCTATCCAGTATCATCTCTATAAAATTCTCATTGAGTACTTGTAGTATGTCTTCTTTTAGATTGTTCTTGCGGGCTTCATTGGGTCCTTTGGCATAGTTTATCTTCATTTTGTTGGAGTCTGGATCTGAGTTTCTGTTCTCTTCATTCCCCTCTGGTTCCTGTACTAATTTTTTGCTGTGGGGAAACTGGTTTCCCTGTTTCTTCTGTCTTCCCATCATTGTCCTTGGTGTTGTTACTGTCCCTGTACTGTGTGTAATTAAGTATTTTCTAGCTTGTAATAATAACAATGGTAATATTTAGAATGGAAGAGTGAGCTGAGATGGAAAGCAAGAAGTTAAAGAAAAGGGGAAAACAAATATACAGACAAGAGGGAGAAAGCAGAACAAGGTATCAGACAAGAGAGTTTCAAAGGTATAAACAGGGAGTGTTAGTGTACTAATCGACAGTAAGCTGAACAGACATTAGAGAGACAGAGAGAGGATTGAAAATCAAAGATAAAAAAATAAAAAATAAGTAAATGAAAGCAATACGTATATATAAAAATGAATTAAAATAAAATGGAAAATAGAAAAAAAATAATAATAAAAAACCAAAAAACTTCCAAGTTTATACGCAATGCAGTTTCAGTCTTAATAATTTGGGTGTCCGTCTCAATCTCCAGTCCTGGAGTTGGTGACTCAGATGTTGTTCTGTAGTTGTCTCATCAAAGGGGATGCATAAAGTAGAACAAAACTACACACACACACACACACACACACACACACACACACACACACACACACAAAAAGCCCCACCAAGTGTCCCCAGTTCAAATGCAATACAGTTTCAGTAAGTTTTTCGGCTTGCAGGTGTAATTCGGTTGTTCTCTCATCAAAGGTAGGGAGAAAAAGAAAAAAAAGCGTCTGGAGACAGTTCTGAGAGTGGTATCTGCCACTGTGGCTTGCCTGCCTGCTGCTCTCAGCCTGTAGCTGGCGGTGTTATTTATGCAGATCTCTGGGGTGAGCTAGCACTCACCTGGTCCCACAGGCTTTGTTTGCTCAGAGTTCTCCTGTGCAGGAGCCTCTGCTACAAGTTTTCCCCTTTCCAAGCACACTGGGAAAGGTGACACTGCCCCCGCATTGTCAGGCCTGCGTGTTTATTTACAGTTCATGTGGGAGGTGGGTCTTCCCCCCTCGCCTCTGAAGTTTTCCTCCCACTGCCACTTTCAGAAGCTTTCCTGCTCCTGCTTACTGGGCGGTGCTGCTGCTCCTGCCGGCTGCCATGTTTGTTTACAGTTCACGTGGGAAGTGGGTCTTCCCTCCTCTCACAAGCTTCCCCGCTCCTGGTTGCTGAGCACGCACCCCGCTCCCGCCAGAGGCTCTCCGGCCTGCCCGGCTTATTTATTTACAGTCCCGGGAAGGATTCCCTTCCCCCAATCTTCAGCGCTCAGGGCGCCCCACCCTCTTTCCAGCGTGTCTTAACTGTTCTTATTGCTTAGTACTCAGTTTCTCTTTTTTTCCCGGGTGGAGGTCAGTCTGTCCAGGGGGCTGTGCTGCTCTGGCCCAGGCTTGTCTGTGGGGGAACTGCGGTACCGTGAAGCTCACCTGGTCCGCGTCTTCCCAAGCCATATGGGCGCCGGCCACTGGCGGCCCCGGGGGCCCTCCTCATTTCTCCGTTTAACGTGAAGTGGAGATTCTCTGCACCGGCTGGAGATGTGGAGGGGTCAAAGTTATGCCTTTTCTTGGTGATTATGCCTGCAAAGTGTGTCTCCAGCGTCTCTCCAAGATTTCACTATAGGAGGGTCGCTTTCTGCTTCCTACCTCTAGCCGCCATCTTCGAATCCTCTAAGGTAGTTTTCTGATGTTTAGAAATTTGTTCAAGTACAAGTTAACTAGGAAGCAATCAAGTTGAGATTCAAATGCTTTTTTCTGGACTTTGTGACGTGTATGAGGCACAATGAGAGAAAAACTGATGAAGTAATCTATCAAGCCAGAAAGAACAAAACAGTATTCTGCTCCTACTGAAAACCTGCCTGGTTCCATTCTATCTTTAAATCGTATCCTAATATTTTGCAGAATTTATTTAAATGTCCTGGTAAAGAGAAATTCATTACTTTTAAGATGAATCATTTCTGCTTATTTTGTTGCTTAGGGAACATTTTTGGAGTCTGTTAACAAGAAGATACCAAATGCCCATAGCTCAGCAAGATGGTCACTGCACTAAATTCCTAAATAATAGTCAACAGCCACAAAAAATGAGCTATGTAGCACAGAATAATCAAAAGCAGCTTCATATTTTCTGAATAAAACAAAGCATCGTTTGTATTGAGGCATTTTTAGAAGGTACCCCTGAGAGACTGCAGCCTGGAATAGCTTAAAATACCAAGTTTAACAATTACATCAATGGCTTTTTAACTTTAGAGGCAAACAGCTTCCTTTTGCTTCAAATTCAAAGTAAAGAATTAGATGTAAAGCTAACAGATGAGTTCAGTGCACACAGAGGCTTCAAAACTAACAAGTGCCTTAATTACCACTATTTCAAGTGTACTTAGCTAACCACCTAGGTTTTACCAATGGAAAGATGAAGATATTTTTAATAGATTGCTTCAAACTTAACTCCCTCTCTTAAAAGGAACACAATTAAGCAGAAAGGAACAGACTAATAAGTAGTTATTATTTTGGCACATTAATGCATCATTCCTTAATCAGTCTACATTTTGAGACAATACCACAACTAACAGTTCACTGATCTTTGCTCTTCTGCCTCATCTTGGACCTACTTCCACCCAGGTACTGAACAACTAGGAGAATTAAATAAGGCATGACATTATGGATTTAAGATTGGCAAGAAGGCAGGAGAGAGAGACTAGCCCCACTTATGCATGGCAAGAGACCTTGCATGTCTAATACTTCCATAGGGAGGTCAAATTTCTACGGTTGAAAGTAGTAAACTTTGATTACATCACACACATTAGAAAAAATTACGCTTCATTTCTTGAAGACAAGAAGGAACAAAAATCAAATAACTAGCTGGAATATTTACTTGCTGTGTGGAAGTAATAGCTGTTCTCATGAACTATACTAAATATCAGGAATGTTAGTTCCTGAAGGGGAGGGGACCTGCCCAATGTCTATGACTGAAGAATCCTCATGGAGTATGTGTTGATGGGAGGCAAAATCCACATTGTCCTACAGAAGCTAAGAAATTCATGCACACACTCTTATAGCCAGAACCCAGGCATGTGAACTAGGCTCAGCCATTTACAAACACCTGCCCCACATTTTCAATTTTTCCTCAGCTATTCTTAAACACTTTCTCTCCAAGATAAATTATATTATCGATTTTATGTTATGATAGAAAAAAAATCAGAGATTTTTGTTGTTGTTGGGTTTTTGCTTTGTTTTATTTGGTGGCACGGGGTTTGAACTCAAGGTCTTGCACTTGCTAGGTAGGTGCTCTACCACTTGAGACACTCCTCCAGCCCTACAACAGGATTTTTAAGGAAGTGAAAATATTCTGTGCGGTACTACAATGTCATAATATATTTGTCCAAATCCATAGGATGTACAACTACAAGAGAACCTAATGCAAACCACTGACTTTGGGCAATTCTGATCTGTCAATGGAGCTTCAATCAATTGCACCAAACGCACCACTCTGGTGGGACTGTTGATAATGGGGGAAACCATGCATGTGTGTGGTAAATCTCCATGCCTTCCAATCAAGTCTGCTGTGAACCTAAAACTGAACTTTAAAAAAAAACAAAAGTCCTTCAGCTTCTCGAAAAGAGAACCAGAGGCTTGCGGTTCAAAGTCAGCCTGGACAAAAAGCAAGACCCTATCTGAAAAATAACCTAAAAAGCAAAATGGCTCAAGTGGTAGCAAGCACAAGGATCTGAGTTCAAACTTCAGTGCCACCAAAAAAAAAAAAATCATTCGAAACAAAAAGTTGAGGATTAGCTCAGTAGTGGAGAACTTGCCTAGCATGTGAGAGGCCCTGGGTTTGATCCTCAGCATCACAAACAACAACAAAACAAACAAATAAGAACACGGGGATTTCATTAGGGATTAAATGCAATGTACAGATAATTTTGGAAGAAATATTTGGTTTAAAATAATCAATCTGACTATTCAGAAATATGTTACTTCTTTTCATGTCTTCCTTTAAGTCCTTCGATAAAGTTTTATCATTTGCTTCAATATAAAGTTTGCACATTTCTTTTTTTCAAGATTTTGTTGCTACCATAAGGGGCTTTTTCCTATTTATTTTCTGAATAGTGTTGCTATACTGAAAAGATTCTGACTTCTTATGTTGTTCTTATAGCCACTCAACTCTTGGTAGGTCCAGATCTGTTATCAAATACTCCAACCTTACAGTGCAGTAATTATCTAATTTTTAAATTAAGTAACAGTTAATAATAGAAACATTAAAGTTTTCTGATAGGAAAGGTCAGCTAAAATAAAGAAACATGTGGTAGAAGGTTGTAGACCTCTCTAGAGAGCTCTGAAATAAAGATAGCACCTCATGTGCTTGTTTTAGATCAACACCTTGCATAAGAACAAGGAGAGAGAAAAAAAAAAAAAAAACAGATGTCTTGGTCTGGCCCTCCCCCCATATGGTTTAATATTGATATTTGTTCCCACAGGCCTAACTCAGGGTCAAGAGAAATACAGGGCTCATTTGCACTAATGAAAGGATGGGGACAAAGAAAATATGCTTCCCAGAAAAAAAAAAAAGTTTTTAATATTGCATTCCTCAACATGCCTCTATAGCTTCCAGGGGAAAAAAAACTTTTTCCTATCTACAAGCATTTCCTAGGTTTAAAAAAAAAAAAAAAAAAAAAGCATCATTAAAAAAAGAATTTTACTATTTTTAGAGTTCACTCAATGAATTTAAATAGTTTAAATCCCACTGTCTACAATATTTCAAATATCTGTATATACTAACTTGAATTTCAACATGTGCTAAAATTTTACCAAACAGTTAAAGTAGATATATGTGACATATTCTTTTAGGAACAGAAGCTGAGGGAGTAACTTTTCAATACTTCTGAAAAACATTTGGTTTCTTCTAAAGAATATTAAATTTAACTCAGCAATTCAACATAAAAGTATAGTAAACAACTGTCAGTGAAAATCTACAAAGAATATGAAAATCTGAACTCAACTTTTTTTTCTTTATTTGGTGGCACTGGAGTTTAAATTCAGGGTCTCAAGCTTTCTAGACAGGTGCTATGCTGCTTAAGTCACACCCCTACCCTTTTCTGCTTTAGTTGTTTTTCAGATAGGGTCTCACTAACTTTTTGCCCTGGCTGGCCTCTAAACAAAATCCTCCTTATTTCTACCTCCTGAGTAGGTCAGAGTATAGGCATGTTCCACTACTTCTGGCCCCTTGAACACAATTTTCTGACATGTTTATTTCTTAAATTTCTATGATTATGAGTTCAAGCACATAAAATTTTTCTTTTGTCTTTGCAATAATTGATTTTATTTGGAAACAGTAGAGCAAAATTGTTCCACATTGAAGAAGAAATTATTACCCAAGTTTCACAGTGGATTCAATAGATTAGCCAGCTTTAATTTATAGAAAAACTTAGCTATGACTTACTTATATAATGAGAGTTGGCACAGAACTCAACATATGAATCGTCAAATTCCAAGCATTCTCTCCAATCATCTTGTGACATAACTTTATCAGGATGTAAAATTCTGTCTGCCTTGTTCCCAACCTAAGGCAACCAAGTTCTGGTTAAGAGCAAACAGATGCTTTATGAAAAATGTTCCCATTGTCTTTTCAAGTGAGTTAATGCTAGTGAAAAGGCCATTGTATGGGAATTATGAAGACAGGACTCAGAAAAAGCAGTAGTTACTCTTAAAGAGAAAAGGGAGACATAAACCCCAAGTCACATGCTCTGAAACTGGAAAAGTTTCAAAGGCAAACTGTGCTCACTGTCTGGCCCGTCCTGAAAGGCATGGGAACCGCAGATCATTAATATTGTTATTTCCCATGAGCCCTGGTCACAGAGGATGGTAAGACTGTTTTGAAAAACTCTATTACTGTGTGGGGAGTTTTGGCTTGGAGATCCTGGCCCTGAGTAAAACACCCACTGGTTGGCAGCTCCAGCCCAACAAACAGCTTAGGATCTAACTTTATGTTGAAAATTACAAAGGTTTCTAAAGAAACAAATAACAAAGTTCCTAGAATTAGTGTCCGATGAGCCAAAACTTTAAAAAAAAATAATAATTTTTTTAAGTAGCTTTCAGAAAACTAATGAGAAAGACATTTTGGCCTTGAACCAGCAAAAGATGAATATACCCCTGGAAAGGAATTATGTGAACTAAAATTTCTCCATAGTAACAATTCTAATTAATCATTCAAAGCTAAGGGTTGATTTTCTAAGGTTATGAGCTAACTACATAGTCTCCTGTTTCCATCATTAAAATCTAGTTTCTTCTAGTCTTTGTATCTGCTTACCCAGGCATTAATGCGAAGCCTATAATGTAATCTTAACAGCAATCTTATAATAAAAACTCTGTTTTTAAGGTGAGTTTGCCACTTTGTAGTCTTAGTTTAAAGGCTAATTAGTAATAAATTGAAATTTTGTCTAGGTTCCACACAACCAAAACATTTAGACATCCACTTAGTCTCTTATAAAAGTGTGAAAATAACAGATATGAACAATATTCTTACAAGACATTACCAGATCTTTTGAATTGGAATTGACCATTATTTGGTGATGTTTCAGTAAAATATGTAGTTACCCATATTTTAACAGAAATTAAAACTGAAATGTGATTTGAATTACAGTAACTGAAACATGACTGGATTAACATGAGTTACAGAGTGAAATGCAACATTTCAGCAGAGTCAATTCCAACTAACAGCTTTTTATTACGCAATACAATTAGACAACACATAGTTTTTCTGGCAAGAAAAATAGGAGTGTAACACTGAGCAGCCACCAAAATAACCCTAGGGTAAGTTATCACACTGAATATAATGCTATTAGGGTCAAAATGGTCACATACGCACTAGAACACTACAGACAGGAATGAAACCACAGCCAAATTAAGCAGCTCTTCTTGTAATGAAAACTAGTAGTCTGGCATTAAGAGAGGCTACACCTGTTGGGAGTAAAATTTGATACTCAAAAACATGAGAACCAGTCAGCCAGCAGTTGGTCAAAAATATAAAATGCGATTCCGTATAGAACCAGGGAAAGGACTTTCTAGAAATCAAATTCCCTAGTCCACCTGCTATCCTTCAATGTCTTTAACTTTGATTGCCTCTGGATCCATATGACCTTTTAAAATTATGAAACTTTAAAATCTTCTGGGGAAGGATTTTGTTCATAACTTGAACTCAATTTTCAAAATCACTTCTCATAAGAAAGCTCAGCAATACACTGAGTTTCTCTCACAGCCTCCAGGATGATGTTTGTTCTAACCCTCTCTGGTCCACCCTCATCTACCCAATGTGGAGTCCAATGCTGCCCACAAACCATGCTTGTTCAACTCATTCTTGCTCACATACCTGTCTCCTTCTTGCTTCCTTTTCCTCCCTCTCGGCTCTTCTTCAGCACAGCCTTCAACATTGTCAACACTTTTTTGTCTCTAAAGAGGAAAGAGGGGAAAGAAGAGGAATTAAAGGGTGTAAAAGTTGGAATACCATTTGCATATTGACCTAAGAGAGAACTTGTATTCAAACAAACAGATCACTTAGGATAACGTAAAAGTACCTTGAATTTTACATTAATTTCCTATTAATAAACTATGGTGGGAAATGAAATGCTAAAGACACAAGGAATGTTTTATAACTTTTAATGATGTGATCAGAAGTTCACTGTCTTGTTATAAACGTTACAAAAAACACAATAGTGCATTCTCAGAATTCCATATCTAATTAAGGTTATGAGGCTTAATCTGGGTACATTACTATAAGATATTTGCCATGGTGATACAGCCTCCCAACCTTAATTCATCAAAAGAAGACAATATTAGAACATGAAATCAAAAAAGATAATGGTTAAGAAGGAAGCTACGTGGTTAAAGGCAATACTTTACAGGTGATATTAATTATATAATCACCAGGAAAACATTTTGGAAGATTATGGGAACAGAAGATACCTTATAAACATTTGTAAAATAAGTACAGTGGGAATACATTTTAACCCTGATGTCAGGTGACCCTATTAAACAGCACACACTCACAAGTTGTTTTGCTATATATAGTTATGACTTTGGGAGAAGGAAGGAATGTGAGAATAGGCCTATGGCAGTATGTCAAATTCCTTAAAATGAGCTGCATTTTGAAGCAAGGTTGTACTGAGCTCATAAAAACAACACAATGGCCCAGGCCTAAAATGAAACAGGAAACCATCTCTACAGCAAAAGACAGACAATAGCACTATTATTTCATCATGAAGCTAGCATCCTTTAGCTTTCTTCCCCCACTAACTCAGATGACAGCTGAACAACCACAAACATTAACAAATCCTAGTGGGTTGTGTTACCCAACACACTTTTGCTGATGCATGAAAAGAGGAAAGGAATAGGTAAGCAGGTTGTTCCTGAACAGACAAAGAGGGTACAGGAAGGAAGAAAGGAGCAAAGGGAGGGGAAGGAGAGGCTCCCCCACAGAGGAGAGCTCCCAAACCTGTCGAGCTAGCTTGAGTGCTTCCAATGGCCTCAGTGTAACACCCCACACCACCTCTCAACCCCTAAAGTAAGGAGCCTCAATGTGTGGCCATTCACAGAATCCCACAACATAAGCAGCAGGGTGGCCTTTATCATTCAGTCCAGGCCTGTATTTATTTTTCCAAGCCCTTTGTTTTACTGATGAAGAAACAGAGATCCTGCAAGACTGACTTGCCCAGGGGTCACTCAGTTAATTAACAGCAGGGCCAGAATCCAAATCTGCGGAGTCCCAGCAAGGGTTCACCTTCCTCCTTTCGCTCCACTGCTCTTTGACTGGCTGGCTGGCTGGCTGGCCTCTCCTCTCAGATCAATGAAAGCTTTGGGCAAACAAAACTGAGAGATATTAGGAAGATAATATCTTAGAATTTGGAGAAAGCCATAGTGGTTATTAGGGTTAAATC
Organism: Castor canadensis; assembly: GCF_047511655.1. NCBI lineage: Eukaryota > Metazoa > Chordata > Mammalia > Rodentia > Castoridae > Castor > Castor canadensis. The sequence goes on along the minus strand of NC_133389.1, from coordinate 113,571,250 downwards.
ATCTTACAAACAAGTCTTTACACACAAAAGGAGGATGGCTCACAGCCTAATTCATGTTTTTAAAATGCTACTTGTATAGCCCTAGTGGAAAAAAAAAATGAGGTTTCACCTAAAGAGTCAACACTGAACCTGGAAGAGGACACAGTATGCTTCCATATGGGGACTTGTGGAAACACAAATTTCTCCTAACAGTCAGATTTAAAGGAAAGAATGAAAAATGTGGTATAAAAAAAGGCAGATAAGGCTATGGCACATTCTGTAATCCCAGCACTCAAAGCTGAGGCAGGAGCATTGTGAGTTGGAGGACACCTAGACCCCATCTCAAAAAGTTTTTAAAATAACTTTAAAAGGGCAAGCAAAATTTAATAAATAGATAACAGGGACGTTTTCTTTTTAAATCAATTTTCAGGGTTTATAATTTAGCAAAGACTACATGCTTAAAAAGAAAAATACTGACAGATCCATGCCACAGCTTTGTCCACGGCCCCTTGCACACATGGTCATGACTCCTCCAAGACCCTGTATTTTCCTGGCTCTTTGACCTGTGTGGGCCCCATCATGTCCATGAAGCTGTCCCTGATTCATCACCTGGTCATCACCAATTTGCAATAGGTCTACTGTGCCACTCACTCAAAACACACATGCCACAGGCAAGGACTAGTTGACACTGACTTTGATTTCTCATCCCTGACACCTTGTGTACCTATTTTTAGGAAGCTCAGCTGTTTTCAGGACAGTCACATCTTCCACATCAGTGGTCTTAAGTTAAAGAAGCTATCAAATATCTGCTACAAGACTTTTTCTTCCAGTTCCTGCTCTCATGCATAAAGAGTAACTTGAGGGAAAGACCTTAAATTTTATCCTAAAAGCTATTCAAACAGTGACCTCTAGAAACTGGTTAGAAGTGAGTGCAAAATGGCCTACCTTCAACACATGCGTGCGCATACACACACTACACAGAGAAAGAGTGAGAAAGAGAGAGAGAGAATTAAGGCTTCCCAGCAAGTTAAATTCTGAAATTAACAATCCAATAGAGATATGAAAGTCACCTGGAAGTCCCAATCATCTGTGGCCTAAAATTCATAATGGAACTCAGTATCATTAAGGGACCTAAAGACTGTGCCCACTGAAGGATGATGGTCAGAAGAGCAGCTATAATGGTAAGCCAAAGGAGCCAACACTGCATCTGCCAGAAATAATACTTGACAGTGTCTATGAACTTAGAAACATACGTCTCCACATACAGTTCGGGAAATGGATGAATGAGGCTATCAGAGCTAGGCGCTATTAAATATTGGCACGATAAAACTACTTCCCCTTGTTCTTATTCTGTCCTGAGAAGCATCTACTAATTTGGCTCCTTTCCTAGTCTGCCCACAGTGGGGAGAGTGTGCTGGTCCAGTCAACACAACTGTCTGAGTTGTTGTCAGATATGATTTTGAGAATAAATTAATAAATTGGTGTTCTGGCTTTAAACAGAAGCTCTCATGAACTTTGTTAAAGGTGATCACTTTGCCAAATTCCACCTATTTAAGAGGTAGAGAGTAATGAATTTCTGACCCCAGTTTGAGGGCCAACAGGAAAACAGTGTAAATTCTTCAATGGCAATGCCACCATGAAACAGATCTGTGTGGGCGGCAGCAGGCACTCCAGGAATTCACCCTCTGCTTCATTACACACTTCCTTTCTAGTAACAAGGTCAACTGTCATTTTTCCCCCTGAAAGGGTGAACATTACCTGTCCTTGGCAAGTACCAAGTAGAAGTAATGTAAACAAGACTTCCTGACACAGTAATTCAGACCCAATTGATTAAAGCAAACACACAGAAAAAGAAACTGCCAGAAGTGATCAAGTTGCTTCTAGAGAACCATGCATGCAGTGAGGAAGTACTTAGGGACAAATGTCATAGGCTAAAACATAAGAAAGGTTGTGTTTTATTATTACAGCATCACACTATAGAATAAAGGCACAGGTATAACTGGCCAAATAGAACACCTCAACTTCTGCCTCAAAACCTTAGCTTCTGTAATAGCAAGTAGAAGAAATTTACAATTGGACTCAAATACATTAAGAACACGTGTCAAAGCCAGGCACGGTGGCAAGCACCTATAATCTTAGCTACCTAGGAGGCAGAAGGATCTCAAGTTCACAGCCAGCCTAGGCTACATATTAAAACCCTATCTCAAAATAAAATAAATACATGTTTCAAAATGCAATGGTTATCTGCCATAATTTTAAATTATATACTTTTTGGGCTGGGGGTATAGCATAGTGGTAAAGCACCTGCCCAGCATGCTTGAAGACCATGTTGTGGGGTAGGGTTCCAATCCCCAACATTACAAAAAAGAAAACAAATTTTATGCTTTTGAGGAAGAGAATGTTGGGTGGAGGGGCAGTATGATCTTATTCTCACCTGTTGCAAGATTCATGGATGATACCTCTGTAACAAAGACAGGTTAAGAAGAGAAAGGCATAACAAGTTTACATGACCCAAGTCTTATGTGATTCAGGAACCTTCAGAAATGAAAACAAATACACTAGGGAAAACTGTATTTTTATGCTTAGGTTTGGGGAAGAATGACAATCCTGTGGAAGTAGGATTGAACAAAAGAAGGTATAATCTAGTGATAGTAAGTAGGAGTGAAGGGTTACTTAGCAAGGCCTGTTTGTCCAGATTCTTCCTGGCCTCCTGGAATAGGGCAGGACCCTTCTGAAAGTAGGTCCTAAGACCTACTTTCGGGTAAGCAGAAAATTTCAGGGGAGAAAGGCAGATGTCAGAATGACCTTCTGTACTTCTCATAGGTCAAGGGACCCTATTTTAAGGTACCATGTTACAAGTTCCAACAAGGGAAAAGACCAACCTCTAGGTTACTATAGCTGAGGTTAACTAATAGAAGAAAGTTTCCTACAATGTTCATCTAAAAGAAATTGTCACCCCATGAAAGCCAGTATCTTTAAGTCACCTAAATCCCTTTATTTTCTACTATCACTCAACATCTAAGTTTCCCAGATACCATAGGTTCTTCCTTCAAAAACCTCCAGAAGCTAAACAGACCACCAAAAGCTTACTTTCACTTCTGGTATTTCTCCTTTAGGACATCAAATTTTTTGAGACAGGCATAACATCTCTATGTCATGCGTTAGAATTCTACACAGCAACTTACACAAAAATCAATGCAGATAAAACAATGAGATGATTTCAGAACAAGACAAAATCCATCTCACTTTTCGATCACACTAGCAATATAACTTGTCTGAAATCAGAAAAAAAGCACTAGCATTAAAATATTGCTTTTCTGCAGTGCTTCATACTGCCTATCTACACAATTTCAAGGAGAAGGATAGAGCTGAGGGTAGGGACTGTGCTTAAAAGATACAAACAGAAGCCAGAACACAGGCTTTGCACCCACTCTGTTCTCAATATTTGTTGACGGATTTGATCAGGCTGTGATGAACACAGATGAGTGGTTTCCTCTCTGTATAGCAGTTTACAATGGACAGAGAACATTCCTATATATTCTCATCCACAAGGAATGCAAGAAAACTCAGTTAAATCCAATGTGACATCAGGCAATGAGATGTTGAAAAGAAAATGCTGCATTTCATAACATCCCTTCATGTCCACACCTAAATTAGCCTTAAAATCTCAGTTATCCAGTTATCCCAAATACCTAATCTCTCGTGCTTTGTACATGCTCCAATTTAAGGAGCATCTCCTATCCAACCTTGTCCACCAGGCCTCAAAGCAAATCTCTCTGAAGATACCTCCTTTCTTTTGCCAGAACATTTACAAGTGAAACACTGGAAACTATGGTACACATAAGTATTGAGAAATGTTTTTTTACTTTAGAGAAAAGGAGTGCATCAAAAATATTCTCAATCTTAGGAGCTCAAAACATTTTTTCAACATCTAGGGTTTTTTCTAATGGTAATTCCACTTTTTATTTTTTGAAAAACCTCCAGACTTCTCCCATAGCAGCCACACAATTATACATCCCACTAGTAATGTATAAGTGTTCCAATTTCTCCATATCCTTGACAACACTTATCTTTTTAAAAAATTAGCCTTAATTAATAATACAAAGGGGTTTCATTATATTTCCATGCATATATAAAAGCACTTTAATAAAATCACCCCTCTATTACTTTCTTATCCCTTTCCTTTTAAAAAACAATTTTAAACAGGTTTCATTAGTTATGAAAATACATGTAAGTAAAGTACTTCAATCGTATTTATCCTTCCCTTTCATTCTCCCATTTATTCCCAACCTGTAACAGTTTCCGTTTTACACTCCTGTCATTCCTTTTAGATTCCGCATTGAGAGAGAACATACAATGGTCGTCTTTCTCGGTCTGGCTTATTTTATTTAATGCGACAATCTCTAGTTTGACTCCTGTAAATAATGACCGTGTCTTTGGCAGGTTGGCCTTTTAGGACTTCTCTTTGTAGTAGCAACAGTTCAATGTTTACCAAAAGAAAGGAAATGGGTTGGGGCAGTAGGTCTGCAGCAGCCTATAAGATAAAATAGTATAGAATAGAGCAAGTAAGAAGGAAAAAAAAAAAACAAAAAAAAACCCAACAGAATAGAGACCACAAAAGGAAACAAGGAGCTCTGCTAAGGGTACCATAGCTGTTAGTTGGAAATTCATGGGAAACTGCACCACAGAAGCATCCCGAAAACAAGAAGCAGGTTATAACCTTCTCTGAGAGATCTTAGGAGGCTGGGAAAAACTAACCCTTGATGCATTCCTGAAATTCCAGAATCTCTCTCACTCTCTTTTTTTTTTTTAAATGGTAACAAAAATGTAGGCATCAACAGGCCTGGTCCTTGAAATACTGGGAACAAGTAAGGGGATTTCTCCATGATTCAGAGGCTTCACCCAGAAAGGAATTAAGACAACCAGAAAGCAATTGCAGCAAGTTAAGAATTGGCTTTCAATTTTCCTTAACTGGTGTACAAAACCATTTGGTCTTCTGTATTCTAACCCATTCTACAGATTAAGCTTCCAATTCTACTATTCCTTTCTTTATTAGTTAGGTTGATCTTAAGAAAAAAAAAATTAAGTCATTAAAAGCGTGGTAGAGTTGCAGTCATAAGTAACGTAAATTTCTTTTAAAAAAGTGTTTTAGACATGAAATTTGAACTCAAATGTTTATAACAAAATTAAGTGGAGACTCCCCATTATGATGAAAGACTTACATTTAAAAGATTAGTTAATATATATATAAGTTGCTTCGAGAAGAGTTTCTTGTTAATAATCTGACTCTTGTAAGCCAGTATTTCAAGTTGCTGTTTTCTTCCTTCCTTTTCTTCTTTTTCTGGTGGTACTGGGGTTTAAAGTCAGGATCTCTACCACGTGAGCTACTACCCACCTTCATATTGACATTCTACACACAAGTTTCTTTTTTAATACCAAAATTTTTTATTATCATATTATTGTTGTACTGGGTAGAGGAGTACATTGTGACATTTACAAAAGTTCTTATAACACATCTTAGTTGAATTCACCCCCCTCCATCATTCTTTATCCCCACTCCCCCAATTCCTGGAATGGTTTCAACAGGTCTCATTTTTCTGTTTTCATACACAAGTATACCACATTCACCCTTCTTCACCCTTTCCTTATGCCCTCCCCCCTCCTACTGGTGCCATCCCCCAGACAGGACCTGTTTTACCTTCCTGTTCAATATGCAAGTTTGTTTAAAGAAGTTTTTATTTTGATAAGAGCTTGACAGGAAGGAAATTTCACTTTTGGAGGAAAATATGAAAGAAACTATTTCCTTCTGTGTATGACAACCATTATATCTGTGAAGAGATTTGTTCAGTCCAACTTCTAAAAACGTTTTCTACATAAAGCTTTCCCAGATCACTGTGGGCTAAAAGATCTTTCTCTAATTCTACATTACACCTTTTACTGATATGAGTATTGAAAAAATTATCATGAAAAAAGTTGAATTCTACAAATCCCCCATACACAACAAAGGTCTTCAAACAGCTAAGTAGCAGGATTACAATGGAAGAGAACTCAGTATCAATGACATTCTAAGAAGTGTGACTAATAATTTAAGAATTCTTCTGGCCAGGCATGATGGTACATGGCTATAATCTCAGCTACTTGGGAGGCAGCGGTAGGAGGATCATGACCTGAGGCCAGCCTGGGCAGTTAGCTAAAGACCCTACCTGAAAAACAAAACTAAAAGCAAAAGGACTGGGGGTGCCAGCACAAGTGGTAGAGCACTGAAGCCCTTAGTCAATCGCCAGTATAGAATTAATTAATATATAAATAAAGAAATTCTTCTGGTGCCAATTACTAACTTCCAAGTTTATGGTCAAAGTTACCAGGTTTATACATTAATAACAGCACATTTACACAGCAGGATGTGTTCTCTATCAGGCCTTCAAAAGCACTGGCTACAGGAAGATTTTATTTTGGTTTTTCAAGTATGTACACAAAAGGGATAAGGGCAATGAGAGAAAAAAACCAAAGTCTGAAATCAATGTATTCTCCCTCAAACCAGGATGAGCTCAGATAGGAAAAAAATAACCAAAGGCAGCATTCCTGACAGTCATCATCAAACCTCTGGGGCCAGTGGCTCCCAAGCAAAGCTAGAGCTCCTGTTATGCAGAAACCCCTGTTCACCCACCAGCTCTTGGGTTTCCTCGCACCTATATGCTCCCCAATCAAGTCTTACTTTCTGCCCTCGCAGCAGAACACAAAGTAACTGCAAAATTGTCATTATTACAACCACTCAAGATATTACATAGATATTTAGAACTTAGAGAAAGCAAGCCAATTTCAAAACCAAACCCAACTCCCCTTCTCTTTGAAAACTTTTTAACCTTATTTTAACTCCAACACATCTGCTTCCTCCCTGAGGCTAGGAGCCTCTGGATGATCAGAACCTGCCCGATACCCTACACTCTAGCACAGCATGTTTTTTCATTTCAACATCAATGGATGGTTATGGAGCAACATAATTTCAATCCATATATAATTTTTCAAAAAGGAATGGATCTTATTTAATGAGTTTGAGTAAATTTAATATCCTTTAAAGCACAAAGCACTAAGCAACAGAAGAACTTAACTCTGGCTTGCTGAGACCAGCAAATGGAAGAAATGGGGTCATAGCCTGATTTTCCAGTTAAAGAATGAGCACTGAGCTAGCATTGGGGCTCAGGAAACAATACCCTACCTTTGGCATACTAAGTACTTTGAACTAAAGGAGAATGTAAGACTTAAAAGTCTCTCTGACCTTCCACCCTCCCTTCTCCTGCTTCCCTTTCTTCTCAAAGGCAAATCATAGAAATAAGAATGACTCTTTTCCAAGGTTGGTCACAGAAACTAGAAACCCTCTCCCCTGAAGCAAGTCATAAAACCTACACATATTACCCTAACCTTCCCCACTTTTCTGTGTGGTAGCTGGCCATAAAGAGTTTATGGCCTACCTTATCCAGTACTTTGTAAGACCCACATTCTGGTGGCTGGTGGGGTGGGAGGTGGGGGGGGTCCTCTCCCATACCAGAGAGGAAGGAAAACTACACAGAGAGTCAAAGAAGAATGTGGGCAGGCCTTGGTGGGCTCCCCCCTCAGTCTTATTACCATTGGATCAGACTTTTTGTCTAATCACAGTCTACAGAAGTACATTCTTCAAACCTAAGCATAAAAATGAACAGTTATCACTGGGTCTTTGGGTCTTCCTTTCTGAAGAACCTCATGTCACATAAAACATTCTGCTTTTCTCTTGTTAACTTGTCTCTTGCTATAGGAGTCTCAGCCATTCCTCTTATCACAGATGAAGATAGGTATAATACCTTTCCACCACTGTGCTAGCAATTACAGTTTTTTGCATTTTATGTGTATATATATATACACATTCGTAAGTATCTCTACTCTGTGCCAACCAACAAATGACAATTTCCAGTATAATATGGTCAATCAAGGAGGAAGACAGCATGTTGACAAACGTGGTCAGGAAGCTAAAAAAACTTATACCTCCATTTCCTCTATAAAGACATAAAATAAGGTGAGAGAAGTTCCGTGAAGGTGCAAAATAGTTCTGTGGAGGAGGAAGGCAATTATAAGACCTAAGGAACTCTGATCACCTACCCACCCACCTGCCTGACCAGACCATGGAACCAAATAATAAACTGTGCAGTTCCTGCCTCTGATGCTCAGCCTCAAGAAAGACCATCCAGCACTTGAGAGGACTAACCAGCAAAGGATTAGGAGTTCACAGCATTGCAGGACTCACAGTACCATGCATAGGATCAAGGCTGGACAGGAAAGGAATGCAGGCCTTTAAAGATAGGAGAGAAAAGCAATGGTGTCTCCAAGAGATCAAGGAATAAACACATTCAGAATAAGTGAATGAAGAAGTTGAAGTCTGATTCTTTTAAATGTTGGATGTAGAGCAATTCCCAACAGGTTTGGTGAATATGGAGCCGGAATTCAATCCAAATCCAGATATGATATGAAAGCTCAGGCACTCAACAGCTGCCTCCAAAGTCATGCGTATACTGGGAGTGGAGGAAATCAAGGAGCTTTCCAGGAGAGCCCAGAATATAAGCTTCAAAGAAAAGGTGGCTTTGAATGCGGATGAGGGTACAGCAGGGGTCCAGCCAAAGAGAGGTGGAAGAGCACCCGTATCAACATGGGTTCTGCCCAAATGGCCATGAGCCCAAAGGCTCCCAAAGAAGTCTCTGGTGTCTGAATAGGAACCATAGTCTTTAATATGGCCTCATCCTCACTTGTACAGCTCTGTGGAGCACAGGGCTCGGCTCGGGCCACAGGATGCTTCCTTGGAGATCAAAGTCCCAGTCCTCATTAGGGCAATTAGCTCTGTAATGTGAACTACACTCCAAGAATGACATTTTCTCCTTTCCCTTTTCCGTCCTGTTAAGTTTCCACTTGCGTCAGACATCAGAACTACAATTCCAAGATGACAATGACCACCTCCTTGATGTGTGGCAGTCAACAGTCTAAACAAAGCAGAAGGCAATCATCTGTACAAAGTGATCTGAGGAAAGCTGTTTTTCCTTTCATGGACTCGATTGCCAGGAATACTGGACAATTTCAGGCCACTTCCACTAGTAAGAGCTATAATTTTTTTTTTTGCCCCCACCCCCTCCCTTACCACTCACTCCACCCCCTCCCTCTCCCCTCCCCCAATACCCAGCAGAAACTATTTTGCCCTTATTTCTAATTTTGTTGTAGAGAGAGTATAAGCAATAATAGGAAGGAACAAGGGTTTTTGCTGGTTGAGATAAGGATAGCTATACAGGGCATTGACTCACGTTGATTTCCTGTGCGTGGGTGTTACCTTCTAGGTAAGAGCTATAATTTTAAGGAGGATACTTTCTTGATCACAAGACTCCTGTAATCACAGTAGCTGACAAACCATCCCCATAGAATATGGTACCCTCAGAAAAGACGATAGCATGAGTGACAAGCTTTTAGTATGAAAAGAGAAGAGACCTTGAAGATCTTTTTTCAAAAAGTGTTAAAAGGCACTCAATCAGTCAACACCAGCTGAATGAACTCTGGTATTATAAATCTAAAGAAATTAAAATTTTTAAATTGTACTGCTTCTGACCTCAAAGTGAAAAAGGTCAGACAACTAACTTCAAAGATGCTCTGTGAAAGGCAGCTATTCATTGGAGAAAAAGCTCTTGCTTATGTAGCTGATAGATGAATCTTTCACTTAATGTCCCAGAATAAAAGCCATACTTCACCTCTGTTGGTAACTTGAAATGACTATGAGCAAGGCTCTAACCTCCCCAGGTCTTACCTTTATTAGGATGGGAGTCCTTAATACCACGTAGTTTTTTGGGTTTTTAAAATCTTCTTCCAACACAAGAGGCCACAAATAGCCAAGGCAATACTCAGTCAAAAGAACAATGCTGGAGGTAGGTCACAATACCTGACTTCAAACTATATTACAAAGCAATAACAATAAAAACAGCATGGTACTGGCACAAAAACAGACATGAAGACCAGTGGAACAGAATAGAGGATCCAGATATGAAGCCACAAAACTATAACCAACTTGTCTTTGACAAAGGAGCTAAAAATATATGATGGAGAAAAAGCAGCCTCTTCAACAAAAACTGCTGGGAAAACTGGTTAGCAGTCTGCAAAAAACTGAAACTAGATCCATGTAGATCACCCTATACCAAGATTAACTAAAATGGATCAAGGATCTTAATATCAGACTACAAACTCTAAAGTTGATACAGGAAAGAGTAGGAAATACTCTGGGGTTAGTAGGTATAGGTAAGAACTTTCTCAATGGAACCCCAGCAGCATAGCAACTAAGAGATAGCATAGATAAATGGGACCTCATAAAACTAAAAAGCTTCTGCTCATCAAAAGAAATGGTCTCTAAACTGAAGAGAACACCCACAGAGTGGGAGAAAATATTTGCCAGCTACACATCAGACAAAGGACTGATAACCAGAATATATAGGGAACTTAAAAACTAAATTCTCCCAAAACTAATGAACCAATAAAGAAATGGGCAAGTGAACTAAACAGAACTTTCTCAAAAGAAGAAATTCAAATGGCCAAAAAACACATAAAAAAAATGCTCATCATCTCTAGCAATAAAGGAAATGCAAAATAAAACCACACTAAGACTCCACCTCACCCCTGTTAGAATAGCCATCATTAGCAACACCACCAACAAGAAGTATTGGTGAGGATGTGGGAAAAAGGAATCCTCTTACACTGTTGGTGGGAATGTAAACTAGTACAACCACTCTGGAAAAAAATTTGGAGGCTACTTAAAGAGCTAAACATTGATCTGCCATTTGATCCAGCAATACCACTCTTGGGGATATACCCAAAAGACTGTGACACAGGTTACTCCAGAGGCACCTTCACACCCATGTTTACTGCAGCACTATTCACAATAGCCAAGTTATGGAAACAGCCAAGATGCCCCACCACCCATGAATGGATTGAGAAAATGTGGTATCTATACACAATGGAATTTTATGCAGCCATGAAGAAGAACAAAATGTTATCATTCACTGGTAAATGGATGGAATTGGAGAACATTATTCTGAGTTAGGTTAGCCTGGCCCAAAAGACCAAAAATCGTATGTTCTCACTCATATGCGAACATTAGATCAAGGGCAAACACAACAAGGGGATTGGACTTTGATCACAAGACAAAAGCGAGAGCACACAAGAGAGATATGAAGATGGGTAAGACACCTAAAAAACTAGCTAGTATTTGTTGCCCTCAACACAGAGAAACTAAAGCAGATACCTTAAATGCAACTGAGGCCAACAGGAGAAGGGGACCAGGAACTAGAGAAAAGGTTAGATCAAAAAGAATTAACCTAGAAGGTAACACACACGCACAGGAAATTAATGTGAGTCAACTCCCTGTATAGCTATCCTTATCTCCACTAGCAAAAACCCTTATTCCTTCCTATTATTGCTTATACTCTCTCTACAACAAAATTAGAGATAAGGGCAAAATAGTTTCTGCCAGGTATTGAGGGGGTGGGGGGAGAGGGAGGGGGCAGAGTGGGTGGTAAGGGAGGGGGTGGGGGCAGGGGGGAGAAATGACCCAAGCATTGTATGCACATATGAATAATAAAAAAATAAATAAATGAAATAAAATCTTCTTCCAGGTGATTCTAATGTACAGCAGCTAGCAACACTTACCACATATGCTGGGCTCTACTCTGAGCACTTTTAGCATGTCTGTGGTCATTCCATCCTCACCTCCATCCTCTGAGGAAATTGCCATCAGTCTCCATTCTGCAGAGGAACAGTCACAGAGCCTTGGTGTTTACCCAGGCAGTCTGGCTTCAGAGGCTGACCATGTAGTCTCTATACTATGTATCCTCTTTTGGATAAAAATGAGAGAGACGAATTGCCAGGGGCAGAGAGAACCAGTCAAGTACAAGTAAAATTTCCCAAAAGGAAAAAGAAAACGTTTGGATACACACACACACACACACACCACCCCCAATACTCGATGTCTGAAATCTATCTTGAAAAATAACCTGCCTGCATTGACATATCTATTGTTGAGTCCCTCGAGTTTGCTAGGCATTCAGCTCAGCTATTTCAACTACAGTGTTGTGACCTGGAGGCACCATGCCACATAATACATGGTAAATGAGCACGCTCCTGAGTTCATCACTCACTGGGGAAGATCATTTCAGGCAGAGACCTTTGTGTCATATGGGCAATGCTTCTATTCCTAACACCCATTTATCCTCTTATGTTAAAGAAGAACACAAAAAGACATTCTATTTCTCACTGAGTGAACTGTATGATACTGATTACAGGTGGGGATATGGTAAGGAATGGTCCTATGCCTTCTATTATTTCTCTGGGCACAGCCTAATAAATTTAGTAGGGTTTTAACCTTGAACATCAAGCTCTAAATTAAATTACAGCATCACCTCTCCCCAAAGCTAAAGCAAGTATTAGCATATGCACTGCTGTACTCTCATCTGATATTTGTAAGGGAAACAATTTTTGGCCAGACATTTGGTTGCAGGAGGTCATTTTTAAAGGGGATTGCCACTGGGCCTATGAGAAAGATTGCATAAGCATACACAATGGCTTTATTTCTTAATTAACTCCAACTGCCCCCAAATGGGGAATACCAAAGCTCCAGACAATGAAAGTCAAAGACAAGTCATACTTGGAAACAAAAGCCAAATGTAGTAAGTTTTTTTTTCTTAATGCCAACAAATTCAGGTTTTAATATTAACATATCCAGTCTCAAAGAAAGATGAGAAAGATAAAAGGGGCCATCCAAGGTGGGAGTTTGTAATTTTGGGTCCCACAGAGTGCGTTAGGTATCAATCTGGACCCTCGAATTAGAATGCTTGTAAATGGTTAAGTAAAAATTATGATTACAAAGAAAACTAATTATACTGCAACACAGACATCAAAGTACTTAAAAAGTAATCCTGGTGTTGTACTGTGTGCCTAACACATAAACAAGGCAACAGCTAACTTTGAAATTTTTTAAAGCAATTATGAGTACAAATATTTTAAATTGTCTCTAACAGTATGATACAAAAATCTGTGACTTCTATGCGACAAAGCCACAGGTGCTAATATCGTGTGGGGTTTTTTTTTTTGCTCATTTTCATGACTGAAGCAAAGGCTAGAGGTTAGTGAAAACAAAGTTGGCTTTTTTTTTTTGGTTGTTCCACATACCCAAGTTTCACAGTCCACCTCCCACACAGTCTAACCAGTGAGGGACCCTGACCCAGAGGATCACACTCAGATGTGAAAAGGCTGTTCTAGTACCTCAGGTGCTTCAAAAGAAACACAGGCTCAGCTTCATCCCACTCAAAACCCCTGAAACCTATAAAATTTAACAGACCGGCACAACTGAGCAGGATTAGATACTCCTCATGTGCACCACTGCTGGTAATCACATGTCAAGTAGTCTATAAAAGTTCTATGTAACAAGCAAGTTCATCACCACCAAACTACTAACTCATCTGTAATCATCGGGCCTGGCATTGTAGGAGAAAGACCTTTGGAAACTTCTACTGGGAAAAATATAAAAATGGAAAAGCCAGGTCTCACATTAGGAACAAATATATTTTATATACTGTGGATTTTCTTGTTGCTCTCACTTTTTAAAAAGTATTTATGGCCTGGCAAATACAGTCTCTAAATTAACTGGATCAGGCCTCCTAGTAAGTACCCAACACTCAGCCTCTCCTGCTCCCCTGCCTCATACTGTCAGGTCATTTCCCAGCTGCATGTCCTAAATCAGGGGATGCCCATAGGAAGATAAATATAATTCAGAGTCTAAAATACACGAACTTACATTGGGTCAATGCCAATTTCTCATGGATCTCGGGTAACTGAGATGGGTTTTGTTTGCTGGTTAGGAACTACAACAGCAGCTACAGGACCAAAAGACTTTCTAAACTAATAAAATTACTTAAGTCTGCCCTATGATTTCTGCTATGGTAGCAGCAAAATCTCCCAGAAAGACACAGCCTTGTGCTGTTCTAGAAGAACAAGAATGATAGCTCTGAACTAAACTGAAGTCACTCAAACACAACCCAACAGCAAAAACCACTCCAGCTGAATTGTGAATTACAGAGTAAATTTTAGGTGTGGAAGTAACAAACGTTATTTTTAGGAATCCCATAAAACCTTACTCAAACCTATGAAGTTCATATGTGACATGTGAAAGCATAGTACATACCATGTATGAACATCAGATTTTTTTTCTCTAAAACCCACTGAAAGATTCAATTAAAGCCCTTAGTAAGTCTACAGTGAAACCTTTGAATCACCAATTCTATCATCACTTCTCGTAACACACACACACAGAAGGTATGAGATACCTCTCAGACCTAAGGAACTGAGCCAGTTATCATGACAGCACAGGAAACCACACATACACACAAAGATCACTTTCCCTGGAGATGAGAGCATGGGGTGTTCAGAAGCTACAGTTTTCCAACAGAAGAATGCCCCTTATACATTTCTTATATATGTAGCACAAAGTTGTTTCCGAAATGTAAGTGTGTGAGGTCCAAATGCTGCCCTTTAAGGAAAAACAGTCCAATTAGAATCCAGTGGAAGACAGGACACATGTTTTTTGAATGGTTTTGAATTAGCCACAGTCGATGTGAAACTGTTCTACATGTAATGAAGATGTTGCACAGATGTACTAAGTTTTCATGGTCTCAGCAAAACATCTTTTCTGGTACAGCAAAATATCTGAGTCTGCAACAAAGATGGGTATGGAGAATAATTTCCCAAATATCCAAATCTTGTTTTTATGGAGTAAAACTTTTCAAGTCCCTTCTGCCTTCTCACAAACCTAATGAAGCCCATATTTCAGATGTTAATAATTCCTTGAAAATCATAAAACCCCAATACTGCCCTATTTAGACTTCTATCATGCCTTGTTGGTTCCTTGTTGATATAATAAATTTGTTACAGGTAGAAGTCCTTTAGAAGGTCCAGAAACCCACAGATTTGCCTGTGTTTAACTGGCTCCTAGCCCCTAATGAGGTAGTCTCATTTTCATCCAAAAAAGGAGGCATAGGCTTATTTTATTCCAGGAGTTTGTGAAATAAATGCCAGCCATAGAAACTGCAGAGGTGGACCTATCTGCAGACATCACCTTTAGTCTTCATAACAACATCAGGCAGAACTATAATTATCCTCTTTGGAAAGATAAGGAAACTGAGACTTAGAATCTCCAGGCTGTTCCAGGTCACACCTTAAGCCCTCACTTCCCTTCCACCACTAGGGATAAGTCACATACAAGAACCTTGCCTTGCACCCCATACCTTGGATTCTAAGAAAAATGATGTACAACAAGAAATCTGTCCTATACGGTATGGAGGCTAAAGACAGCGTTTAGGCAAAATTGTAGCGTTGTTCTGGTAATCTGCTTTTATTTAAAACTACATTGCCATGTACTCCTAAACACATTCACTTTTTCTTCTGAAAGGTAAGCTGTTTGCCAGAATCCTAAACAGGCAATCACAAAACAATCTAGCCCTGCACCACTTTACTTGGGAAAATGATCTGAATACCCACTTCAACTGCTTCAAGTGACTCACAAATCTGCTTCTCCCCTGTTTTGCCTGTGCTACTACTGTGCTTCATTTCCATCCTGAAGAAATGCAAATCCACTGTGTGAAACTAAACTCTTCTCCTCCATCTCCAAAGTCCACTCACCATCTGTGGTCCAGGCTGTTCAGAGCACCACCAGCCTCAAAGCCTTTTCATCCTCATCGCCTCCTTGTTTATCTGTTGAACAGCCAGAGGACTGCATCTGGCCAGTGCCATCTTCTCTTCACTCCTTGTCTGCCACTCTGAGAAAGTGCTCACCATCCTCTTTCCAGAGCCTCCAGGCTGATTTCTCTAAGTTTAGGCAGAGGCATGCTTCAGAATTACCCTGAGGTCTTGCTAAGACACAGACTCCTGGGACCCAACCCCAGAGCTTCTGATTCCTGTGTCTGGGGTACAGCTGAGTTTGCATCTCTAATGATCCCCAGCTCCTTGGGGTCCACACTTCCAAGAACCACCTTCCTCTCCTCACATGTCACACAAACTTTACTTGATTTTTTCATCATGGAGCTGCATAGCCCTTACAAAAATCTAAAAATCTAGGCCTCTAATAACTAAGCTTGGAAAGTTATACTTGACATTCACCTAG
The DNA here is from genome assembly GCF_047511655.1 of Castor canadensis. Lineage (NCBI taxonomy): Eukaryota > Metazoa > Chordata > Mammalia > Rodentia > Castoridae > Castor > Castor canadensis. The sequence goes on along the minus strand of NC_133389.1, from coordinate 113,555,067 downwards.
GACCTACATCCTGTTAGGCTGCCGTCAAAACAACCCTGCACTTGTATTGCCCCCAAATGAACAATTTTATAAGGCATAGGGAATGACACATTGGATTTTCATAAATATTGGAAGAGAGGCTGTTCTTAGACAAACTTGTTACTAAAATATGATGGAAAAGGGGAAACATTAATGGGGGGAAGGGCACGTCCTCAGAATAGGGCAAAAAGAGAGACCCACAAGGAAATAAAAATAAGGTTCATTTTGGTACAGCATAAACATGTCCAAATCCATCCTCAAGATCAATTTAACAGAAGAAAACTTTAGATTTTTTTTTTTTAAGATAGCATAAAGTATTAACAAAGCGAAGTATACCCTACCCTTACAAAGTAGAGCAGGCAATTTGAGTAAGGGCCAAATGAATGGAAGCTGCCAGAGCCCGGGGTCTTATTATCCAATAAGGTAGCATTACTAAGTGGTGTGAAAATGAGGCCTTCCTCTTGCAACACGCACCCCAAATGGTTTAAAGGCTGCTCAGTAACTGCCAGCCATGGGAAGACTTAGGCCTGCACTTCTGAAGATGATTCTGTTTGAAGCTGCCTTCCCACACCTACAAACCATCTTTTTTGTAGATCATATCCTGCTCTGTTCTAAACAGTTTTACTAAGCACTGTGTATACTATCTTTATTAATAAGGTCTTTATTTGAAAGTCTTTTCTGCCTTTACTACTGCCTGCATGTGACCAATTCAGTTAGCATGAACATTACAAATCTAGGAGAGTTTATATTTTTCACACACAGTCATTTATAAACAAAGAAGAGAGGCTCATCTGAGCTGGCCAATTCTCAATTCCCACAACTAAACAGAACTAACTTGTCTCTGAGTTTTAAGATACTGTCCTTCATACCATCTCATTGATTCTCATAAAAATCTTGTAAGGGCAAAAGGCATGATCCCACTGTCCTTGTCTCAGGTCACACAGCCAATACACAATGAAGAGACGACCAGGGCTTGAACTCAGTTGAAGCCTTAAGTAACAAAGACCACACTTTTTCATCTTTAGCACCTGCCTTAATCCATTTTCTGTTGCTATTACAAAATATCTGAGTCCCAGTAATTTAAAAAGGAAAGAAGTATATTGAGTTCATTCTTCTGGAAGCTAGAAGTCCAACATTAGGCAGCAGCATCTGGAGAGCACCTCATACTGCATCATAATGCAGAGAAAAAGGAGGAGGAAAAGCCAACAAGTGTTCAATTCATAATACACTCTTATAGTAACTAATCCAATTCCCTTTTAACCTGCATTAATTCCCCTTTAACAACCTAATCACCTCTTAGAGGTCCTACCACCTCTTAACACTGTTATGTTGGGGACCAAATTTCAACAAGACTTTTGGAGGGGGACAAACCATATCCAAATCATAGCCATGCTCATTTCATAAGAAAAAATATCTTGACAGATGAAAATTTGAGTAAGACCCAGCTCTTGCCCTCAAAGTCAACTAACTTAACAGAGGTCTAAAACAGCACTATAGCATTTTAGAAACAGAGCAAGACAGGGTGGCACAATACCAGAAGCAAAGGCTTTAGAGTCAGGCAGACGAATCCTTGAGTTTAAATCCCACTCCACTACCCTCTACTTGCCCTTTGATCCTAGGCCTGTACTTACTGTCTCTAACCCCTAGATAACTCCAAATAGTTGTGAAAAATAGAAATAATATATTACAAGTGCCTAGGACTATGTCTGGCATTATATGTGTGAAACAAATGGTCTTAATTGTCCCATTTTACCTGCTTATATAGACCCACCTGTAAGTTCTAAAACTCATAATAACTGAAGGTTGGTACAATAACTTTGATATCTTTCTTTTTCTAATTTAAGATATTAAAATGGTATTACTTAATTACCAATCAAAGTATAGGGATGACTGAGGGAGAGAAAAGGATGAGTCACAAATTCCTGGCTTCAGAGACAGGGTAGAAAGTAGAGCCAAACACCAAAATGGGAAAAGCTGACAGAAACATCAGCGTGAAGGGTTTGGAGTGGGGCAGGAAGCAGGTGATAATTAGGGAGGAAATGAGTTCAGTTCAGATATCCTGAGTTAAAAGTACCTATGAGTCATCCAAGTAGAAATGTCCAAAAGATTGAGATGAGGGTGAACTCAGAAAGCTTAGGGGGTCATTATCATGTGGGTGGTGGCAGAAGCCGGAAGTACTGAATTCCTCAAAAGGCCTGAGCAGACTAAAAGAAAACCACCAAGGATGAACTTGTCCTGCAGACACAGCAGGACTCAGGAGAAAATGAGAGAAAGAAAAGCAAGACAGTCAGGAATGTGCAAAGAAATCCCAGGGAGAAGATTTTCAAAGAGGAATACTCAGGAGCATTCAGTGTTACAGGAAAGTCTCCTCAGGGGCTACAAAGTGACTACAGGGTTCAACAATCAGAGGCCATTTGTGACCATAACAAGAGCAACTTCTGTTAAGGCAGTGGAAAACAGATGATAGGCCATCCATAAGTTCACTCTGAAATTAAAATTCTCTAAAACTAAAACTCAGCATTCTCCAGTCCCCCGAAATTAATAAAACCTCAGACAACAATGGGTTGCAAGGTTGTCTTTCACAGAAAGGGAATTTGCAAAAGAGAGCGAAAAAGAAAAAAAGCGCAAAATCATTTAACATGATCTTTGCTCTTAAGCTCCTATTTAGTTCCTGATGTTGATTCCAGCGAAGGAGAAAAATCAACTAATTCCTTGGCTCACAAAACCTGGAAGAGAAAAAAACCAACAGCTTACTAATAAATAAATTTCCTGTCCAACTGATCTCTAAGGGCAATACACTTGAATTGCTACTTCAATGTTAGTTGAGAAATGTATTGCCACAGGTAGAAAGGCTTGATTTGCAAATCTCTTGCAAAGTTCCATTTAAGCAGGTTTTCACCTGGATTTCTAAATAAACGAAACTCATGCTGAATTTAGTAAATTACTCTTCCATCATTTTTCTCATTCTTTGTACAGTTATAATAATAAAAACTGTTTTTTCCATGCAATTTTAAGTTATAAAATAGTTCTATCACACATATTATATAGCACAACAAGGAAATGTTTGGCTTGGCAGTATACACTGGTTAAACTAGTTAGTGAAGTTCAAAATAATTCTCCCAAACATCTGCTCAGGCTACAAAAGCATTTTTTGTTTTTAAGTCAACTCCACATACAAATATTTCTTTTAAATTAATGTTTTCCAAATATTCATATCTAGAATAGTCATTCATATACAGCAAAAGGTCTGAATATTTGAGAATTCTGAGATATGTTCCTCTAAAAATACCACTTACTCTTTGTAGGTATTCTTTGGATCTTTTGATCACTAATCTGATATGTTGCTATCAGTCTTACCTATGGACACACACCATCACCTTTTGTTAAGCCTTAAAAACACATTTGGCAGTGACTTCTCCTACCTCAATTTTTAATACAGCACACTAGAATTTTTAACACTCCAAAGGAGATTCTGATAGGCACTCCATTGCCATACCCCTGCTGAGAAGCTCTGCCTTTTTGGCAGAATCCCCTGCAAAGTTTGGGGAGCAACATAGCCATTTACGGCTACATTCCTTATGGCTAAGCAGGGAATACTAGGAAGATGAGCACAGAAAGTGAAATCCCACTGGCAAGTCACACAGGGCAGGTGGCAGTGCACATATCACATGGACGTTTCAACAACCCACAGAGATCTGGAAGCAGCTTTAACCCTAACCCCCAACTCCTATAGAGGATTATTTTCATCACCCACAGAGAAGGATCCCGGTCAGAGACTTCAGTGCCCCCAATAAACCATTCTGTACCAGATGTTCAGGGGATCCCTGCTGGTACCTCATGCAGACAGCTGAGCATAGCTGACATTAGTCCTCTTTGCTGCACTCACCTAATATCGGGTTGGAGGCCCAGTCTCAGCAATTCTATCTTTAAAGTTAAGCAGGGAATTCCTGAGACCTACTACATACTACCTACTGGAAAAAGGAAATGTAAATAGAAAGATGATCAAATGAAAGACCTCACCAATAGGAGCCTCAGCTTCCCCTCAACCTCTTGAAATACGTATTTTGATTTCACAATTCACACATAGACTGCAGTGCAGGAAAACCATAGCATAGGTTTAGAGATTTTCTTAAAGTTCCTAATGCCACACAACTAGAAAATCCTTCTTGAAACCCCAGTGGGGGAGGGCTGCTTCAGATGGAGTTAATAGGACAGAGTATAGACAGGGCAAGAGACGACCAAAGCAAACTTTAACAGACAGGATCCCAAAAGTCAACCTATGAAGAGCATTTGAAGTAAGGCAGTTGTAAACATTCCCTTATTTGTCTCCAAGAAGCCAGAAGGAGGCTTATATTAAACCTGACAAAGTTATCATGGGGATCTAGGGGCAGGTGAATGACAGTGATATAGAAGAGATAACCAGTTTAACTTTATTAAAAATTTGAAGTTGGCACAATGATGCTTGCCTTTGGTCCTAGCTATTTGGGAGGTTGAGGTGGGAGAATCACTCGAGCCCAAGAGTTCAATTCTAGCCTAGGCAACACAGCAAAACTGTTTAAACAAAATAATGAAACACTCAGTTGTATTTCTAGGTATATAAACTACCAGACACCATAAAAAGATGAAAAATTCAGAAATGAGCACAAGTCTATAAAATTAGAAAAGCTTTAAAAGGATCTACTAAATCTTCCATATTATTAAGAGTTTAACAGTAAGATGCTCTTTGAATAAATACCTGCTTCACTTTCCAAACCCTCAGAATTTTCAGAAAATACCCTATCTGAGAACACACGGGTGGTCAGAATGTAGATTCTGCATTAGCACATCTCCCTGCTCTTGCTCACCTCACCTCACCTCACCCCACCCCGGGCTCCACTTGACTGCAACAGAGAATGGCTGTCTCACTCACTCTGAGCACCTGGAAAGTTCCTCCAGACAAGTCGAATGCAGAAGGCTGGCAAGAGAACCGGAAAAAAAGAAACCATGTCAGTAGGCTCACCCCACGGGATAAGCAGCACAGAGTTTATAAAGCCAGCCCTGAGTGCCGTGAAAATCCCAAAGCAGCAATGAGGGAGAGGCGAAGACATCAACAAGAACATACACTCAGGTCTGGGAAAAGGAGGGCAGCTAGTGACCAACAGACTCAGTGCTTCCCCGGCACCCTCTGTGCAAGCTGATGTGGAACACTGGAAGCCCTGTGTCTTGGGCAAGGTACTAGAAGTGTCTGCTTTACTCCACTACCCCAGGTTCTCTTTGTGTGATGTGAATGGGTTTGCAGCCCAATCCACAGAGAAGTGTTTTCACTTTCAAGGTATAAGATAATGAGCCAAGAGCCACTCAGACCCTTAAGGTGCAGAGTCCTCCTGACCATCTATCTCCTTTCTGCATTTCCTGTTTCACTCTTCCTGAGTCTCAGCTCTCTAAGCTCACCATTCCCAAACATACCTCATTCTGAAATGCCTCTCTCCCACTCTCAGGATTAGTCATCCTCCAGACACAGATCAAATACCACCTGCAGACCTATCCCACCCCCACAGAACTTCCCCCATGCTTCCTCTACACTCAAGATACCTGGCTGCTTAACTGTGTGTTAGCGTTTGTCTCCTTGGACCTTGCCCTCTTCTCCTACCATTTTCTCCAGGGCAAGTGTGACCTGCCACTACTCTCCTGCTCTTCTCACAAGTAGAGACAGATGGATGCTCAGTGCATGCTTGCTGCCTGGATTCCCACGAGGTTCCCCGTGATTGACCTTATATCTTTGGGAAACATTCTTGTTGCTGCTACCACTAGCCTGGAAAATATTAATTTTCAAGGATGCTGTCCATTTTCAAACACACCAACAACCAGGCTCTGTTGCATGTCAAATCCCCTCACAGCAATGGCATCGTGTGTAGTCACGTTTAGACCAACACAACCACCTTGGCAGGGCACAGGTTACTGATAGGTTTGTGCATGCAGAGGCTGGGTGGAGGCCTTTTCTTTCCTTTAAGTCTGTATAATGAGGAGCTAGAAGACATGCCCCACCCCTTTACCCACCAGGACTTCAAAGATGGGAACAGAATGCAGGAGCTTTTCTCTGGAAGGAAACCAGGAATTGATCAGGGGTCAGCTCTGATCCCTACCACCCCCATTCAAAGACAGCTAAGATCTCATTGGAGCAGAACGCAGAACAGAACCCTCCAGAGGCCAGATGGTCACCCCCATATCAAATACCCTCAAAAAGACCTCAGCTCATGTTCAGTGACAGCACACAAATGCTGTGGGGCTTCTGATCACCCAGGCTGTACCTACACTGGACAAGAGTTCACTGGCATCATATTCAAGCATTCACTCAGGACAGCACCACCTGGTGAATAGCAGCTCAAATACCCAGGATGTCCTCCTCTGTGCACTGAAGGCTATGGAAGCCAGGAACAGCTCATCTCCCAGCTGCTGCAAATTCTTCAGCCAAGCCCCCTTTCACACTGCACACCTCCACAGAAAAGGCAGGCTTCTTCTGTGGCAGCCCCACACCCACAGACAAGTATCAGATAATGTTCATCGAGGCTCACTGCCAAAAAGACCCTCTGCCCCAGGTGGGGGTCCCATGGATGTCTGTGTCATTCACATCAGACCTCAACAGGTTATGTACACACACACTTGTTCTCTGGCCTCTGCCCCTCCCAGAGCAACCCATTTGTAACACTACTTCTGTAAGGGCCAGGGAAAAACATCCTTTCTGAATTTAAGACTACTACAAAGGCACCACTAGAAATTACAGAGGTCCCAAGGGAAAACAGCTTCCTGTGAGAAGAGGACTGTCCTTACTGCCTGTTTTTGTGGTGATGAGATCACACAGTTTAGATTCTGTATTTGGTCCTACATGGGTTTTAAGGGCCTTATTCCATAATTACAGAAAGGAAAAACGGAGGTCAATGAGACCAGAATAATTCTGGTGTTTGAGAAGTTACTATAACTACAGTCAGATTGCCTACTGAACTCAGAAGAAAAAGTATGCCTTAAGTTTTCATTTTTTTCTGTTCCTCAGAACCAGTTTTGGATTAGAAAAAAAACCTCCATCCAAAGATCTTTGCAATACACAAACCAATACTTAGGTCCAAAAAAGTTTTGAAAAAACAAGCATTGCACCAGAGAATTTTCTCATGTAAAACATAAAATTTGACAAAACATGCCTACTGGAGGAATTTTCATGGAAATTAAAACACAAAACTATAGAGGTTAGCTGAATGAGGACACCAGCTACTCTTCACTACCCTTTTATTTTCAGATCTAATTTCCAATTGACTCCTTAAAAAAGAATCATTAGTGCTTATCTCCTGGTCACCACTTTCAAGAAGGAACAGAGAGACTTCAAAGTTGTTTATCCAACAGAAATAAGTATTCACCAAAAAACTGTTTTTGCTCAAATATTATCCTAAGAACCTGGCACTAGGCCTGCTCAGACCACAAGACAAAGACTACTGTATGTGTTCATGAACAAAGCATGTCATCATCGGTACCATGTGACAATGTACCAATCCTCCGGCAGCTCTGAATGTGAGGCCCAGAAAGGTTCAACAACAAGGATGATGACCACTCAGGGACTACCAGCTGATCTGAGCTCATGAAGCAGTTCATGTCAGTTGCACCAGGGAAAACAAAACCAAGGCAAATTAAAGGAAAAAAAAAAAAAACTCTTATTTTTGTATTTTCATTTTGAATTCTGGTGCTTAATAAAGACCAGACTTCAGTAACAGAGAAAGATACAGAAGAAGAGACTTATGTCAGGCATTTGGGGCTTCATTGGCAAACAGCTTTTTATTTTTTTATATGGGGGTGGTGTCTCACTATGTTGCTCATGTAGATCTCAAATTTTTGGGCTCAAGTGATCCTCCAGCCTCAGCCTCCCACGCAGCTGGAACTATAAATGTGTACCACCATACTCAGCTGCAGAGTATTACTGAAAATATCTATTTCCACGTCAATCTTGCAAGACTTCCACTCACTTGAGACAGGGTGTATTTCTTGTCCTTTGAGGGGTGGTTAGGAAATATTTATGCTTCTAAAAAGTTTGAAGGAGGGGAAACAAATGGATCAGGAAAAGAGAGACAGAGGCAAGTGAAGTAAATACCAAGGTGATAATCACTGGAATAGGTGCAGGATGTGGCCTGAAGGAGAAGACAAGAGTGGGAACAGAACTGGTCTTTCCCTAAGAAAGCCCTACATGGCACCTGTCACTAAATTTGGTTGCTCTGGCAGGTGGACATAAGGGCAATAGTTGCAATCCACAGCTCATCTGTACAGAACATCCCTACCCTTGGGTGTTTATTCCGTGAGACGTGACAATACCTTGATGGTTTTCGTATGTGAAGAATCTACTAGGCCACTGTGTTTATCACTGTGATTAAGGGTGAGGGAATAGGACTACTAGTTCCAGCTGAGTTGCGAATTCAGCTGTCATTCCTATGGTTCCTTAATTCTTAGGATTACATGCTCTTTAGGTGTCTCTATCTAAGAGTAACAAGCATTTGGCTGTTCAGCTTGGCTGTCTCCTTCCCGATTCCTGTTTTTCCTGGGGAATTAATTATCTTTGCCTTGCTAATCCCTTACTAGTTTCACACCTGTACCAGAGTGACCTGGGTCATTCTCAGGCCCTACCCCAAACCACAGGCAATCACCACACCCACAGCCCAAGAGACTGCATTTCAATCAAGCACACACAGCAGTCACAAACCCTCATTAATTCTCCCTCTGAAATGGGTTCCCCACACGTGATAAGTCTCTCCCTAACCTCTGCCACTTCCTAGCTGTGGTTTCATGAACTCACCCTCCTTCTCCTGAGTCTCCCAATCAGATGTCTCCAATGTAGATAGCATGCTCCTTTACTCAAATGCCACGCAGTCCAAAGTTCCTGACTCAAATCACTGCTCTGAAGTTACACCAGATGCAAAGACATTCTTTCCACATGCTAGTTTCAGGTCTGCTAGTTCTCTTCCCCAGCAATACACTAAGCTTCTTGATAGCAGGAGTCCATGTCATCATTAGAAATGTTCCATGGGTCTCAAGGTATCCAGAAAGTGGTTAACTAACAGAATAAGCCCTTGTCTCTGTCTTAGGTTTCCCTCCTTTCAGTCACCTTCTCATTTTCCCTCAGAAAACTTTCATTTTCTCTTTTCCATAACACAGTTGATTTACCCAAGGGTGAGAGAAATGATTTAGCTGCTAGTGGAAAAAAACTGAGGAGGCATAAAAGACAGAGTCATAAGGTGTTAAGGTCATCTAACTCAGAAGACAGCTAAAAACCAAGCAGCAAACAAATTTTTGGAGCTGCAAAAGTCTGCCACTAAATTCAGTGATTCAGAAGAGAACTTCCCAACTTCCCCCACCTCTGCTAAATACCTCTTCCCAGGACCTTCCTTTTAGCTATTTTATTCTCCTTTGGGATTCAACTGGAATAGGAAGGACTATTTGGTTTCCCAGGCTATCTGAAATTAAGAGGGTGGAGGATGGCTGCCAGATCAAGGCACAATGACAGCTCTGAGAAGTTATGACTGACAGGAGAGAATTTACAAAATCCAAACAGTAAATTATAGGCTATTACAGTTTAAATGACCTTTCAATCTCCCAAAGTGCCCAAGGACACCAAAACAAAGAATATCAAAACAGCACAAAGTGACTCTGAAAGATGACCCTAGATACCAGTCCTTAAGATCCAAAAAAGCAGGAATGGACTCTGCATCCAACTACAATGTGTGGTCTCCAGGACCACCAACCACCAAGACAGACTTTCTCAAAGGCAGGCACATGCCTGGAGCTGGTGGCTCAGTCCTATAATCCCAGCTACTCAGGAAGCAGAGATCAGGAGGATTGCAGTTCAAAGCCAACTTGGGCAAATAGTTCAGGAGACCCTATCATGAAAACATACAACACAAAACAGGGCTAGTAGACTGCTTCAAGTGGTAGAGTGTCTGCCTAGCAAGCATGAGGCCCTGAGTTCAAATCCAGTACTGCTCCCCCTCTACCCCCCACAAAAAAAAAAAAAAACACAAACCTTAGGCCCTGCCATTCTGACCTGGATGCTTACATCTGGCCACACCCACACTCATCACTTCTCATCCACCTTTTCTTATGGTATTTGTGATTAAAGCTCCTCACCAGACCACAGACTTTCTGAGCAGAAGGACTGCAGCTTTGGATGGGCCCTTAGGAAGGCTGCATTTAAATGAGTATGTTTTAAAACAGCCTAAGTGTTTCCACATATGGTACAGGTATTAATTCTCCTACATTCTTAAGGCTAATAAAATGCAAGGATTCTGCGATCAATGAGGCAAACTGCTATTACCTTGGCATGGAATCTGTATGCAACAGAGAGCCAAGGAATAAATGCCACACAGGTAGAGGTACCCATCTGAGCCACGAACCTCAAGGGTCTGTAGCCAGTCTTCTACTCGGAACAAATTACTGGGTGATTCCTTATTAATTTCTTGATTAAAAAAAATAGCATTTAAATACAATGATTTGCTTCAACTTTAACAAAAAAGGTATTTTAATGAACTTAACTGGTGGTTTTGTAAGATAAAACTGTAACTTACAGTTGGTGTGAGGAATTTTTTTGCCTAAACTGAATTAAGAACTACATCTACAAGCCAGGCATGGTGGTCCATGCCTGTAATCCCCAGACTTGGGAGGAGCATGAGTTCAAAGCCAGGTCTACATAGCAAAATCCTATCTCAAAAATAAAAAATCAAAAACCCCATCTCCTAGATTCATACACACACAAAAAAATTCTCAGTTTTGTTTCAAGTTCACTATTAATATTAAATACACTCCTTATGCTTAAAAACCCACTTAGCAGGCCCAAATGGCCTGACACCCACTGAAAAGCTCTCTTCTGAGGTCTCAGCGATCAAGATTTCCAGGCCTGGCCTGTTGCTCTCAGAATCTACAACCCTTCCTTCCCCACAGCTGAATCCTCTTAACCCTTGCTCTCACCTACTCCTTGCTGGCTCAATTCAGGTAGAATTTCTAGGACAGAGATTTGAATGGCTCTTGACCAAGTCACTCTTGCTGCTTCACTGGCCCTGACCTTATATCTAATAACTTAGTTTCTTTCTCCTGCAATCTATAGGCCTTACCTATCCTCTAGCTTGGTTCTGATAAGGGGTCTGAGACCCTCTTTGGATAACCTGCTGCTAAGACCCTGGTGGTGGGGCTGAGGCCTCATACCACTCTTGGCAATCTTCCAAGAGCCAAGCAGTCACTCTAAATCCATATGGCCAGAACAGGTCAGGGGACATGGGCCTGTGTCAGGTTATTTTCATACCCCAGCCATCAGTCCTGGAGATCTCCACCCTTCCCTCCCGGCCCAGGGACTTCCTCCCAGCTGCAGCCAAAGAGCCTGCCACCCCACCCCTGGGCAGGGAAGTCTAGGTCTAATGCTTGGGCCGTCCTAGGAAATGACTCAGATCATAAAAAGCTGAGGGTCCTCTGGCCCAGAATATAAGTCACAGGGTCTGTACCTTACCTTTCAAAACATGTCAAAAATAAAACCCCAACAACAAAATAAGAAAATAACCATGTTGGCTTTGGGTAAGCTGAAGCCACTGCAAGGATGCCTCTAGTTCTAAGGTGAAAATGGTGGAAAATTGAAGAAATGTCTGCAGCTTTGTCTTCCCCAATGGAGGAGAACCAAAGAGGGATCCTGTCAACAGCTTCAAAGCCAATGGCTACTGAAATTACAAACATGGAACTAAGTAGCTAATTCTTCTCTCCTAAGGAATCAAGTCATCTTCCAAATCCCTACTGACAAAACTAATTGGGTGCATATTTGTCAATACCTCTGAAAAATCAGAGGGTACCCCTAAAAACTCTAGCTGGCTGAACTGTCTTACACTTCAGAATAACATGGATACTCATGTTCTGGTCAAAGCCTATTTCTGCAATTCCTGTTTTCTATAAAAGTGTAGCATTTTCTATTTTCTAACACTATTTTATAGAAAGATTTTCACTCAGACATACACACACGCATGTGCACACACATGTTGATTTTATGTCTTTGGTTTTTTATCTTGTTAACAATCCAGAAAACTCCAACCCTGTAAAGTTTTCACTCCTAGGAAGAAAAAATACACAGTTATTTAAAAACCAAAAGTAGTGTCAACGCTTCCTCAATGACACTGCTGCTAAGAATGAACAGTAAATAATAAGCTTGGGTGGAGGGGAATTTTGACTATCTTCCAAAATAATTCTCAGTTATTAAAGACATGGTTAAAAAAATAGTAAAGCATGAGTTAAGCAGGAAATACTAACTTCTTATGATAATGCACAGTGAATATACACAAATTATATGGATGTCTGCTTAAGAGAGAGGCTGTCCAGTGACTCTATAGAGAGAGGACCCTTCTCCCCACTGTATACTATGTGTAAGAAAAAGCACATTCTTCTTACAAACCTTCATTTAAAACAAACAAACAAAAAACCCAGGAACATGATCTAGCAATCCCACTTCTGAATATTAATCCAAAAGAATTGAAATTGGGGTCCCAGTGAGATATTTACCCACCATGTGCACTGCAGCATTATCTACAAAAACCATGATGTGTGAGCAACATAAGTATCCATTGATAAAGCAAGGATAAATAAAATGTGATATAACCATAAAACAGAATAATATTCAGCCTTAAAAAAGGAAGAAAATTCTGACACAAGCTTCAACATGAATGAACCATGAGGACGTTATGCTCAGTGAAATAAGCCAGTTACCAAAGGGACAACTCAAGCATGATTCTACTCATTAAAATAAATAAAGCAGTCGAACTCTTACAAGCAGAGAATGGCAGTTGCCTAGGTTGTGGGGAAAGGATGCAAAGTTGTTTGACAAGTATAAAGGTTCAGAAACCCAGGATGAGAAGTTCTAGAGTTCTGCTACACGTTATGCTTATAATCAACAACATGGTACACTTAAAATTTTAGGAGATAAGATCTCAGGTTTGTTTTTGTTTTTAGCCACAGTTTTTAAAAATATGAAGAAAGAGGCTCAGGAATTCAGACTGAACAGTTATCAAAAGAACTGAAACTAGGATCTCGAGAAATGTATGTGCAAGCTCCCTGTCTGTCCCTTTACAGCTCCATACTATGAGGTACATAGTAAATATACAAGTCAGTAGCATAATTATTACCAAGTATTACATACTATGCATAATTATACGTGCTATAACTTTTATATAACTGTCAGCACAAGTTTTTTATCAGCATCACCACAAACATATGAGCAAGCATTTGCTACACCTTTATAACAGCTATAAAACATCAATACATGAAAGGAGTATTTCAACCCCATTATAATCTTGTGGGACCAACATAGTATATGTGGTCTGACATAGTTCGAGCATTGTCATGTAGCACACGATTGCATAATAAAACCTCATGTTTTCACTTCAAATATATACAGTAGAAATAAACTGCTACCTACACACACACACACACACACACACACACACACACACACACACACACACTGTAGGGCTAGTGAAAGAAGACTGGCAAAATGGTATTTGAAGTTGGCCAGTAAGTGTGGATATGGCAATTAAGTGTCTCTCTATTTACAGATTTTTGACAATTTCTATGATGAATTTTAAAAGCCTCAGGTTGCCCTATTTGGAGTAAAATTTCCTCTAAAATCTTCCATCTGGATTCCAGCCACTTTATCAAAATACATAGATCTCTTTATATATCCATGTCCTTTTACTACACCTGGACAGCTCCTATTAACTCTCCAGGACCCAGTGACTTCCTTTCATTCCAAAGCAGAGCCCTCAATTTCCCCTGTGCTCCCCCTGTACTCCATTCCTCTCACTACATACCTCTTCTTATATTGTCTTGTATTTGCACATGAAGCCATCTACCCTACTAGATCTTGAACAAGGAAGGGACCATAATCTGTTTTATCATCACATTCCCAGGGCCTGGTATACAGTATCCAGCTGATAAATATTTGACCCATCACCACCAAAACCCAAATATCATCCTGCCAACAAATGCTAAGAAGGTCTTTCAGGCTGAGCAGCCTGTGCTGTTCTCTACAACATCAAGCATGCTGGCTTCTTCACACCTCCACTTCTAATTCCCAGCTTGTCATTTCTGCATAGAACCTCTCTAAACACACACCTTTACTCCAAACAGCCTCCAGGTCAAAGGAGAAAGGTGTATGTGGACATATACAAGGTACTCTAGGCTGCTCAGAGGGCTTTCCTGCTTAATTCCAAAGTTGTAACTAAATACAAGATAGCAAGCCTGCCAGGCAATGCATACTTACACATGTCTATGATGCCAATTCTCCTGCCTGAGTAACGAACCATTAATGGCATCAGCTGAGAAAGGATGACATCCTGGCCACCCCCATACTGGTCACATCCAGGGAGTCGCTTCCTTTCCATCACCCTTCAAGTCTCCAATGACAGAAGTAGGAATACCAACAAAGGTTATTGTGAACAACAGAGATGATATATCTAGGATTTCCAAATTTGCTTTAAAGTGGAAATCTCTTCTTCCACTGTTCTGCAAAGATGGAAAAGATATGGATCTCCCCATTAATATTGCTTAGAAAATTGTCAGTTGTCTTGTGTCTCCCCTCCATCCCCTCCATTCCTCCTCAAACTTTGACTTGTGACCTGTATCACATATGTAGCTCTCAAATATACACCAAACCTTACTGTTTATACTTTGTCTCCTATGGACAGTATGGTGGAAACATAAGAACTTCAGAGTTACAGTAATCTGGATTCTTCTTCTGGGTTTATCAATAGTTTTCATATACAGATAGTCTCTAACTTCCAATGGTTCATCTACAATTTTTCAGTTTCACAATGATGCAAAGCGTTACACAATCAGTAGAAAACGTATTTGGGAATTTTAAATTTGGCTGTTTCCCCAGGATCACAATATGTGCTATGCTTTCTCTCAACGTTAGACAGTGGCAGTGAACTGCAGGCTCCCACTCAACCATGTAATCATGGGAGTCAACAACCAATACTCTCCAGCACACTATGTTGCCAGTGTGTTTAAACATTACTTTTGTATTTTTGCATCTTGTCGTGTCTACAAAATGCCATCTGTGTGTGTACATGAGACACTCAACCCTTTCTTACAAAATAAGCTTTGTATTAGGATTTTGCCCAGCTGTAGGTTAATGTGAGTGTTCTAAGTGTGTTTAAGGTAGCCTGGGCTAAGCTGTGAGTTGGGTAAGTTAGGTGTATTAAGTACATTTTCAATGTACAATATTTTCCACATGTGATGAGCTTATCAGAACATAACCTCATCAAAATTCAAGGAGCATCTGTACTTTTTTTTTTTAATTTTTGTTTCTTGCTGTGTTGGGAATTGAATCCAGAGCTTCATACATGCTAGGCAAGTGCTCTATCTATCACTAGGCTACATCTGCAGTCCTGTACTTTTTGTTTTTTAATAACTTTACAGCAATCTTCTTTGGAGGGGCAGGAGGGGATGCACTGAATTAGGAAAAAAATTATCTGAAGATCAGTCATTCTTTCTATTTTAATTTGAGCTATATTCTGTTATTTTTAAATAAAATTAAATTTACTGTTTTGTTTTAAATGTCTGCAGTGTATTTCTGAATAAAGTTACTTTTCTGTGATTTTAAAAATATCTACCAAGTGGGAACAATGTAATAATGTACAATGTAAGTCTAATCGGAATTGCCACTATGAATCTCTCCTGTATAGTGAATATATCCTAATAAAAATTATAATTTAAAAAAGCCTACCAAGGATAGATTACTCTTGTCATCAGGAAAATAACTTCTGAAAAGAAAAACCTAGGGCTGTGGGGGTGACTCAAGTGGTAAAGTACATGCTGAGCAAGCACAAGGCCCTGAGTTCAAACCCCAGTACTGCCAAGAAAAGCCTGGATAATGTGTAGTTGAGTGAGAAGGGTCCAAACCCTGCTAACCACCCTTCCCACTACAAGCAGAGCTTCGAAAACCATTGGAGTCTACCAAAGTATAGACCAAAGGTCAAGCTTGATAAATATGATGAATACTGTATTATCAGTCTCATTAAAATTACTTGTTTTAAGTTTAAAATTCTCACACTGTCATTTACAGTCTTCTCTGTATGATCATTTAATTTAGGGTCCTGTGCTAATGAGGTAAGAGCTTGGATTTCTCTTTTTAAACACAGGAAACTCCAAATACCAGGCATCTCGCAACGGAACAATATATGATCCAAATCCACATCAGTACTACAGCAAAGTGCTATAGTTTGAATGTGTATATCCCTCCAAATTCATATAGTGGACCTAATGCCCCATATGATAGTATAAGAATTCCACCTTCTAGTCCACAGTTCTAGTTACTCTGAGCCAACTTTGATACAAAAATATTACATGGAAAACTCCAGAAATAATTCATTAGTTTTAAATTGTGTGCAGTTCTTAGTGTGGTAAAGTCATTCACTATCCTTCCCAAAATGTAAAATCCCTATGTCCTATGTATCTACACTGTATTCATTATCCACCTACTAGTCACTTAGTAGCCAGCTCAGTTATCAGATTAACTACTGTGGTACATTTACATTGTTGTAATTGTTCTATGTTATTATTAGTTACTGTTAATCTCTTACTGTGCTTAATTTATAAATTCAACTTTATTCTAAGTATGTATGTATAAGGAAAACCATAGTACATGTAGAGTTCAGGACTAGTCAGGGTCTCAGGTATCCACTGGGAGGCTTGGAACAAAGTCCCTAAGATTAGGAGGCTACTACTGCATTAAGAAAAGGTGAGGCCTGGGGAGCCTCATGAGGGCTCTGCTCTAGAGCCTTAGGAAAGAGGCTGAAGGGGGTGCACTGATGTCCCCTTTGCCCTTCTATCTTCTGTCATGTGAAAATGCAGCAATTATGCTTCATCTTAAAATGAGAGAGCAGCTCTCACCAGACAATGAATCTGCTGGCACCTTGATCTTGGACTTCACAGCCTCCAGAACTGTAAGGAACAAATTTCTGTTCTTAAAATCTTACCTAGTTTCAGTTATTTTGTTATGGTGGCATGAACAGACTAAGACACAAACTGTGTAAAAATACCCTGGTAAGGATCAGAAGCTGTTTATATGAGTGATAACACATTACCACACCTTAACAAAGCCTGTCTTCCCACAAATGAAGGAGAGATAGAAGCAGAAGCACTACACATCTAAAAAAGACAGAATAAAAAATAATTTTTAAAAAAGGAGACTCTGGCTATATACTCAACAGAGGTATGTATCCAAAGGTTCTAGGTGCACCGTACAACAGATAACATGACCTTGGACTGGTCTCTTAAATTTGCTGGCCCCAAGCAGCTTCATACGCAAAGTCAATAAACTGAATTAGACATGTCCGAATCTTTCCAATTCTGCAAGTCAATATAAATTCACAAATTCTTAATGGATGGACTCCACAGTAAAACAAACAAGGCACGTAAAACCCTTACCACAGTGGTGAGCATGCAGTACGGCTTAGCAGCTGGTATTCAAATGAGCAGGTTTAGGTTTGTATGGGTTATACATAGAATATATTTGAATATCTTTGGTGAGGCTTTCTCTAAAGGAGAAAAAAAACACTTTAAAGTCCTATTTTAATCAGCATTGTTAAATCAAAGGAGCCTAAAATAAAACAATAAGTTATGAAGCCTTACATGAAAGGATATGAGCCTCTCAAAGTCGACTAGCTTTGTTTTCTTTTAAATTAGACTTTCAGTGAACTCTTGGCAGCACTCAGGAAGAAATCCTGAGTGCCATGAGACTCATCACTCTGCACACATTTTTACTGAAAACTGTTATTGAAAGTTGCAGCTGGAGAAGCAAAGATCAGCAATACTCTGTCCCGGGGTCCAAACACTCACTGGCAAGTAACAAGCATCCCAGGGGTGTGAAGTGTCACGGGTTCTGGATAAAGAAAAGCT
This sequence comes from Castor canadensis, assembly GCF_047511655.1. NCBI lineage: Eukaryota > Metazoa > Chordata > Mammalia > Rodentia > Castoridae > Castor > Castor canadensis. The sequence continues at coordinate 113,537,115 of NC_133389.1, read as the reverse complement.
TATCCTGAAACCTCTAGAGCACAGGTCTCAAACTAGCGTGTTCTGGTCCACACACTTGCTGAATTAGATTGCCCACGCTTAGAACGGGAGGTTACACCTAAAGAAGGATTCCTAGCTTCTCTTGAAAATGTGGAAACACCAGCAGTGTGGTGCCTGAATTTCTGCTCAGCAACACTGAGGCTGTCTGGGTTCTACCATTTCCTTAACCACAGCACCAGGCTGAAGATAGGCTGCCATTCATGCTCGACTCACTCCTGGGCTGGGTTGGCTGGCTCTCCCTTTGCTCAGCCCACTGCACCTAAACATAAGCAAGGAGCTCTTAGGAGCCTGGGCTCTGTAGCTAGAATCCCTGCTTTGCCACATAGGAGCCATGTCATTATCTTAAACATCATCTCTCTGAGCCTCAGTTTCCCATCTGCAAAACTGGGGTGTTATTAACAGGATCTGCCTCATGGGGCTGGTGAGAGGGTAAATGTGCTTGGAGCTGGGCCTGATATACAGTAACTGCTGCATAAATATCAGATGGCCCTGAAGGCATTAGAGTTTTGATTTTCTGTCCCAAAGCTCTAATATTCTACAGTTATCTGCCAAATTATTTTATGATCAAAAAGAAAATGGCAGATGGTGACTGCTGTACAGATATAACTTAAGGATAACTAGAGCCACCAGACACAAAAGGACAAGCACATGATTCCACAGCACGAGGTACCTAGAATCAGCAAATTCAGAGACAGAAAGTAGAATAGAGGCTACAGGTGTGGGGGAAGGGCAATGGGGAGCTATTGTTTAATGGATACAGAATTTCTCTTTGAGATGATGAAAAACTTCCAGAGATGGGTGGTGGTGGTGGTGGTGGTCACAAAACAAAGAGAATCTATTTAATGCCACTAAATAAATAAAATATAAATTTTAGGTTACATATATTTTACCGTAATTAAAAAAGGATAACTTTAGCCTACATAATTTGATCTTCTGCTATTTGATAGAATGAAGGTGTTCATGATTACAAAGACACTGGAATGCACTATAAATTTATGTTGTCAAAAGCCACATGCTGCATATCCCATAATAAGTTTGGGGAAAATAGCATTAACTATCTTAACATCTGTGCTTCCCCACAGTGGCCTTTCCTTTGGATGGGAGGTCTCATGGGAATGAATCTGTAGCAAAACACAGTCTTCGGCTGGTGAGGTCAATTTTTAATACCTGTGTAGGGCAGTCGGGCTATTCTGTCATTAGAAGATGCTCCATGCAAACTCCTCATTCTTTTTTTTTTGTCAACAAATACACAAAATGGGAGGCTTCCTGCCAAGCGTCATGTAACTGGGTGCTTTGAACTATGGGATGCTGGGCAACTCTGGCAAGAGGTTTAATCCACACCTGATCTAAACAATATTCAAAATGCACATGCACCCACACACACTGAAAGAGGCAGGTTATAAACAAACACACAAGAGAATGTCCCAAACCATCTAAACCAGGATACTTTGTTTATCGTTCCAGACAGGGTCTCCCTATGTAGCTGGCTACTCATGAGCCTCCTGCCTCAACCTCCCAAGCGCTGGGATCATAGCCTGCCAGGGTATTTTTAAATTTCTGTATGTGCCACTTGCTACAGCAGCTATCTTTCATTTGAAAAAATGAGCATGTAAAATAAAAGTAAACTTAAAATTACCTTGAAAACTGCAGTTAACCCAATAAATACACACAAAACAGGTGGATTCACAACTTGGATCCACTGTAAGTGTTTATTTTCTAAAACTGACAAGGACAGAGCATTCCTCATGAGTTTACAATCTTGAGTCAGGTCGTTTGCAATTAGCTCCAAGGAGAAACTTCCCTACACTTGGGAATTTCTTAAATAAACTGGTACCTTTGGGGCACAAAGGTTGTTTGTCACAAAGGATTCTTTTAAATATTAGTGAAAATTCAAGGTAATGGGGTATTACACGCTGAGCACCAACCCAAACTTGGGGTATGAAAAACACCTGGCATTTTGATTTCTAGTGCTGCTTGACACTTAAAGACACCAAGTCCCCAGGTGACTGTATGTCCCATATAATAAACCCTCAAACACTGATCTTTTTCCCCTTCAAGGGCACAAAAAAAGTGTTCCAAAAAGACTAAAAGGGAAAAGATACTCTTTAAAACAAATTTATCCTTTTTAAAACCAATGCATACATCAAATGACAAGTATTTTTATACTGCAAGGATTAAACAGGGAGGAGATAAATGTTTTTTTAAATTCATTGAAAAACAGCCTCAAGCAAAATAGCTGCAATCTAAGAAATGACTTCTATCTATGAACCAACATGGCAGAAAGTAAGGAGTAGAGAATGTTTTTCTTTGAGGAGAAACTTTGATCTTCCTATCCAAGCTGCATATAAACCAAACAACAAATACTTATCAAATATTTATCAAGCAGATTAGGAGAAGCACTGAATTAGACAGATCCTCCTTCAAATTCATGTTGAAGTCCTAATGCCCAGCACCTCAGAATGTAAGCTTATTTGGAGGTTGAGTATTAATGTAGAGTTAAAAGAATTAATCAAGTTAAAAGAATTAATCAAGTTAAAAGAATTAGGGTTAAAAGTACTAATCAAGTTAAAAGAAGGTCATGAGAATAGGTCCTAATCCAATTGACTGGTGTCTTTATAAAAGGGGGAAATTTGGATATAGAGACAGACAGGTATAGAGGGAAGACACAAGGAGAAGACAGCCATCTACCAACCAAGGAGAGAGGGTTAGAAAGATCTTTTCCTCACAGGGCCTCAAAGGGAACCAACCTACCCACCTTGATCTTGGATTTCCACACTCCACAACTCAGAGACAATAACTTTCTGATATTAAAGCACCTACTCAGCTTGTGACACTTTGTGACAGCAAACCTAGCAAACTAGTATAGCTTATTACCAATTACAATAGCCTCAGAGTCACTCAGTCCTCAGGTGTCTCTCCTATCTAATGGACTTAACACAATCCTCAGGGAAGCATCCCACAAATGTACAAACACGAGACAGCTGGTGAGCACCATTTCAGGGGTTACAGGAGAAATATCAAAATCTTGCAAAGATCTAACCACCTCTCTAGCATAGGGAATACACAATGCTTTGCAAACTTACCACACCACTATAAATCACAAAAAAGTATATATAAAACAAAAGTACCAAGTGCTTTGCTTATCAGTCAATGACAACCACAAAAAGCTGAGCCAATTTTTAAGACAGGACTTTGTCCCCAAGACAAATGGCAAGTCTCATGCTCTGTGAAGTTTGGGAAGTCTGTGAAGTTTGGGAAGTCAGGAAGTGTTAACCTCTGTCTCTTACCCTCTCAGAACACAATTTACTGCAGGAAGATGATGTAACTGCCCTGCTTTGTCCACCAAACAGAACAGTGTATGCCTTTAATATGTAAGCCTGTTTCATCTCCCTAAATACATAATTGATTTTCAACATTTTATGCTCCAGTTACTGCCCCAAAGCAGATTGGGACAAGTATTTCAACTGTGTCTTCCTTTAAAGTATAAAAGGAGTGATCAGAACAATTAACAAATTGTCTTCAGTTTTTCTTGAACATTCATTTGCTCATGACTGTCTCTAGTTGTTGTCATTCACATACATACCTCTCATGTGTCAAAAAAGATGCAAAAATATATATAACCTGGATAAAAAATATTTAAATACATATACTATGAGAAGCCTCTAATAAGAATTGTCTTTATTTAAACACTGACAGAATAGCTACATACATTCCCCCATAGAAACAGAATTAGGACCAATGTCAAATAAAAATCAAAAGTTTAACTTCTCTTTAAAAAAAAAAAAAAAAACTAGAGCTATATATTTAGGTCATATTATTTTTAGCCACAGCCTCCTAAATGACCTGAATATCCCAACATCCATCCTAAGTGACAAGTTTTGTAATTCATATGAATAATTTAGTTGGGCAAATTTGCTTTACTTGTTGTTGAATGAAAAATGTTGCTTCAGAAATTGACAAGCCAGTTGCCCACAAAAACGTTCATACTGAAAACCATCCACTCCTACTAAGAAAAAAATGAAGAGAAAGTCCAGCTCTAAAACTGGGTCTCCTGTATGGCAGACTTCATGGCTGTATGGAAAGGGGCAGTTTTGTTTACATAAATTCTTTGGTTCATTCACCTTCTCCCAAAAAACTGGAAACATTAAAGTATTTTAAGGTTCCAAAGGCATGTGTTTGAGCAAGTTCACAAAGCCAGTGTTATTAGCACAATTACAAAGATTTCTTTCGTTGGTTTATTTTTGTGGGGGCGGGGCATGCTGGAGACTGAACCAGAGCCTCACACGTTAGTAACTGCTCCACCACTGAGCTACATCCCAGACCCAGTAGCTCTCACAGAACACCAAATGCAGAAGAGATGCCAAGAATATTTTACTCTGACTTCTGCTAAATAGAACCATTGCAGCACTGGCCTTAACAACAACAGGGTTAGGGGTTTTATGACCTCTTTTTCAACTAACTCACTTTTACAAAAGCTGGTCTGTCCAATAGAAGAAAACAATTTGTCTAGATGATACTAGCTTTGGGAAACAAGAGCATTTATTCTGGAGAGCTAAGGTCTGCCTAGTGTCTGTTCCTTTTACAGGAACAGCACCCCTCCAGCTCCCCATCTGGGTCTCTCTTCTAGGCCCACATTCAACACTTCCTAGAAGCTTTAGTGACTTAATAACCCATGAGGCTTGAGAAAAGAAACTGGGGATGGGGCCCAACCCTTCCCTCCTTTTTCTCCCTGATAGGCTGGCGCCATGCTCTCGACTTACCAGCCTTCAGAACTATAAGCCAAATAAACTTCTATTCTTTATAAATTACCCATTCACAGGTATTTTGTTACTGCAACAGAAAACAGACTAAGAAAACGCTATTTAAATCATTTTTTAAAATACCTAACCCATATTCTCCAATTTTAGTTCTATTTAAAAAAAAGTGCAATTTGAATTCTGTATGTCTTCTTTCACCTTATCTCTTAGAACTAGTTCAGAACTCAGACAAGCTCAAATCCAAAAAGTGAGTATTTCCTCTTCAAGAAGTAGAATTTAGATATCTTGCTGACTTTAAATAGGTTATTTTACTAAATCACCTGTGAGAAAACAGAACAATCCTAATCCCCAAAAGTTTGACTTTTTTCATTGCATCCAAAACGTACTGGGAATCACTGTGACTACTTTTATGACCACTTTTGAACATAACCCTTGCTCGGCCATTATTAGTGGCAGCTAAGTGAACTTGTCCATGCTCCAGGCCCTCTCGTGTAAAACGGAAACAGTGACATCCCAACCTCGTGGGTGTGATTTAGAGAGAGTGAAATAACGCAGGATTAGCAGAACTATTGCACATAAAGCAGCTGGAATGTACGTAGCGGGCAGTGCTAAATATATACCCCCTCCCCATCCTCGTCTATTCAGGATGGACACGTCCATTCAGAACCAACAGGGGCTTTAGGAGATTATTCCAGTATGCCTTTCTTTTTAGCTTTTTAGGTGAGGAATTTGAGACCCAGTATGAACAAGTGATCTGCTGCATGTCACTCTTCATTTTCACAAGCACACAGTTCTGAATGGTGTTCCCTTAGCACATCCTTGAAATAGGGTTTGGCAGATTATAATCTGTAAAACAGATCCAGGAGTTAGTATTAAATCCTCCTTTACTGTACAAACAATGGTGAGGCCAGGCCCTTGCTGGGCTCCTACACCTCCCTCCCCTTCTCCCACTGAAAGGGAGGACAGCAGGCTGGCAGTCTCCTCCTGAGTCAGGGCTCTAGAACCAGCACAACTTTTCCCTGACTCACATTTTGAGTAAGGTCAAGCACACCCAACAACCCAGATTCTAATTTATCAGTTTCTACTTCTAGCTCTAAGATTTGCAAACTATTTTATCATGGTTTCTCAAGTTTCTTCCATCTAAGTCACAAAAGCAAACTAATCACTTGCAAAAGTGACAAGTTCTTTTTATTTATTTATTTAGCAGTACTGGGGTTCGATCTCAGGGTCTCTCATGTGCTAGGCAGGTGGACTACTACCTGAGCCACACCCTCAGCCCTTTTTGCTTCAGTTACTTTTCAGATGAGGTTTGTGGAGGTTTTTTTTTAATTGTTGTTTTGTGTGTGTGGTTTTTGTTATTGTTTTGGTTTTTGTAGGACTGGGGTTTGAACTCAGGGCTTCACACTAGGTTCTGTACCACTTGAGCCACACCATCAGCCCATTTTGATCTAGTTATTTTGTTTGTTTGTTTGTTTGTTTGTTTTGCGGTTCTGGGGTTTGAACTCAGGGCCTTCACCTAGAGCCACTCCACCAGCCCCTTTTTGTGTTGGGTTTTTTAGAGATAGGATCTCCCAAACTATTTGCCCAGGCTGGCTTCGAACTATGATCCTCCTGATCTCTGCCTCCTGAGTAGCTAGGATTACAGATGTGAGCTACCAGCACCCAGCTTGATCTGGTTATTTTGAAGATGGGGTCTCTTGAACTATTTGCCTGGGCTGACCCTGAACTGTGATTCTCCCAATCTCAGCCTCCCAAGTAGCTAAGATTACAGGTGTGAGTCACCTGTGCCTGATTAGGACCTGAGTTTTTGCCCAGGCCCACCTTGAACCTCTAATCCTCCTGAGTTGCTGAGATTACAGCAGTGAGTCACTGTTCCTGACCCTCAGCTTATTTCTACTTTCTCACTGACAAATGGCTAATGTGACTTTCCTAACACTGCATTCAAATTTATTCCTTTCAGAATTTGATTTGTTTTATTTATATATTTATGCATTCATTCAGTTTTGCATGCCTCGTGCATGGTGGGCAAGGGCTCTACCACTTGAGCCAGAACTCCACCCCTTCACATAGCTGAAATACGTCTCAAATTCAAAAATAATTTTGTATGCCTTGTCTCGGAACTACGTCTTTCCTTCTATTGCACAGAACCCAGCATTATCGGTTACAAGGAAATGATGTGACCATTCTAATGGGGACACTTTAATCCTTAGGAGTTTGATTTGTGATACCTCATCAACATTTTTAGACAGATGGCCAGGAAGAGCTTTCTTGTTTATTCTGCACTCAGCCTACACTCAATCTGCTTGACAGTGGACCCCTCTGTCAAGTTCTCATCCACATTGCACTCCAGGAACTAGCAAACCCTCCTTCAAAAAGTACAGTGGGCTTCCTATTCTAAATTACTATTATTTAAGTCAGATGTGTCCAAAGTAGAAGGTGGAAGGTCATCATCACCAAGGGTATAACAAAGGAAATTAGTGAAAGGTCTAATTACTATTTACAAACAAGTGTGTGATTATAATTTTAACATATACAAATGTTGCAGGTGTGACCAAAAGGTGCAGCTTACTATTAGGACTGAAATGTTAAAATGTTTAAAGACTACTGTGCTACCCAGTCACAGTGGCATGCACTTTTGGTCCCACTACTGGGAGGCTGATGCAGGGGGGATTGCTTGAGCCCAAGATGTCCAGACCAACTTGGGCAACTAACTAACAAACCAACTAACACTGGGCACCAGTGACTCATGCCTGTAACCTTAGCTACTTGGGAGGCTGAGATTGGGAGGACCACTGTTCGAGGGCAGCCCAGGCAAATAGTTTGCGAACTCCTGTCTCCAAAATAACCAAAGCAAAATGGATGGGAGGTGTGGTTCAAGCAGTAGAGCGCCTGCTTTGCAAGCTTGAAGCCCTGAGTTCAAAACCCAGGCTCACCAAAAAGAAAAAGTAAGATCCTGTCTCTTAAAAGAAAAAGAAAAAAAAAAAAAAAACGTTTTCTGGGTATTATATGGACAATTCCAACTAAAATATTGTATTCTAGTTGTTTAGGTCTTAAGATGTTTTATATTCATGTAGTTTTTAAGCACTGACATAACATTCTTATTTCCAAAAACAGGCTTTCCTATTATATATTAAACTACATTTTTTATTCAGGTCTGTTCTTAGACATCTGAAATATTTAGAAATATTTTAGTTTAAATTTTTAAAAATATTTTTGTCTTTACTTCAAAATTAAAATAATCAAACATCTTCTAAAACATAAATGAAATTTAAGATAAATTTTCAAACACATGTAGCACTTACAAAGTATAAGCACTGTTCTAAGTTCTTTCTTCTGGAATACTTATAAAACATTATAAAATTACATTTATTTTTAATAAAGTTAATTCTAAAAATTAGTATTTATTAATATGTGGAAAAAATTACTTTTGTACAACTCAAGACTCCTCTAAAACTATAGTCTAAAACGGTTTTCAAAGAGGAGGCTCTCTGAAGACAAACAATTATCCTCTGACTTCAGCCTTTTTCATGTTCCTTTCTCAAGGAATCCAGTTACTAACTGTGTGGCCTTCAGTCTGTACCTCAGAATCCTTAGCTACATTAAGTTCATTCACTAGAGTGCCTACTGTGTGCCAGGCACTACCCTTGACTGGGATAGACAGTGGTAAAGACAAAATCCTGTTTCCAAGCAGCCTACCAGATAATTTGAAGGAGCACAGAGGATGAATAGCTACTCTACTGTTGGTTTCTATTTGTTTGTTTGCAGTGCTGGGCAGCAAGACCAAGGCCTTGCCCATGCTAGGTAAGTGCTCGACCACTGACCTATGCCCCACCCCCAAAGTTAGCCATTATTATCTCCCTAAATGAGAGGCCACTTTATTTCTCATAATTATGTAATTTTTAAAGAATGTTTGATTGTTACTCTAATTTTCAAGTAGAGATAAAAAAAATTTTAATCATGGAGATAACTCAGTCCTGTTTTAAAAGCAAATTCTACCTAGCCCCTAAATGTCTTTTAGCTGGTGAAAGAGGACAGTAAATGACCAATGAGAATGTGTCGCCAATAAGCACATACACCCTCTACCCTTCTTTGTTGTAAAGCTCTATGAATCCCATCAGCACAGCCCGGCAGAACAAGGTCCTGTGAATGACTTTTAATGGACAGCATGCTACCAGTGCTCTGGACCCTCCCAGCACTTTCCAATGATGCTGATGAAGGCCTAGTTACACCTAGAGGTTACAGCTGACGTACTGTACTGTGGAGCATCTGATAGCTGCAAAATTCAACTGCAGAGCAACCTAATCCCTGATGATGCTGCTCATTTCCAGGCTGCCCTTAGAGGACCTGTCATGAGACATCTTTTTATTTATTCAAAATTATTATATAATCACAGACTGCGCCCTCTATGGTCACCACTGTTCCCAGAAAGCACTGCTCAGACAGCCTGCCTTTGAGCACAGAATTCTAAACAACCAGCAGGAGAATAAAAGAATCCTGCTGAATCCAAAGTAAACACATGAAGTAAAATGATAACAGGAACTCTCAAGGGAACACTTCCCTTATAAGCAGCTTAGATCACGTCACAAACACCTCATTAAATACAAATATCTGAGACAGACTCGTATCCTATACCAGGAGGTCACAAATACCACACTGGCCACCACTGAAGACTGGAAACGCCTTTGGAGTTTTAAGTTACAGCTTCAAAAATCTGCAGGAAGAGTGTGGTATGATCCATTTCCTAATATACTCATTTCATACCATTCTGATAAAAGGCAAGAAAACCTGTGGCAAAATGTCTGCAGTTGATAACTGTCTACAAAGCCAAGCAGCTGGCCAGGGTTTGACCTCACCAGTGGTATTTGCTCTGTCAGCATTAGAAAAATATTCAGGCTTCCTCCTCCTTCCCATATCCCTGCTCTTCAATGCAGTATCAGGTTGCTGCCTTCAGACTCAGTGGGCCTATAGCTCCCTCAGGCAGGTAAGCAGGAAAGAGGAGGATGAGAAACAAAAACAGGCTGAGATGCTCAGCTCTGTCCACACTGCCAGTTGCAGATCCCAGTCTGGGAAGAAACCTGTGCCAACAAGATGTCTCTAGGTGGCACAGATGCCCCTACACTGGGTCCTCATGCCTCTCTGCAATTTCCAGCCCGTCTGGACTCCCCACCAGTTTCATAACAGCACATACCCAGTCAGGACACTGGAAGACAGTCCCACTGGACTTCTGATCCCTGTGTTCTTACTTTCCCTAGTTCAGGTCCTTCTTCTATCAACATCCTCCTCCCTTTTCTCCCCTCCCACAACCTCTGGAACCTTCTTTCTGTTCTTCAGTTCCCTAGAGATTGAAGGCAGAGGCTCTGGAGTCATGAAGATCTGGTACCACCCACCTCCATTTTCTGGGTGTATGACCTTGGGCAGGTTGCCTAATCTCTTTAAACCTGACCCCTCATCTGTACTGCAGGGATTACTTCATCTCTGAAAGTAAGGATTACATGAAAATACACAAAAAGCACTTAGCAAAATCCCTAGCAAACATTCAAATATTTAATAAGGGCCCATTTTGAACCAGGAAAAGGTTTTGTAAATGGTCGTGATTATCATTCCCTCCATCTACCACCTCATTTTTTATCATGGAAAATAGACATAAAGTAAGTTTTACCATTTTCAAGCACACAGCTAGCTCAGTGACACAACACCCATTCACAGTGTCCTGCAATTATCACCACCATTAATCTACAGTGCTTTTTCATCTTTCCCCATTGAACACGGACTCCCTTCCCTCTGCTTGACAGTCGATCCTCCTGCAGACACTGGCTCAAGCACAGATCCAGGAGGGCAGAGACCATTTCTCTTCTAACCACATGTAAAATTCCTCCTCCTTTAGGGCTTTCACTATTCAGTCATAGCATCCTTTACTCCAATTCTCAGCTCACACCTACCTATTTCTGGTAACTTCTCATTCACCAGGAAAAGGAGGTGGTCCTTAGATCACAATTTTCTCTTCTGTCCTTTCTCCTGAGAGACGATCTTGCCCAACAGTTAGACAATCTTGCCCAACAGTTAGCTCCTAAAGGAACAAAAGCACAAGGATGACCTGGATTAGAATCTCAACTCCATTTTTTATTCATTGTGTGACCTGAAGCAATTCCCTCCCCTCTCTGGGCCTCATTTGCCTGATCTATAAACAGGGATAATAACTAATTATTCATGGGGTTGCTGGTGAATGACAGCTTAGAGCAGTGCCCAGCACAGGTGAGTAATGCAAATGTCATCACTGATGCCCATCTTAGGCTCATTCCCAGGCACACCTCATAGCCCGTGGCATTGTTCCACACTCAAGCTTTATGATCACAATTTCCCATTCTTCCAGCCCTCACACTCCTCCTCCTCTCCCCACACCCTTGTTCTTTGATGTCCCTTGAGTGTTCCTCTTCTTCACTCCCTGACCCCATGGGCCCTACCACTAACCAGTCCCCACACCACCTGGCAGCCCCCTCTGTATTCAGCATCTTCTTTGGCTGTAGCAGGTAGTAAGCACCAGTACTCAGCTTCTCATCTACACTCCAAGCTCAGAGACCCCAGAGAGCAGTCATGTCCCTGCATGGAGAGATCCCAGTGCATTAGACTTCTTAAGCCCAGAAAGTAGCCTTTAAAAAAGGCTCTTCCCATTCCCCTCAACAACCGTTCCCCATTTTCACCCTTCTCCTCAGGCCCACTCTTGCAAAAGGCACCTCCCCAGGCTTTCCCTTAACTCTGATTCAAACCAACCTTTTCCTGGACCCTTTTCTGGCTCCCTACTGTACTCCCTGCTCCATCTACACTGAATCAGGCACACCACACCGTTTATAATCCACTTCTGCCTCATTCATGGAGTCAGCCTCTGCCTCATCCCCACCTTACCTGGCCACTCTCAAAATGCCATGCAAAAATCACCTCCTCCAGGAAGACTACCCAGCCTCTATAACCCGCACACCCTACATCAACTCCACTTGGCTATTTCCTCTGATTGTGTGTCTCTCTGCTGGAGAACAGAGGCTACAACATCCACTGTGATTCCCCAGTGCCCGGCACATCAGTGTACCAATAACTGTTGAATAAATAAAGCGATGAGTGCAGTAGACCTTCTTTCTGCTCTGTAATGTTTTATTACGATGTTTTATTAAAAACATCAATTAAGACTCATAACCCACCACTTACATACGATGCCCTACATTTTATTCCTCTGATCTAGACTGGGAAACATCTTCTGCCCAGAACAAGTATTCCTTTGATGAAAGAAAAGACCAGAAACAAAAACACTGCTTCTTCCTCCACAAAAACAGAAGACCCAAAATAGTAAGCCGTTTTATAAAAAATGTCCAGCTGACACTGGCTTAGGTGGGGATAAATGCAGTTGTCAGGGCCTAAGAGGAGAAAGGGAAGTTTACTTTGGATGGCTATTTGGGGGAGACAACAATATGCAATGCTAAACAAGAAAGCTGACTAAAATAATAAATCTCAGGTCTATTTATAAGACAAGGGAGGAAGAGGAAATGGGTAACTCCAGTGGAAATTTCCTTTGTCTAGTCTTTCTTCTGGTGTGGCTACCACACGAGTTTCTCCATACTAACTTATGACAATTTAATTTATAGGAAGTGATTTCAAAGGGCCCAGGGAGCTGCAGATGGTAGGTCAGGGCCCATCTGTTTAAGGATGAAAGCTTAGCACACACCATTACATCACTCTGACCTTCCTCAGCAACTTCCTATCTGACAAAATCTAGATGTTTGCTCAGTCAACAAGATATTTGTGTTTGTCCCAGCCTCAGGCTTTGGTTCCTGATTAGTTTTAGAGTCATTATGCATCCAAACTGAATAAGGCTACTGTTAGCAGCTGAAAGGTCCTCCTCTGGGCAAAGCCCCAACTCTGTGGCCTTCAGGGAGTGACTGCTGTCCTTTCTGCATAATTGCACTCCCTCCTGATGATGCACTGATCAGTCCTCCTACCCACTTCCAGAGCCACAGCCTTCTCTCCTCTACATTCTGTCTACTTTCTCAGGGGATCCTAGGGGAGCAGCGAGGCAAGCCTTAGGCTCTCCCCAGACAAATGCTCAAGTATGACACACTCCAACTTCAGCAGCTCAGAACTATCCCAGACCAGACTTCCCATCCCCCAAGGTATCCTCCATGCTGCTCACATACCAAGAAAACAGCTGGTCCTGGATGCTCACAGACCCCACAATGAATGCCCGATCACCCACACGTACAGATACACATCAGTCAAGTATGCTTGCATGACCACACACACCTGTGATCACCTTGGAACGTGCCATCCTAACTTTTCATCTTCCTCAACACTCCACAAAACACAACCACAAACTCAAAGTCAACTACAAAGTATCTCACAGGTACTTAACGATAACAACCTTGGCAGGGAATGTAGAAATTACTGTTTGGTTTGGGTTGGAGATGGGTTGCAGGGGCCGGGGGTGGGGGGCGGCACATGAACTGATGTTTAAAACTTTGAAACACTTTTTAAAATAAGATAGATTGATGGGGAAATATGTAACAAAGCAAAGATGGAAAATCCTAATTGTAGGATCTAGATAATGGGTGTTCATTGCTCATTTCTTTCAGTGTCCTATTTTTAAAATGTTTTCATAATAAAATATTGAGGGGCATTTTTAGTGCCTTTAAAAAAAATAAATTCTAGACTTCATTTGGGTTTCACTGATTTTCCACTAATGTTCTTTTTCTGTGCTAGGATCCAAATTCAGGATCACACTCTTATAATTTGCACTTGTGTCTCTTTGGTCTCCTCTGTCCTGTTACTGTTTCTCAGTATTTCCCTTGTTTTTTGTGACCTTGACAGTTTTCATAAGTACTGGTACATATTTTGTAAAGCATCCCTGAGTGCAGGTTTGTCTGATTTTTTTTTTAATGGTTAGACTGGGGTTATAGGTTTGGGGAGACCACAGAGGTAAAGTGCCCTTCTCCTCACTATGAGCACATGCTATGCTATGAGCACATCCGTCAACATGATGTGCAGCAGGTTAGGTTAACTTTGACTCTTTGGTTAAGGTCAGATTTCTCCACTGCTAATTTTATTTTTTCCTTCCCTACACTATCCTTCAGAACTGAGTCACGAGATTCAGCCCATAGTCAAGGAGCAGGGAAGGGAGAGATTAAACCCCAGTTCATGAACAGAAAAGTATCTACATTAATTATTTGAAATTCTTCTGTAAGGAATATGTCTTCTCTTCTAGTATAAATTTATATGATATAAATATAATATGTATACAACATACTTTGGACTATTATGCAATACTGCACTCTTTGTTGCTTGTTAGTCCAGCTTTGGCTACTAAGAGCTCCTTGAAGTTAGTGCCTACATCCTTTTGACATACCCACATCCTTTGTTTTGTGAGCACATCCTTATTTTCTAGCAATGCAAGATGCTCCTGATCTGTAATTATCCACTTCTCTAAGGAGTCCTGGTTACCGTTACTAGAAAATGGTACTCAGGAGCCAAGATCTGGGTATGCTTCTTGCTATTGGGGTGTCACTGCTGCTAAGTTCTCTCAGTAGACAGATCCAGAAAATATCTCTATGTATACCAACCCATGTATACACACTTACTTATAGGTAACTATTTCTGTATCATTTATAAAGCTAAACCTAAGTTCACACTGAGGTCCCTGATTCTAACTCCATCCCACAAGGTTCATTCCACCTGACCTGTGACATCCTTTTCATTATCCCCTATCTTCATAACTGTTGGTCTCACCCCATTTTTTCTTCTCTTTTATCTAAAATTAAAGGAGAAAAGACTGCTATGTGGGAAAACTTACAGAGGATTCTTCTAAGACATGGAGTTTTCCCAACAAAGAGGAAAACCAGAATCTGCAACCTTGTACCTAACTCCTGCACAGCATCCCTGGCAGGACCAGGCAGATAATGCATGAAACAGAGAGCAAAAGGTAGAGGCACGCAGAGAGAGGCAGGCCCTCAGGTCAGCTTGTCACCTGTGACAAATACCTCAAAGGCAGGATAGGGAATGCAGTGCTCTAAGTACAAAGGTGGAACTAGGAGCTGTCTAGGGAAGCATCCTAAGAAATGCTTAAAGAACACCAAATATTTAAATAGGGGTGAGAGGAACAAAATCAATGGAGCCAGGTATTAATAAGATTGCCCCTCTGCCTGGAAGGTTTCCCACTCTATGAGAACTCAAGGAAGATCTTAAGCCCTGACTTGGGTAGGGAGCCTCCATTTATCCTTCACAAGCATCCCTTTGCCAGTCCTCTAGCACTGTGCTGAGAGAAGAGAGAGGTTTACTATGGGATCTGCCTACCTCCAGCAGATTTGATAATGATCAAGGCTGATATCAGGAGTCTAGCTTTTCAAAGATTAGCATTGAAATTTATACTCCACCCTTACCAAAAAATGCTTTGTAACAGAGGCTAACACAAGCACATGGTAACCATCTATTATTACACTGATGGCAGTCTGTAGTAATTTTCTCAACATTGAGCTCATTAGACAACCACCTCCATAACCAGATCACACTCAAGAGTTGATAGAAAGAACTACAGCACCCAGGGAACCCCATCGCAACTCTGAGGGCTTGGGAAGAACTAGTATGTGCTGAAACTTAACTGGACAAGTCTAAGTGTCCTACACATGCCATCTCCTTCAATCCTCCCAACCTGTACGAGCCCAATGATAGAGCACTTGCCTGGCATGCACAAGGCCCTAGGTTCCATCCCCAGCTGGGGGGAAAGAGGTAGCCACTCAGTTTAGAAATGGCAAAATTTAAGATCACACTCAGTTCTTTCCAGCTCCAAAGCTGTCATCTTTCCACATAGTGGCTTCATATGTTTTGACAAACTCAAAAGCAGGCTTAAACATACTGTTAGTATCACTAGTTAAAAAAAGAAGTCTGGGGAGGGGCATGTGGCTCAAGTGGTGGAGCCTAAACACAGGCCTTGTGTTCAAGTCCCAGTACTATCATAAAAGAAAATCATACTTAATGCCAAAATTTTAGCTCTGAAATCTGAAGCAAATTCTCAAATCCCAATCCAGTAAAGATACTGTAACACTCACAAATAAATCACCTGGATTATAAAGTTATAAGTTTAAAAAGAGAACGGCAAATCTGAAATATAATTCAACTTTTTTACAATATAAAGATCTCAAGCTGGATATGGCAGTATATACACTTATAGTCCCAGCACTCTCAGGAGGCTGAGGCAAGCCAGCATGGTTTACATAACAAACCCTCTCATGGGAAGGGGGAGTGGAGAATAGAGTCAAATTGAGACACTGACCTTTAGATGGGTTTTTCCCACCCTTGGTGAGGATTAATCTTAAGTTTGTATTCTAAAATACATCACTTCGTTCTCTCTATATCCATTCTCCACTCCTCCCATTCATTCCCCTCCCCACACCACAATAAAGATTCTGCTTCTATAGTTAATTATAAAACAATTCTGTTCTGTGATCTAAAACCCGTAAAATATAAAAGGTTAAGATCCACTGATAGTTTATAGACTCTGCTGTCCCTCTCTGGAAAGTTAAAATTAGATATGTCACTAGAGATACTCTGTCCAAATCACTCAGGTTTTTCATATTAAAATGATTTGATTTTTTATGTACTCCTTAAATGACTGAGTATTATATTGTTTGGGTCTTAAGATGTACCACACCAAAACATGACTGCAGGAGACCAGTATAAGCCACCTCAAAATACACTTCTTTAGTATAGTCTAAGCTGGTTATTCTGAGAAGTTGTCCTGTTAGGAAAAAAATGTGCATCAATAAAGGAAATAATCAATGAAGTACCTGTAACAGGAAGAGGGCTCCAGGCAACTTTAATTACCTCAGAGGCTTTACCTACATAACAAAACAGTCTCTGTTTACATAATTCCCTCCCCTTCCCCTTTCCTAACTTTCTTCTACCACCCCCTAGAAGCCCCAAGCTCCTGTTCTGTAGCTCTAGATGCCACATAAGCTTCAAGGATCTGACACTTCTCCCAGTCTCCTACTTTGTGGGCCTCTCATGTGTATATGCATATATAATTAAATATGGTTTTGTCTTGCGACAATTTAATTTTTAGCCCAGCCCAAGAACCTAAGAGGTTGGAGGGAAGTCATATTCCCTCCCCTCTGTAGGGTCCCACACACTGTAGGGTCTGCAAGGGTCTGTTTCAGCCCAGCAGTCATGCACTCTGTGGCACTCAATGCTATCTACTAGGGAGTAAAAGCAAATCAGGACAACCAAACAAATCAGAAGCGGGCTTCAGATATTAACTTTTAAAAAATTTAAATGTAAAAAATTTCCCGAGAAAGTGAGGTGTGGTGGTTCACGCCTACAATTCCAGCACTCAGGAGCCTAAGACAGGAGAATCAAAAATTCAAGGCCAGCCTGAACACATAGCAAGACCCTATCTCAAAACAAAAAAATGAATAAATAAATCATTTTTAAAAACTAAAAAAAAAAAAAAAAAACTGAGTTGATACTTGGGAGGGAGAAAAAGGCAATACCTGTATTTATTTTTTCAAGACAGAGGAAAATGTTTTGTGCTTACTAAAATATTGATAATAAAGTATACAATGAAGAAAATAGCGTAAGGGTAGTTTTTTTTTGTTTTTTTTTTCTGTTTTCTATTTTATTTTATTTTATTTATTTTTTTTTCTTTTATTATTCATATGTGCATACAAGGCTTGGTTCATTTCTCCCCCCTGCCCCCACCCCCTCCCTTACCACCCACTCCACCCCCTCCCGCTCCCCCCCCCTCAATACCCAGCAGAAACTATTTTCCCCTTATCTCTAATTTTGTTGTAGAGACAGTATAAGCATTAATAGGAAGGAACAAGGGGTTTTGCTGGTTGAGATAAGGATAGCTATACAGGGCATTGACTCACATTGATTGTAGTTTTTAAAAGAAAACTGTTCAATCCCACCACCATACTTTTTCTATATACTTTTTCCAGACCCATTTAAATAGGTGTAGCTTAGAACCTGGCCTACGGTAAATGTAGGCCAGGTTCAATGTGTCAAATAGATCCGTAACACATTCTTTGAAAAACAAAGCATAAATGTGGCTCTGCCATCTGGTAGTCCCTCTCTATCCACAAAGGATATGTTCCAATACCTCCAGTGGATACCTGAAACCTGGATAACACTGATGCCAATGCATCAAACATACATAACACATACATACATGAAGTCTGGTTTATAGATTATGCTCAGTAAGAGATTAGCAACAATAATTACTAATTAAATAATTGCATACTGCAATAAAAAGTTATGGAAATGTGGTCTTACCCTCTTGAAGATAAGACAAATACTATTTTCAGACCATGGTTGATGACAGGTGACTAAAACCACAGAAAGTCAAACAGCCTTTGCACTGCTGCTTTTCACCTGAACAGTAGATAAAAGACACCTTTCCATGTCACTCAATTTAGCTCCCTTTCCCCTATTTGTAAAGTATTTTAATTGCTGTGAAAGTGAAGACTTTCATAGTATATGTGACTACAGTTTTGCCCCCAAGGTCCTTTTGAAATGAGTATTTGTTTTCCCTGCCTTTTTTGCTATTAAACAATACTGTAACAATCATCCATGTGATATAACTCTGTGCACTGTACAGTTATTTCATTGGCACAAATTTCTAGAACTGGAATTTCTGGTCAGTCGGTTTGTATGCAGCACATTGACAGATAACTATCCCCCTGCATCCTCCCAACACTGGACAAGAGCTCTCATTTCCCATCACCCTTACCAACACAGGCATTCTTCTTTTTAATCAAACCACTGACAGTCAGTGAGCACCTCCCACGTGTGAGGCCGCATCTTAAAGCTCCATGTATATTAACACACTTGACCTTACAATAACCTGTGGAAGTAGGTACCCAAGCACATATTAGAACCGTGTAACTATTGAGAAGCCAAAGCCAAGCTATGTGGTGTGATTTGCTCAAGGTCACACAGCTTTTCAAAGGTGCTGCTGGGAAAGAACACAGTCCATCATCTCTAGAACACAAGTGACAGCTCTTAAGATTCTCAAAAAGGTCAGAATTCTGGTTCACTCACTCTAAATGGCACTGAATCATCTTTTTCCCAGCAAAACCTACTGAAAATTCTGATTTCAAGAACAATAGAAAGACTGCTAGGGTAGGGGTAGGAGAATTGAATACATATTTGAGCCCAGTTACAGGGAGCTGCTCCCTGAGTATAGGAAGACTGCTTCACCTGAGTCTCTTCTCTTGACTGAAAACCATCCAAAATATCTACTGGCTCTACCTTAAAATTTGCTTGTTGCAAAGCCCAAAATGGACTTCCATTCTTTCCCAAATACTTGCTGAAACCTTTCTCTGTGCCCTAATGACTTTGTAGAGTCCTAAGACTCTAGGAAGAGACAGCAAACAACACAGCTCTTAAAGAAGGCACAAGAGCAATGCAAGGCTGAGTGAAGATATAGCTCAGTGGTAGAGCGCTCCCCTACCATATGATGGCACATGCCTGCAATCCCAGCATTCCAGAGGCTGAGGCAGGAGGGATTACAAGTTCAAGGCCAGCCTGAGCTACATGACCTCGCCCCCACCCCGAAAAAAAAAAAAAAAGTAAAAGGGGAGAAAGAAGGAGCACAAGATTCAAGTGAAGCACAAAATAGCAGTTATTTAAAGCACTAAGGAGAACAACTACCAACCCTTGGAGAAACTCATGAAATCAGGTTAAACAAAACCCCTATAACTCACACCTACTTCAGTGACAACTATATTTTTAAAGGCATATGCAAAGAATGGAAGGGATTTCAAATCATGGCTGCTGCATTAAATACATAGTATTATTTTTCTTCCTCTCCTTTTTCAAGCTTTACAGAGCATCATTTAACATTTATAAGTCTTAAAATATTTTAATTGCTGAGAGCACAGATGGAGGCGTGATTAATTCCAACTGAAATAATGTATGTGAAAGGTGGAAACTCTAACCACCACCCCCCGTGAATAGCATTATTGTCAGAGCATGAAATAACCTAGAATTATGCATAATACCATTACAGTGCCCTAGCACGGGTTATTTTTATGTTCTGCCACTTGGTTTCCACCTCACAAGATAATGTACATTCTTTTTTTAAAAAAAAATTTAAGCATGAATGTAGAAAAATGGCAAACAGTTCAGAAAGATCTGCAATAAAAATGTCCCAGACACATTTTGATTTTCTATCCTAACAAATCCTACATCTTCTGTATCCTCTGAAAAATTTACATGTAAGTATCCTTAATATTTCATCAGGGACAGTGTACTTTAATCCCTGAATTCCTCTGATCGCTAGCCCTGGCTCCTTTTCTCCGTTGTATTTCTCAAGCTGATCACCAACATTCAATGTCCTGCTGAAGTCTCCCTAGTTTCTCAGTTAACACAGAGTCATCTGCCCTGAACTTTTTCTGGTCCTGGAGAGGAAACCGTAATTCTACTCCTGTGTTCCTTTTCTCCCACTCTGGCATTTCTCTTCACCATTACTCACGGTGACATCTTGAACAGTACCTTAGACTTCTCCTTCATCTTCTCCTCTGTACCTTATCAGTACCTTATACTGAAGTTGCCTTCTGATAATCCTCTCCATCCTTCCCACCCCAACCAAATTGAAGTCATCATCTCAGCTATAGAAGAGTCTCTTGTTTCCTGGCCTCCCTCCTACCCTTTCTAAATCCATGTCCATTCCCACCAATCAACATGCTAAAGGCAGATCTGATTATGCCCTTACCTGCTTAAAACCCTTCAGTGATTCTACCACCTACAGAATCAAGTCTGAGTTCTTCAGCAAGGTCCAAGAGGCCCACAGTAACTTCACATTCCCCAGCTCTCAATTCCCAGACTGTCTGATCTTGCATTCCATCCAGCAGACCCAGACTGGATATAGTGTTCAGCTACTTCTATCCCAAGCTCTTGCTGTGGCTTGGGCTATAACCCATCCACCTTGCTGGCTTAGTTCTTACTCAATCCTTCAAGAGAGCCCATAATCACCACTTTCTCTCAGGTGGAAAAGATCTCCCAACACTCAGGGCAAAGAAATGTTCCTGTTCTTGACCTAAGTCTTGTTAGTTAACCTCCTTGTGATGAATTTGCACATATCAGCCTCGTACACAAGACTTTAAGGTCTTCCAGAACAGAAACCGTATCTTCTCAATCTGTGTAACTACCAGAGTTCCATACAATTTTACACCCACTGATTCAAACAAGATGGAAACTTCCAAACACCTGCTATGTGCCAAGTCCAACTCTAAATGTACAATCCTTCTCACTGAGTACAATGATTTCCCCTTTTACATGATGAAACTGAGGCACTCGGGTTAAGAAACTTCTGGAAGGGCATTAGGGAAGCCCTGAAATTTGAAATCAAGTCTACCTTTACTCCAGAATCACTGTTCTTTCTCTTATGCTGTTCCCATCATATCCTGATGCTGAAAGTGTTTGAATGTGCAGTACTAAAAGATATTACAGCCTCCTCATTATTATACACAATATAAGGGCACTGTAATCCCCTCAAAAGTCAGTCCAAGCAAGGAACCAGTAGCTCAAGCCTGTAATTCTAACTACTCAGGAGGCAGAGATCAGGAGGATCGCAGTTTGCCCAGCCCGGGCAAATAATTGAGAGACCCTATCTCGTAAAAACCCATCACAAAAAAGGACTGGTGGAATGGCTCAAGGTGTAGGCCCTGAGTTCAAACTCTAGTACCACCAAAAAAAAAAAAGTCAGTCCAAACCAATCTAGAATGTAGGTCTAAATGGCAGAAAAACAAAAAGGATATTATAAACAAACAAATTTTGCAAACAGCATCCACAAATCCGCATTGCACACCCTAAGCAACATCTTTCAGGGGTTGTTCAAAATCAGAAGGGCACAGGGTTGCAAGCAGCTGCAATGGCCCTGTTTCATCCCACCAGTATGCTCTCTATGAACAGCCAGTGATATCCCACACTTCTCTCCCTGCCACCCAATTTCACAGCATATACAGACCCCATACCACTCACTGAAATTCATCTTTGGACCAAGAACCTCAGAGGATTTAAAAGTTGACCATTTTTGAACAGACACAGCCATTCCCAGGAACCACCTACGGGGGAGGACTGTGGTAGAAGTTGGCAGGGCAGGGCTGAAGGGCAGCTCCACAAGATGTGGCTTAGAGTCACCTATTAGCCTACTATGAGACCGGATACATGGAAACTCATCTCCAAATGGGCATGAGTGAGAATGCCTGCTCTCCCTAGGGCCATTACGAAGACCGAATCAGATGAGTTAAGAATGAGCACTTAACAAGGAGCCTGGCACAGAGGATGTGCTCAATGGGCTTCTGCTAAATGACTTAACAAACCATAAAAGCAAGCAGACTTCCTCCTGTCCTCTCCCTATCAGAATGGAGACGAAGGAAAGGAGCTGGGCTCCAAGAAGCCATTGTTGAGACAGGAGATAGTGATGATATTTAGCAAAGGTGGAAAGTTAAAAGGAAAACATGTCTACCTCCCTGCTTCAGAAAAATGAACAAGGAACTAATCAGCAGCAAGTAGTTAAGGAACTCAAACCTTGTTGGCTAGGAGAGACAAAGAAGTAAAAATTATCTCAAGGGTAACCAGATACCAGCAAGAAAGACAAAAGGTGAAAACAAAAACCAAAAACCTCATTATCAACTCCTGTCAGCCACAGCCACACAGGAATGAAATGAAGGCCTCCCAACTCTGGAGAAAATGCAGAAGGCAAGTAATGTAGAGCAAATACGCACAGCCCCAAACACACGGCTAGGAAAAAAGCAGCACTGAATGTGTGCTGAATGAGGCTCACCTGCCTCCCAAAATTAAAGAAACATGGCTAGCTCAAGTCTTCAATTCCCAAAACATACTTCAGAAGTACCCATATCACAAATTCCCAGAGAAGATGTGCGATCCTGCCCAGCATCACACAGGGTCTAGGGGACTGAGGGGTGGGACCTTACCAGGCTGCCTGGCTTCGAAGCCTCTATTCCCCAAACAAAGTCGTGCAAGAAGAACGTTCAGAGGGACCTGGGCAGGTCATGGCTAATTACAAGCAAATGATCTAATAAATGTTGATCGGCTTTAAAACTCACATTTCAGAGTTGAGCACTTTTCAGTGACTTTGGGGGATGGGGAGGCTAGTGTTGGGGATGAACTTGGGGACTTACTGTGTGTGTGAAGCAGGGGATCAAACACAGGACCTTATGCATGCCAGGCAAGCACTCGCCCACTGAGGGACACCAGCACCTCTGTAACTTTTTAATCAGTGACAACCTAGCCCATTCCTAGGAAAACCAAGAACCTCAGAGTATCAAACCTCATTCTCCACATCCCAGGATCCCAAATCTCCTTTAACTTCTTTTTTTATAAGCAAGAAAAAGACTCTAATTTCACTTGAAATCTCTTCCCAAAGGTCCCACTTAAAAAGCGAGAACAAGCCTAATTTTCAGTGCTTGCTACTTTTGAATGGTAACCCAAACAACTAAAAAGGCATCCTTGGTAGGAGTCAACGTAAAAGTATGTAAGTTCCTAAGCAATTTTCCTAGGTGCTTTTTTTCTTTTAAAACCAAGAATCAGTGTCATATTGTTTGTGGAGCTATCAAAATCACTGGGAAAGAAGATGACAAAAGAAATTAAAAGACAGCCTACACTCTTCAGAACCAAACGTTCTCAAAAGTAGGATCCTACTGCAACCAGCTTTACCCAATCCAGGAGCTTGATATAAATGCAGACTCCCAACCCCTACCCCAGACCTACAGAAGCACCTCAGGATCAAGGTATGGAAATCTACATTCTGAACAAGCAAAACCCACCCCCATGTGATACCCATGCCTGGCCACGGAAGTCCTGAGTCCATACCTCCTTAGAGATAAATCCCTAGCTTCTACAAGAAAACTGGATGCTACTTCAAGAACCAAATTTCTACCTACCTACTGGGCATTTCCAACTGGCATCCCAGAAGGTCCTAAACCCTGCCCTCCCCTGATGAGAAAGAACTGTTACCATGCCATCCAGTTCCACACCTTGCTGCCCTACCTGGAAACTCTGCCTTTAGTCAGTTATCAAGTATTCCTTTTCTAGTCTAGAAGTTTCCATGTCACTGCAAAAATCATCTCCACTATGCACTCTTTATGTTCTTGTTCCCCCTTATTAAATAAAATTTATAAAAGACCACTGATTGATCTCCTGCACTGGATCCAACAAACCAACCCAAAATGGAGTCACTCATGCTAAGGTTCCACACCTTAGCAAAAGTAAAATTTAAACTGTCTACTTTAAGATCTGATCTTCTGGGAAATCAGAAGATAGAGGATAGGCAATTTCCCAGATAGGACAATTTTCTGTCAGACAAAATTCACAGCAGCCAATCAAAAGTGGTCTTGAGCAGCTGAGGTAAGGAAGTCCCCTTGGCTATACCCATATAAGGAAAACAACCTGATCTTTTTTTTTTTCATTTTTCTTTTATTATTCATATGTGCATACAAGGCTTGGTTCATTTCTCCCCCCTGCCCCCACCCCCTCCCTTACCACCCACTCCGCCCCCTCCCTCTCCCCCCCACCCCCTCAATACCCAGCAGAAACTATTTTGCCCTTATTTCTAATTTTGTTGTAGAGAGAGTATAAGCAATAATAGGAAGGAACAAGGGTTTTTGCTGGTTGAGATAAGGATAGCTATACAGGGCATTGACTCACATTGATTTCCTGTGCATGGGTGTTACCTTCTAGGTTAATTCTTTTTGATCTAACCTTTTCTCTAGTACCTGTTCCCCTTTTCCTATTGGCCTCAGTTGCTTTAAGGTATCTGCTTTAGTTTCTCTGCGTTAAGGGCAACAAATGCTAGCTAGTTTTTTAGGTGTCTTACCTATCCTCACCCCTCCCTTGTGTGCTCTCGCTTTTATCATGTGCTCATAGTCCAATCCCCTTGTTGTGTTTGCCCTTGATCTAATGTCCACATATGAGGGAGAACATACGATTTTTGGTCTTTTGGGCCAGGCTAACCTCACTCAGAATGATGTTCTCCAATTCCATCCATTTACCAGCGAATGATAACATTTCGTTCTTCTTCATGGCTGCATAAAATTCCATTGTGTATAGATACCACATTTTCTTTATCCATTCGTCAGTGCTGGGGCATCTTGGCTGTTTCCATAACTTGGCTATTGTGAATAGTGCCGCAATAAACATGGGTGTGCAGGTGCCTCTGGAGTAACCTGTGTCACAGTCTTTTGGGTATATCCCCAAGAGTGGTATTACTGGATCAAATGGTAGATTCATGTCTAGCTTTTTAAGTAGCCTCCAAATTTTTTTCCAGAGTGGTTGTACTAGTCTACATTCCCACCAACAGTGTAAGAGGGTTCCTTTTTCCCCGCATCCTCACCAACACCTGATGTTGGTGGAAACAACCTGATCTTAACCAATGTGTTTTTACACTGTGCTGTTTTCCTGTTCCTGTTCAAGCCACCTTACAAAAACTTACTGTTATGCCATGCCCCATGGAGTTTTTGTGCACTTTGTAGATTGGATGCTGCCTGATTCATGAATTGCTAACAAAAGTTAATTAGATCTTGAAAATTCAATTTGTTGAAATGTTGTTCTTGGACATCCTGTTATAAAAGTATGGTGATTCAGGACAGTGAACCTGTGTTCAAATGCTGGCTGAGCCAGGTTACCTGCTTCCCTGACTGAAAAGCAAGAACGACAAAAGCACCCTGTGAAGTTTTTTGTGAAAATCCTATGAGCTAATCATCTTAAATATACACTAAAACACACTAGCTAGCATTACTTCTCTTCCTCCAACTCAGGCCTCAAACATCATCTTTCATCTGACCTACTTCAAGAGTCTCCTAAAAGAGATCCCTGCCCCCACCCCACACACACCTGCCCCACACCAATCTCCTCTCCTCTCCTCCACACCACCACTGCCAAGGCTTTGCTCCAACACACAGATCTAATTACATCATCTCCTAGCTGAGAGGCCTTTGACAGCTATCACTTGCTCACAGGATCAAGTCCATACTTAATCTGGCATACAAGGCCTTTGCAATCTGGCTTTCTCCTCCCTGCCACTGTTCCCAAATGCCAAGCACCGTCTGTTCTAGTAACAACTCCCCAAAACACGACTTGTATTTTCATGCCTCCCAGCCTCTGCTCATTGTGGTCCCTTCCTCCAGAAAGCACCTCAACCCCTTTCCCACCTGGCAAAGTCCTACACAGACTTCACCTCCTCCCTCTGCTCCCTGATGCCTGCCCCAGTGCCAGCACCACCTCCTCTTTTTCCTCTTCTCCTCTCTCCTGCTGCACAGTCACCCTGACACCTTCCACTAGTACTCTGTGCATTTGTCTCCCCAGACTCACAGGGCAGGGTCTCGAACCCTGAAGGAAATAATGACAGCCCTCAGGAAGTATTTATTAGAAAAATTAATGCAAGACCTCCACAACCCTTTGGCAAGTGAAAACAATTTCTAATCTGCCCAACAGCTAACACTGTCATGGTAACTTTTGACCTTTGACAACTCAAGAATAGTATGTTTATTGAGCTGGCTAAGGCTGCTCTACAGGAAGGAAGCAAAAAGACCCTGTGAAGGTGAAATCTCTGTGAATTGCATCGGTTTAGAGCTTGTCACTCCTAGAAATGGCATGAAATTATGCTGTTTGAGTCTTCCTGGCTTGACTTTTGTTATGTGAAGTCAGACAATTCAAAGGGTCCCTTATACATGAGCAAAAGATTTGGGAAAGAAATAAATCAACAAAATTGTTAATAAGGAAAAGGCATAAAAAAGCTCAAGTGCAGCTGGACTCAAGTGTCCTCAGGGAGTCAAGTTAATCTTGGGCAGGAAGCAGTGTGACCCCATGTCCCACTGAGACCTCTCCTTGTATAAGCCAGATCCAAAACCAAATGCCCCAAGACATGGAGACAACTGACTGAGAGAACACTTCTTGGTTTATCCATAAAAGCTGAGAATACAAAGTCCGTTAAGAATCCACGCAGCCTCTGAACTGTTCCTTGGTGTCTCCTGTTCAAAACTTAGAATACATTCATTCTGCTTTCACGTGGGTCTTGGGAGTTTTTGTTTCTGAGGTGATGGGGATCAAACCCAAGGCCTAGCACATGTTAGGCAAGTGCTCTACCGCTGAAATACATCCCTAGTCCCACGTGGGTCCTTAGCAAGGCACAAGGTCAGTGCAGGGGATCCCTTCCCTACTGATTAGGACCTCTCTAGGGAAGCCTGCTCTCTTGGCTGACAATCGCTCTGTCCATAAGTAAACATCTACATGCACATGTGCAGTGCACAGATTTACTCCATGTAAATAAAATAAGTTTATTGTTCTAAACTACAACTTAAGCAAAACACCACTAAAGTCTGAGGAGTTTCTCATGTTTTCAGTGTCAGTACATAAATGGATTTTTTTAAATACTGATTTTCATAAATACCAGACAGCTTGTTAGTAATATTCTTGTGCCAATAATAAAATGCCCTTTTTGTCCTACAGTTCATTCTCTATAAATCACCATCTAAAACCACCCTATCTGTTTGCTCAAACTATTTTGTATAGACATGAAATTTATTTTATTTTATTTTTTGTCAGTACTGGGGTTTGAACTCTGGACTTTTCACTTGTAAGGCAGACACTCTACTGTTTGAATCATGCCTCTAGCATCGCTTTTTGCCCAGACTGTGATCCTCCTAGGATGATAACCTCCCACACACAGTTGGAATGGAAGGTAAGTACCACCACAGCCAGCTATTGGTTGAGATGGAGCCCGGAAGGCCTCAAAAATCCACCTTCCCAATCTCAGCCTCCCAAGTAACATGGATTACAGGCATGAGCCAGCAGTGCCTGGCTCACCTAGTTGTTTTAATATACAAACCAGCCACCTAAACAGATTATCTTGAAGTTAAGATCTTATTTGAACTTCTGTAACAAGTACCCTAAAGCTTAAAAATTTTAAAATACTCAGAACAAATAAAAACTTCTACTCAACAACTAATTCAGAAGGTTGAATTTAAAATTTAGTAAAAGCCAGGTGTGATGGCACCAGCCTGCAATCCCAGCACTTGGGAAGTGGAGACACGGTAGCAAATTTGAGGTCAGCATGGGTTACCCAAGCAAATTGAAGGCCAGCCTGAGCCACATACAAAGACTGTCTCAAAATAAACAAACAAATAAAAAGAAAATACAGTAAGAAGAGGAGAAGGGAGAAGACGATGTGTCTTGGGCACCTATGAGTCAACCTTGGTGGTAGACAGTTTGTAGGGTCTCACTTTTGGTCCTGACACAAACTCCAAGAAACAGAAATTACTATCCTCATTTCACAGACAGAGAAACTCTTCAAGTAAATTGCCATAGCCACACACAAAACCAAGGTTCATGTGCCTTCAAAGAAGCAGCTAAGGGCATGACTCAGTGGTAAGGCCCCTGCCTAGCATGTGCAAGACCTAGGGTTTGATCCCTAGCACCACACCACTAAAATAAATAAATAAATAAATAATAAAAATAGGAGCTGGGCATTGTACTACACACCTGTACTCCCAGGACTCAGGATGCTAAAGCAGGAGGATCACTTGAACCTAGGAGCTAGAGGCCAGCTGGGGAAACATAACAAGATCCCTTATCTTAAAAAAAAAAAAAAAAAAAAAAAAAGGGAAGGGGGGAGAAATGACCCAAACATTGTATGCACATATGAATAAAAAAAAAAAAGTAGTGGAGGAAGAAAAGGAGAGTATATGTGTATTTTTACTGCACTACTATAGTTACGAAGTATCTACTCTGTCCAAGACACCTTATCATTCATTCACAAGGAACAAATTTTAGTGTATAAAAGTGTCCTTGCCAGATAAGGGATTAAACACAACAATGTGCTGGAGATGGCTTATGATAGCTACCATTCATCATGCAAAGCTACTTTATGTTTAATAAGCGATTCTTCAGTAACACACAAAATTCCTTTCAATTTAGCTTTCCCAGACATACAACAAGCACTTGGAAGGTTATCAAGGGGAAAAATTTATATATAGAAAATTAAGTTAGCAAAATCAGCAATGGTAGAACTTTTATTTGTATATTTGAGTTTCTAGACAATGTACATATAAAATTACCACACTGAGGTTATCCTTAGATTAGCCTAAGCATTTTTTTCAAAAAAATTTCCATTGAAATTTTATCCAGTAGAGTAAAATTAATGCAAATTCCTAAGCTGTTATGCTAAAAAATAATTCTTTATAGAATAACATTATACCATTACAGCTCACATACCCTGTCACTCTGAATAAAATTCAACCACCAAGTATGTTTAACACCTAAGTCACTTTATCCAAGAGACATCAAGATTTATAGTCTTAAGATACAAAACACTGAAAACTTATATCCATTTAACAAGGCCAACTATTCTGAATACCTTTCCAGCCACATTTGAAATTCATCTGGCACTCCCTTAATATACTAATAAAACTAATTTCCAAACAAAGTCTAAGTCATTATTTTTATATTCAAAAAAGAGCGACTTATCAGTTGCTAAACTTAAATACTTGTTCCCAAATCAAAGAGTCGGAAGAAGCACAGTCTAGGGCTATTTTTACCAAAAAATGTTTAAACCTGAATCTAATTATGCCTTTAAACCTAACCTGCAGTTTATAGGAAATACAAAGACAAAGGGACAAGGTAAACAACAAAAGGAAACAAATTCAGCATATAGGATATCTTACAAGTTCCTTTCTAAAAGTTAGGAGGGAGAGGAAGGGGAGGAGGTAAAATGGAATTTTTCTACATTTAAAAAAACTAAAGGAACAAAAAAAAAAAATTCAAAAAACAAACAACAACCCACAGTGCAATATGTGAACCTTGACTGTATCTTAGTTCCAAAAAACAAAAATGGTAACAAATGACATTTAGGGAACAGTATAATATTAAGAAATTACTGCTAACTTTATGTGAAAATGAGAGAATGGCTACTTTAAGTTCTTAGTTAGAAATCAATATTAAAGTCTATGAGGCAAAATTACATGATATCTGGGATTTGCTATAAAATATTTCACAAATAAAACAACTCAATAATCATTGGCCGAAAGATGCTTTGTAACAATTACTACAATCCCAAGCATTTGGGAAGTAATGAACACTCCATTTCCTTCAAAGAGACTCAGAATAAACTTTAAATCTAAGAGTGCTCAAAGTCCTACAAAAAAAAAAAACTGGTTTACTTGGATTAACCCAGACTTTCCCACTTACTGGACTGTGGACTATATGATATGTATTAATTTTCTAAGAATCAGTTTCCCATGGAACCCATTTTGGGAATTGCTTTACCTAGATAAATCACCCAAAGAGAGGTAAGGCTCTTTTAAATCACATGCAACATTCAAGAACTGGTGGTAGTGGTGGTGGTGGTGGTGGTGCATGCAGCTGTTGGGTTTATGCTTGCAGTAACATTGCTTAGAAAGCTGAGGTAAAAGGATTTTGAGTTTGAGACCAGCTGTTCTCAAAACTCAAACAAACAATAACAAAAGAAAAAGAACTCAGGTAAGAATTTCAAACATGAACCTATTTGTACTTAGGAGACACTCACTGTTTCTGTCTTTTGCATCTATAATTATGTTTACTATTTAAATTAATGTTTTAAATTATAAAGTCACTCACAAAAATATGAAATGCCAAACTTGCCCCAAAATGAAGTTAAATTTTATTTATTCAAATCCATCTTCTTGTAACTTCACAAAGGAACAGATTTCAAATTCATCCAAATTGTCAAGCCACATCTATTTTTCCCTTTCAAAACTATGCTGACATATTTCAAAGGGTTTGGGACCAAACATACCTCAATATAAATTACTGGTTTCACAGTAACAACAATAGTAACAAAAACAAAGAACAAACAAAAAACAGCTCCTAAAATAAAAACTCATTGAAAGTTCCTCCTCCCAAGATTTCCATCTTTATGTACTAGAGTTGGTCCTAGTCTTATAAATGAGTCCCTTCAGGAACTTGACCAACTGATTCCAACAGATTGACCTTATCACAAATTCTACTAAATCCACAGCTAAATGTTTTATAACAACTTTCAACTAGTACCTATTTCTTTTGAGAAAAATTGTATCCTATTTTATTTAACACACACTCACTTTGAAACAATCAAATTTGGTGTCTCCTTCAGCTCTAAGAGACAATTTACAATGTTCAAAACATTTTCATATATATCCTGTCATCTGACCCTCAAAACTCCAGACAGATAACTATTTTCCATCATGACAGCATATAGTATCTAACAATGCTCAACCTGAAAGCCAGCAACTGTCAACCCTCAATTATCCTATTTCCTTGAAGGGAATACCAGGTAAGCAGTGTACAGTCCAGCATTCCCAACAGGGATGCTCAGGCCAATATCACGGCAGGTATTTCCCACAATTTTCTTGGTGATACTTGCAGACAGCTAACTATCCATAGGCAGGTAGAGCTTTATACACCTCATCCACCAGGCCTTTCTTGTTACACTCCAAAGACTCTCCTTTGAACTCACTGCACGTGCCTAGGATTGTCCAATGGTTCTGCACCATAATCTCATGGACCTTCCTAATGTCACCCATGTCAGTCTTTCCACATGAAAGAAACACATGTGTAATGTGTAACTGTCAGAACACGTGAAGGCAGGAAAAACAGTTTTGGCAAATCAAAATGACAATGAGACAGCACCTCACATGTTAGAATAGCTCTTAACAAAAAGCAGACAAGTGTTGGCAAGGGAATAGAGAAAAGGGAACCCTTGCACACTATTAGTGGGAATGTAAAGAAGTACAGCCATTATGAAAACTCCTCAAAAAATGAAAATAGAACTACCATACGACCCAGAAATCCTACTTCCAGATATATACTCAAAGGAAATAAAATCAGTATCTTGAAGAGCTATCTTCATTGTAGCAGTGTTCACAATAGCCAAGATATGAAATCAACCAAAATGTCCATGACAGATGAGTGAATAAAAAAAAAATCATGTACATACATACACTAGAATATTATTTAGCCATAAAAGAAGGAAGTCCTGTTCTTTTGGACAATGTAAATTAATCTGGAGGACATTGTGCTAAAAAAATGAATAAGCCAGACACAGACAGACAAATAGCACCATGATTTCACTTCTATGTGAAATCTAAAGAAGTCAAATTCACAGAAGCAGAGAATAGAGTGGTGGTTGCCAGGGGACGCTCAGAAGGGGAAATTTGGAGATACTGGTCATAAGGTATAAACTTTCAGTTATAAGACAAACACGTTCTAAGGAATCTAAGAAACACATACTAAGGAATCCACTACAGCATGGATTGTGACAGATTATTACATAATGCATACATATTATCACATCATAACCTTATATATCTTGAATATATACAATTTTTATTTTTCAGCTAATTATTTTTAAACTTAAAAAGAAAAAAAAACAGAGCTAGGGCTCTATCTCAGTGATAGAATGTTTGCCTAGCATGTATAAAGCTCTGGGTTCAATCCCCAACACCAAAAAAAAAAAAAACCTCTGGAATAAAATGATTCATGTTTAAAGCCTAGATCTTCCATGCGCTCTGTGACCTCCAATTTCTCACACGTGTGCAGAGCTCTCTGCTTTCCTAAGTTGCTAAGGGCTAGAGGTGAGAGAACTCCAAAGTAATGGTACAAGGTGATGTTTAAGAACTTTAGATCTTCTAAGGATGCGGGGAAAAAGGAACCCTCTTACACTGTTGGTGGGAATGTAGACTAGTACAACCACTCTGGAAAAAAATTTGGAGGCTACTTAAAAAGCTGGACATCGATCTACCATTTGATCCAGCAATACCACTCTTGGGGATATACCCAAAAGACTGTTACTCCAGAGGCACCTGCACATCCATGTTTATTGCGGCACATCCATGTTTATTGCGGCACATTCACAATAGCCAAGTTATGGAAACAGCCAAGATGCCCCAGCACTGATGAATGGATTAAGAAAATGTGGTATCTATACACAATGGAATTTTATGCAGCCATGAAGAAGAACGAAATGTTATCATTCGCTGGTAAATGGATGGAATTGGAGAACATCATTCTGAGTGAGGTTAGCCTGGCCCAAAAGACCAAAAATCGTATGTTCTCCCTCATATGTGGACATTAGATCAAGGGCAAACACAACAAGGGGATTGGACTATGAGCACATGATAAAAGCGAGAGCACACAAGGGAGGGGTGAAGATAGGTAAGACACCTAAAAAACTAGCTAGCATTTGTTGCCGTAACGCAGAGAAACTAAAGCAGATACCTTAAAAGCAACTGAGGCCAATAGGAAAAGGGGACCAGGTACTAGAGAAAAGGTTAGATCAAAAAGAATTAACCTAGAAGGTAACACACACTCACAGGAAATCAATGTGAGTCAATGCCCTGTATAGCTATCCTTATCTCAACCAGCAAAACCCCTTGTTCCTTCCTATTATTGCTTATACTCTCTCTACAACAAAATTAGAGATAAGGGCAAAATAGTTTCTGCTGGGTATTGAGGCGGGGGAGCGGGAGGGGGTGGAGTGGGTGGTAAGGGAGGGGGTGGGGGCAGGGGGGAGAAATGAACCAAGCCTTGTATGCACATATGAATAATAAAAGAAAAATGAAAAAAAAAAAAAAAAAAAAGAACTTTAGATCTTCTACCTACCTCTTTCTCCCAAAGGGCAAAAAAGTGATTTTTTTTTCTTTTCTTTTTTTTTTTTTTTTTTTTTGTGAAAATCAAACTGGAGTTTGAATTCAGGGCCTCACTCATGCTAGGCAGACACTCTACCACTTGAGCCATTCTACAACCCGTTTTTGTGATGTTTTTTTTCGAGATGAGGTCTCACCAACTATTTGAGCAGCCTGGTTTTGAACCACGATCTTCCTGATCTCTGATTATAGGCATGAGCCACCGATGCCCAGCACAAGTGATATATTTTTTAAAAATGACTAAGGCAAGGCAGGACCTTTATCATCCAGAAGCCTACATCCCAACAGCATAGCGAACAGGTGGACAACTTAATTATAAAAGGTAAAGAGAGAAAAACATTATAATGAGTGCACAGACAATGTGCCAGAGTTAAATGGAAAGAAACCACTGAACCGTGGAATGGAGGTAATCAGAAAAATGTTCATGAGAAAGCAGTATTTTCTTAAGCCTTAAAAGATGAAAATGTCAATATTGTGGGGGGGAGGGGGAGAAGAGGCTCATCAAAGGCAAAATTGAAAGTCAGGGACCAGATCACAAAGAATCTTGTTAGGTGAGAGTAAAAGAGGGACAGCCACACTTTATCATCCTAGTCTCGGCTATGGTGCTTTAGCACTAAGTAACAACAACAACAAAGAGTCTGAGTATAAGTGACTTAAAACAGTTGTCTCAATTTTTTTTTTTTTTTTTTTTGCATTACTGGGGTTTGAGCTCAGGGCTTCATGCTTGCTAGGCAGGTGCTCTACTACTTGAACCATAACCATCCCTTATTGTGCATTTTTGAGATACAGGTCTCACAAACTATTTGCCTGGGTCTGGCTTCAAACTGTGATCCTCCTGATCTCTGCCTCCTGAGTAGCTAGGATTATAGATGGTAGCCACCAGCGCCTGACTCAAAATTTTTTTAATCACGTAGCCCTATCAGTTAAAAAAAAAAAAAATTAAACATGTATCCCAACATGTTATAAATTATATATAACTGATATATAATGAAAACACCAGAGTTATGAATTACATGTGTGTACATTAACATGTTAAACAAAAATTTTTTTTGAGATAGGGTTTTGCTATGTTGCCTAGGCTGACCTCAAACTCATGGTCCTCCTGTCTCAGCCTTCCAAGTATTGGAGTTGTAGACACGGGCCACCAGGCCTGGTTCATTAAAACGTTAAAGAATGTGATGCAAATGGTACTGGCACAAAAACAGACATGAAGACCAGTGGAACAGAATAGAGAACCCAAATATGAATTCACACAACTATAACCAACTTGTCTTTGACAAAGGCACTAAAAATATACGATGGAGAAAAGACAGCCTCTTCAACAAAAACTGCTGGGAAAACTGGTTAGCAGTCTGCAAAAAACTGAAACTAGATCCATGTATGTCACCCTATACCAATATTAACTCAAAATGGATCAAGGATCTTAATATCAGACCACAAACTCTAAAGTTGATACAGGAAAGAGTAGGAAATACTCTGGAATTAATAGGTATAGGCAAAGACTTTCTCAATGGAACCCCAGCAGTTCAGCAACTAAGAGACAGCACAGATAAATGGGACTTCATAAAACTAAAAAGCTTCTGCTCAACAAAAGAAATGGTCTCTAAACTGAAGAGACCACCCACAGAGTGGGAGAAAATATTTGCCAGCTACACATCAGACAAAGGACTGATAACCAGAATATATAGGGAACTCAAAAAACTAAATTCTCCCAAAATTAATGAACCAATAAAGAAATGGGCAAGTGAACTAAACAGAACTTTCTCAAAAGAAGAAATTCAAATGGGGGTTGGGGATTTAGCGCAGTGGAAGAGTGCTTGCCTGGCAAGTGCAAGGCCCTGAGATTGGTCCCCAGCACTGGAAAAAAAAAAAAAAGGAAAAAATAGGAAAAAAAAAAAAAAAGATCAAAACAAAGAAATTCAAATGGCCAAAAAAGACATGAAAAAATGCTCACCATCTCTAGCAGTAAAGGAAATGCAAATAAAAACCACACTAAGATTCCACCTCACCCCTGTTAGAATAGCCATCATAAGCAACACCACTAACAACAGGTGTTGGCGAGGATGGGGGGTGGGGAAGGAACCCTTTTACACTGCTGGTGGGAATGCAAACTAGTACAACCACTCTGGAAAAAAATTTGGAGGCTTCTTAAAAATCTAAACATAGATCTACCATTTGATCCAGCAATACCACTCTTGGGGATATACCCAAAAGACTGTGACACAGGTTACTCCAGAGGCACCTGCACATCCATGTTTATTGCGGCACTATTCACAATAGCCAAGTTATGGAAACAGCCAAGATGCCCCACTACTGACGAATGGATTAAGAAAATGTGGTATTTATACACAATGGAATTTTATGTAGTCATGAAGAAGAATGAAATGTTATCATTCACAAGTAAATGGATGGAACTAGAGAACATCATTCTGAGTGAGGTTAGCCTGGCCCAAAAGACCAAAAATCATATGTTCTCCCTCATATGCAGACATTAGATCAAGGGCAAACACAACAAGGGTATTGGACTTTGATCACATGATAAAGCGAAAGCACACAAGGGAGGTATGAGGATAGGTTAAGACACCCAAAAAACTAGATAGCATTTGTTGCCCTCAATGCAGAGAAACTAATGCAGATACTTTAAAGCGACAGGCCAATAGAAGAAGGGAACCAGGAAATAGAGAAAAGGTTAGTTCAAGAAGAATTAATTTAGAAGGTAACAACATGTACAGGAAAGCAATGCAAGTCAACTCCCTGTATAGCTATCCTTATCTGAACTAGCAAAAACCCTTGGTCCTTCCTATTATTGCTTATACTCTCTCTTCAACAAAATTAGAGACAAGGGCAAAATAGTTTCTGCCTGATAGCGAGGGGGTATGGGGGGAGAGGAAGGGGGTAGTAAAGATCCAAACATTGTATGCATAAATAAATAAAAGAAAAAAAAAGAATGTGATGCAAGCAGTATTTTAGTTTGTTTTTATTCTTTAATAAAACAAACTCACATACAATTTTGTGCCAGCTTGTCAATTATCATTTTCCAATCATTCCATAATAAGGCATTTCCTAGCTCCTCTATACTTTCTCATTATACATATTCTAACAGTGTATCATTAGTATTACTCTACACTTTCTTTGCAGGAATCAAGCCACTGACCCATTTTGTAGGAGTCAGTCTAATTAAAACTAGATAATATAACCCATAAATCCATTTAAATGGATAGAGCACCTAGGACAAGAATAAAAATGAAGGTACCACTGTCAACTCCACCAGGCTGTAAAATGTTCACTTTTCCCTCAGGTGATCTCACAAAACCTAACTGACAGAGGCTATCAGATATACCAACCAGTGTATCTTGATATATAATATACATGTATTAGTAAAGCTACTATAGATTTGTAAAGTTTAATTTTTTTCTAAAGTTGCAATAGTTTCTTCCCTCCCACACTAGATTATCTGGCACACTTCACTTTGGAGATCACTTTTTCTCACAGAGGTACTGAGTCACAGTAGTTCTAAGGTTGGTTAATTCAGGAGCCAAGAAAAAGTCATTGTGGTCCTAGGTACTTTCAATCTTTCACTCTATGCAACTTGTTCTCTTATGCTGACAACTTTTAAATATGGCAGGAGCCCATAGGTGTCATATACCTATCCATTAATCAGTCATTTACAACAGGTACAGTAAAATTAAAATTGGCTTGGCTTACTCAAGATTCACTCCCCGAGGCAGGGGACACACCCTGCTTACCTTAAGTATACAGGTAATGGAAAACTAATCAAAAGCAGAATTATGGTAGCAAGTAATGCTATAAATTATTACAACATGGGGGAGTAATAGCTCTCCAATGAATTGCACTCAGAGCCATGAGGGTGTCTAGGCCCATGCAGAAGAACTATCCACCTGAGTCTAGCTCCAACTTCTCAATCCCAAGCAAACAAACTATTGGTTTAAACTATAAGAAGCAAGGGAGGTCAGGACCTAGAACACTACTGTGTGGGCAACCAACCATCCTCTGTACATAACCACCCATGCATGTAGGACAATGAGGGAAGAAAGAACTATACTGCTTCATTTCCATGGATTTTTTTTGTTAATTCACACATCTAGTTCCACATCAGCAAGCACTCAATAAACATTAATAATTGATGTTACTAATCTCAAGTAATTTAGAGCAGTGAGAGAGGAATATAATGGAGGGGACATGGGAATAATGACCAGCTCTAGGTTTTTAGCAGTAACGCAATACCCCTTTACACAAGTGCCTCTGTGTGCAGCAATTCAAAGCCCTGCAGAATGTGGACAAGTCTACTGTTCTCAAGACTACAGGGGTGTACATCACAAGAACATTAAATATTTTCACATCCTTTCACAGACTGGTACGTTGTTATGACCAGCAATACACTCTCGGAAATACATCCTCTGCTGGCCAGCTCTTTTTGTTCACTCGTGCCCTCCCCCTTCCATCAACAATAAACTCCTTCTTTGTGGGATATTTGTCTCTCCACAGTGCTATCCTGGGAGTCTAATGGGGACTGCCAACCATAACTCTGCTTTTACTGGCACCAGGCCAATCCAGGTTCTCTCCATGGTTTTCTCAAATTGAAACTAAGAGCAAAGAGGCAGTTTCTTAATAGAAGGTTTTAGAACTACCAGGAGCCAGGTACCTCTATGCTCTACACACTGTGCTGGATCACAGTGATTCAGTGATAAGGAAATTTCATCTGATAGTCAGAGAGATTGCTTTCCAAACATACTAAAATGTCAAAATGGATGGTAAAATAAGTTATGGTAACATAAACAATGCATTTACCAGCCAGCCATTAAAACAGTACCAAAGAAGAATGTACACAGGGAATGCACGCGATGGGAAAAAGCAAAATCACAGAGTATGTATGGTACCCTAAGCTGCATAAATACTTCCTATGTACTCTCACATGTTTGATCCTGTTCATATTTCTTCAAAAGTGCATGTAATATAGGTCCCAATTTGCTCCCAGTGTGACCTTTGTGTGAAAAGGTCATAGCTAAGTATTTCTTCAAGACTTCCTCACTCGCTACCCACAGAGGTAATAAGCCACTGTTCATCATAGATATGTAATCCTAGGTGTGCTGGGTGGGACAGGGAAGGGGCTGAGTCACTGTAGCTCTAGGCTTGTTTAACATCCTAAATTCACAACTATGTAGGACAGGCTGGGGGATTTTTAACTAATAAATTCCCTCATGTTAGTGTCAAACTCTGTGCTAATCCAGGGACTATGTCATATCTCTGCAACACTTTTTTTTTTTTTTTTGAGGTACTGGGAATTGCACATGCTAGGCAAGCACTCTACTACTTGAACCACCCACCGTCCCACCCCTGCTACAACAACACTTTTCTTGCCCTTGACATTCCTGCCTATGGGATACTTTTTTCCAAAACATTCTCCTTGATCACACACACTTTCAAGAGCCCCTAAAGACAACACCCAGCCTATCAGGACAACCCCCATCAGCAACACAGCAAACCAAACCAGGAGAACCCCTTTCACTCTTCAAAAAATAATGTCTCCTAAGGTGGCCTTCATCAAAATCCATTCCACTCATAATAAACCAACAACCTTTCATCTTTGCTGGTCCTGTCCCCTTTTGGTACACTAATAACAGTCTCTCAACTTCACTAGCAAATACTACTTCACAATGTTCTCTTCTCATTTCCCAAGGAAGTGGCAGCAATTTCAGATTCACTATACCTCCTTCACAGTCAATCAATGGGTACAGATTATTGAATCCTCTCTTGAGGATTAAACCCTATTGCTTAATATTTTTTAAAGACACTCTTCCCAGAATAAGTTTTAAAAGCTGAAAATGGACAAGTTGCTCAGACATAAAAGAGTTTATCCCTTAGCGCATAATTTCATTTTTGAAACTGCTAAGGGGGTAGGGTGTGACTCAATGGTACACGTGCTTAGCATATGCAAGGCCCTGGGTTTGATCCCTAGCATGGGAAAAAAATAAATCTAGCCAGGCTTCCAGATTGAGTATCCAGGCATATATCATGCTCCCAAACAGGAAAGCAGGACATAGTAAACATTCCAAGACAGTGAAACCTGCAACCTACTACTTCTTTACCAAAGAGATGGGTTTATTTAACACAGAAAGTGCTGCAAAATCAGACTTATCTAGTTATCAATAGGAAAAGCTCAAGAATGAAGACCCTCCCCCACCAAAAGGAATACTCATCTGGGCTTTGTAATTAGGTGGAGACACCAAGATGAAAGGCAAATGGTATGTTCATTTCTTATTTTTATAAAGAGGCAGATTTGAGAAGTAATTTCCTTAAGAATGCTGTCTGGGTTACACATCTGGATTATAAATCATGTTAGACTCTGAAGTCTACTTAATAAAAAAGAAGTTGAAAATAAACAAATGATTAGTTGGCAGTATGTGACTTTCTGAAACTCTCCTAGGGAGAAAGTTTTATTACCATTATTAGTGAACTGTTTTTAATCCTTCACATCAAAGCACAGATATTAACCCTAGGGTTCTGAAACCAAAATAACCCACAAGTGAAATACTGTAAGAAACTGCTATATGTTCACATTAGTCTGTTTGTCAAGTTTTAGCCAATTCACAGGTGATTTCCATGAATAAAGAAAGATATGGAAAAGGAAAGAGAGTCAAATAACCTAGGTTCAAGTTCAACTCCACTATCACAAATAATACTGGGCAAACTGATCTAACTTCCTGAGCCTTGGTTTACTCAAATGAGGAATGAGGGATAAAATATGTAACGAAGTCATTTATAAATGCTGTTTCACTATTATAATATCGAGACTGTTCTAGTATTACAATATAGAATCCACCAATCCTACATTTCTCAAATTCTTGGAGAGTCATGAAGAACGTTAGGGTTGCAAGGTAATTCCATTTTAGTGATGATAAAGGTGAAAAAACCAAGGCTTAACACCGAGGTATGGCAAAAATTTTTGTAAACTATGGAAGGAAGCATAGTTTCACTACCACTGAAATATGCACTTAAGAGACAGTTCAGATCAATGCTATTCTAGGGACTAACACAAATCCCCTTGTACATATGTGTACACATACATGCATATGTGTGAGTGTAAGCATTTATATAACCACTCTGCTTTATTTTGCTTCTGTAAATTTATTCCTGTAACTTACAAGTTAAACCAAACTTTTCGTCAGAAAAACAAAAATAAAGCCATTTCTCTAGCTATGAAACGCTCAACCCTACTCTCA
Organism: Castor canadensis; assembly: GCF_047511655.1. Classification (NCBI taxonomy): domain Eukaryota; kingdom Metazoa; phylum Chordata; class Mammalia; order Rodentia; family Castoridae; genus Castor; species Castor canadensis. The sequence continues at coordinate 113,496,366 of NC_133389.1, read as the reverse complement.
ATTTAATGGAAATAAAATCTTTACAATTGGGAGAAATTTCTACTGGAAACATTGACATAACATTAACCTACAGCTATGCTGGCAGTCCTCATTATAATATGGATTACAGCTTTACTAGCCCAGGGACATTACTTTTAATGTTCTCTAGGAGATAAAGAATTAATCAGCAACTCAGAAGAGAAGTTGCCTAAAAATGGACAATTTAATCAAAGCAATTCCATTGTCTCTAAAAAACAGTGCCCTCAATCATACAGTACCAAAACCCCACTATGGCATCAAATAAATTGTGTGTGGTTAAAGAGACAAAATGTTCTTTTGGCTGTTATGGGAAGCAGAAAAAGGCTGACTATGAATCAGTTATGTTTTAGCTCCATGAAGAACATGAATTACGATAATTTAGACATTCTGGTGGTTAAACCAAGAAAGCAAGAAAACCAATGCTTCCAAGTTCCAGCAAAAGTTAAGTCTGTGGCACCAGAACTGCAAAACAGGTCATGAAAAATGACCTTAAATTTATTTCTGGACTTTCCTGCCTCCACTAAAATTGATGACACTTATTTCCCATCCTTTCTTGTCAAATCACAACAGTTCAGAAGCCTGAACGGCACTGACTTGGCAGGTAACAGCAACAACCATTAGAGGAAGTCCTGAAGGATGTCAGATACCATACATCCTTTATCCCCGCACACATTTCATTGTAAAACCACCAGGATATATTCATGATGCTTTTTGACTAACACCCAGCAAGCATTGTGGCTGACACAAACTTTGCAGAAACTGGTATAGTGTAGGGAAGGTCCCGGTAAGATCTTTAAGTAGCTTAGATGAGTAAAACATTCAGAGTACTACCACAATGAACACATCTCAGCCGCTCATAAATTCTTTCATTCCCAGCAATCAAGAAGCAGCTGTTAAAATCCAGGAATCTTCCTAGTTGCAGCTCTGAAATACCTTCCTGCTGGCTGGCCAGAAAAGCTTCACAACTGCTTTCTTCTTCTTCCCCTCCCCCATTCCAGGAGTGCCAGCCTGGCAGGAATCAAGATGACCCAGGAAGGAAAAAAAAAAAAAAAAAAAGGGTAGCGGATCTACTGTAAAGATGCAGCCTCTCTTCATTTCCACCACACAGAAATACCAGCCCTCTGTGCCAACAAACCAGTTCTCTCCCTTCTTCTTCCAGTCTCTCTCTCCCAAACACATACTAACTTCTATAGTCTGTGTCTGGCATTTAAAGAGTTCGCGACCTCAGAAATCCTGAGCCCTTTCATCAAAGGTTCTGAACCACGAACTTCTTTCCGCCCCAGTCTCAGGTCCATCGCATAATAACATTCAGTGTGTCTTTACTTTGGAACCCACAGGACGACACTACTCCTAGGGTCAAGTTCAAGATGAAGGTGCCCTCCTCACCTCCGGGAGTTGGCTGCAGAAGCAAACAGCGCTACCGAGACGAGTCCCATCACGCCCCCCACCGGGATCTGGGGCAGCCCAGTCGCCGAGCTCGGCGTCCTCCGCTCCTCGGGCTGGGGCGCCGCATTTCTACCTGCCCACCGCCGCATTTCCTCCCCGAGCCTTACACAACAATAAGTTTTGAGAACGCCAGTCCAGAGACCTTTCTGTCTACAGACACGCCACACAATGCCTAGGGCTTCCTTCCCCGACAGCCGTTCCGGAAAAGCCGCCGCGCCAAAGCCGGGAGTCACTTACACCCCCAGCGCTGCGCCCAGCACCCCAAGGTCCTCCAGAAACAATGTGCGTCCTCCTAAGTCCCCCAGAGTGGCCACTCTACACGCAAGAATAAGGGCACTCACAATCTGGGCACAATCCTGGTCATTCTCGGCTTCTCCCCACGAAAAGAAAAATCCTCCAATGTCTAATCCTAGCTCGCCTCCCCCCCAATAAAGAAAAGAGCGTGCATATGCTAATCGCAGCGCTCTAGGAGGCAAAGCAATAGACTTCCAGCCCAGAGCCGAGTGAGACGATTTCCCCGGCTCAAGTTCGCTATGCAACTTCACGACCCGCGCACCGGGACACTCGGGACCCCGCGGTGCCAGGCGTGCACCGCCCCCGCCTCCCCCCTCCTCAGGTACCAGGCGCAGCTCAGGCCCTGCCAAGCCCGGGGGCTCGGGCGAAGGCGGGAAAGGGGACGAGCAGACGCACGGGAGGGGGTGGTCCCGAAACTCAAGCGTGTCTGCGTGTCCCAGGTCCCCCCTACTCTAGCTCCGTCGTGGTCGGCTGGGTCCGACACGAAGGAAACGGCGCTGGGAAGGCGCCGACTCCTCAGAGACGCCGAGCCCAAGGCCCGGGGCGCCCAACATGTCTGTGCCTATCTCCGGAAAGCTCCCGGGTGTGCCCGCCGGAGGAGGGGGCGCTCCAGAAACTTTCCCACACATCTTTCCACGCTCCCCATCACCCTCGCCTGCTCTCCGGGACCCTGTCCTCCACTCTGCACGTCGGCAGCTGGCCCTCCCCGGGAAGCACGGAGGCCTGCGGCGGCGGCGACCAGTCAGCGGAGTTACCTGCCGGGAAAGTTTCCAGCGCCTTGGCGCAGTTTCCCCACCCCCAGGGCCGGGCCTCGGGGCGCGGCCGGCTCGGCGCTCCGCGGCTGCCTCTGCTCGGCTCGGCTCCCGCAGCTGCCACCGCGAGCGCTGCGCTCCGGCCCGTCCCCCTGCCTTGCTCGGCCCACACCCGGGCCTCATTGGCAGCGCGAATCCCCGCCCTTGCGCGTGTTCCCGAAGGCACCTTCCTCTCGCGCGCCCGCCGGGCCGCGCCTCCCGCGCCCCTCCCCGTCCGCCCGCCCGGAGCTGCCGCGGCTCCTGGGAACCGCTGGGGCGCGGCGCGCGAACTTTCCGCGGGGCGCGGGCGCGGTGCCTGCCTGCCTGCCCTTCTTCTCCATGCGGGGTGTCTGCGGGCGCCCCCCTACTGTCCCTGGACCGGGCGGGTTCCCCTGAGGCTGTGCCTGGACCCTTCCGGGACCAGAGGAGATGCGTGATAGGCTTTTTTTCTTTTGCAGCCTCTTTACAATCAGTAGTAACCCGGCCTTCCCTCTCCATTGCTTTTTGTAAGCAGCCGAGGAGGACATATGGGAGCAATTAGCCAAGCTGAAGTTTCCGTGGATGCCTTAGGGTGGCTCGTGTGGCTTTGTTGGATTTTCTTTCCCTCACTTAAGTGTACACACAAACACACTCACTTTCTCAGGCCAAAATGAGCTAAAGGAGATGGAAAGTATAAGAATGTATCTCGCCAGCTGCATCTTTTTCTTTCTGGAACGAGAAATAGGGACATTCAGGGACCAGTGATTACCCAGGCGTCCCACAGTGCCCGGGGTCTGCAGCCTCCTCCAACTTCTCCCGGCTGGCCACTGCTGTCTGGGCTACGTCCACGGAGGGTCAGGGTCCTGCTTCGTTGACGGAAGGAGGGACGCACGGAGGGGGAGAACAAAGATGCTATTATGATGTCGGCTGGTGGCAGTAAATTAAACTCCCTAGTTCCCAAAATGTTTTGTTATTCCTCAGCAGAGCAAAAGCCAGAGAGTATGGCCTAGGGATCCGGGAATCCCGGGTTCTTCACTGAAAATAGGCAGCCAATTCAGCCCTCTCCACCCCTCCAGCCCGTTGGGCCAGCTTTCCAAACGGAAGGATCAATTAGAACCGTCAGCGGGAATTGTGCATGGGTTGTCCCATCGGTGTGGCTGGAGCAGAGATTACAGAAGTTGCAATAAATGGATTTATTGGCAACCCCTAACCTTGCTGTGGCAAACCCGTCTTTAAAGACAACTGTGTTTTAAACAAGTTTCCCTATAAAAACTTCAACTTCACGCAGAGCTTCCCAATTTAAAGACCAGCAGGAATGGTGTCCATATTTAAAGTTCTTGTAAAAGGAGGCAGGAAGCAAAATATGGCATAGTCTCTCTATAATAAATAAAAGATGCCTGAAATGTGCTGGATTTTTTATCCACAGTTTCAAAGGCCTGATTATCACTATGTTGATATTTGAGTACTAAAAGTACCAGTAGCCTTGAAGTATTCCTGAAACAAAGCGCAATATGAATATTCAAAATAAAATACAAACTTAGAAAACTACTTACTTCTTTCTCCACTCTGAAATGCCTCATTGCTGTAAAAATGTAAAGCTTTATTAACGTTTCTTGAAATGTGTACAAATTGCCAACCCTTCAACAACAGATGACAAAGACAGCAGCCATAATAATAAAGTAACAAGCCAAACAAAAGACAAAAAACTCCTCCACAATCTACTTTGAAATATTAATATGTAAAAGGAAATAAACTGGTACCGTTTCCTGCTTCAGGCTTCTTTATAATGGGTAAAATGTATAATGGATGAAATTTGTAATTTGTAGCAAGTTCTTCTGTATTTGGCTCTCAGCTATATTTCCAAACTTTAATGAAATTGCTTAGTTAAATTGGGCTTTGAAAGCAATAAAAAATTTCCCCCTTTACTCTCAAATCTCTCTAAGTAGCAAGTAGGAAATCACATAAAGTAAATATGCTAATTTCTGGCATCCTCTTTATTTTTGGTTGAAAAAGTTTTGTTTTTAAAGCTTCAGAAGTCATGGTCACTAAAGAAGTAACTTTATCACTGCCTCGTTTAGGAGTGCTTTATATGTTAAACAGGTCTACAGCTAGCAATTTGAAATTTGTACACAGAAGGGCCCTGTCTCCTCTTCTTCCTGTAGTGTTTATGTGATCCAAACTACATATGTTATTAAGCACAATCTGATCTCTTGCTTTAAACAGCTACCATTGCCTATAGTATGTTGGACTAAGAACATCAAAGCTGTCTTAAGCTGTGGGTGAAAATGATACATTTTAGAAAAGTCAAGGCCAAAAATACAAAGTAAAAAAAAACCAAAAAATCATGGGTGCAGAAAAAGGGGGTTTCCACAAAGATCAGCTTTTTAAGAAAATGATTTGGACATTTTCTGAGCATCTTACTGTGTAAAGTATTAACTGAGATAGGGTCAAAAATGAGTTTTAATGTTTTTTTAAACATCTCTTTTTTAAAAAACCATGATTTTGGTTAATTCTTAAGTGATATTTTTATTTTTAGGGGAAGGGAAGAACAAGAATCACCTCTTGCTTTTCTTCGGGTATCTCTGCTCATCTGTGCAGTTTAAAAAGCTCATTTATTGCATATGTTGATATTAGCTGGAAAAAATAAGAGGGAAACAGAGCTCACATGATTATTGCATGCTGTACACATTCCCCCACCATACATACAATATACTGGATTCCATTTTTAAATTTTCTGTCAGTTTGCCAGCAATGTAGCTGTTCTCAGCAGAGTGAATTATAAACTGGTCATTTTACTGTACAATTTACTGCTCAGGGCAATAGGCTGAGGAAGGCATGAGAAAAGAATGTGCCTTGTGTTAGTATACTGTTTCCCTTGCTGAATTCCTAAGTACTTCTATTTTAAATCAAGCCTAAGTTAGACTCACAACCAGTATTTATCATAGCATGTGTAGTACAGAATCCATATTAGAAAATGAAATGTTAAATCAGTGTGGTAACTAAATACAAAACCCAAGACAAGATGAAAATAATAAGGCAAGGTAGGAAATTCAAACTCAAAATAATTCAGCAAACACTTTTCTCCTTCTTTAGAGTGTCTTTTAATGTTTACAGAATTCATTCACCTTTGGTCCATTCATTCTTCCTCTCCCTTTCAAGAGGAAGAAAAGAATTTTTAAAGATATAGAGGATAATAAAATAAATTGAGTGTGGTTAGAAATCAGGTGGGAAAAGCAATAAAATTATATACCCTTACACAGTCCCTGCATGTGTAGCGAACCATGGTCAGTCACACAGATACCAACACCCAATCTGAGGCAGGCTAATGGCAGACATTCATTCAGGGTTATAGAAAGCCATTACTGTGCACAGTTAGCCAGGATGTTAAGTTGAAAGCGTCCTGGGATGTATAAACCGCTCCATGTGTCTAGCACATGGCCTGCCAATATAGCAATAATTCATCCATCCTGGGCTAGACAGTGAATTATTTAAACTGATAAGGAATCTGCTGAGGGAAGGAAGCAGGGAGACGGATTCAGAGGTTCGCATTTCCTTATTAGAACATGGGAACAGCTAAAGTCTTGGGAGAATCTGGTTTAAGGTGGCATGCTATCTAATGTTTTCTTTGGTGGTACTGGAGGCTAAAGTTGCGCTTACTAGACAGGCACTGTACCACTTGAGCCACTCCACCAGCCCTCTTGCACTGGTTATTTTTGAGATAGGGTCTTGCTTTATGCCCAGGTGGGCCTGGACCATGATCCTACTGTGCATGCTCCCTCAAATAGCTAGGATGACAGGCCCGCCCTGCCATTGGTTGAGATGGGGGGAGGGTCCTTGAGAACTTTTGCCCTGGATGACTTGGAACCACAATCATCCCAATCTTTGCCTTCAAAGTAGCTAAGATTGCAGGTTTGAACCACTGTGCCCTGCCCTTTTTGGACTCAAACTTGAGCTCCTCCTGCCTCAGCATCTTCAGGGCTGGGATTACCAGCCAACTAATATTTTAAATATAGATTTGGTGAAATATTACAGTGGTGAAATGGTCTATAGGGGGAAACTGGAATTTTCCTTTTTCAGGAAAGGTAAGGTAATATAATCAGATAGTAATCCCACTGAAAAATGTTGAGTCTGGTTATGATACTTTAAAAAGAAATAGGCTACTAACTTTAAGTCTAAAAGACACACTTTAATATTCTGTTCCTTGGAAGTCCCTTTTCTCAGCAATCTTTGCAACTGGAGTTATAATATCTAGGCTCCAGTTCTGGCTTTTTCACTATTTGTGATTACTGGCAATTCATTGAGTCTTTGGGGGCTTGGAGTCATAATCTATAACATAAGGAGGATAGCACAGATACCTTCCTCACAGGTGTGTTAGAAGATCAAATGAGATAAGGTGAAAAGCACTTAATCAATTAGAAAATTCAAAGTTAATTTTTACTTAAGAGACACACTGTTTTGCCTTCCCAATTGCCTGGGACTACTTTGGTTGAAGTAATCCTTTAAAGGTTTGATCAGAGCAGTCCATAATGCCCACATTTGTACTCTTACAAAGAGTGACTTCAAGATGATTAAGTGGTAGTCAATAACTCCAATTAAACTCTTGTCTGGGGGTAAATTGACAATTCTTATCTCAAATAATAACAGTCAGGAGCCATTTTGCAGAGATATATTTTTCTCCTATGCTGGCATACCTGACTTCATGCAAATTAACATATGGAACTTCTTAATTACATAATATATTAAAGTAAACAAAATGTATTCCTTTAAAATTCTTGCTAAAATTCTTTGCAAGTGCCACTACAATCTTATTTATGTTATTAATTCGTGATGATTCTTTTAATTCTGTGAAACAGCATGACTAAACACTAGCGAGATTATTGACTTGAACCCATACAAATACTTTTGTAAGATCAAGTGCTAATCAAAACTGCTTTGCAGCTGCATATTTATTTGAAGAAATGAAAATTAGAGATTAGTGCCTACCAAAAGATTTGGTTTAAAGGAAGCTAGGGATGGAGGGAACATAGATATGGAAAGCTTACCCAAAATGGAAACTTTAAAGATGAGTTTGGTGTATCTGCCTTTAATCACACAACCCAATCTAGAAATACTACTAGTATTATTGATGATGAAGACAGTCAATTTGGTAGATCTGGAGAATTTTGTCTTTTAAAGAGAAACGTGTAATAGGTTGCAGTAACTTCCAAGCTAAAAATTATGCAAGGCACATTTAGAAAAAAAATTTAAAGTTAGTCTTGGAATTTTAATACAAAAATCAGAAGTTCTTTCTAACAGTCTATAAAAGATCTGAGCATTTTAGAATAGGAGAAGAAACTGTTGAAATACAAAATTTTGCTCCTCTATATCTTCTTTGTGTGTGTCATGTCTGTTTTAGTGGCTTTAGCAGGAGTCACATTTGCTGAAGAGAAAATAGGGCACTATGCAATAATCAGGAGAAATTAAACTACTAGCTTCATTAGAGAAGTCACCCCTTACCTACAGCATTTGCTCCAAAAAATAGCTACTTAGTAAAGATTGATTTGACTACTTAGTAGGCTGGAGCTAACACCTTGTTACCGTTCAGTGATTTTCAAGCTCTCCCTAAACCTCCTTTTGCTTGCACAGCTAATCTATTGCTTCTCACTCTTCAAGGTTTTCAGTGGCTCTGAAAAGACCACCTGAAGGGAAAGAGATTACTGATACAATTACATAAAAACAGGTTGAAACAAGATGTCAGGAACCCAAAATAAGACAGCAAACACTGAGGGTTAAAATTAGATGGTACCCACTTTGCCTTTTCATCTTCTTTCTAATTTGCCTCCCTCCCCACTTCACCCCCCAGGACTCCACCCGGATATTAGAGGCTTAAATCTTGTTGGGAAAAAGAATCAGTATAGCAATCAAAGGGAGGTCTAATCTGAAAAGCTATATTTAACTTATCATTCAAAATCAGCTGACATGCAGAGAAATTAGATCACTTACATTGCTGGTGGAATATAAAATGATACCACCTCTCTAGAAAATGGTTTTGAAGTTTCTTTAAAAACAAAAAAACTAATCATGCATGATCCAGCAATTGCACTTCTGGACATTTATCCCAAAGAAATGGACTGTGTTCACAGGAAAATGTATGCACAAAAATGTTCATAACAGCTTTATTCATAATAGTTAACAACTAGAAAAAAGTCAACGTACCTCAATGTACACCTAGCCAAGTATTACAATTCTTGAACAAAAGCTCAAATTTTCATGTCTGGATGAAAATGACTAATGATGGCTTGATATTACCAGTTAAGGGTACAACTAGCGAAAACAGCTCAAAGAGACTTAACCAATAACAGAAAGCTATTGGCTCATGAAGGTGGCAAGGCCATGGGTAGAGCAAGCTTAAAAATTGGATGACCCAATGACTCAGCAAGGTCCTCAGGATCCATTTTCTTTTCATTCTCTGCTTAGCCATGTACAATGTTAGCTCCAACTTTCATCTTAAAACCAGCTCACCTCTGAGTGCAATGTGGCCGGCCACTGAGTTATATGCCTCCTATTTACACCCAGCAGGAGAATACCACATTTGTGTCCCAACATTCTAATCAAGAATCCTGAAATTCCTCTTGAGTGGACCACAAGAGATCAATTTGTCCACTTTAAACTAGTAACAGTGGAGTGTGGGTGTGAGTGTGTGTAGCATGCTGACTGGCCTAAGTCAGGCCTAACCTATTCCTGATGTTAGCAGAGGAGGTGGTTGGTTCCCCCTGAGGCATGTGGGCTCCACAAGGAAAAGGAAAGTTCCCAAATAATATTTGGTTAGGTAGAGGCAACCAACAAATACCTACCACAGCTGAAAAATATGGGTTATATAAAAATTCTTCAGATTATGAACAATATGGGGGAGACAATTAAGTGGGTCTTTGGTGATTCAGGTTTTTTTAACCATAAATTAAAAACAAAAGGTGGGTAATCACTGATAAAATAGAAAATAAAAGGAAGGGAAGAGATCAAGATAATAGGTAGATTTAAAATGTAAAAAAAAATGGAAGGAAAAAGAAGACATAGGCAAAAATAAATTAACTGTAAGAGTCTTGGCTCAACGAGAAGTTAACAGTTTTGTTTTTTCCCCTGAACATGAATGGCGCAGAGGCCTAATTGTAAGGCTTATTAGACATCAGCAAAATAGAACAGAGAAGAAAAGAACAACTTATGATAAACCCTATCTTCAAAAGGTAGGAACAAATACTAAATAAAAGATGGGCACTAGTAAAGAAGCATCTGAGACCCAATTATCTAGTGGCAATATTTGTGTGATCTTTTCCCTTTTTAATATAGAAGTACAGTCACTGATGATCTTTTGTCCAAGTGCCTCCTGTGCTCGTGGAGTGAACTCAGGGCTTTGCGCACACTTGGTAAACACTTGACCACTGAGCTACATCCCCAACCCTGTGTATTGCATCCTACAAAAGGGATAAAGAAAAAAGCATAGTTTTTAACAAAACTGAAATTACATAATATTTGTGTTTGTTCTTTGTACCACAAATTGGATGGGTTCAAACAACAGAAAATTAATGTTTTCCCACAGTTCTGGAAGCCCCAAGTCTAAAATCTAGCAGTAGGCAGGGATGTGCTCTTTGCTTCTCTAAAGTTCTAGGGGAAGAAGCCTTCCTTGATCCTTCCAGCTTCTGATGACTTGGGGCTTGTCTTGATTTGTGCCTCCATCTTCACAAGGCCTTGCTTCCCTGTGTCTGTATTTTCTTCACTCCCTCAGGGACTCATACTTGCTAGGCAGGCACTCTACCACTTGAACCACAACCCCAGCCCCATCTCAAATCTCTCTTTCTCATTCTCTCTGTCTCGCTCATTCTCATTCAATGCAGGAATTTGACTTAGGGTCTCACATTTGCTAGGCAGGTGCTCTATGCCCTGATCCACACCTCCAGGCCTGTTTTAGTTATTTTTCAGATAGGGTTGCCCAGGCCAGCCTTGAACCTTGATCCTCTCAATCACTGCCTCCTGAGTAGCTGGGATTATAGGCATGTACCACTACTCTCAGCCTCTGCTTTTCTCTCATAAGTGCATTTGTCACTGGATTTTGTGCCCCTACCTGAGGATTGTTGAATCCTCAAATTCTAAACTTAATTATATCTGCAAAGACTCCTTTTTCAAATAAGGTAACACTTGCAAGTTATAGGTATTTGGAGATTGACATATCTTTTGGGCATATCAACCCACTACAAAATTTGTTAAAATGGAAAAACAAGCTAACATAATTGAATGTATATCCTAAGACTAGATTTAAATTTATGTATCAATTATATTTACTAATGAAATGCTTATATATTTTTTAATCCATTCCCACTAGCAATTTTTAAAAAGCAAAATAAGACTTTAAATTGCTATAGAGCTAATAGTAACCCAATAAAATTCCTATTAAGGGCAGAGGTATAGCTCAGTGGTAAAGTGCATGCTTAGCACACACAAGGCCCTGGGTTTCATCCCTGGCACTACACATATACACATACAAAAATCTCTATCTGTGTCTGTATCTAGAATTTTAAGATCCAGCCTATCACCCAGAACCTAGACAGGAAAAATAGAAACAAAGTTAGGTATTTCAAAAAAAGGCATTTGATATAGAAAATTATATTGTTGGGAGAGCTGAAGAGTCAAGAAGGGAAAGATAGATAACCCTGAGACAAGAAGCAGCTGGTAGAACAAAAACGGAGGTAGCCTGGCACCTGTGGCTCATGCCTATAATCCTAGCTATTTAGGAGCCTGAGGTTAGGAGGATGGCAGTCCAAGGACATCCCAGGCTAAAAGATCATGGGACCCACACACACACACTTTCAACCGGTAGCTGGGCACAGTAGCATGCACCTGTCCTCCTATCAACAGCAGGAAACATAAAATAGGATGATGGAGATCCAGGCCATCCTGGACCCGGGGAAAAAAGCAAAACTCTATCTTAAAAATAACCAGAGCAAAAAGGGCTGAAGGCATGGCTCAAGCAGTAGAGCACCTACCCAGCAAGCACAAAAAAGGAGGTATCTACAATAGCACAGGATTGCACTCATCTCTGTGACACTGAGAGTGTCTAATAAGATGCTGGGAATACCAAGGAGAAAGCATCCAGAAATGAAGTCACTTGTGGAGATACTGCCAGAAGCAAAGAAAGAGAAGTGTGACTTCCCGCCTCCTTCCACTCTCTAATTTTCTGCTGGCACCTTCACTTGGCAGTACCTCACAGGGAGCCAGACAGAAACAAAGCCTGGGAAATGTAGTTTATAGGCTCTTAGCCCCAGCATTACAAAGCAGAGGATAGCAGGGTTGGTGTGGACCAAGGGACAACAGGTAAGTAACTGGCACAACTAGGGACATAGAAAAACAAGTGCACTTCCACATTGCTGATGACACCATAAGTCAGAACAGAGTGAGAGGTAAGGAACTCTATGTGCATTGACTAAATCATGCTGCTTAAGAGTACATAATCCTAAGAAATAACCTAAAAGCAGAAAAGAGAGAATTTGTGCAAAAATGTTGAAAATGGCACCATTCATAATAGCAAACCCATGAAAACAGTACATATGCCCAATAACTGGGAGAAGATTATGCAAACCACAGCCAGGTCAATGTAATAGAAAACTCTATAGCTTAAAGAAAGTCCAAAACATATGTTTCCAATAAGTATAAAAATGTCCATATGAAATAAGGTTAAGTGAAAAAAGTAGAACCCAGAATTGTATGTCTACTACACCAATTACACCTGTGTAAAAATATATGAGTATATAGTAACAAAGATCAGGGGAGACTTGGAGTGAGGTCACTGGTTTGGAGGGTAATGTTACTTAGGCTTCTTTTCTTCTGTAAAGTCACTTAAGTTCTTAATTAAAAGAGAAAAGTAAATGAGTCTTTAATTTTATTTTAGATTCCAAAACAACTGAAAATTATGTGTTTCATATTAAGCTTCTTTGAAGAAAAAAACCAACTCATTCATACACACACAATACAACCTGGCTAACCATTCCCACACAGCACTTTTTACAGCTCTGGCATTAATCACTGTCATGGCCTGAGGCCAGTGTCCGATTGGTCTAGAGATTTTATTTTACAACCTGAGAACACTGGCTGGCTCCCAGTGCCTCTGCTCTCCTGCCCTGAGCCAAGTCTTTCTTCTTGTTGCTATACTTCATGTGTTTTACTACAGGCCCAGGAGCTGTTAAAGCGAACTAAAACAATGAATAAAGATAACAGAGTTGAGTACAAACTCCCCTGCCCCCAGCATTTCAATTTAAGTTTCTCTACATATTTATTGCTTCAAAATGATTTGTCCCTTTCCTTGAGCATACAGTGCACTATACATATCTGAAATACACTCAAAGTCCAGAGGGCAGAAAGGACTTACCTCAGATCCAGCCCTCCCCCAACTCAAGTTACTTCCCAGAAACTTTGATGTGCCAGCCTTTCTGGACTTCTGAACTCTGCCTGACTAGCAAGCTAATCCAGATGCATGTCACAGCTGCCTGAGGAAGACTGGAGTGTGTGGTTACAGCAGGAGAGGAATGACAGCCTAACTGCCTCCTGTGGTGATCTGCTGGCAGACTGCCCACGGGACCTTGGCCCATGCCTTGGGCTGGCTCTCGGTGAAGTGGATTAGGCAGTCAAAGGATTTAAAGAACCAGTCTCCAAACTTGACCAACTAGCCATGCCTTTTGTGATTATTTGAGAATCATCTTTCAAAAGGGACCTAACTCTCAATTCCAGTTTCACCACCTATCACTTGTGTGACCCTAGTCCTCTGTGCCTCAGTTTTCTAATGCATAAAGTGGGGGAAACAATGGTACATACTTCACGGTTTTGTTGCAAAAATGTTAGAATAATGCATGTACAGTTCACTGAAGGATATTGCTAGCTGTCTACCCAAGATGCATTCTACCCGTCTTTTTTATTAGAACAAATATGATTTTGTTTGCAATGGCAGTGTGCTCAGCTTAAAAAAAATACTCCCCTCCACGGGCTCCCTTTTGGCTATCATGACTTGATGACTGTACAGGAAGAAGCTTTCAGAAACAAAACAGATTCTGAGGGAAAAAAGGAAGAGCCCCAGCCAGCACATGTTTTGCTACTTGCCCTTCCCTTCTTGTTCCATCTAGAATGGGAATACTTAGAAGGAATGCAGCCATCTTGCCACTAAGGGGACCAAAGGTACATGGTAAGAATGGTAGAGCAGGAAGTTGGGAGGAACCTGAACCTCTGATGGTTCTCATTCAGCTTTGCCAGGAGTGGACGACCCACCTCCAGACTTCTTATGTGAGAAAAATGAACTCCAATTACTAAGCCACTGTGGTTGTGTTTCTCTTATATCAGCTGAATGCACTCTTGATCTATGCGCTCAGCATACCCCCTGCCAATAGTAATATCCAAATAAAGATTATCTCTTATCATAAAGACTCACAATGGTAAGTCATCTCCCATTGCATTGAACATGAGAGACATTCACAGCTATTGCTATGAAACTTAGTTATGGTAAATATTGCAGAAAAGTTACCAATTATGAGCTAGGGCTGGTAAACATTCTTATTATTCTGAGACATTGGTGGAAATGACATTTGTTGAAATGCAACTGCACATTCTATAGTAGTCTCTTAGTGCTGCTAAGCTACATTCAACCCTCTCTGAGGAGATGATTTTACTGATAAATCTGTTAAACTAATGAGGGGAAGGGAATAGGATATTTAAATATTTTAACTAACATGGTTTTTTTTTTCCAAAATTAAATTTGATTTGAGGGAAAGGAATGTTCAGTGATACATTCTTAATTTGTATCTATGAATGTAATAAATTAGTTTCTTTGGTTCTCAGGAATATTTTAATGCTTTCCAAGTAAGACTTGTGGTGGGGGTGGGGAGAGTAGAATGGCCTCACTTTACCATAGAGTAGATCTAAAATACATAAAAGCATTAGGAGGCTTCTCAAGATTTTCCCAACCAAAAGTCCTCTGCCCTCATGTCTCAGCTTTCCCAGGCTTTGGGAAACATGGATCCATCCCCATGACCAGAAAAGCTATTTCCAGAGTCAGTCTGGAAATGTGACTTCACCATATGACCAGTGTGAAATTAGAAAACCTATCAGACCTCTCCCCAAACTACTATTTAAAATATGTTCCTTCCACTCGATTTTTATATTTGGTTTTTCAAGTAGAGGAAAGCAACAGGAAGGTGTTACTATGCTGTAGGAAAAACAATAACAAAATCTCAGAGGTGAAAGTAAAATTTGTTTCTTGTGCATTCCACTCATCCCTAATGGGTCAGCGGGGATGTGCTCCTCATTACAGTGATTGCACACAACTGAGAGAGTAGCCACCTTCTTGAATGTTGCCAGTCACCATGTCAAAAGGAAAAGAGGCTCTTGGCTCTGGCAGTTTCACACAAGTGTTGCTTTTGCTCACTTCTTGTTAGCTAGAACTAGTCCCATTGTGCCAAGCAACAAAAAGCAGGTGACAAAGTGCAATCCTCTTATGTACCTGGAAGGTGGCATCAGAAAGAATTGGCAAGTCACACTATCGACTGTCACAGAAAAGGCATTTGCAGGGCCTATCATGGGCCAACTATATGTGTTTTTATGTGTATTATCTCATTCTCATGACAAAATTTGATATTGTTTAACTTCAGTTTTCAGATGCGAAATCTAAGGCTTGGGCAGGTCAAGAAATCTGAAAAGATTCCCATCTAATATGTAGATTTGATTTAAGCTTCATTGGATTCCAAAATCTGTATCTTTTCCGTGACCTCCTGGACTCTTACTGTAACATGTTTTGCTGCTCACAACCTTGCAATCATGGGGGGATGGGTGGGGTAGGAGATAGGGAAGGGAGAAAAGCATTTAGTATAAGAAATGTTTCTCTCCGCAAAGCCAAAGGGGCCGTACTTCCTTGGCCTCTTCAGTATAATGAAGTGACCAACTGAACTAACCTAGCCAAGGATCCAAAACTGATCACAAGACCAGAAATAACAATGACTGACACAGACCGTGGAGAGGGAGATACTAGGGGTGCCAAGTGGGTCAGATAGAGAGTACCGTGAAATTGAGAGATAGCATTATTCTATTTCTGTTCCTCAAAACCCTTCAAGTGATCACTTTGGAACATCTCCTGTTACCCAGGATGATATCCAATTGCTTTAAAGCGCTCTCTTGGCTATTACATAATTCTCACCTTTAATCCTTAAAGAGTATTTGCAGTTTTGAAAAGTTAATTAAAAGAATTCTATATGTTTTTTATTTTTATTTATTTATTTATTTTAACTCCTCACAAATTTGCATGTCACCCATGCTCAGGGGGCATGTTAATCTTCTCTGTATCGTTCCAATTTTAGTATATGTGCTGCCGAAGCAAGCACAGAATTCTGTGTGTTTTCTATTACTGCTCTAAATATACTAACTCTGATGGGGATTCACATTTTGAAGTGAAGTATGCTCTCAAGCACACCAGAGAGCCAGATTTCATCTAGAAGTCTCAGGCAGATCAGGGCTGTGAACATTGACCTGCTTCTATGAGGATGTAATTTTCTGTAAGGGAAAGGAAGATCATTTAGGCTTTTAAAATGGGTTTTATTTTGTGAATTATCTCTCTTACATAGTTAACAATAAGACCTTAAGTATTCAACTAAAGTTGAAGGTGTTAATATAACTAGATTTTTATTTCTCTAAATATATTCTAAAACAAATTAGATGCCTGAAGGAATAGAATATAATTCCACATTTAATGAAAACTATCCTAAAAATTTTTGTGATATAATGTTACAAGAAGGTGGTCTGTAAACTTCTTCAACACTATTGGTTCTAGTACTTACTTTTTCAACATGCCAACATAGGATGTAGTTGGATGGATCAATGTTCCATCTAACTTCTATTTTAGCAGTGTTTGTATGTGAGTTACAGATTATGGATGATTTCCCCCTCTGCTTTTCAATTTTTCTGTTTTCTTTTACAATATTTTTATAATAAAATAAAATTTTTTTGGTGCTGAGGGTTGAACCAAGGGCTTCAGAACTATACCTCCAGCTTCTGTGATAAAACATTTTTTAAACCTGAAAAGAGACTTTACACCCTGAGTTCAAGTAGTTCAGATTGTATACTTTAATATTCCTATAATTTTTTAAATGAAAATTGTTGTGAAGATAGACTAGCAAAGATTCAAATAGCACTCTTAAAATAATCAGTTGGGTTTGGGAGTCCAAACTCAATTTTAAGAGGAATGTCCTGGAATTGAGGGTCAACCCCCTTCTTTTAATAGCTAAAATTTAAGTCACCTGAATAAATAGAGACAAGAGAAGGAAGGGGCAATCTGAACTCTTCAACCTCTCATATTTAAAAGAAGAAACAGAAGAGGTAATTCCAATTGACCCTTTGTGTTTTTATGGTTTTGCATCTCTGGGAAGGTTAAGATGACAGCCCATTCTAAACACACGTCCATTTACATTAGCAGTCTTTTCTATGGGTGACTTAAGTGCATATTTGAAACATTCCAACAGAGAAACAAAAAAGACATCAAAGGGCCAAATAAATCCCACAAGCATGGGAATTTCAGAGCCAGCTTATTTGGACTTTATCTCACCCTATTTGCCTACTATAATCCAAATGAGACCCTAAAACAGTCTGTACCCAAAAGCCCTGCTTGCCATAGGCCAAACAGGGCGGACATGGATTGTCTTCTGGGAAGGCTATAGTGGAAACTTTGTGTTAGCCAAAGGGTATAGGGGAGGCTATTGAGGAACATTGTTTCACTAACACATTTTAAGTGTGTCAAATAGGTGTCAGGTTCCGGTTGGTCTGAGCACCAAATTAAGCTTGGATGCTAAAGATGAACAAGAACAGGTTGTATGCAGTTTTTATGCTTCTTGGGTGGCTAGCTGGAATAATCATGACTGGAATGGCCCTGAGCACTCCAACTTAGGTTGATGATGTAATTCAAGCAGAACAATTACTTGAACGTTTCAGACAGTTGGTCTTGAACTAGATTCCTTTGAACCTAACTTTCTCTTTTTAGTGATTTTTCCCCTTCTTCTCTTATACTCCTTCTTCCTTTTATGTTATTATTACATATGGAAAATTGCAGATGTTTAGTTTATAAAACAGGCAAGATTAATATTCACTTTAAACAAAATCTGGTCCATGGATAAAATCCATATAACAGCACATTCAATACTCAAAGTAGTCTGGGGCTTTTAACTTTAGCAAGAGCTAAAGAATGCTTTTTAATGGAGAGGGAGAAATGATGGGAATATTTGCTACAGGATGCAGACTCAGACTCCTGGTACCATTAGCTCAACAGGAATTAAATGTAACTATGAACAGGGGAAGTCATTAAGCCAGTGGTATTTTTCTAGAAAGTCCTTACTATACAACCTGGCTAGATTGATTTGTTGGGTTTGCCCAAGGAATATCAAGATAAAATAATTGGGTAAAAGAGAAGAAATGATGTAAACAGAAGACAAATACTGAAGCTTTAATGGGTGCAACCAGGAGGAAGGCTGTGGAGGTAAGGAGAAAGAAGCAGATGTCAAATACTTCCTTAACTTCTTCTATTGGCTTCTTAACTAGTGGCATTGCTATTTATCAATGCCACAAGTTGAAGTACTGGTTCTCTAAAGAAAAAAATCAGAAAGGGGCTCTTTGTTCTTTGTTAAAACGAACATAAACATTTGTGCAACAGAGAGAAATGCCCTTTGATGGTTTTTCTCCTCTGTAAGTCAGGGATGTTTGAGTAATATTCAGTCAGAAAAACATAATAATGATCGATGACTGTCAGTATCTTATGTTTTATATCACCAGAAACATATTTTTGGCCTGTTTTTTCTCTTCAGCCTTAGAAAGGCCTGTTTATATTTGCAGTCAGAGCTACTAGTGATAGAGTTAGGTTTTTTCTTTCTTTCTCTCTCTCTCTCTTACTTTCTTTCTCTCTCTCTCTCTCCTTTTTTTTCTTAGGTAGGATATTGGTATACAGCTGAGACTGGCCTTGAACTCATGATCCTCCTACTTCCACCTCCCCAGTACTAGAATTATAGATATGTACCACCATGCTTAGCCAAAGCATTTGTAATGTAATTTTTGAGATATGTTATTATTCTTTCTGGGTACAGCAAATTATCAGCTAGTACTTTTTCTTAAAGTTTGCCTTCCCCCTTTTGGCTTTAATTTTTTTATTTAAAAATTACAAATGCTGGGTTAGGAGTATGTGCAACTCAATGTTAGAATACTTCCCAGCATGCCTGAAGTCCTAAAGTTAATCCCTAGCCCCAAAACCAATCAAACAAACAAACAAATAAATAAATTACAGATTCTAATAATAAAAATTCAGACAATGGAGAGAAATATAAAAACTTAAAAGTAAAACACTTTCCACTACCTGTCTCCTGTTTATACTCATTTTAGTTATCCCTTACTACATGAAAAAGTTACCTCCAAACTTTAACAGCTTAACAACAATGCACACTTATTGTTGCACATAGTTTATGTGGGTCAGGGATCTGGAGTGGCTTAGATGGGTGGTTCTTGGTGCAGGATCTCTCACAGGTAAGTCATGGTGCCAGCCCCTGCTGGTCTAGTCACCTGAAGGCTTGACTGGGGCTGGATGCTGCACTGCCAAGGCAACTCATCACCTGCTTGGCAAGTGAGTGGTAGTGTTGGCAGGAGGCCTTGTGTCTCCACCACATGGGCCTCCCCATGGCACTGCTTGGGTGTCTTCATAACATGGAAGTTAGCGTCCCCAGATGAAGTGTTCCAAAAGACAGAGTAAGACCACTATCTTCTATGACCTGATCTCAGGATCACACACACAATCTTAGACCAGACCATGCTCAGGGGAAGGGAAACTGGGTTCCACTGTTCAGAGAGAGGAGTCCTGAAGTACATGTGAACATATTTTAAAACCACTGTAGGCCTCCAGTGATGTTGAGTGATAAAGTACATACTTAGCATTCTTGAGGTTGCAATCCTCAGTGCCAAAACACTCCTGAGGAATGGAGGCATAGCTCAGTGACTGAGTGCTCACTGAGCATGTGCTGGGAATTGGGTTCATTTCCCAGCACCTCAAACAAACAAAAACAAAACTAAAAAAACCAAAAACACCGTGATGCTCCTATTTTCTTTTTTATAAAGGATTTACTAGTATATAACTTTCTGGACCATTTTCTATGTACATACAAATAGTGATGCACATATGTATGAAATATATATTTTATATATATATATATGTTTTAGAAAACTCTTAGAAAATGAGCAAGAAAAATCCAGTGTCATTCTTCTATTCTTTTGTGTGCCACCTGTTTTTTTTGTTTGTTTGTTGGTTTTGTATTTTTCTTACTCGAAACCTTTAGGCACTTCTCTTTTCCCCTGATGTTCTGGGATTATGTAAAAACATGTCATGGCTTTTTGTCTGTTTCATTGGTTGCACTGCGTACTTCTCAGTGGGCCCTCACCCCCTCAAGATTCATATCAAGTACTTGTGGAAAATTTTCTTCCATTGTTTCTTTAATAGTTTCTTCCATCCTATTTTCCCCTCTTCCTTTTATTCTCCTTTCTTTTAAATCTCTTTATCCTGTTAATCAGACTATAGCTTTCTTTCTTTTTTGTTTTTTAAGTCCCACTTTTGGCGGTACTGGAGTTTGAACTCAGGACCTCACACTTGCTAGGCAGGTGCTCTACCACTTGAGCCACTCCACCAGCCCCAGACTGTAGCTTTCTGGGTTGATTCTCTTTCTTATTTTCTCTCTGCTACTTTTCTATCAGTACTTTGGGATAAAAGGGCTTTCCTCTTGTAATCAGAATCAAATATAATATTCATTTACTGCTAGGTTCAGTCTTCCTTGACCACTGTCCTTACGTTAACAAAGTAACAAAGTACAATGAAAAGGACTGAATCGTAGGGCTGGACTAAGACCACTAAACACCTGAAATGCTGCTGCCTTGCTATATGGGAACTCATCTCCTGTAATCTCTGATTGCAGTGCTCCTGCCAAAGTCTTTTATTGGTATGCTATAGATACAAGTGTTTTATTCACAGTTTCCTTACTCCTACTCCTACTGTCTGCTTGTTGATGATCTTATTTGTGCATGACTCTCTTGTCTCTAGTGTCTTTTAGCTTTTCCTGTCAGTAACAACATTCCCCCATAGTCTCCACAAAATACTGTTCTTCCTGGTCAGAGGTCTTGCTCTCTGCTACCTCTCTTTCTTCCTTATAACTTGGCTGTCCTTGAGTCAGGTTACCACCTCTGCAGGATCAACCAGGGGTAATCCAGAAGATACCAAGGCAAACCCTATCTGAGGAACCATTCAAGGCTGCCTCCCTGCCAGTGACTGTGGGGATGGCAAGCATTCAGACGTGTGACCAGCTCTCTACAGTGACTTTAGAAAGTACTCTCAGCCTTAGGAATTTCAATAGCCTCTTAGAAAAGTGGCAATAAGTAGATCTTTCCTATCTCTTTTATAGGATTATTGTGAGAATGAAACAAAATATTGCAAATTATGAAACAGTGCACAATGCATGTTAAATGACTAATGAAGTTCCTGGTATAGAATAGATAGTCCATCAACAGTTGTGTAACAGGATCCAGCTAAATGCCCAACACCGAAATGGGCGATGAAGGACACTGCTGAGAACAAAACCACCAACCATCATCTGTGCATTGTCCAGGGTGCTGCCAGCCACTGGGGTTGCCAGCAGGGTGCTGAGAGTGCCTGTCAGAAGAGCCAGCAAGCCTACCATGTACATGCCATGAAGACTTGGTAGTAGGAAGTGGGGACCTTTTGGAGGGGTGCTGCAGGGTTCTTGAGCAGAGGCTGTTTCCTTCCTCCTCAATCGTGAAAGAAGAGTGAAGGTAGTCCTCTTCCTGAGGCACCAGGAGGGAAGTTCCCATACTGAGTACTGTGTGTGTGTGTGTGTGTGCCTGCACATGCATAAACACATCACTCCTGCTTTACTGAGTCAGAAACATGCGACAGGCTGTAGTGTGAAGGCTGCCAGTGATGGAACTAGCAGAGATCCCGCTGATACCCTGACATTCCTTATGGAGAAAGGGGTGGGAGAGAGATGATGAAGCCCAGAAAGAACAGATGGTTCTTTTTTTTTTTTTAAAGTATTCCCTAAAGCTAGAATTTTTAATTCAAAAGCTTACTTTTTCCTTTTTAAAAATCATTTTTATTGTGAAATATAGAATAGACTGAAGAGAACATAAAATGTGCAGCTTAATAAGTTATAAAGCCAAAATCTGTGTAGATACCACTCAGGTCAGTAAGGAAAATTGTGCACACTCCAGCAGTCTCCATCTGTGTCCCTTCACAAGTACTAAACCTGCCCCTTCCAAGGAAACCACAGCTTGACCTTTCTTATAATTATTTTCTTGTTCTTTTAATTTTTTAACTCTAAAATATGCATCCTAAAATATGATTCTTTAGTATTACTTGTTTGGAGACTTTATACTAAAGGAATTGCATAATACAAATATACATCAGTTTATGTCTGAGCTACTGGTGATGGATACTTGGTTTGTTTTCAGTTCAAGGCTATTACTAGTTTATTGCTATGAACATTCTTATGCATTACTTTTTTCTTTAGGGCAAATAACTAGGAGTGGAAATGTAGGTAATAGAGTATGTAAATCTTGAACTTGACTATAGAATGTTTTCCAAGTGGATTCCCAATTAATTTCTACCAGCAATTTAGAGTTCTCCTGGCTTCACATCTAAAATAAGGATTCTTGGTTGACTGTGGTGGTGCATGCCTGTAGTTCCAGCTACTCAGGAGGCTGAGGAAGAGGACAGCTTGAGCCCAGGAATTTGAGGTCAGCAAATATATATATATTTAAATATATATAAATATATATATATATTTTAAGGAACTAGTGCTTAAACTTAAAGCCTCACTAGGCAGGCATTCTACTACTAGAACCATTCCTCCAGCCCTTATTGTTCTAGTTAGTTTTCAGATAATGTCTCACTTTTTGTCCCGGCTCACCTGGATGGTGAACCTCCTATTTTATGCTTCCTGTTGTAGTTGGGATGACAGGTGCACACCACCACACCTAGCTCTTTTCCATTGAGATGGTATCCTGCAAACTCTTTTATCTGGACTGGCCTGCAACCATGATCCTCCCAATCTCGACACCCTAAATAGCCAGGATTAAAGGTATGAGCCACTAGCACCTGGTTTGGACAGCATCTCTTTAAAAACAACAACAAAAAAAGGGATTGTTTGTTTGGAGATAGGGTACTTCAGTATGAAAAAGTCCTTTTTAAAAAAATTAACAAATAAGCTGGGTGCTGATGTCTCACACCTGTAATCCTAGCTACTTGGGAGGCGGAGATCAGGAGGATCACATTTTGAAGCCAGCCCCAGGCAAATCATTCTCTAGACCTTATCTCGAAAATACCCAACACAAAACAGGGCTGGTAGAGTGACTCAAGTGGTAGAATGCCTGCATAGTAAGCATGAGGCCCTGAGTTCAAACCCCAGTACCACAAAAATAAATAAATAAACAGATAGATATAAAAAATAGATAGGTGCCATTGGCTCACTCCTGTAATCCTAGCTTCTTGGGAGGCTGAAATCAGAAGGATCCTGGTGTGAGGTCACACCAGGCAAATAGTTCACGAGACCCCATCTCCAAACAGTAACTGGTATAGAAAATGGACTGAGGTGGGGCTCAAGTGGTAGAGTGCCTGCTTTGAAATCATGAAGCCCTGAGTTCAAACCCCAGTCCCAACAAAATATAAATAAATTAATAAATTTGCATGACCTTTTGTGGCAAAATCAGTTCCATTTAGGAACTTATAATTTTTCTACCAATACTCTATGGGACCATGGCATCCTAAATGCAAGAAACTACTGTCCCACAGAACATGATATAGGTTGGCCCTTCTTTTTTTTTCAGTTCACACATTTATTGAGGGAATTGTTACACACGTAAGAGCTCACTGAATGGGAGAAGGGGTCAAGGAGGAGAGCTTACTGCCCACAGTGAGGCTGGGCTGGCGAGGGGGAGGTGACCACTGGTGATCAGACTCAGGAGCCAGGTGTCTGAGGGTGGCCAGAGCTACAGTGGTGTCCGCTGCTTGAGTGGGAGGAAGGATGCGGGGAAGTGCACACTCCCTTCTTTTGCTTTTTGATGTGAAAAGCCTTTAGTGTATAGAGGAGCCAGCCGCTGACATAGCTTCCAATGAACATTCTCTCTTGGTATTCATGTGTTTATGTAGACTTTTCCCTTATTGGATAAGAGCTGATTTTGTGACCAATAGAAGTGTCAGTGCATGAATTCCAAAACTAGGTCATAAGAAACACTGTTGCTTTAGCATTGATCTTTTGGCTTGCTTTCTCTGAAGGAAGTCAGCCACCCATATTGTAAGGGTATTTGAGCAGCCCCATGAAGAGAATTAATTTACTAACACAAACTTGCTAACTGAGTGGGCACCTTGGGCACAGAACTTTCAGTCTCAATCAGACATTCAGATGGTCTCAATCCCCAGTCTTTGAGTTTTGTAGCTAAGATCCTAGAAACCATAAAGTTGACAAGTCATCCCTAAGCCTTCTCTGAATTCCTGACTCATGGAAACAGTGATACCATTATACAATGAAACAATGATTCTTGTTGTAGTATGCCATCAAATTTGGGGATGCTTTGTTACACAGCAAGAGGTAAATAACATAACATACCACTGCCTACAATATATCCTTGCCAAAAATTTGAATTTTTGAATGACATCACATGGCAAAATAAAGATCTATTAGTTTTATTTAGGCCCTAATATTTTCTTGAATCTAATTGTAACTCCTGGATTTAATTACATGCTTAGAAGAAGTAGAAGCAACGTTGAAACATGTTAAACAATCATACTACAAAGATACAATCAGCAAAATCCCAAATAAAGGATATTCTCCAGCAGAATGACCCAGTTTCTTCAAATAATAAATTGAAAGAAAAAAAAAAAAGATGAGAAGAGGAGCCTATAAAGTAAGAAACAGAAGAGGTAGGTTAAGTTGTATTGTTCCCAATATTGCTGTCCTCTCCCGGGGGACAATCATGACCTCTGCTTTGGCCATGTGATTTGTTTTGACCACTAGTGGTTGTGATAGTTGCTACTTCTGAGCAGGGGCTTTGAAAGTCATTGTGTATTTCAACATTCCTCATTTCCATCTGCCAGGAAGTGGGCACATCCCAAACAGGGACTGTTTCTTCAGCCCCATAGCCAGGAGTGAAGAGGACGTGGAGGTGACTGACTCACAATGGGAATTCACGTGAGCAGGAAATCAACCCTGGCTGTTGTAGCACTGGGATTTTGGAATTCTCTGCCACTATACCATAACATAATGTACTCTGAGTCATATAAGTGATGCTTCAAATTCAACATATGAACCTTGCTAGGATCCTGGTTTATAAGACAATTGAAGAAATTTGAATACACACTGGATACATGATGGTATTAAGAAATCACTATTTACAGCAGGTGCTGGTGGCTCACGCCTGTAATCCTAAGGACTACTCAGGAGGCAGAGATCAGGAGGATTACAGTTTGAAGCCAGCCTGGGCAAATAGTTTGTGAGACCCTATCTTGAAAAAACCCATCACAAAAATAGGGATAGTACAGTGAATGGCTCAAGGTGAAAGGCCCTGAGTTCAAATCCCAGTACCGCAAAAAAAAAAAAATCACTATTTTTTAGATGTGTTGATGGTATTCCAGCTGTGTTTAAAACAACAAAACGAGTTCTTATACTTTGGATCCATAGTCCAGAGGAAAGGGGGAGAGGTGGGGAAACAAGACTGGCCATGAGTTGATAACTGTTAAGCTGGGTGGTAAGTATGTGTACAACCTTTTTTTTCTACTTTCGTTGATGTTTACAAATTTCCATAATAAAAAGTTTAAAAAATAGTTTGTTGAGTCCCAGAGTTGTCCCTTGGCACCCAAAGGAGAACAGAAAACATGGGAGCTGGGAGGATGGAGCTGACCAACTTCGTAAGTGTGTGTCAGCAAAGAATATGTCTGGTTCGGGCCTCAGGAAGAAGACATTGAAAATTTTTATTTTTAGTGAGAAAGATGTTTCTTCCATAGCATTAGAGAAGGTCAGAGCAATATCAGGGGAAGTCTCAGAGGTGAAGGGGGCTGTGGAGGTGTCCGCTCCACCTCAAGTATGAAATGGGAGATGTGTGGCTTAAGTACAGCTTTCTGCTCTATCTATAGGCTAAAAACAAGTGTTGAATCTATTCTTAATGACTAAAGCATCAAATGTATTTGCTATTCGTGTAATTGGGAGATGGATTGGGAGCTTTCTCTCCCCACTCCAGGCCTGAGTGTGGAATTGCAATGCTTCCCAGAATGGTGACCATCTCCTACAAAGTGCTCTGTCATTCCTAATGAGGTTTCAAGCTGCATTTCAACCATTTTGGACAGCAAGGATAGAGTTTCCCATAAAGAGAGGAGACAAATAGCTGGGCCTGAACCATCTTGTCAGTACCATATCCAAGACAGTGATGGACAAGAGGACCATTTGGATAGGGGAGCAACCCAGCCTGAGATGGAGAAGAAGTTGAACTTAAGCCAGAAATCCCACATCAAGAGACTGTGTGCCAGGACACATGATGCTAGGGAATAAATGACGTGGGCAGCTACTGAGGGGGAGGAAGGTCTGCTGGAGCTTCCAGGGAAGCAGTAGCCTCAGTGGGAGTTCCTACTGCCCACCCTGTCTAGAGGAGTCAAGTAAAGAGATTCTGCTTCTCACTCCATCCTCCAGTGGAGGGTGGTCCTCTGGGGAGAAGGGAGAAGATGGCACATTAGAGCAGGCATATCTCCCATTCCCACACCCACCAGTCTGGCTTGTACTAGGACAAGTTTAAAAATGAATCAGAAAAACTGAGCATGGTAGTACATGCCTGGAATCCTAGCACTCTGGAGGCTGAGGCACAATGATCATAAGTTTGAGGCCAGCTTGGACTACATAGTCATTTCCAGGGTTGCCTGGCTACATATTGATATCATGTCTCAAGAAGCCCCGCTCCCCTCACCCTCACACAAAAAAAGCCAAAAAAACAAAAAAGAAAGAAATGGGAGTATGGAAGTAGGAAGTTATGGTATTGGCTGGACATATGATATTGAGGGAGCCCACTACCAAAGCAAAGTAGGGATTCCACAGAGGAGTCCTGGAACATAAGATGTTTCATGCTTACACCCTAATGAATTGCCACTCCTTAATAATAATAAAACTTCTTTATTTCTCCTGACAACACAACAACAAAAACAGAAGTAAAACTCTTTGGTTCAGCTTGCTAGTGACATTGCTTCTTTAAGAAGTTACCACAGGCTGTCTTCAACAGTTGCCTTTCTTCCTCTGTCTTCCCTTCTGGCTTCTCTCCCTTACCCTGCAAAAAAAATCTGTGCTCCCCTGCTACCCTCCTCGCAATTAACTAGAGCCAAACTTATGTACCATCAAGGACACTAAAAATAAATATCTATATTTTCTTCTAATATTTTGCCTGCTGTGACCTACTTTTAGCTCAATTTCAAAAGCAAAGGGGTGAGTGTGTCCTGAATAAACAGAGTCCTGTGGACTCTGTTTTAGTGTTGGCTGCACAGATTTTGTACCAGAAAACAAAGATTTCTTTTCTGCAGCCAGCAAAAATTTAAAAAGATTTCCCATGTCAATACAGTGATATTTAAATTCTGAAATTCCACTCATTTCATCTGAAGTCTACTCTTCTGAGGAAGGACCATTTCCTACTAAGAATCCTGGCATTAAAAGCTGTGGTTAGTGTCGCCTCTGGTGTGCCTGAGTCACATGCAGTTACTTTCAACCCTCCCACACGTCTGAAAACACATTTTTCAGCGATTATAAAATCAAGAGCTGTGAAGGTTCCTTGCAAACAGCATTTTGTCAGCTGATGCTTTAATTAGTCATTTTAATGAGGAACATATGAATGTCTTTAAAAATCAGTCAGTAGACAGGCTGCTGCATAAAAGAAGAAAAGAATCAAGTTTGGGGCTGAGGGTTTCACCTGCATTAGGCAATTATTGTCATGATTAAATATTTTGGCTTAGGCAACAAGATACAGGTGTGTGCTTTAAAAGTTAGTTTTATTATTCACCCCAGGAGTTGTTAATTAACATTTGAAGTACTTTAATGGGGACTACACACCCCAGGGGGTGGTTCGTTAGCAGTTAAGAACTCTAATCAGGACCCTGGACTTGGAGTCCATGGCTACTACAGTCCTTTCAACTGTTCCTGTCTGAACCTACACTACAGAATTTATGACTCAGGGGAAGAGATGCTAGAGACAACTTTGCAATGGTGAGATGCATGATGTTTAAGGCATATGTACCCCACAGGTACCTCACCCTTGCAAGCAAGAAGTCCGTTTTGGGCGAGCCCAGGATGGTGCTGTAGGCTGGTATTTATTCCCGTGCCTGCCGCTTAAAGCAGGAAGCCATCACCTGATCCTCAGGATCTCACTTTAGGACACTTTGGTGTCCCATGTGAGTGCATATTTCATGCAAGGTCCTGGCCAGAGAGCTGCAAGCACACAGAGCTTACAAGAATGATTGACCTGACACTTGTGATGGTTTGCTAATAAGGTTGGAACATGGAATTCAGTGCAAGGCTAACTTTCATGGCCTCATCACCCAGTGGCCCTGCAAAGGCCTAAGCTTGAAAGATTTGAATGGTCCAGCTCCCCGTCCCTACAACTCAGGACACTGTCAATTGTATACCACCAAGTGGGCTGAGCCAGTGACATATGGTCTACAACTGATTACTATGAGACATACTAAATAAATGAGAGCCAAACAGACAAAGTATCTATATATAATGATGAAGATTCAAGGAAGGTTCCTAAAGAGAAATGTACTTTTATCTATAGTAATAATGGTAAAAATTTAAACATTATATAGGACTCACTGTGTACCAGGCATTGTTCTAAACCACAACTCAAGAGATATTGTTATATTATTATCCCTGCCTTACCCATGAGGAAACTGAGGCACAAACTGGAACAGGTCCTAAATAATAAGCTCAAGTAATTGGGGAAGCAATGACGGGAATCTAAGTACCCTGACTCTGGAATCCAGGCTTCTGTTTTAGATGCTAGAGTTTCCTTTCTAAAAACTCAGTGATATGTGACTAGGAGCCACCACAGGAGCACATAGGGTTAAAGAAAACCAACCGCGCCCAGGGGAAACTGCGGAATGCCTGCCGAGGCTTTCCTTGGCTTCTGAAAGGGCCTTACCAACAAGAGAGTCTTCTGTCAAGCATCATTTGGGCAGCAAGGCTTCTGTGATGAATTAAAAATAAAGACCTGTCACTTGGTTGATGATGTGTATAACAGTTTTCCTAGACGCAACAAAGCTGACAGAGTTTCAGAAGGCTTTAAAGAAAAAGTCAGGCAACTTGTCTCTCTCTTTTCCATCTTTGATTTTCTTTAATCTCTTCCTTTGACACCCTATGCTAGAACAACCACTTACATGTGTGAAGTTACTGATCTAAGCCACAGATTTTTCTCTGCTTCTCTGAGAAGCCCCTCATCCAGGGTTAATCTTATGACTAGCACAGTTATTTAGTGAACTCTTCACCTGCAGCTGTAAATCTGCCCTTGCATCTTTTCTTTGCAAACTCCTCTCTGGGCATGCTTTTTTTTTTTTTTTTTTGCAGTACTGGGTTGGAACATAGGGCCTTTACCTTGAGCCACTCCAACAGCCCTATTTTTGTGATGGGTTTTTTTTTTTTCTCAAGATAGGTTCTCACAAACTATTTGCCTGGGCTGGCTTCGAACCACGATCCTCCTGATCTCTATCTCCTGAGTAGCTAGAATTATGGGCGTGAGCCACCAGTACCTGGTTTCTGGGCATGCTTTTGAGGGGACAAAAACCATCAGTCCTCACTCATCATTCTATAGATGCCCTTCATCCATTCACTCACTTTAATTCCTGTAACAGAATTTTACTTACATATTGCATAGTGAGCATTTGGAGGCGCATTTAAAATCTCTTTGCACTTTCTCTGTCCTTATGGCAGCAGTGTCCATCAACAGGAGCCCTGTTCTCCTCTGTGCATACTCATTCAACCCATCACATGGAACTCTAGAAAGAGGACCATTTGGACAGCAGACTGACAAAATAGTTTTGGGGGCTGCCAGATCCCAAAACTTTTGGAAGTTCTGAAATTTAAGGGGTTCTTATAACTGTTACTTAGCAAGTTGCCAATTCTTTTAAAAATCTCAATGTTTGTACATATCAGATTGTGTTTATGTAAAAATATAATACAGTATTCATCAAACTTGAATATAGTTATTCATCACTTAATGACAAGGACATGTTCTGAGAATGTGCTGTTAGATAATTTTGTCATTGTATTAACACCAGAGTGTACTTGCACAAACTAAGATAGCTCTGACACCATTAGGCCATTAATATTAATGGGATAATTGCTCCAGGAATCGAACCCCAAACTGGAAATTCAAGACAAATATCATATGGATCCTCCTGATTTGTTGGATCTGATTTGGCTGCAAATGATAGCAGCCCAATTAAAATAGTTTAGGCAGGCTTCGTGGTGCATGCCTGTAATCCTAGCACTTGGGAGGCTGAGGCAAGAGGATCATGAGTTTGAGGCCAGCCAGGCTAAAAAAGAAAATAACGAAATAAAAATAGTTGAAATAAAAAAGGAAATTTATTGACTCATCTTACTGAAACATCTATATAACTTCAGGCCTGACTAGATCAAGTGGATTCAAATGATTTCATTAGGACTTTTCCTTTTTTAATCTCTGCTCATCTGTGTCTTTCTTTGTGCAAAGGCCTAATTTTCTCTTACTAAAGAGATATCTTACTAAAAATATCTTCCTCCAATAGGACTTGAACAAATGAATGTAAGAAGCTCCATTTTAAATTTTTCTTGTTTTGATTTGCTTTTTGGTCTGGGGATTGAACACAGGGCCTAGTGCATGCTAAGCATATGCTTTACCACTGAGCCTCACCCTCTGCCTCTAGATCATTCTTAGAGGTCAAAATATATAGGAATATAGTGGTCTATATTCCCATCTTTCCTCAGGAACCCATTAAACAAAAATCAAAGATTTTGAGCCCAGTGTGGTAGTGCACACCTGTAATCCCAGCTACTCAGGAGGCAGAGGCAGGAGGATGATAGTTTGAGACTAGCCTAGGCAAACTTAGTGAGACGGTATCTCAAAAACAAAAGCAAAAACAAATCCCCAAAGGGCTGGAGCCATGGGTTAAGCAGTAAAGTAGCTCAAGGCTCTGGGTTCAATCCCCAGTACCATTAAAAAAAAATCAAGGAAGATTTTGATTGTCCCTGCTTGATTACATGTCCATTTGATTAACTCTCTGGCTAGAACAGAGTGTTCAGATTGGTCAGACTGAGATTACCTGCCTCCCCCTCAAATAAAGAGGAAATAATTATTCCAGTTGTACATCATGAAATGTGTTTCCCACACCAGAAAGGAGTGAAGGATGCTATCGAGGAAGGCACTCTACCACTTGAGCCACACCCCAGTCATTTTCACTTTAGTTTTTCTTTGGTAGAGTCTTGTGTTTTTGCCCATGCTGGTCTGGACCATGATCATCCTATTTATGACTTCTGTGTAGCTACAATGACAGGAGCACACCACCACACCCAGCTTATTGGCTCCCTGTGGTAGTCTCCAAAATATCCCCAAATGACCCTTGCCTCCTGATACTTACATTCTTGTGTTATCTTCTCTTATGCCAAATAATGGCTGGCCTGCATGCCCAATATAACTGCAGAAATGATAGTGTGTCACTTTCAGGACTAGGTTTTAAAAGACATTGAAGTTTTCATTGTGTTCTTTCCTCTATTTCTTGCTCTAGAGGAAGTCAGGCACTATGTTGTAAAGAAACTTAAGCAGCTCTATGAAGAGGTCAACATGAAAAGGAATTAAGGCTTCTGCTAACAGCGTGTACCAACTTGCCAGCCATTTGAGAGTGCTATCTTGAAAGCGGGTTTTCCCAGCCCCAGTCGAACCTTCAGATGATAGCTCTACATTTGGACAACTTTATGGGAGAGCTAAGTCTGAGCCAACTAGTTAAACTGCTTCCAAATTCCCGACCACAGAAACTATCAGTTGATAAATATTTACTGTTGTTTTATGTCAATACGTTTTGAGGTAATTTGTTACCCAGGAATAGGAAATACTGTGTATCTGCCTGCCTGACAAACACAAGACCCAAGTTCAAATCCCAATATGGAATTAAAAAAAAAAAACCTTAGCAGTAAATATGCCAAAATAGCCTTGGTTATGTTATTGTTGACTGTTTTTAAAAATATTTTATGGTGTAGGGACCTTACTTGTATAATTAAAAAATATTTTCAAACATTTTATAGTTCTATGTTAATGCTGCAGAGAATCAAGTTGGTTGACAGTTGAAAAGAGAGGTCATTGGTCTTGACAAGTTGGAGGCTATTGGAGAGCTTTGGATAGGGGTGGGAGGAGCCAAGCTACAATTCCACAATAGTGGAATTCAATAGATTGGGAGGAAGTAGAGGGAACCAGTATAAATCACTAGCTCAAGGAGTTTAACAACAAAAACTTTTTTTTTGGGGGGGCGGTACTCAAGGTCTCATGCTTGCTAGGCAGGTGCTCTACCACTTGAGCCACTCCACCAGCCCTCAAAAGCAAATTTGAGGAGAGGGAGGAGCTGGGGGCAGAGAGAGAAATGGCCCAAACAGTGTATGCATATATGAATAAATGAATTTTTAAAAAGCAAATTTTAAAATAATTTTTTTCTAATTATGAAGTAATAAAATTTTTACTATTCATTCATTATAAAAATTAGGTAATAGATAATATTAAGAATAAAGTAATAGTTACAATCTCAACATCTAAAACCAAACATGCTCACAGTTTGTTGTATTGGTTGAATGATCATTTTCCCCTCACAATACTTTGTTGTAAAGAGTATAGGCCTAGTCATCCATGTTATTCCAGACTCAGAAAGGGTAAGTGAGTCTCCTAGACACAAAAACAGGCCACCATAAAGTGTTTGATTTCCATAGCACTCTGCAGTTTCCACAGTGCTTTGACTTGTATTTCCTGGTTGCTTCACCCTAACCCCTAGCAACATTGACCAGTCTAGGGCTTTTCTTGTGCTCTATTGTGTCCTGAATAGGGTCAACAGCAGTGCCTTTTATTGTATCTATGTACTTAAATCACTTTTTTAGTCCTGTACTCTGTGATGGCAGGATGTGAGACTCATTCATCTTGGCACTCCCAGCTCCCAACACAGCATTTGGCACAGAATTATAGTGGAAAATATGCATGTGGAAGGCTGGGTAATGAGTGACGTTTGGGTATGGTACTGATGCAGTTTTCATTTCTATTCCCTGTAGTACCTCTCCCATTCTGGAAGCAGCTAGTATGTTCTATGGCCAGACTGCCTCTGAGTAGGAATACAGTAGATTCGAGGTTAAATTCCTGGCTTCTGATTTCAAAAGTTCAGGTGGGTATAAACAATAGATTTGAAGACTGACTGCAAAGCAGGATTGCCCACCCCCCCCCAATAAGTAAGGGAAGAGTTGAGGAAAAGGAAGTGATATACTGGTGCATGTTCCCAAGAAATGAGTCTGGACAAGACCGCTGGCCTTGCTACACTCCATGCAGACTTTGTGAGCTGATAAACACCAGCATCCTCCTGCCTCAGTGTATTACAGAGGAGCAGAGGAGAAATGGCTGCATGGGAAGTATAGATCAATGCATTGTGTAGTAGAAATAGAATTTGAACCACGTATGTAATTTTCCTTGTTCTAGTGGCCATATTAAAGAAAGTAAAAGAAGTGAAATTAATTTTAATAATGCATTTTATATAATCCAATATATCCAAAATATTATCATTTTAGCATGTAACCTATATAAAAATCACTAATGCATACTTCGCTTTTTTTGTTTGTTTGTTTTGTTTTGTTTGGAGCCAGGGTTTCACTACCTAGCCCAGGCTGGCCTAGAACTTTTTGTCCTCCTTCTCTACCTCCCAAGTGCTAGAATTTATAGGTGTGCCACCACACATGGCCTATAATTTTCATTCTTTGTAGTAAGTCTGCAAAATCTGGAATGTATTTTATAGACATAGCACATCTCGATTCAGGCTAGCCATATTTCAATTAAGGTATTCAGTAGCCGTGTATGGCTGAAGGCCATTTTAGACAGTACAGGACTTGGTGGAGTGAAAACAGTATCATGGAGTTTCTAAACTCTCAGCTGTAAGCCAGAGACACAGAATATTTCTTGTACATTTAGGAATATTACTCACAAGTCCCCAAGAGCCAGTGGCCCTAAGGAGGCCTTGTTCAAGGTTAAGAGGACAGACAGTCCTGATTTGCATGGGCTAAATGGGCTGAATGGGTAGAGGTCTATATGGTGTATCAGTGGTTACCATGGAGATATGGGACTCAAAGCCCACCTGTCTGCACACATCCACACTCCGTAAAGCCCAGGGAACACGGACATCACCTTGGGGAAAGGTGGGATTGAAAACTCAATCTGAGCATGATTAAGTTTTCACCACTTAGAAAGGGGCTAGGGATCAAAGTAGAAGTTAATTTCTGTATAGAAAAATCAAGTTGCATTTATGTTATATACTGAGTTTCAAACACATCGCAAATGTAATAAATGAATACAGATAAAATTGAGGTTATTGTAAACCAAGTCTACTGGTTTTTTTTTTTTTCATGACTGCCAGAAGATGACTTAAAGAATGGTGGCTTTCCACAAAGTCGATGGCCGTAGGAGTAGCTCAGTGGTAGAGTGCATGCTTGGCGTGCAAAGACCCTAGTTCAATCCCCAGCACTAAATAAATAAATAAATAATTTGGGTTTTGAACTCAGGGCCTCACACTAGCCAGGCAGGCACTCTACCATTTGACCCATGGCCCCAGTCCTTTTTACTTTGTTATTTTTTGGTAGGGTTTTGTGTTTTTTGCTGAGGTCAGCCTCGACCGTGATCCTCCCATTTATGACTTCTGTGTAACTACAGTGACAGGAGCATCCCACCACATCCAGCTTATTGGTTGAAATAGGGTCTTGCAAAATTTTGCCCAGTTGGCCCTGAACTGTGAAACTCTAGCTCTCCATCTCCCAAGTAGCTATGATTATAGGCATGAGCTACTGCAACTGGCATATATAAATATTAAAAAAAAATTTAAGAAGGAGTTAAAGGTGATACTCTTCTAACTAAAAGGCACTCAAAACATATGCAACTAAACGCGATACCTTGAAGCACCTCTTGATCGGAGTCTCATTTGAATAAACTATAAAAGACTTTTTGGGGAAAACTTATATCTTGATTGCATTATTAGATGATTGTGGATTTGTATGGCGTTTTGGATATGTAGGAAAATATCCTTACCTCTTAAAGATGAATATAAAAAATGTTAGGAGTAAAATGCCATGTTACATATGGGTGAATGTTTCATATCAGTGTTGTTTATAGTAGCCAAATATCCATCAACAGATAAATGAATAAATGAAATATGGCAAATTCAACTACTGGATATAATTCAGTCATTAAAATGAAGTATTGATTCATGTAATATAGATGAAACATGAAAAAGTTATGTTAAGTTAAAGAAGCAGGTCATAAAGGATTTTCTAAGACAACGTAAGGCTCTAATTATATGAAATGTCTGGAGTAGACAAATCTATAATGGAGACAGAAAGTAGATTAGTGGTTCCCTAGGGCTGTGGGGTATGGTGTGTGTGGGGGAAGTAGGGAGTAATAGCTAAAGTATTTAAGTTTTTTTTTTTAAGGGTGATGAAAACGTTTTAAAATTCATTGTGTTGACTTTTGCATGTGTCTGTGACATAGTAAAATACATTGAATTGTATACCTGAAATGGTTGAATTATATGATATGTCAATTTGTATATTAGTCAAGCTGTTTTTATTTTTTGGAGGTTTTGAGGGTTGGACTCAGGGGCACTTGCTAGACAGGAACTCAACCATTTGAACCATGTTCTCAGCCCTTTTTGCTTCGGTTAATTTTAAGATAGGGTCTTGCTTTTGCCCAGCCTGGACTTCAATCTTCCTGTTGATGCTTCCCTATAGCTGGAATGACAGGTGCATACCACTGCCCCGGCATTTTATTGGTTGGGCTGGGGTCTTGTGTACTTTTTGTCCAGGCTAGCCTTGAACTATGATTCTCCCAATCTCTACCTCCTATGTAGCTAGGAGTGCAGGGTTGAGCAACCCACCTGTCTCAAGAAATTATAAAAAAAGAGTTAAGAAGGGAAAATAATTTACTCTATAATTTTGTTTAAAACATCTAAGTAGAATCAAAAACAGGAGTAAATATAGCAAACTTTACAAATGGTTAAATTTTTAACCAAATTACAAATTTGGATATGTGAGGCTTCATTATATTAGTTTCTTACTTCTTCCTTCCTTCCTTCCTTCCTTCCTTCCTTCCTTCCTTCCTTCCTTCCTTCCTTCCTTCCTTCCTTCCCTCCTTCCTCTCTCTCTCTCTCTCTCTTTCTTTCTTTCTTTCCTTTTGGAGATAGAGTCCACTATATAGATCAGGCTGATCCAAAATTACTATTCTTCTGCTTCTGCTTCCTGAGTGCTTAGATTATAGGTGTGTTCCACCACTCCTGTCCTTTAGAATTTTTTTAATTAAAAAAAGCAAGAACATTTAAGTTTCTGGTGTGACACATAAGGAGCTTTGAAGTTGCCACTCTGTCCTAGTAACAAGTTAAAAGCCAAACAAAATTTTTTTAGAAAAAGTAAAAACCCAGCTTCTTAGATCCATCAGAGAAGTGAGGTCACAGGGTAAATTGCTAGCCCTGAAATTGGAGCAGTAGACAAATACAGAGGATCACAAATTACGTGAGCAGAAACCATAAGTGGAAGCCTCTACAGGAACCAGTGCTGGGCTAGGAAAACCTGATGTGTACTTGATGAATTGCTGGAAGCTCAGTATAAATAGGCTGACAGTCAAAAACTATTGGGAGACCCAGTCATAGAAGAGTCCCCACACTTTTGTGAGTTACCTACAGGAGCATTACTAGGTCCTCATGGTGAATATCACAGAAAAATCTCTTCACGGTAGAAGGAAAGGAAAGGAAGCACTTTTAAGCACAGCAGAGTATTCTGTTCTTCTTAATAATGCCTTTCCTCAAGAGAAACTATTCTACCAGAGCCTCACCTACAGTTTTATTAATCTTTTTAATCAGAGCCTAATCTACCCATGGGAAAGGAAATATCCCACTTCAGCTCCCACTAGTTTTTCATGTGGGAGGGTGAAATACACAACTCTAGTCTTCAGCCATCCCATCCCACCTAAGGGAGCGATGAGGGATGAGAAGCACTAGAGATGTTTACAGTCCAGGGTACAAGCTCTCCTAAAGGCTGAGAACTAATCACAGGACTATAGAATACTGGCTGCACCTCTGCACCTTATCACTAATTTACTAAAGGCCTATTTTAATCACAATTCCTTCATCAAGTACATCATTTCTACCTTCCCAAAAAAGATTGCATGGCATATTAAAAGGCAAAAACATCAGAAACAGAGTCAGACATAGTAGGAATGTTGCAATTACCAGATAAGCAATTTTTTTAAAATTACAATTAATATGCTAAAGAATTAGTGGGAAAAAGTAAGCTTTGTGCAAGAACAGATGGGGAATATAAACATAGAGATCAAAATTCTAGGAAGGAATTCCAAAGAAATGATAGAGACCAAAAACACTAATGGAAATGAAGAATAGGTCTGATGGACTCGTTAGTAGACTAGACATAGCTGAGGAAAGAATTTTTTGACTTGAGGATATGAAAATAGAAACTTCCAAAACTAAAAAGCAAAGCAAAAGGAAGGAAGGAAGAGACACACTAAAAGAATAATTTGAATAACAGAATATTCAACAACTATGAGACTATTACAAAAGGTGTAAATACCTACAATGGGTATACCAGATGGAGAAGAATGAGTGAAAACACAGCAATATTTGAAGAAATAATGACTGAGAATTTCCCAAAATTAATGTCAGTCACCAAACTGTAGAGGAAGGAACTCAGATAACACCTAGCAGAATAAACATTTTTTTAAATCTTATACCTAGGCATATCATATTAAAAATATTTCTTTGTGTGGTGCTGAGGATCAAACCCAGGGCCTTGTACATGCTATGCAATCATTCTGCTACTGAGCTATGTCTCCAGTCCTTGTTGTTTTGAAACAGAGTCTTGCTATGTAACTCAGGCTAGCCTCAAACTCATGATCCTCTTGCCCTAGCCTCCAAGAGCTAGGGTTACACCCAGCTCATCTTCAAAATTCAAAACAGCACTGGGAATGTAGCTCAGTGGTACAGTGCTTGCCTAGCATGCACGAAGCCCTGGATTTGATTCCTAGCACTGCAAAATCAAATTTCAGAAAATCAAAGATTAAAAAGGAAATAGTAAAAGAAACCATAGAGGGGAAAAGTCTTACATACAGGGAAGCAAAGATAAAGGATTACATTTGACTTCCTAAAAACTATGCAAGCAAGAAGAGAGTACGGTGAAATATTTTAAGTGAAGGAAGGAGGCCGGAGGTGGTATGGCTTAAATGGTAGAGTACCTGCATAGCAAGCCCAAAGCCCTGAGTAAAAAAAAAGACAAAAGTACTTTATACTAACGCTGATAAAAAGACAGTGAAAGTAGAGATAATAATTTCAGTAGGGCAGACGTCAGATCAAGGAAAGTATCAGGATAAAGAGGGATGTTACATGATGATAAGATGTAAATACTCCAAGAAGATATAACAATCCTTAACACGTGAGACTAACAACAGAGCATCAAAGTACATGAGACAAATGCTGATAAAACTGCAAGGATAAACAGGTGAATCCACTATTATAGCTGAAGATTTTTAGCTCCCCTCTGTCAGAATTAAACAGATCCAGCAGGCACAAACTCAGTAAGAGCATAGTTGAACTCAACAGCACCATCAGTCAATGCATAGAGCTGCCATCTATAGACTACTTCATCCAACAACAGTGTCCAT
This sequence comes from Castor canadensis, assembly GCF_047511655.1. NCBI lineage: Eukaryota > Metazoa > Chordata > Mammalia > Rodentia > Castoridae > Castor > Castor canadensis. Next base: position 113,457,805 of record NC_133389.1, on the reverse strand, counting down.
TTTTCTCAAGCTCATAAGGATGATTAACCATGATAGACCACATCTGGGCCATAAAAACACTTTTACAAATTTAAAAGTATATAAATCATATATGAATATTTCTAGCATCTTTATTCATAACTGCCCAAGCAACCAAGAAGTCCTTCAGTTGGAAAATGGACAAATGGTGTTACATCTAGCCAATGGAATATTATTCAATGCTAAAAAAAGTAGCTAGACAGGTGGTACATGCCTGTAGTCCCAGCTACTTAGGAGGCTGAGGCTGGAGGATCACTTGAACCCAGGAATTAGAGACCAGCATAGGCAATATAGTGAGACCCTGTTTTAAAACAAAGAAACAAACAAATAAATATAAGTGATGAGCTATCAAGCCATGAAAAGACAGGAAGGAAACCTAAATGCATGCTAATAAGTGAAAGAAGTCAACCTGAAAAAATGACGAACTGTATGATACATTCTGGAAAATTCAAGTATGGAGACAATGAAAAGAGTAGTCATAATGTAAGTTATGGGTTCAAGTGACAATGATATGTCACTGTAGGTTCATTGAGTGTAACAAGTATAGGACTCTGTGGACGTTGTTGGTGGCTGGGGAGGCTGTGTATATTGAGCAGGGACGGGGGTTACAGGGGAGCTCTACTTTCTGCTCAGCTTTGCTGTAGGCCTAAAGCTGCTATGACAATCAAAGCTTATTAATGTTGTTCAAGGTTAAACTGGAGATGGCTCCAGTTTAACACCTATGCCCTTAAGCATGAATGTGAGAAGGCAAGTTTTCCTTGTTTTTACTAACTGCAAATTAAAGTAGAGGAAAAGAGCAACTGTCTCTTGGTGGTGCCGACCTTGTAGGGGACCCCCTGAGAAACAGTGTATCTTATTTCTACTACTATTGAGACACTCTCTGGGGAGCAGTCCGGTGCTATATGGAGACGGGGCGGGGGGGCTAAAAGATGGAAATGACTTCTCCTCTTCCAGGCCACCACAGAGCTACAGATAGCCCTGCACTGTGCAAGGCAGAGCCGCTGAAAGGAGATGCAAGGGAGGAAGGGATAACAGCTGTGTCCAACAGCAAGCACAATTTATAAAAAATTAAATCCCAGAAAAGAGAGGTTATAGTTATTTGCTTTATAAAAATATTTCCAAAACTTTAATCCCCAGCACCACCAAAAAAGCAAGTATTTCCAACACTTCATAAAAACATATTTAAAATGTTTTCAATAGGTTAATATATGCAAATACATGCAATAATAAAAGCCTGTAGTTCTGTGCTTACTATGTTCACTGTTCTTGTGTTCCATATAATTGACTCATTGAATCCTCATTATCATCTCTATTTTACAGCTGGGACAATTTAAAGTCAAAAACACACACAGTCACTAAAGAGAAGAGGCAAGTTTCCAGAGTCCTGCTCTTACTAACTTATCTGTCCTCTCAATAAGACACAAAAGGGACAGTCCCCACCCAGAGGCTACCATTTCCCCGGGATCCTTCCTGAAGACAGATAATTCAAGGAAACATTTTCTTTTGTAGGCTCATTCAAGTCTGTTTTTCAATCAGCACTTTAGAAAATGGATTCAGATGCGTTTTTCCATTCACATGATTCTTGTGAGCCATAAAACTGTGAGTCCCCCAGGCGCCTGCAGAGAGGCACTGCCTGTTACATTGCCACCTGTAAATCCGCACACCCACAAACAAGGAGCCTCTGATTTACTAGGCTTCTCCCTGCTGGTCCAGGAGCAGTTAATCTTCTGCCCTGGGGCAGAGTTTGACAGCTCCCAAAGGTCCCGTGAAGTACTCTTTTCAAAGTAAAATTCTCAATCAAATAAATTTGAAACAGACTTGGTCAGAATCCAGGTATAGAATCCCTAGCTCCCAACTCCCTCAGGCAGCAGTTGGCTGCACTTCACTTCCTGGGTTTTTTGAGTCCTCTGGTGCAGACTCGATTTTCCTTCAATAAAACAGTGATTTAAAACCTTCATTCTTCCTGCTGTCAGCCTGTGCCAGGGCATAATCATTCTGTCTTCACCAAGGAGCATGCAATAATCAACACAGGCACTGGGCAACCCCCTGGATGAATTATAGATTAGACACTATTCAACCCACCCATCTGCTGTTTGAACACTCTTACCTTATCTAGTTAGTATTTTCTCATTCCTCTCCTATTTCTTCACTTATTTTATTTTGGTTCTTTCTAAATACTCAGTTTCCCCAAGACATTCATATTATTCCTTTCCTTAGATTGGCTGTCCTCACCTCTGCTGGGTGCCTCAGTGGTTTCCTGATGGTGATAATGAAAAGGAGAGGGGTGTGTGTGTGTGTGTGAGGGCACAGGGTGTATAATAAATTTCTAGTCATTCTACAGCTTTTATTAGCAATCTCATTAGAAGTCCATTGCAGGGCACCTTCTGTGTTCGGTCTTCTTTGTTTTGAGGCGGGCCTTGTTATCGTCCATATTGGGCCTTGCCTCCTTGCTGTTTTAGAAGTGAGGCTTATGTGATTTGCTTTGGCCAATGGGATGTGAGGAGAAGTGATGTCTATCATTCTAGGTGAAAACTTAAAAGCCAGTATGTGATTCTTCAGGCCCCTGCTGCCTAGGCTGTAGAAGTCAATGAGGAACTCTCCTTAGCCTGATCATTGAGTCACAATGACTGGAAGAACTTCCTTTACACCTGCGAGATGGATAGTGAAGAATAAACTCTTGCTGTGTTAAGCCTCTAAGCTGTTTGGGACCTGTTGTTACCATCTAGCCCTTCCTGGCTGATAAAATCCACAACAATCATTAAGTAAAGAAGGCATTAGTGGATATTTGCTTTAGCCATGAGCACATATGTTAAAGTCTGTCTTTCCATCAGATGAAGTGTCAATTCACTTTGTTCATTTAGCAAATACATACTGCGGGTCCATTGAGACTAAGGGTGATGAGCCTGGCGTGGTAGAGCACGCCGGTGTGTGTGCTGCGTGCACAAGAGTATTGAGTTCGAGTTAAGCCTGGGCTACATAATGAGACCCCATCTCAAAAAGAAAAAAACACTAAGGATGATGAAACTATCTGATCGTTAGGACTATTTTTCTGTTAAACACTAAAATTCCAGATAATTCAAAACAGCCAAAATAATTAAGTATCTAAGATGCTTGCTTTTATTACAATCTCACATTGCCTTTGATCATTTTCCAGTTATAAAATTGCTAAAGGATAGTTTTCCAAAAAAAGGTAAGATCATGACTCTCTTGAAGATATAAAATGAACATATGTCAAAGATTTTACTTAATTCATTTTTTAATGAAGAAACTAGAAATATGTTATAACTTGTTCAAGGGAGAAGCCAAAAGAACCACAATTTTACATGGAGTAAAGGAATGTCAAGAAGAACTTATAAAGGAACACAAATCTGGATTTTTTTCATTGGGGTGGGGAGTTTGGCTGAAGGTGAGGTCAAATGAAACCACTGCAGAATTTATTTACAGACAAAATATAAGAATTATTTTGGAGTGCTTTCACTCATAGCAAATTATAGATTTGCAATGTACCAATCACAGTTATAAAATAGCTCAGAGTCACTGCAAGGCTAGACTCCAAGTTAAGGTGTGTTCTAGACAAGGCAACTTTCCACTCGAGATGCCAAGAAGGATCTCTCACTTATTCTAAATATCCTTATAGAGTGAATCCCCTAGATTAAAAAAAAAATGGAAATAAGTAAGTAGCACTATTCACTTGGTGCTTTCTCAGTGCTGGACAGCGTGATGAGGCTCTTGCATAATTATCACTAGGTCAACAGTGTTCTTACTATTTTATAGATAAGAAAACTTGAAGCAACTTGCCCAATATCCTAATACTTAAGGAAAGTCTGGCTGATCTCAAAGCTTTCAATATTTTGAAAACATATTTAAAATTATGACAAAATTTTGTGAAAATTAAAAATACATAAAGTTGACTTGGCTGGGTGCCAGTGGCTCATGCCTGTAATCCTTGGAAGTTTGAGACTGGGAAGATCACAGTTTGAGGCCAATCAGGGCAAAAAGTTTGTGAGACCCCCCCCCATCTCCAAAATAACCAGAGAAAAATGGACTGGAGGTGTGGCTCAAGTGGTAGAGTGCCTGCTTTGCAAGTACGAAGGCCTGAGTTCAAACCCTAGTCCCACCAAAAACTAAGTACATACATACATAAAATAAAATTAACATTGTATTTATATGCGGTTCTATTACCCTTTTTCTTCTTTTTTTTTTTTTTTTGTGGTACTGGTTCTTGAACTCAGGGACTTCACCTTGAGCCACTCCAACAGCCCTATTTTTGTGAAGGGTTTTTTGAGTAGGGTCTTGCAGACTATTTGGCCAGGCTGGCTTTGAACTGTGATCCTCCTGATCTCTGCTTCCTAAGTAGCTAGGATTGGTGAGCCACCAACAACTTGCCCTATTACTCTTAACACATGTATAGATTTACATGGATCTGTACATGTGCAAATCACAACCATAATCAGATACAGAGCTGCTCCATCACCATCCCTGAACTTCCAGTTTGTAGTTATGCTCTGCTCCTATCGTGTCAGCCAGTCTTTCCTCCCTCTCTCCTTCCCTCCCTCCCTCCTTCCTTCCTTCCTTTCTTCCTGTTTTGTTTTTTTTAAAACAGGATTTCACAATGTAACCCAGACTGGTCTCAAACTCTTGATCCTCTCGCCTCACCTCCCTAGTGCTGGGATTATAGGTGTGCACAACCATATCTGACTTTCGTCAACCAATACTTTCAATTTTTAAGAATATCAAATACATGGAATCACATAGTGTGTAACTTTTTTTAAAAAGTTTTTATTTTGAAATAATTATAGATTCATACAAAGTTGCAAAAACGATACAGAGCGACCCAAGTACTATTCACTCAGTTACCCCCAGTGAGGACAACTTACATAGCTCTAGTACCATATTAAGACCAGGATATTGGCATTGGTACAACCCATGAGTCTCATTCAGATCTCACTAGTTTTGCAGGCATTTGAGGTGGTGGTGGTGGGGCTGTAGTTCTGTACAGTTTTATCACATGTACTTCAAATAACTACCATCACAATCAAGATGTAGAACTCTCCTATGGTCACAAAAATTCTTGCTCTACCCCTTTATAGTCACATCTTCTGGAGGTAAACATTTGAAAGCCTTTCTCTATGTGTTCTAAGCCCCCTCTTTTAAAATTAAAATAAATTTAATATAATTAATCAAACATACACTCTACCACTGAGCTATATCCCCAGGCCTATTATATTTTTTTACTGACATGATTATATGTAGAAAGCTCAATAAAAGAAACGTTTTGCTGTTTTTTGGCTATTATTATTCATTCATTTCACGATTATTACTGAAACCTATATACAGAGGGATATGTTAAAAATGATCCATCCCAGGTGTTGGCTGTGCTATGTAGCTCACTGTTCAGAAAGCAGCCAGGTATCAGGAAGGGAACAATAGCCCATCTCTTAATGTGAGCTCCAACTCTCTTACAGCCATTGAGCCAAATGGCAGAGATTTAATCATTTTTCCTCTTCAGTGCTTTTTCAAAGAGCTTATTTCTTAATAAGAAGTATGACATGCTAAACCTCTAAACAATATCATGTTGCAGTAGTAAATAGATGAACTGTGGAAATGAGATGAATCAATTTTATTTTTAAGTTAAAACAACTTTTTAAGGGGAAAAGCATTTTTCCAAACCTATAAACTCTCGGTACTTCCTCTGTACTCTTCTTTCCCCAACCAATTAGGTTTATTATTATTATTATTTTTAGGTTTATTATTTTAAGGTAAGAATAGCTGTAGACATTTTGTCACCAATTTATGTCTACTTTCATATAAATTGAAATAAATTTTATCCTTAAAGCACCTTGCTGCTTTGCAATCACCAGAACATTGCTTCACCGTATTGACTTGTGGAGGGCTCTGCCTCCCTATCAACCTCGTCCATTTCTTCTTTGTACATTGTTTCTCTTGGGATAATATTTATTATAAACATGAGGATGGTTCCCAGTCCCTGTTCAAGTTATTCCTCTACAATTCTCTGGTCAGTTTGACCTCTGCTCTTGATGAGATTTCCTCTAAGTCCTGAGCAGAGACAGTCCACTCCGTTCCTGATGGCATGTGTTATCTGCAGAATCACATCTGAATAATTAAGAAGCCAAATACTAATGGATGGCATCAAGGCACATTTTCCCCTTCAAAGTTTACTTTTTAAAATTTTTTATTGATGCTTTTTATATGTAGTTTCTTTTCCATAGAATTGGAATTATAAACCAAGGTGTGGACAATTTTCAGAGCAGACTTAACCAATTCATTATTCATCACTGAATAAGTGTTTAAATCAATCATGACTACTGCATGATCATCTAAAAGAATGAGGCCTATATATGTGCTCACGGGGAATCACTCCAAGATCATTTGTTACTTGATAAAATCAATTTCAGAACACAAACACAGAGAATTGAATGCTCTGTGAATGTGTGGTCATCAAGAGTGGAATGGGGATTGTGTGTAGCAGATAGTGACAGTGACTGCCTCTGGGGAGTGGAGTGCAAGGTGTGAAGTGTGCTTTACATCTTGCTTTCTATGCTTACATGTCATAGAGGCTTCCTGTGTGTCTTTTTCAATACATGTTTTGGGTTCATCTATGCTTTCTCCTAAAACCTTGCCATTCTGCAGTGAAGACATAAATAGACAATGAAGGGCAAATACAAGAGAGAGATGACAAAAGTGGCTTAGAATAAACAAAATGCCTGAAGGTTAAAAGTGGAAACTGAATTAGTGAAATCACAAAAGCTGAAGCTTATGTTTCTGGGGAGGTAGTTGCCAATGAAAAGCAAATATTCACTGCCAATAAAACTAAGAGACTTAGCAATTAGAGATAACATGTAGCTTCAAAGAAAGGATAAGATGTGGGGCAAAATAAGCAAAGAATTTGTATAAGGAACAATTAGATTCCTTGAGCCTCCACCCTAACCCTTGAAGTCCAGTGATCATACTCTCCCAATCATAGTAGGAAATGGGAGGTTTAATCCCTGGAAAAATTATTCTACAGTCTCTGAATTTAGAGACAACAGGCACAACTGGTAGGACTGAGTGTCACTATATGGTGACAATCTAGGCCTTCTGCCCTCCTCAGCCCTGACAAATGTTAACAGGAAGGCTCAGTCAGGAGCCTGGATAATTCTTCTTCGGAGAAGTTCCAAGAAAAAAGTTCTATTTACTTTTAGGGTCATCAAGAAAATATCCAAGTTTCACTTGATCCCCCTATCATAAAACCCACTGATCAAAAAACCCCATTCATGTATTCTGTATATCCAATCTGCTTTTTTAGCATCTTTCTTTTAAACATGATTGAGCAGATTTCTGAGAAAAACTTCATACATAAAAAACAGAACAAAACAAACAGAAAAAAGGAACCTAGAAGTATTAAAGTCAATGCAAGGAGCAGAAAAAAACTTTCAACTATTAACATTCTCAAATATGATGACATTGCATCCTTGAAATAAACACAGGATGCTAAGACAATGGAATAACTAAAGAAGAACAAAAAGCTTTATAAATTAAAAATATGTCAATGTAAGTAAAAAATACAATAGGAAGGTGGAAAGACAAAGTTGAAGAATCCCTCAAAAGTAGAACAAAAAAGCTGAAAATGAGAGAAAAGATAAAAAAGTTGGAACAATTCAAGAGGCTTAACATCTAATTAGTAAGGATTTCAGAGAAAAGATGAAAAAGGCAAAACTATCAAAGATGCTGTATTATTCTGAATTCTGCAGACAGATCCATGAGGAGTGTTCACGTATTGTAAAGAATTGGCTCACGTGATGTGCAGGCTTAGAAATCCCAAGAGCCACTGTGTACTTCCAGTCTGAGTCCAAAGGTGTGAGAAGCAGGAGGGTGCAAGTTCTAGTCTAGGTGCCAGTAAGAAGGCAGGAAGAAGGAGAAAAGTCTTTCCTTTTTTGTTAAATTATTTTTTGAAGACAGAGAAAATTCTTACTCAGTGTCTCTTCCTCCTCCTCCTCCTCCTCCTCTCCCTTTTCCTCCCTCCCCCACTCACTATGTTGTCCAGGTTGATCTAGAACTTCTGTGCTCAAGCAATCCTCCCATCCAGTCTCCTGGGTGTGCACCACCACACCAGCTCTGAACTTTTCTTTTTTTCCAAGAGGTTTTCTGGGCTGGGCACCAGTGGCTCACGCCCATAATTCTAGCTACTCAGGAGGCAGAGATTAGGAGGATCTCAGTTGAAGTGAGCTTGGGCAAATAGTTAGTCAGATCCCCATCTTGAAAATATACAACACAAAAAAGGTCTGGTGGAGTGGTTCAAGTAGTAGAGCGCCCACTTAGCAAACATGAGTCCCTGAGTTCAAACCCTACTACCACCAAAAAATAAAATAAATAAATAAGATTCTGAAACATGTTTGCCACCAAAAGAAGGACTACATCAAGAAAGAAGATGGTTGGTTGTGGTTGTACATGCCTCTAACCCCAGCATCAAGGAGGCTGAGACCAGGAGGATTGTGAGTTTGAGGCCAGCCTGGGTTACAAAGTAGAACCCTGTCTCAAAGAAAACCAATGTGGGGGTATGGGGTGGGGGGAGAAAAAGAAAGAGGAAGATCTGAGTGTGAAAACAGAGATTCCAACAGCAAAGAGGCAAGTTGCTTTTAACATGATGCTGTATAACAGTTTGTATGACAAAGTATAGCAGTTCTAAGGATTAGTGCATCCAGATGGAAACAGAAGGATGGGAGATCTAGGAGAGATGTCGAGGATGAATCTAGCCAAAGTACAATGTAAGTATATGTGGAAATGTCACGATGTAACTCCCCTATGCAACTAATATATGCTAATAAAATGTTTTTTAAAAATTATGATAAAAACATACTGGGAGGGAGAAATGTGTGTGTAAGCCATTATCTTCCGTAATAGGAAATAAGTAGATTATGTCCATCTAAGTCAGTTCCAGTTGCTGTAACAGATACTACTATATGAGTGGCTTCAACAACAAACATTTATTTCTCACGGTTTTGGAGGGTGGAAATCTGAGATCAGGGTGGCAGCATAGTTGGGTCCTGGTGAGGGCCTTCTTTCCAGTTGCTAATTACCAACTTCTTGTGGTATGAAGGGGGTGAGGTAGGTTTCTGGGGCGCTTTCAAGAGAGTACTAATCCCCTCATGAGGGCTCTACCCTTATGTCTTAATTACCCCTCAAAGGCTGCACCTCCTAATACCATCACCTTGGGGATTAAGATTTCAACATGTGAATTTTGGGAGGATGCAACATCCAGTTCATTGCAATGTCTAAAATAAGTAACTATATACACTTACTTCTAAAAATAAGGAGTCAGATGTAAAGAGAAAAACAGTAAACCAGGTTGAAATCTGCCTCTGTCTTTGGAGAGTCTGTCTCTGGGGTCAGGTACTAGAGTTTGTTGTTGTCGTTCCTATGTGTTAGTATAAGTTTTGTGGTCTTAGCTGACCATTCAGACCATGTCTGGGTATTTTTTGACTGCCTCAAATAGCTTTACAACCAGATGAAAATGTGTATAAGGTGATGGAAAACACATGCATGGTAAAGGTTTTTCTTAATTGTTCCTTAAGAAGGTCGGGCCTAAACAAATAAGATATCTTGATGTTATTTACCTACAGGTTGTTAATTACCATTTTTTTCTTAATTCAAATGTCTAGGTACATGAGGGAATATATTTTATTATTTGAAAGCGTTTCTACCAGAGTAAAACATTTTTATCATAAATACATGAAATAGTACTTTTTAAAAAATTTTTTATTTTATTATTCATATGTGCATACAGTCTTGGGTCATTTCTCCCCCCTGCCCCCACCCCCTCCCTTACTCCCCCACCCCCTCCCTCTCCCCCCTCATAAATACATGAAATAGTACTTTTTGAAATATTGTTAAGAAACATTTTATGAAATCAAATAATTCTATAATTCTATTTTACTCATTTACATAAATTTTCTATAGTCTCTTAATAACCATTAAAGGAAGCAGGTTTAGATTGATACTGTACAAGTTAATGAATTATTTAGGCATATCCTTTAGAGGTATTTAGATATATCCTCTCATGTAATTTCCTCTTGCTAATCAGGTCGAAGTATTAGCATCATATATATTGGTTTGAGTTTCTTTAAATTACCTTTCTGTAAGTATTGTTCTTTTTAAATTTATCTAAAATTTTTTTTTTATTATTGTTGTACTGGGAGTACATTGTGACATTTACAAAAGTTCTTACAATATATCTTAGTTGAATTCACCACCTCCATCCTCTCCTTTATTCTTCCCTCCCCCAGTAATGTTCTTAAAATAGACATGTGGTTATGCAGAACAAATCTGGAGGAATATTTATCAGAAATCTAATAGTGGCTATCTGGAGGATTGAATCGGGGTGCTTCTAAACTGTTTTATAGTAGTCTTTAAGTGCTTCTTTTATAATCAGAACATATTTTTGTATGTATGTAACACGAAACAAGAGATTGTGTAGAGACTGAATTCTGTTGTTACAGTTCCCACCCCCATCTTTCTCAGTGCTGGGAACTGACTCAAGGCCTCACGCATGCTAAGCAGGCCCTCTTCACAAGAGCTCCACCCCAGCTCCTATTAATGCCGCTCTTTATTTTTTTATTTTTATTTTTTTTTTCATTTTTCTTTTATTATTCATATGTGCATACAAGGCTTGGTTCATTTCTCCCCCTGCCGCTCTTTATTGTCTTTACCTTCATCACAAAAGAGTTTCACAAGCATAAGGCTAAAAGGATTTTCTGTTGGACTCCACAGGACATTCCAAGATTGGGTTTAACCTGAATTGAAGTGACCAAACGACCCTAAACTGAGGTAGCCAAAGGCAATCGCCCTGCTGTAGACTGTAAGATCCAAGCTAGGGAAAGCATGTTGATGGTGTGGCCAGGAATGTCTAAGAAAGGCTAATAGACTAATTTACCCGTCAGTCCACAATCAGCCCAGATAAATGCATAGGCCAACATAGGAATTGAACTCTACAGATTAAAAAGAAAAATAACAAATGAATTAGAATGACTTATTCATTAATTAGTGGGATGAATTTCAATTAATTTTTTTTCTTTCCTTTCCAGTCAGATTATTTTATGTTGACAAGAAAATAGAAATAACCAAGTTTCATCTTCACGCTCTTGCTCTTCTGGTGTAGGAGCATGTTCTTTCAGAATAGCCTTCTTGCCTGAGATCTTGCCTGTATTGTTCCTTAGTTTCTAGGACAAACACAAAATGATTCTCTGTCTAATGTTCTCCAGTTTTGATCTTGTTATTCCAGTCCTTGGCATTGGATAATGACGCCACTAATGTGTGCATATAATTCTTCCTGTTACAGAAGGTATGTGTAGAATCAGGAATAGCACTGTTTGATGCTCTGTTCACTACTCTTGCCTTGAATGGTACAGGATTAAAAAAAAAAAAAAAATCCCTGGAGCCTCGTTTGTCAACTCTAGGTTTCTCCTGACTCACCTCCAGTCCTTTATTACTGCCTCACATCTAGCAAGCCTTCTCAACCCAGTTGGGCCCCAATATCTGTGGATTCAACCAACTGAAGATCAAAATTATTCAGAAAGAAAAGCCTCTGTACTGAATATGGAAAGAATTTTTCTTGTGACTATTCCCAAAAGAATACACAACAACTATTTCCATGGTATTATGCATTATAAGTGATCTAGAGATGATTTGAAGTATAGGGGAAGATGTATAAGGTCTATGCAAATATTATGCCAGTTTATAAGGAGACTGGGATCATCAGTGGATTTTGGTATTGTCTGGCAGTTCTGGAGCCAATGGCCCTCAGGTGTTGAGACAGCTGTATCACTTCAAAATCCACACTTAATGGATGTGTTCCTGCCCATCTTCCCCAACACCACCATGGGCCAGCTTTCTGGAGACATGACTGACCAGGATCACTGTAACAGCTCCAAAAACACTGCTGCTTCTGCTCTCTCCAGCCCTCTTACCATGAAGCAACCAGAGTGACCTTCCCAAACAGAACTTTGACCATGTTTCTCTCCTATTCATCATTACTCTTCAAAAGTCTGGTTTGTTGAGGTATAACTTACATACAATAAATTTGCTCTTGGAAGGTATGCAAGTCTATAAATTTTACCAAGCACACATCCCTCCATAGGCACATCTTTCTCTACCCAGAGACCCTGACCCCTGGTCAGTGCTTTGTGCCTTGCGTACTAACTTTTCACTTACATAAATGGTATCATGTATCATGGAGGCCAGTTTCTTGCACTTAGCACAATGCATTTGAAACTGATTCATGTTGTGTATCAGTAGCATATTCCTTTTTATTGCTAAAGGAGTATGCAGTAATAGAACTGTTTATCTTCCTCAATTATTAACACAAATTGCTACATTTGGGTTATATACAATTTCTGGCAACTATGATTAGAGCTGGCATAAACGCTTGTGTACATGTTTGTATGTGTGTGGTGTTGTGTGGGGTGCATCTTCATTTCTCTTGTTTCAACATGGAGGCATGGGATTGCTGGGTAATATGGTAAATGCATGTTAAACTTCATAAGAAACTGAGGCCATTTTCCAAAGTGTCTGTGCGCTCACCACCTGTGGATGAATTTCATTTGTACTGCATCCTCCTCGACATTTGTTACTGTCAGGTTTTCATTTTTTTTTTTTTTCCATTTGAGCCATTCTCATTTTACTTTGTTTGTCCCTAATGACTAAGGATGTCCAGCATCTTTTCATGGGCACCTTTGCCACTTACATCTTTTCCTTGGTAAAGTATGCAAATCTGCTATCACAATTGTGTTACTTTTGTCATGAAGTTGTATTACTCCTTAAAGAAAAATTCTGAATAGATAATACATGCACATGGTTGAAAATCCAAAGTGATTTAAATCATTCATCTGGAAATGCTCATCACCCCATTAACTCTTATTCTGCCCCAATGAGAGACCACTTTCATTAATTTCTTACAAAGTTTCTTAATGTCAATAAAAATACATATTCCTATCTCCTCCCCATTATTACACTAGAGATAACACACTTTCTATGCTGTTGACACCAGTATATCCTGGACAGCATTCCGAGATTTGTAATTTCTTTACAGTTTTATATATTATCCTATGAAAGGGAGGAGGCGTGTTATATGTAACCAACCCCCTGTCGATGGACATTCAAATTCTTTCCATTCATTTCCTTTTCTTTCTGTGGTGCTGGGGATTGAATCCAATAATTTCTTTACAAGAACACCACAGCAAATAACCTTGTAAAAGGCCCTTTGGTTTGTGTGCAGACTCATATGAAGGAGACATTCCAAAAGTGATTTTTTTAGATTACATTTTCTTAAAACATGACTTTTTAAACTCATATGTGAACTTCCTCTGTTCATTTTAACTCTGCTCAAGGGGCTTGTGTAAACCCTATTTATAAAAAAGAAATTAGTGTTTGTAGGAGGGAGGGGATGGGATGAGTGTAGAAGGCTTCAAATGGAGAATTGTTCATAATTTAGGCTCCAGCTGCCGAGAAAAGTCCACAGAGGGGACTGTGAGGAGCCTCCCAGCTCTGCAAAGTTCTCTGCTGATGGTGACGTTTTTTCTTTTCCTTCAGTGGTGCTGGGGGTTGAACTCGGCCTTGTGCTTGCTACCGGCAGGTGCTCTACCACTTGAGCCAAGCCACCAGCCCATTGGTGGTTCTCCAACTCTGTTTCTATTTTCCTTCTATTGATTTTATAACAGACGTGTCTTGCTTGTCTCTGTGCCTTTTGCTTCAGATCTTTATCTGACTAAAGAAAGATTTTTCTGATCTGTGTTTCAGTTTCACCCGCAATTTATGGAGTTAGCTGTTCATAAGTTGTTCTTTTGATCATCGTTCACCCTTAGTTAATTCGCTCCAGTGAAGAGCAAAATCTCAGAAGAGATTAGCAAGGAGGAGGATTTCATTTAGCTCTATCAAATGAAGTGTTTCTGAATTTGATCATTCACTTTGCACTCAAGGGGGCATTTTGGGTGTAGTAACCTCTTTGATATTTAACCATATTATTCTTTCAGTTACTTATGTCCTAAAGGGCTACACTGACTTTAAGTACTGATTATTTTTTAAAACCCTACTCATATGCTAAATCATATGAAGTTAGAAGTGAAAAACAACCATGAACCAGTCTGCCTTCTGGTCAGTTCTAAATTTAACTTCATCTTAACCTTTGATCTTTGAGATTTTTTAATTGCAGTGTTTTACATGTACACAGAAGGCTGGAGTGTAGCTCAGTGGAAAAGCACTTGTCTAGCATGTGTGAGGTCCTGGGTTTGATCCCCAGCACCAGAAAAAACAAACAAACAAACAAAAACTCCATTCCACAGGTATTGTGGTCATCTGTGAGTCAAAGTGAAGTCAGAGTCCCCCTTAGGCTCTTGTCACAGGTTCACCTCTCTTGCACAGGTTATTTTCAGAACTGCTGCAAATAGAGACTGTAATATTTTTCTTTCCACATTGTTTATTTAAAGAGACATGGGAACCTTCACGAAGAAGATTCATAGGCCCAAGATATAAACCCTGCATGTCTGCTTTGTTTGACTTAATGAAGATGTGATTTTGGAGGCACCTCTCCCCCATAGGCCTCACCTCTGACCCAGGAAAATGTCAAGCCCTGAAATTTATAGGAATTCTGACCTATGGGCCAGGAAGTCTATGGGACTGGAGAAGGCGGGTGGGAAAGAGACTGGGCTTAGGGTGCTTTTTCAGGAAAGAAAACATTACCTGCAGCTCTGATTTCCACAGTACCACTCAAGAGATTCCTTACTCCTCCCATAACCTCAGACGTGTGGAAGTCCCTTCCTTTAAATGACTTCCCTTCCCTTCCAAGTCTTAAGGCTTGACAATTGTAATACTAACTGAAGAAAAAAAAATCTTGACTCAGTTAGAAAATCCCTAGTTTAAAATTGTAGATACAAGTTGCACATATATAGTCCAAACAAAGTTTTAGGGGAAAATGCCCACTTGCAGGTTGAAATTAACTGTGAAGAATTTTGTTTCAAAAGATCAATTTTTTTTTTCTTTTGCCATTGCTATTAAGCTAAGAAGACAAAGCTGGAGGCTGAAAGAAGCCTTAGAATAAGTTATGAAAGCTCTGGATTAAAAAATATTCTTTAAATGATCTCATTGAGAAATTTTTCAAGTGAAAGTCACTCTTTAATGAATGAACGAATGCTGTATCAAATTATCCACAGACAAAGAAGAGAAGCCATTCTACCAGAACAAACGCAGCCTGCTTGCTTTGTCTGGGAGACAAATCATTCTTGCAGCCAGTTTGGAAATGTCACTTTTAAGTCAATGAGAGTTGTGTTCAAGTAAGAGGGGGATGCAAGACCCTATTATATTCACTAGGATGTGATGTTTTGCCTCTGAATGGTTTCTACAGTGCATGAAAATTCCTGTTTGGGGGGTGGGGTAGGGAGAGGTCTTTTTAATGTCTTGAACTGTTTTCAGGTTTTACAAAGTGCTTCAGTTTCCACATTCAAAGGGCAGACATGATCACACTGGAACACCAGTCCGTAGGCTACAGAAGTTCTGGTTTCTTTGGACAAGCCTTTTGAACTCTTGGTGAAAACAGATGACTGAGGAAAGATTCCTTGGCTCTCATGGGGAACTTGTCTTCTGGAAGCCATCCAGCCATTTTCTCCGACTGCCTATTGGTGACATTACTCTGAGCTTGGTCCTGAATGGGGTTGATCTGGGCAGCAACAGTGCCAGAGGAATAGGCAGTTCAGAGGGAAATGGGATGAAATTGATGGGAAAATCAATGCATTGCCAACAACGGACCTGATTGGCTGGCAACTGTGGGTCGGGCAAAAGCAGTGAGGCCCTCCTGGCTCATTATGACACACTCTAACCATCCCCCCAATACTAGTGAGATCATGAAACTGATTTGTTGTGAATATTTTAAAAAATTTGTTTTTATTACTAAAAGAGACAACAAGCTAATCAACAGTTCAAAACCATCAAACTCTTCTGGCAGATATAATGAAATATATACTATGATGATGTTTTTATGTCATTTTGAAGTAGGTTTCACTTCTTAAAAGACAAGCTTCTTTATGGAGAGAAGACATGTCAGCTGGGCTGTCAGTGTCGAGCCCTCCTTGCTCAATGGCAAGTGAGACCCTGCAACAGAGATCAGCTTAGGGAGAAAGCAGATGCTTGCTTTGATCTCTATAAGTCCATCCAGAAGTAAACAAAAGATGACAACTTGTACACAACCTTTTAGCAGGATCTTGAAGCTTTTTAATGACCCAACTGAAAGATCTACTTCCAGAAAGAAAGCATGTTTTAAAGGGGCATGAATTGCAGACTTTCTCGTTGATGAAGATGAAATTCTCCATTAATTGTGTAATTTTCCATTTTGATATTCAGGGAGGGGCAAAGCTTTAGGAAAATGGAGAGTGATCAGTAAGAAGCTAGGAGTCAGAGCCAGAAAATGTACTCAAGTTGCTGTTTATTTTTGAGATAGGGTCTTGTTACTTTTGTCAGGGCCTGCCTTGAACACACTATCCTCTATCCTCTCGTCTCCACCTCCCAAGTAGCTGGGATTACAAGCATGTATCACCATGCCCAGCTTACTATTAGACTTGTAATGAAAAACATGGCACTGGTATTTGTGCCACTTATTGTTTACCTCAAGGCCTATTTTGAGAGTAGCTTAAGGTGTAGGTCCTGCAACCCCAGTACTGCAAAAAAAAAAAAAAAGGAATATTAAGTATAATACAAGATGCATACATTACATTTTACTATGTGCACTGTGCTAAATGTGGATATACATTTACTCTTCAAGCAATTGTCATTGGGTTGACATTACTGGTCCCATTTTACAAATGAAGAAACTGAGGTTAGAGCTGGGCACCAGGGGCTCAGGTCTGTAATCTGAGCTACTTGGGAGGCAGAGATTAGGAGGATCACCACTTGAGGCCAGCCTAGGCAAAAAATAGCTTGCAAGATCCTATCTCAAAAATACTCAGCACAAAAAAGAGTTAATGGAATGGCTCAAGTGGTAGATCACTTGCCCAGCAAGTGTGAGGTCCTGAGCTCAAACTCAAATACCACCAAAAGAAGAAGAAAGAAACTGAGGCTAAGGGAAAAAAAAAGAGTTTGTCCCAAAACACCAGGCTTGGTGTAGCCAGTACTTTTGTCTAGGTAGTGAGATCCAGAGTGCTCCTCACCATATGCTTGGCTTATTGTTCCAATGTGGATACTGTCATTGTCATTATTTTACAGTTAAGAAAGCAGAAAGGTTAAAAACCTCTCCTAAAATCACACTGCTATTGATCGAGGTAGCGATGAGGTTTAAATCTAGTCAATCTGATCCTGGACTCTTTGCACTGAATGTCTAAAGTTGTCTACCACTTAGAATATACGTATTCCTCATAGGGTTTAATAAGAGTTTTCACTTTGAGTTTTTAAAATTTTGGGCCTGAAATGCTTTGCTTAAATCGGTCATTCTAACGAAGAGACCTGTAGTCCTACTAGACAGTCTGGATTGCACTGCAGCCGCCTGGATGGTTGAGCTTTTTGCTGGTCTTTACTGTCCTCTAGTGGTTGCTAGAAAATTCTGATGTGCTATTTGAGGACCGTGTCCGTTAAAGAGGACAACTTTTCTACATAAAGGTAAGAATGAACCTCTATGTGCTTTTAATACCATTTGGGTGACAAAAATACATGAACACTAAAAGCTACCGTGCATTTAGTACTTCTTTTAAGTGAAGGTGTGTGTTAATTTTTATTGATTTCAATAATACATACATAGAAGACAAGGCTACATATACATATGTATATATACACATATGTGCGTACACACGTGTTCACTCACACAGGTATATGTCACTCCAAACACACGTGTGTCTTATTTGTTTAGCCACAGACAGTGTCTGTGGTGTACTGATGGATTTGGAGCCCCCATATTAGGTTTGCTGTCAAGCCTCTTTGGCTAGAAGTTCAACAGATACCCACTTTTAAACCAATCACAGGCAAGCAGAAATAAATTAACTCAAAATCTTAGATTAACTAGTAGTCTCCTGAATAGGGCAGAGGGTCCCTGCCTTAAAAGGTGGAGACCTGAAGAAAAATTGGGATTGTGTTTACCAGGAGGAAGTCCTGCTACAGAAGTCACAGTCTTACCTAAGTCTCCGATGTCCTGCTCCCTTCCTGGCTAGCCTCAGGAGGTGGCCACTTGGTGACAGCAGGCAGAGTAGTCTCCTCTTTTGGCATTAGGGGTGCATTGTTTGCAGGAAATTTAAAAATAAGAATAAAATCAACTATCACCATCAGACAATGATAAAATCATTTTCCCTAGAAAGCTGTTTTGTCTAAGTTCTAAATAACTGCTTTCTTTCCTGATTTAATAATATATATGCATATGTTTCCAATTAGCATATTTTTCACACTTATCTTTTCACAAACATTGAGTTCCATGACATGGAAGTTACATCACCTGCAGGTTCAGCTACAGGCGTTTGTTTCAGGAGTAAGTTCATGACACACACATTCGAATTGTTAGACCTGGCTTTGTCACAGTTGTACCACATGGTCCTGAGTCTACACTCTAGATTCCAAATGGTTTATGATAATCCAGTGATTGCAAAGACCAAAAACCAAAGTTGGAGTAACCTTCATTCTGTCATTTTTTTTGTGATTGCACAAATGTATTTGAAAACAGCCAGAATTGACCTAGAACAATGTACAGTGACATACTAAGATTTAGAGTTGTTTATTGAAGATTGGCACACAGGAATTGTGGAGAACACCATTAACTCTGCAAAAACAACACATAAGGAAATGAACCTTTCAAAGAAAAATGTCAGGAGAAACAACAAAAGATGGTCTTCCACTGCCAGAAGAAATGGAGAGAACAAGATTTGAACGGTTGCGTTGCTTCCTCCACCGAATGCTCGTTCTACAGGACAGGACTGAGTGCAATCAGTGTTTACTGTCACTTAGCCATGGTTTCTTATTTTCACAAAAGAAAAGTTGGGGAAGTTTTTGTGAAATGCAGAAGAAATTTATGATGAATTTCCTGGTGAAGGCACTGGAGGAGATTTTTTTTTTTGACTGCTGAGACATTTGAAAACTACTGCTGTCTATCCTGAAGTAATAACATGGACTGTATTACAATTTCAGGTTTATTGTGAAATGGTATTTTTATGAATCTGTCAATCTAATCCTGATGCTTAAGTTTTCTTCTTAACTACTTGCATATGTATTACTTCTTTGGAAACAACATTTCAAAATTAAAATGATTAAAAGTATATGTTGTCTAAAACAAATAAAGACAGCTCTGCTGCCTATTAAACATGTGAAGAAGGTTGATTTTGACAGTTCCTGACAAATTTGCAGAAGTTAAGCCTTCAAGATAGTAACCGTTCTGCTATTCTTTACTGTAACAGACTACATGTTGGTGTAAGTTTTTGTGTTCTTTAAATATTAACATATTTCTTTTTTGTCTTGTAATTTTTTTTGCTTTTTTTTTTTTTTTAACTACCCTATGTAGTTCAGGCTGCTTTAAACTTGCAATATTCCTTTCTCAGCATCCCAAGGACTGGGATTACAGGTGTGCATTACCACACCTGCCTACTTTTTATTTTTTAAAAATTTATTTGATTATATTGCTGACTTTTGATGCAGGCAGTGGAGTCTACTACCTTGAAGAAATCTTCATAGCAGGGAAGTCAGAGGTGGGGATATTTTTGAAGTTTCTGGGGGCTAGCTTAAGGTGAGTCTTTTAATGTTAGGCTTGAGTGGGATTGCACAAAGTTCCTGGTCTAATGGCTCAGCATTGCTGAGTACAGTGAAGTTAGGATTATGAAGAAAGTCTACAGAAAGTAAGCTCTTGGGTTGGGAATGTGGCTCAGTGCTAGAGCACTTGCCTAGTGAGCTGAGCCCTGGGTCCATCACTAGCACCACAAAGAGAACAAAACCCAAAAAGTAAACAGTCATTTGATAATTACAGTCCAGCTCTGTATTCCCACGAGAATATGCTACTTGCCTTGTGTTACAGGCTGAATGTGTGTCTCCCCAAATGTGTGTGTTAATGTTCTAATCCCCAAATGATGGCCTTTGGAGTAATTAGGTTTAGATAAGGTCTGATGGATGGAGCTGCCACTTTGGGATCAGTGTATATAAGAAAAGGACTAGACACCAATGCTTTCTCTCCCTCCATGTGCACACATTCAGGAAAGGCCCTGTGGGGCCACAGTGAGAAGGCAGCAGAGACCGAATCTACTAGGGTCTTCCTCTTGGAGTTTCTTCTCCATAAGTGTGAGAAAACAAGTCTATTATTTAAGCCACCCAGCTATGGTATTTTGTTATAGCAGCTCCTACTGACTAAGATGCCCTGCTGAGCAGAAACTGATAGTCTATTATTTGGAGAAATGTATTTTTTGAGAGATTCAACTTTATCTTTCCAATCAAGCATTTTCTGAAAGAGTAAAGTTATATTAACACAAACAGTAAGCTGTGTGACTACAGATAATTTCAGTTCTCAATATATCCAAAGTTCATTTTAGGGCTGGCTGAGTGGCTCAAGTGGTAGAGCACTTGCCTAGCAAGTGTGAGACCCTGAGTTCAAACCCCAGTACCAAAACCAAAACAAAAACAAAGTTCATTTTAACTTAACATTATTATTCATTTCATTTCATGATTATTTCAGAAGATAATTTTATTGTATAGATTGTTCTGGTTGCCAGTTATTCTGGGGAAGACTTCTAGAAGAATCATATAAAAAGGGCATACAGCAGTGTGAGTGGGAGCACGGGGTCCTGTGACCCTGGCCTCAGACCCACAAAAGGGAATGAAGTTCAGTAAGCAACCCCAGAAGCAATGGAAAGACCCAAAGGAGCAGGGCGTGGTTGGTTGGGAGGCTGAGGTAGGAGGAGCACTTGAGGCTAGAAGATCAAGGCCAGCCTTGGCAATATAGTGATACTCCATCACAAAGCAAAGCAAAGCAAAACAAAACAAAACAAAAACAACAAACAACAAAAATAAATGACTCAAAAGAGTTATTCATCATGAAATGTTTTTGCTGTGTTAAAAAATATTAATTTCTGCTGAACATGGCTGAACACACCTGCAATCACAGCACTTGGGAGGCTTGGGCAGAAGGATCACAAGTTCCAGGACAACCTGGGCTACAAACTGACACCTGTCTCAAAAATTAATTTGCATACCCATATTCATGCCAGCATTATTCATAATAGCTGAAAGGTAGAAACATCTCAAGAGTTTGTTGATAAATGAGTGGATAAACCAAATATAGCTATATAAATACAATGAAATACTAGTCAACATTAAAAAGGAAAGAAATTCTGACCAATGCTGCAAACAGGGACCAGCCTTGAGACATTTGCTAAATAAATGTTAGTCACAAAAAAAAGACAAAGTTTGTGGTCAAATTCATAGAGACAGAAGGTAGAATGGTGGTTGCCAGGGGCTGGGAGGAGGAGAAAATGAGGAATTATTGCGTAGTGGGTGCCGTTTCAGTTTCGCAAGATGAAGAGTGATGGAGAAGATGCAAAGAATTCTGGACATTGGCACAGTGTAAATGTTTCACTTTTGGAGCACACACTACAAATGATTATAATGGAAAGTTTTATGTTTTGCATACTGTACCACAACCAAAAGCATATTAATGTGTAATATGGAAGCACTGATGATTCATCCTAATACAAAGCCTATTTGGCATAGCTTCATTGAAACAAACAAACAAACAAAAAACCAGTTAGCCCTACAGCTAACTCTCAAAGCACCTTTGTGTAAGTAAGAGAAGACACCTCCTTTTCAGACACTTTGCTGCCATCTGCCAGAAAGTTTTCCCAATGCGTGTTCAAGTCTACCATGACCTTGGCATGAAGGATGCCTCCTGGAGTTGTGCAATGTACTAGCTGCACATTGGTTCCAGTAGAGACCGTCACAAAATGCATGTGCCCTGACCTCCCTGCTTCTGGGGAGCTATGCAAACAATCCAGGGTGTGATGTCAGCACAAGGGATGGGAAAATTGGTTTTGATGTGGAGAGTTTGGCTTTACAGGTTGTAGTGTTTGAGAATGCTGTCACTCCAAAGTAAACACGCCAAAGCCAAAGTCTCCCAAGGTGCCCAGCTGGCAACTCAGGAGGGAGCTTTGAGTCAGAAGTGGTGGGAGGAGAAGCTGCGTGGGGTTGGCCTTGTTCACAGATAAACAGGTTTGCACCACATGGCGCGTGGAAGAGCCCTCTGCTTGGAAATAATCTTCCTATGCTTTGCGAATGCCTGCAATTGTCATTACTTCTTTTAGGACTTTTAGATCACTAGCTCTGCAAAGAGTTTTCGGCATCACCAAAGACTCCAACCTCTCATGTTTCATGGGGACCCTTCAGTCCAGAGACACGACATCCACACTCACACGCTAGTTGGTATTTGGCTTTGCTCTCCTAGGCATCTGGAGGGGGAGGACTCTTCAAAGATCAAAAAGAGGGCTGGTGGCTCATGCCTGTAATCCTAGCTACTTAGGAGGTAGTGATCAGGAGAATCACAATTCGAAGTCAGCCTGGGCAAATAGTTCATGAGACCCCATTTAGAAAACACCCAACACACAGCAGGGCTGGTAGTGGCTCAAGTGGTAGAGTGCCTGCCTAGCAAGTGTGAGGTCCTGAGTTCAAACCCCAATACTGCCAAAAAAAAAAAAATCAAAAAGGGCAGGTGGAAGATTCTTGATGTGGGGTGCCTTGTGTTGCTGTCAATCTCTTTTCTCATAACCGCTGTGCACTAGGAAGGGTGAATGGGGAGGAGAACGAAGAATGTTGCTAATATGGAGAAGGATACAAAAGCTTAAGAAAAAACTACAGCTGCTCATTTATTGAAGTGTATTCAATTTTTTACTCCTTTATTTAAGAAATATATTGTCAGCTTATGGCAGGGACTATGTATTTGAGGATCTTATAGTCTAGTGGGGAAGAGGGATACGCAAACAGATAAATGATAATAAAATCTGAAATATGCTGTCACAGACTTATGAACCTAGTGCTGAGGGGACCTTGATGAAGGGACAATAGAGAGACTTTGGGGAAAATCTTTACAGAGGAAGGGATATTTGAGTGGGTTTTGAAGGGTGAATATGTCTGGCAGGTGAGAAGAGTGTGAGGGAAAGTTCTAGAACTTCCAGGTGGAAATGGCAATCTGTGTCCTGGGGCAGAATCTAGAAAAAATGGTAACAGTAGGGGTGACAGAAAGTTATGTGTATTAGCATATGGGAGGGAGGTGACATGGACCAGGCTAAGGAGATGCTATTGTATCCTGTCGCCAACAAAGTAAACTAAGGCTGGTAAGCAGGGTGTGACAGGATTCCATGCTGAGGAGGAGGACACACCTAGCTTCATGGAGGACAAATGGCAGTGGGACAACAGGGAGGTGGCTGTTGCAATCCCCAGGCTGTGCTACAGCAGTGAAGATCTGGCCGGGCCAGACCAGGCAAGGGGTGGGGAGCGCCCAGTCTCACCCCACTGTAGCCGTCTGCACCTCCTCCTCTGGATCCAAAGGAGCCTCTGCTGTGACATTTGCAGCAGTGAGAAGGCTCAGAAAGAGGGAGACCTGTGGGCTGGGTGTGGGCTAGGTAGTGCGTTGCTCTAGTAGGAAGAAGGTAAACAGGGAGGGTCTCTTCATCCCTTCCAGGGAAATAGACTGCCTCTAACTCTGAGAAAGCAGGAGGAGCTGAGCAGCCTGGTGTAAAGTAGAAGAGGGTGAGTGGGAGGGAACTTTGGCACCTGCAGGTAACTACATCAGAATGGGCTACGGCCGCCTGACCTCTGCAGGCACACAACACAGAGCGCCTGTGGCCAGCCAGTCGGCCTAGCTGAAGCACTGGACCCTCAGGCTTTGGGCTAATGTAGGCTTAGCCTTAACCAGCTGAGGATTGGAGGAGAGAGACTTCCTTGTTCAAGTGCCCCCAGCTTGGATAATGCTGGGTTCAGTAAATGATTCTTGAATGGAATCAGACTCAAGCAACTAACCTACTGAAATAGTTCACTTTAACTGTATTTGCTGGTATAACACCCTAGGCTACACGTCACTTTTAGGTTTGTAAACTGCACATAATTATTTGGTGTCTTAGTCCTCTTTCATTGCTATAGCAAAATACCTGAAACTGGGTAATGAATAAAGAACAGAGGTTTATTTTGACTCATGGTTTTGGAGGCTGGAAAGTCCAAGATATGGTGATCACATCCGATGAGGGCCACCTGCTGCTTCATCACATAGTAGAAAAGAAGTAGAAGGGTGAGCAGCTTTGTGCAAAGAGAGGAACGTGTGTAAGAAGGTAAAGAGGGTTAGGCTCACTTGCCTGGTCACTAATTCCAGGCCCCAAAGAGCAAGATTAAGTGTATTAATCTGTTATGGGGTGGACTCTCCAGGACCCGATCACCTCTCAGAGGCCTCACCTCCCAATGCCATTGCATTGAGAATCAAATTGCAACTTGCGTTTTTGTGGGGACAAAGCATATCCCAACAATAGTGTGTGGACGGTTACTATTGGGAGAGGGAGTGGGGAGAGAGCATTGGAGTAAGAGCAGAAGTGGGGCTGGAGTAAGCGCAAACTATGCTTTAGGGTCCCCTTATGTAAACACAGTCAAGGCAGTTAAGCTTTAGTTGCCTAAAGTGTCCTAGGGAAAGATGGCGGGGAGGAGTATTTGAGGGGCTTGCACCCCTGAATAGAAGATTCTCAATATTTTAAATAACTGCCGTGGCTGCATTGGTGTACCTGGTTCCTGAGGGTAAAATGTAAGGGGAAGCAAAAGACCTGGGTCAAGTGCAAAGTAAGATTTGCCAAGACACATTCAGAGCACAACAGAGTTCTGTGGTGCCCGGCTGGAACAAGGAGGAATAATAATAATAATAATAATAATAATAATAATAATAAATAATAGTTGCCGAGAGCCTGTGGCTCACATTTGTAATCCTAGTTACTCGGGAGGCAGAGATCAGGAAAATCACAGTTGGAGGCTAGCCAGGGCAAATACTTCAAGAGACTGTCTATATAATACCCAACATAAAAAAGGGCTGGCAGCATCAGCAACATCACTAACAACAGGTGTTGGCGAGGATACGGGGAAAAAGGAACCCTCTTACACTGCTGGTGGGAATGTAGACTAGTACAACCACTCTGGAAAAAAATTTGGAGGCTACTTAAATATCTAAACATTGATCTACCATTTGATCCAGCAATACCACTCTTGGGGATATACCCAAAAGACTGTGACACAGGTTACTCCAGAGGCACCTGCACACCCATGTTTATTGCAGCACTATTCACAATAGGCAAATTATGAAAACAGCCAAGATGCCCCAGCACTGACGAATGGATTAAGAAAATGTGGTATCTATACACAATGGAATTTTCTGCAGCCATGAAAAAGAATGAAATGTTATCATTCCCAGGTAAATGGATAGAAATGGAGAACATCATTCTGAGTGATGTTAGCCTGGCCCAAAAGACCAAAAATCGTATGTTCTCCCTCATATGCAGACATTAGATCAAGGGCAAACACAACAAGAGAATTGGACTTTGATCACATGATAAAGCGAAAGCACACAAGGGAGGGGTAAGGATAGGTAAGATACCCAAAAAACTAGACAGCATTTGTTGCCCTAAACTTACAGAAACTAAAGCAGATACTTTAAAGCAACTGAGGACAATAGGAGAAGGGAACCAGGAACTAGAGAAAAGGTTAGTTCGAGAAGAATTAACTTAGAAGGTAACACACACAACACAGGAAATCAATGTGAGTCAATGCCCTGTATAGCTATCCTTATCTCAACCAGCAAAAACCCTTGTTCCTTCCTGTTATTGCTTATACTCTCTCTTCAACAAAATTAGAGATAAGTGCAAAATAGTTTCTGCCAGGTAGCGAGGGGTAAGGGGGGGGTAAGGAAGGGGTGGGGGAAAGGAGGGAGAAATGACCCAAACATTGTATGCAAATATGAATAAAATAAAAATTTAAAAAAATGGGCTGGCAGAATTGCTCAAGTGGTAGATCACCTGCCTAGCAAGTGTGAGGCCCTGAGTTCAAACCCCAGTGCCGCCAAAAGAAGAAGAAGAAAAAAATAGTTTACAAGTTCTTCACACTTCTGTCAATCATTTGATCCTCATCACATTTCTATGAAACAGAATTATCCTATTTCATGAATGAGGAAGTTGAGGAGTACACTAGATCACAAAGTCAGTAGAAGGAAAACAAAGGAAAAACAAATAAAAAGCATCCTACAATCTCACAGGACTTTCCAAAAACAATTACCACCCTCTTCCAACCTACCCAAGGTCTCCGCAGCTGAGAGTACACTGAGACCTTGTTTTGTGTTTGATGAATTGGAGGTGGGAAATTAAAGTAGAATATGTGAGAAATTGCTTTAAGATTTTACAAATAAATTATCTCAGTGGGCAGTGAGAAACAGAGCTGTTGGTCCCAGAAATAAGTTCATGGCTCGATCCAGGAAATTCTTCCTCCTGGAAGAAAAGCACATGAACCAACTAAACAGTTTGCCAATAATGACTACAGCTCACCCATCAAGATGTGCCCTAGATTCTCACCTCACTGAGCCCGTGAGTCTTTGGGGGAGGTATCAGATACATTAATCACATATTTAACTTATGGGTCTACAAATAGTGTGGCCTTATCAGTCTGGTGACCAAGTCTTAGAGTAGTATTGTGGGTGTAAAACATGTATTTGGATCTTCTTGCTGTCCTGAGGTGTGCCCTAATGGCAAGTTCAGGGACTTATGAATGTGGCCTCGGGAGCAGGGCATGCTTTCCTGTGGCAGAACAACAGGTCACTACACTGACTGACTCAGGGACTTGCAAATGCCCAGTTACCCACACAGCCCCTTGACCTCCTGCCTTCCGTCCAAGTTGCCATGAAGTTTGTCATGAGCCTCTGTCAACCTTGGCCATATAGGCCGGACCAGAAAACAAGTCCTGACAGAGTCAGGAGAAGGAAGGCTTCTGACATGGCTGGATATGAGAGATCAGACATCTGGGGTGCTCCTGAGGAACATGCTGCCAGAGAGTGTCTAACTCATTTAACCTATGTCCAGTAGGGCAACAGAGGAGGGAGGAAAAATTGCAACAGCAAGCAAGAGAAGTAATGATAGAAATAGCAGTGTTGAGAGAAAATCTGAGTCATGAGGGTGCAACGTCACCAGATGAGGGAACAATAGATGCTCAGCTCTGTTGGGACCACACAATACTGGAGTTAGAGAGATGCTGGCGGGTCCTGAACACACACACAGTTCTCCATGAGGCCTCTGGGCTTGAGGAATCACTGTGATAATAATAAAATAAAATAAGTAGTATTTTTTTTTTGTTGATGTAAAACTTAACACAATAGTATGCATATTTTTTTGTGTGTATTTGTGTAGTGCTGGGGACTGAACTCCGGGCTTTGCACATGTAAGGCAGGTGCTCTACCACTGAGCTGTACTACCAGCTCTGCATAGATTTTCTTGTTTTTTTTTGGTAGTACACGGGCTTGAACTCAGGACCTCATGCTTGCTAGGCAGGTACTCTACCACCTGAGCCATTCCACCAGCCCTTTTTTTGTGTTGGGTCTTGTGCACTGTTTGCCTGGGCTGGCTTCTAACTGTGATCCTCCTGATCTCTGCCTTATGAGTAGCTAACTAGGATTACAGGCAAGGGCATGCCTAGAACTTAAATGGTCAGTTCTATGAATTTTGAAAATTATGTCCATCCATGTAACCACCAACCAAAGCATGATAGGTCATTTTCATGACCCTAAAAAGTTCTCTTGTGTTTCTTTCCAAATGAATGTGTCTGTCTTTATACTTCCTATACAATGGTTTTGTGTGTGTTTGTGTCTGTGTGTGTGTTTAGCTTCTTTTGCTCAACTAGTAGTTTGGAGAGTCATCCATGTCGTTGTAAGTATCAATAGTTGCTTGTTTAGGTGGCAAGTAGTGGTCCATGGTAGGGATGGCTTATCTTTTCTCCTGCTGATGGACATTTGGATGGTTTCCACTTTTGGAGTGTTAAAAACAAGGCTGCTATAAACATTCATGTACAAATCTTTTAATATATGTTTTCATTTTCTTGGATAAATACCAGGGAATATAATTTCTGAGTTACATGGTTAATGCATGTCTAGTGTATTATTGTGAATATTATTTTTTGTGGTGCTCAGGATTGGACCTAGGGTCTTGCATATGCTAAGCACACATTGTAGGATTAAGCTCCATTCCAGCCCTAATGTATGTACAACTTTATGAAAACCTTCAGGGCTGTTTTCAGATAAATATACTGCAAATATATTTTTTTCTAGTTTGTGATGTACCTATTCCTATTTATTTTCTTAGAGACAGTTACTCACTATGTTGTCTTGTCTGGCCTTGAACTCCTAAAGTCAAGTGCTCTTTCTGCCTCAGCCTCCTGAGTAGCTGGGTCTACAGGTGCACATTACCACATCCAGCTTCTTATGGTGCTTTTTAGATGAAAGAACCAACATTGTTTGTGCATCAGCCACAGTATTACGTGATTTCCCAGCATTATTTCATTTAATCTCAAATATTTTATAAGTTAGGTATTAATTCTTCCATTTTACAGATGACAAATGAAGGCTGAGGGACATGGTTAATCTTGCACTGCTGGTGGTGGGAGGGCCAGGATTGAATCAGCCCACTGACTTCAGAGGCTGAGGACTTAGCTATATATCAGCCTTTAGGTTTTTATTTTTGTTCATCATAAACCCCGTGCTTCAGGAAAGCAATGCGAGTCAACTCCCTGTATAGCTATCCTTATCTCAACCAGCAAAAACCCTTGTTCCTTCCTATTATTGCTTATACTCTCTCTACAACAAAATTAGGGATAAGGGCAAAATCGTTTCTGCCGGGTATTGAGGGGGTGGGGGGGAGAGGGAGGGGGTGAAGTGTGTGGTAAGGGAGGGGGTGGGGGCAGGGGGGAGAAATGACCCAAGCATTGTATGAATAATAAAACAAAACAAAACAAAACAAAAAAACCCCCGCCTGAGCTACTCTGCTGGCCCTTTTTTGTGATGGGTTTTTGAGATAGGGTCTCCTGAACTATTTGCTTGGGGCTGGTTTCGAACCTCAAACCTCCTGATCGCTACCTCCTGAGTAGCTAGGACTACCGGAGTGAGCTACCAGTACCCAGCTCATTATTTGCTTCTAATAACCATCTCATCCTCTCAGAATCCTCTGAGCAGCGCTAGCAAGCATGCTGTGTACAGATAGCCCCATCGCCTCTGGTAAATGTTTACTCTTTGCTCTCCTAAGACCCTCCTGCGTCCAGTAAAAAAATCCATCACCCGAACTGGCATCATACAGTTGTTTGCTGCAACTCACGTGATTTGTAAAGTCTGGATGGTAGTGGTGCGTGAATGTGCGTAAGGGCAATGGTGCATTATGAAGTGCCACACTGCTTTGAGAGTTGACGAGAGCTATAAAACTTAGGGGGTACAAATGACAGAAGAAGCCTGAGTACTTGGGGCAGAACAGAAGTCTGCGGCAAGAGGAGCTAACAGGGCTTTCCTAAAAATAAAGGGAAAGAGGACTCAGGTGGAAGGCCCTGCCCAGCAGGAGGTCTGCAAAAGAGGAGAGCCCTTGGGCTGAGGAAGTTGTTTAATGTGCAGTTGACAAAGGGCAAAGGGAGGTCTCAGAGAATGTTTGCAGAACTCCAGAATTTAACCTGACACCACCAGCCTTGTGAGCTGTGCGCTCTGGGCTCCTAATGAGTGGTGTAGAGACTAGGAGATGGTGTTTGTCTCCCTCGAAATGATTCAGTGTTTATCTTGGCTCAATTGATCCCAAAGTACTCATTTTACAAAGATGTACAATGCTATTTCCTCAATTCTTGTTCCTTTTCACTCACCCTTAAATGCCAACATTGGGAACCATAAAAGTCTACTCTTTTGAGCCATCTGGCTTTCTGCTGGCATTAAAATCCAATAAAAGAGACAGATTAAAAACACCCCCAAACCTTTGTTTCTGGTATAGGGTGAATATCAGAGCACTTCATGAGTGACGATCAAGTTCTAGTTCAGGAGAGAAAGCTGAATGTGTGGCACAGCAAAAAGAGTGTGATCTTGAAGGCATGCTTCTCAGCTGTGTGACTTTGGGTAAGTTACTCACCCTTTCTGAGTCTCAGTTTCCATCTTATTATGATAATAATACCTACCTTATGTAGTCACTGTGAATATTGAGTGAGATAATAAATGTATAAAAACACACTAGCCCAACGTAGCACATTCGTTCCGCTTCCTATTTTATCTGGACTTTTCTTCATCTGTGCCTCATAGGGATCACAGGAGAAAAATGTATGTGCAGACACTTTGGAAGCTCTGAAGGGCTACAGGCAGTAGGTGTTATTGTGAACAGGTTGCGATAGTTTCATTATACTTGAGTCAGCCGCTCCTCTGTTCCAGCTATTCCTTTAAGTCAAAACACAGCCTGAATGGCAAGCTTTCTGTGGCCCCCAGACCTTCACGGTGAAGGAAGTAGAACATAAAACAGCAGGGCTCAGAGCTTTAAGACTTAGTAGCAAGGAGAACAGAGTTTGTTTTATTACTTTTTTTTTTTTAGGCAGGGTCTTGCTATGAAGTCCAGGATGGTCTTGAACTTGTGCTCCTCCTGCCTAGCCTCAGGAGTGCTGGAATAACGGTCATGCCCTACCGTGCCTGGCTCCCCAGAGTTTTAATAGGAGGGAAAAAACAAAAAAACAAACCTTGCTGAACTCTCTTCCAGACTAAGGAGATCTCAAGAACTGTCTTCGACATTTAGCTTGAAAAGACACTGGGTCATAAAAAATGAGCTCAATGTAGTTGGCAGTGCTGTGGAAACTCAGGGACCCATGGTTCTCAGCTATTGAAAAGTCAACTCTACGTTACTTGTTTTGAAATTATAATCTTAACTCTTAACCGCAGTGGAACTTTCAGCAAGACACCAAGCTGCCATCAGAAGCGACATTCCAAAGTAAGGCTGTGAACCACCATGTGCAGAACAAAGAAGCAGTTCCTGGGCATTTGACCTCCTCACCCTGGAAGGAGGTGGGGCCTCTGTGTGAATATGCATGTTTGTGAACCATTACCAGGGAAGCAGGGATCTAGGGGGCGTGGCCTTGAGGATTGGATGCAACCTGTACTCCCTGTGAGAGAGTCCCAGTGATGGAAGCTCAGAAAAACCCATAAAAGCCCCTACAAAAGATGACGTCACCTGTGATCAAGTGTCTTAGCCCATTTTCTGTTGCTATAACAAAATATCCAAGACCAAGCAATTTATAAGGAATAGATGTTTATTTAGCTCATGGTTCTGTAGGCTGGACATCTGAGATCAGGTGAGATCTGGTGAGGGTCTTGTGTTGCGTTATGATATAGAATAAAAATGAAGGGACAAATGGGAGTGTGAAGAAGAGACAAAACACAAGGGCTATGTTAGCTTTGTAACAACCCTCTCTCTATAATGAACCCAGTCCTGGGAGAAAGGCTGTCTTTCCTCTTAAGGCCCCTCCCGCCACCACCACCACAATGGTAACCACATTCCAACATGAGTTTCAGAGTGGACAACCCAGTGTCAGCAGGAAACTTGGGTATGACATTTACTCCCTTCCCCAGTTCTTGCCCACTCATCAGTGGGGGAATGGAGAAGTGGGCAGATCCCCTCCCTACTGCAAGTTTCCCCAGCTGCACCCTGAAATGGGAGCAGGCATTCTAAATGACTGAATGAGTCTCGGTGTGTGACTGAAGGGATCATAAAACAACGAATTCCCTGAGGACCTGACTGTGCACAGTCATGGCTTGCCTGAGTTTTCTGGCAAAGCCTCTTCCCTAGGGACCATCAGGAAATGTGTGGGAGTGAGCTTTGATGCTCACAATGGTTGGTGGGAGGTGGCTGCTGGCATCACAGAGCAAGGACCTGGGATACTAACCATCCTAGAATTCCCAGAATTGTCCTGCTTGAAATGTGAACAGTGCCCACACTGAGACACTCATGGAGACAGGGCAGGGTCACCTGTTCCCCGGACACATTTTAAAAAGACAAAGTGCATTTGGATTATACTCATCATTCATCCTTATCTGAGACATCTGTAACATTTGGGTTGAAATGGCTTTGCAGACTTGAGAACTCTTCCCCACTGCTGCTCAATTTCCTGGCTGCTCAGAGGACGAGAGCAGAAACAGTGCTTTCTAGCAGAAGGGCACCTACTACGGGATGTTGCAGAAGCCTGGAGTCTGAATAGCCCTGGCCCAGCTTAACCTTGGTGTGGTGACTGAGAACTGAATGAATCCTGGGTTTGAGAAAACACAGCTTGGTCCTGGTGTGGTAGGCTGAACTATGCCTACGTTCTAGTGCCGGAAGCCTCTCCTAACAAAAAGGGCTTGCCAGTGTGATTAATTTAAGATCTGGAGATGAGGCGATTATCTTACTCTCTGGGCAGGCCCAATGTATTCACGAAGGTTCTTGTAAGAGAAGGCAAGAAGGCTGAAGTCAGAAAAGGAGATGCAGTGACAGAAGTAGAAGTTGGAGTGCTGTGTTTTAAAGATGCAAGGCTGCTTGTGGCTTTGAGAAACTGGAAAAGGCATGAAAATGGATTCTTTTCCAAGACTTGCCAGAAAGGACTATGGACCTGCCAATACCTTGATCCATTTTGGACATGTGAGCAGTAGGAAGGTCAATCTGTGCCACTGTGTATGGCAATTTGTTACAGCAGCAATAGGAAAATAATAAAAGGACCTACCTGATGTAAAGTGTAATTGAAGCCTTTCTACTCAAGAGAGACTAGGAGATCTCAGAACTTTCCCTGAAGTGTCTTCAATCCACAATGTACTATTTTTGAAGTTTCCAAGGAGACAGAAAAGCAGGCTGGGCAAGATCTCCCTCCAGATCCTGTCAGCAGTTTGCACTCAAAGCACATGGCTACATGACATAAGTGTGTGTGCAGGACAAGAATCTGGGTGACATGAAAAGGACAGCGCTTAGACAACTGAGCCCTTGCTCTGTTCTGCCAAGAATACCAACTGCTCGCCTTCAAGGGCTTCCCTCACCCTACAAATTCCTCGACTAGATCAAGTGCAGTCTCTGAATTTGCAGAAAGAAGACTTAATTAGCAAAGCAAAATCAAAATTAGAGAAGATAAAGTAGATTGTCATTCATTTGGCAGACTTGAGCATTTATATAGGAGTAACTCCACCTCGATTTCCAAACCCTTCCTGAAGACGTGTGCAGAAATGCTTTCTTCCACAACCAATGTGATTTTTCCCCCTTTTCTCAGACCATACATAAATATTTAACTACAAACTTCAAAATAGAATAAAGTCAGACTTTTGGTTTATTTGAAAGGAGAGCTTCACACCAGGTACCTAAATCATTAAGGAGAAAAGACAGCTGAACAGGTTGTAAAACTTGAGATTAACTAGGAGTCAACATGGATTCTCTTACTGCCTGTTTTTCACTCCCCTCGGTAGGAAGAATGTTAATTTACTCAGAATTAGATACCCTGAGCACTGACTCTGGATTCCCTGGGAAGGCCTGTTTTCTCTCAGGAATACTTACTTTGGCATAGGAAAAGTGAAAACAAGTTGTAAAAAATTGTTTCTGGGTAGTCATTTTGTTTGGAGATTAAAAAAAGACATTTATGTGGAATAAAAAGCTTTCTCTACAACTCATCTTGATTGTCAAGTAAATGCACAGAATCAACTATTCTAACGGCTTGTGGCTGATAACCTATTTCCTTTGTCAAATGAATAATTGGGAAGGAGAAATTTAATTTACATGTGTGTCAACCACAGAAGAGTGTGGTACAGACTTAATGTTGGGCATGTGGATTTTAGTTTTGCATAGTCTGACATACAGCTAATGTGTATCGTTTAGCACACTCTACACAGTCTCACTACATTAGGAAGCATAAGACAGGTCTTTGGGGTGATGTTAGCTGAACACCCAGCTGTGGAATGTGTGAACAGCAAGTTATGTGCAGTAATCCAGTATTTGCCCAGCACTCAAATGTTCCCTGACTTTCATGCAAGACTTTGCTGCCTGACTGGTCCTCTTTCCATCCTACAACCCACTGTATGTATCTGTGTGACCTCCTCTGCTTCTATTTAGCCACCAACCCCCATGGCCTCAGCACAGAGCCTGCCCTCCTGGAAGCTCAGACCACAGCCTCCCTACAATCTCCCAACCTCCATGACAGCTCTCTGACCCCGTGGAGACCTCTAACCCTTGACACTTCCTTTTCTTCCCATCTGAGAGTGCTCTCTGTTTCTTGGCTCATCCAGATACTCACCTGAAAATCAGGGCAAGGTTAGATGTCCTGGGTGCTAAAGAAATTTTCTGTAGAGAAATTAAAAAAGTCTAAGGAAGTCCAATTCTGATTTGTTTCTCATAGTGATCACATTAGTGTTTTTCAGGGAGGGTAGGAAGGTAGGGGACTATCAAATAGTCTTTACTAATTTTTCATTTTGGGGTACCCTGCATTGTCTGTACCCCGTGTGGGTTTAGTTTGTTTACTGGGTAGCTAGAATCATTCCTTTACAAGTATCTTCATCACCACTGCACACTTGTCCCCACTGCACACTTGTCCCCACTGCCATAGCCAGGGGAACCCAACACAGTTTATTCAGCTGTGCCCCAACCTCAAGTGTGCATCAGAATCACCTGAGATGTCTGATCTTACTTCTCGGTCTGGTGTGGTGGGGTCCCAGCCCCCTGGCTGCTCTCGTGGTCCTGCTTCCCTGAGGCCTGCTGTAACCCAGACAGTGCACCTTGAAGACTTGGGCCTCAGAGTCATGCATCTTCTCCATCTCCTCTGAGGCCTATGGGGGAAACTTGGAACTCTCTGGGCCTCAGAGAGGCCTGTAAAAAGAGAGGCTGGCTCAGGCCTTCCTTCTGAAGGGCCCTCTCTCATTGAGGTTGGTATTTTAGATTGGTTGTCAAATGTAACTGCTGGCAAAGGACATGGAGAAGGTGTGCCCTCTAGGGGATTCAGGAGGGACTAGGGTCATGAGACCTGCCCAGGGTCACTTTCCTAATGTCCCTCTTCCTGATTGTCCCTCTAGCCAACTGCTCAGACTCTTTCATTGACGGAAAATTATTCTTATGTCTTGCAGAATTCCTTCGTCTACAGGCTCTCATAGAGCTGAGCTCTTGTCCTAAATATCGAAGAACATTTCAGCACACAGAAGATACCTTCTCTCTAAGAACCTTGCTCTTGCCATTGAAAGCTTATGTTTCAAAACTATTGTTTCTGCCTTGTTCTTTTAAAAAAGTTCTGTTTTGTACATCACATCTGATCAATGACTTTGTCTTGTTCTGAACTGTATCTCATTTCCCCTAAAACAAATGTTAGAGAGTTAAATGTTGTTGGACTATAAGAAAAAGGGGGGGAGGAATAACCCAGTATGGTGGTACACAGCTATAATCCCAGCACTCAGGAGGCTGAGACAGGAGAATTGAAAGTTTAAGTCCTGCTTAGGACTTAAGCCCTGTCTTAAAAGAAAAAAAAAAAAAAAAAAAGAAGCAGGATTAAGTTTTTTAGGAAAAAAAACACAGTGTGACCACATCTCACCTCCATCCCTCGCCACCTTACTAGCTTTGGACAGGGTGTAAATCATCATTTACCTGGTTGCCAATGTTTTCAATTGGATGCTTTCATTTAAAAAGCTGTGTTTCTACCTTTTCTTGAAGCATGGTGACACTGAGCAGTGGCACTGGGCTGTGGCAGTCACCAGGAACCATCTTGGATAATCTTCTCTCCTCAGTTTGCTGGGGCCCCCTGCTGGCCACTGCAAGCATGGCTATATGGCCCAGCCCCTGAGGGCACTTGTACCTTCTATCCCTGTCAGTACTATACACTCAGTCCTTCCTCTTACAAGTTACTCCTGACCTTTGCCCCTTTCTTGAACTCCCCACCCTCTCCAGCATCCACCCCTACACTCTCATAGATGCCCAGTCTTACTGAGCAAACTGAGGACTTAATAACTGAATCTGTCTACTGTCCACCTCCAAACTTTACTATATCTGTACCTCACTCTCAGAGGATGCAAGGTCTGCCTTTTGGTCAAAAGAACCTCTTTAGTTACTCTATTTTAAACTCTTTCAGAAATGTAATTATAGAAATGATATAGTTTCATAACCATTCAACATAAGTTAAAAACAAAAATCACTCTCTCGATAAATACATAATGATACCATTGCTCCAAAGTAAACACTGCTAAATTACTGTCAAGTGTTTCCTAGATATTTTCCTGGTTTATTTACACACACACACACACACACACACACACACACACACACCCCACATATATGTGTACACACAAGTTTTTGTATTTTTTCACAATAATGATTGCATGTTGCTGAACAATTTGTCTTTTTCTATTTAACAGCGATTGTCAAAGCCTTTTGTTTCAGTATTTATAAATTTATCATTTCCAGTGGCTTTTCAGTGTTGTATGGATTGAGTATGTTTTACTTAATAAAATCTTTATAAAAATTACAAAAGTAGCAAATATTTACTAAGTATAATCTAAGTTATACAGGAGTGTACAATGGGAAAGATCCTTCCCTTCTTCTACTCCCATGTCCATACTTTTTTGTTTTGTTTTGTTTTGATACAGGGGCTCTTAGTGTTGCCCAGGCTGGGGTTGAACTCGTGATCAAAGCCTCAGTCTCCCAAGTAGCTAGGATCACAGGTGAGTGATCCAACTGGCTACAAATCTTTTTAAAAAGTCAGGCTTAAGGAAGTAAAATTCACATTATAACACCTTTTATAGGAGTACAGTTCTATGAATTTATAAAAATACATGTATTAGTGTAACCATTACCACAACTGAGTGATGGAACACTTCCATCACCACAATAAGCTATCCTTGTGTCCCTTTGTGGTCATCTCCTCTCTGATGCCCAGCCCTGGCAACCATGAGTCTTTCTTTTCCTATAGTTTTTCTTTGTCTTAAAGGCCATTGTTATGGTTTGGCTCATGTGCTGAAGACTGGGTCTCTAGCCTGTGTTGCTACTGGGAGGGAGGAGGTGGACCTTTAAGAGGTGGGGCCTAGTTGGAGGCAGTTAGGTCATTGGACCCCCGTTCTTGAAGTGGACCAGGGACCCTGGTTCCATCTTCTCTCCTTTGCTTCTTGGCTGCTATGATGAGCACTTTTCTGTGCCAAGTACTTTCTGTCATGGGTGGTGCACTGCTTTACCCAGGCACAAAGGCAATAGGACCAAACAACCATGGCCTGAAACCTCTGAAACCATGAGACAAAATAAATCTTTCCTCTTTTTAAGTTGGTTCTCTCAGGTACTTGGTCATGGTGAAGGAAAGCTATCACACACAGTCAAATAAATGGACTCACACAGCATGCGGCTTTCTGAGTGAGGTCTCTCTTTTAGCCTAATGCACTTGACATTCATCCATGTGGACATAATTATTACATCCTTATTTTGCCTAGTACATGAAATGGTTTTGTTCCTTCAAATGAGATCATAGATGCTTCTTTTTCGTTTGTTTACTTAAATATTATAAACCCACTTTCATATAATTTATTACATCTAGATTGATTTTTTAAAAAAAATAGTGGCCCAATATTCCATTATATACTTGCTACCTAATGTATTTAACTTTTCCTCTTAGTGGACATTCAGATCACGTCTGATTTTTCACTATTCTGGGCAACTAAAAAAGAATGAATAAGTAAAACACTTATTTGTTCATAATTTCTTGGGTATATACAGATAGATTCTTAGAAGCAGAATTGCTGAGTCAAAAGGTACATTTAAATTTTTGATAGCTACTTCCAAATTGCTCTATACAAATGTATATATTTAAACTCTGTCAACCTATATCTGTTTCTCTGTAGCCTCACCAACAACAAATACCAATCTTAATAATTTCCATCCATCTTATCAGCAAGATGATTGCATCTCATTTGAATATCTCTTATCTCTAGTGAAGTTGGTCATTAAAAATGTATTAGCTTTTAGTTATTGTCTTCTATAATAATAATAATATTGTCTTCTATAAAATGCCAAGTTTTTGCTTTGGCCCATTTTAAAAATTAGGTTGTCACTTAAAAATTCCCAGACACCAACAGTGACTGGGGGAGGACCTGCTCTGCCCTCTCCCACCCTTCCAATGAGCTCCTTGTTTTGCCAAAGTTTCCAGGGGTGGCTCTGTGTTCATCCCTGCCCTGCTCTAACCAGCTCCCTCTCCAGTCCTGGGGACCTGTTCTGCTCTCACCAGGACAGAGGGTGGAGGGTTGAGCCTGGGTCTGGATTCTTAAAATCTCAGCACTGCCCCAAAAGATACCAGGTTTAAGGCTCCCCAGGGAAGGAGGAAGAAGACTCTGCCATTCCACAGCTCCTTCCTCTGCCAGGTGCTTGGGCCTCTGGGAGCAAACAGGAACACTAGAGACCAAAAGGAGGGCCCCTGGAGAGGGCTGAGCCCACCCTCTTGCCCTACCCTTGGTGCCCAATGCTGTGTGATGCACCTGCCCTTTGTACCCAGTCCTAGTGCCAGGTGGAGGGAGGGGACAGACTGGGCTCTGCATTTCTGGAGTGGGACCTGAGGGTGAAGGGACAGATGCAGGTCCATTCTGTACCTCTTGGTTGGGGGGCAGCCCTTACCCAGCACTCTCCATACAAGCCCCTTCACCAGCCCTGTCATGTGCCTTGGGCTCCTCCTGCCCCCCATCTCAGCCATTGGGCAGGGACCCTGCTACACTACAGAAGGGCCAGGGATCCCTCTCCTCCTAGTGCCTTCCACCCTTGACCTCCAGAGCAGCTTGGCCCAGGGAGGGGAGATGCTGCTTAGCTGATCTCACCCTGACCCAGAGGAAGCCTCTATTTATTTATTAGCTTTTGTTTACACCCTGGAATGACCCCTTCCTCTATGGGTCTTGGGAGGGGGAGCCCAGGGCCTCTGTGACCCCTCCATTCTTCCTCGGTTCCCCAGTTTGTATTTAGCTGCCAAATACAATTCCCACTGGCTCCCCTTTTTCTCTGGGGGGGGGGGTCAGGGTGCTGTCCCCTCCCCTCTGTTTACATCTCCCTTCTACCCAGCTGTATCGCATATTGCTGAGTTTTCTATTTTTGCAAAATAGAAACTCAAAAAAAAAATTCATTTGAAGGAGTTCTTTTTACATATTGGATGGACTAGAAATTTTTTCCAGCCTTTATTTGTTTATTTGTATGTTTTTGTTACCAATTCTGTAACACTTTCCTTTATAACATCTGAAGATTACATACTATGTAGGGAGACCTTACCACTCAAAATTTCAAAGCCATTCTCAAGCCCATAGCTTAGTTAATCATTTACTGATAGACATAGCAAGTTGTTTTAAGTTTTCTGTATTACAAGCAATACTGCCTCGAACACCCTTGTACATAGACCTCTTTGTCTTTGAACAATCTTGTACATTTTTTTTCTTCTATATGAGCATTTTTGTAAGTTTTTTGGGTAAAATTTTTCTCAGTAAGATAAATTCCTAAAAGGTGCATTAAAGGATAGGCCTATTTTAAGTTTCGTTTATCTGTGCTGTTGGCCTCCTATCTGATGCTCTTTGGAGACCTTGTTCTATCAGGGATTCCTTGTTCTGTATAAATCTTTGGCCTCTCTGGCTTCCAATAGTTCTTTCATTGGAGCCTACAGGCATGTTCCAGACTCACTCTCTGCAAAACAAAACAGAATAAAACAAAAGAGCTTCCCTGGCTGAGTCTGCATCTCCTTGGATTTACCATCACCTCTCTTTTCCTCCCCTCTTAGCCAGTTTGTGGAAAGGGTGGTCTACTTCCCCTCCTGGGCTGTTACTGCCATTTCAACCCTTGCATGGGCCTCCTGGTGTTTGCTCAATTCATGTGTAGCTGCTGAACCTCCTGCCTCCTCCAGCTTGTCATTACCCACCTCCATGACAGCAGCTTATTCGTGCTTCTCTTTTCTCTGGCCTGTCTTCCTTCTCCATCTCCTTTGGGTTCCTTCTTCCAATGCTCTCTCTTTTAACTTTGCTGTTTCCAGAGTTCTGGGTTTGTTGTTGTCATTCTTTGTCTGTTTGTTTTTGAGATAGGGTCTCACTGACTTTGTTTGGGTTGGCCTTGAACTCATGATCCTCCTGCCTCCATCTCCCAAATAACTGGGATTATAGACATGTACCACCAAGCTTGGCCATGTCTCTGATCTTGATCTAATGCTCTTCTCTCCATACACATTCATCAATTGTACCAACTCTTGCTCACTTTATGCCCACAATGTGTGTAGTAGGCTGAATAACAGCCCCCAAATAAATCCAGACTAACCTCTACGATAGTGAATGTTCCCTCATGTGGCAAAAGGGACTTTGCAGATTCTCAAGATTCTCAGTTAAGAATTTTGAGATGAGGATGCTTAGGATTATCTGCAAACTCAATGTAATTACAAGGGTCCTTAGAAAAGTGAGGCAGAGGGAAAACGAGCTGCAGAGGAAGAAAGCAATGTGAGGTTGGGAATAAGACTGTGCCACTGGCTTTGAAGATGGACGAAGGGGCAGGAGTCAGGAGGCTGGTGCCTCTAGAAGCAGAAAAAGGCAAGGACAGGACTCCTCTGTGGCCTCTAGAAGTCACAAGTCCTGATGAAACCCAAACTTTAGCTCAGTGAGACCACTAGACCTGTAGGAGAACAAACTTATGCTGTTTTAAGCCACTAAGCTTGTAGTAATTTGTCACAACAGCAGTAAGAAGTGAACGCAATGCTCCCATTGATCTTTCAGCAGAACTCTTTGCTCCTCAGAGCCATAGCTGCATCTGCCTGCAAGCATCTCAAATTCACCATGGCCCAAAGAGAACTCAGTACTCTCTCCCTCCTCTTTCTGTGTTCCTCTGCTTCATTCAATGAATTCACCATTCCCTGATTCTCACAAGTCATAATGATTGGTTCCTCCCAGCCTCCTCCCATCCACAGCCAACAGTCACCAAGCCCTGCAGTGTTGACTGGCCAATCCTTCCTCAAATGTGTCTCCTCATCTCTGTCTCCACGACTCCTGACCTATGGATTTTCCCCTCCTCAAATTCACCCTCCACATCCATGCCATGATGAGCCTGCCAGAAGACAAACCAACCAAGCTCCTCCTTGCAACCACAGCTCAGAGTCAAGTCCAAGTTCTATGGCAGCCCACACAAGGCTCATTCCTATGCAGCCACATCTGCTGTCCCTGCTTTGAATTCTAGTGACAATGCTCTTTTTTTTTTGCCATTTCCCTACCCCCACTGAGTACTTCATGTCTTCATAAAACTTTACAACCTTTACTTTTGCTGCCCCGTCCTTTTTCTGGTCAAATTCACTGGTCTTCACTCCTTGACTCTTCTTCTGTAATGAGTTGGGGCTGAGCCTCCTTCCTTTGTCCTCCTGTAGCATTTTGCACCTGCTTGTGTTCCCATAGCAGTCGAAATTGTGTTCATGATCATCTAGAAGCCAGGGCCAGTGACTTCCTCGTCTTTTAAAGGTCAGTGGTTTGCACAAGCTCCAGTGAGCATCTGTTGAACTGAACTAGATTGCATTATAGAAAGAAAAAAAGTATATTTCAGTTGGTCATAATATTTTAAAATTTTAGAAACTTTCTTTTATGAGTTTAGTCTCCTCTGGCAGTTCTGGGCTATAGCCATGCATAAAAAGAGCAGGAATACAAAACAAATATTGTCTGAAAGTTATAAAAGGAAGAATGAAAATGTAAGTAAACTCTGTGGTCAATGCATCTTCCCAGTGAGCTTTCAAGAAAAATATTTGAAGTTTTAGGCTTCCTTGATGTTTAAAATGAGTCAGAATATTTTAAAAAGTGTCTAGACATTTTGAATCTGACCTTTGACAACTCTAGATGTTGCCTTTTCGAGTCATCTGTGAAATGTAAATGTGAAATACAGTTAATTTAACCATAGCCAAATCTTTGGGTTGGGAATACTTTGTGTGTAAACAAAGAGAAGCAGCTAGGATGTTCATCTCTTTGTAGACAGGGACAGCATCCCACAGTGACAGCAGAATAACAAGATCCACAGGATATTCTACTATGTGACCAAAGCCCAGCATGGGTGGGTGTGTGCAGCACGCCTCATAGTGCATAAGGAAAGGGGGGGTACTACATATTCATATTTGCACAAGCAATCACTGGAAAGATAAATCAGAAACACACAAATATGATAATTGTAGTGTGTGAAAGGTAACAGAGTAGATAGGGATGGGGCAGGAGTGACCATTCCCAGTACCTGCTATATTGTAGTATTTGGAAATTTGAATTGTATAAATGTATTATCAATTCTAAATAAAAATGGAAAAATACATACGATGAGGGGTAGACCAGTCATAGTTGCAGGCTCTGTGTTACTATATGAGAAGGAGCAGTGTATTCTTAGTGTCTGGTCTAGAGAGTCTTTTTTTTTTTTTTTCATTTTTCTTTTATTATTCATATGTGCATACAAGGCTTGGTTCATTTCTCCCCACTGCCCCCACCCCCTCCCTTACCACCCACTCCTCCCCCTCCCTCTCCCCCCCTCAATACCCAGCAGAAACTATTTTGCCCTTATTTCTAATTTTGTTGTAGAGAGAGTATAAGCAATAATAGGAAGGAACAAGGGTTTTTGCTGGTTGAGATAAGGATAGCTATACAGGGCATTGACTCACATTGATTTCCTGTGCGTGGGTGTTACCTTCTAGGTTAATTCTTCTTGAACTAACCTTTTCTCTAGTACCTGTTCCCCTTTTCCTATTGGCCTCAGTTGCTTTAAGGTATCTGCTTTAGTTTCTCTGCGTTAAGGGCAACAAATGCTAGCTAGTTTTTTAGGTGTCTTACCTATCCTCACCCCTCCCTTGTGTGCTCTCGCTTTTATCATGTGCTCATAGTCCAATCCCCTTGTTGTGTTTGCCCTTGATCTAATGTCCACTTATGAGGGAGAACATACGATTTTTGGTTTTTTGAGCCAGGCTAACCTCACTCAGAATGATGTTCTCCAATTCCATCCATTTACCAGCGAATGATAACATTTCGTTCTTCTTCATGGCTGCATAAAATTCCATTGTGTATAGATACCACATTTTCTTAATCCATTCGTCAGTGCTGGGGCATCTTGGCTGTTTCCATAACTTGGCTATTGTGAATAGTGCTGCAATAAACATGGGTGTGCAGGTGCCTCTGGAGTAACAGTCTTTTGGGTATATCCCCAAGAGTGGTATTACTGGATCAAATGGTAGATCGATGTCCAGCTTTTTAAGTAGCCTCCAAATTTTTTCCAGAGTGGTTGTACCAGTCTACATTCCCACCAACAGTGTAAGAGGGTTCCTTTTTCCCTGCATCCTCGCCAACACCTGTTGTTGGTGGTGTTGCTGATGATGGCTATTCTAACAGGGGTGAGGTGGAATCTTAGCGTGGTTTTAATTTGCATTTCCTTTATTGCTAGAGATGGTGAGCATTTTTTCATGTGTTTTCTGGCCATTTGAATTTCTTCTTTTGAGAAAGTTCTGTTTAGTTCACGTGCCCATTTCTTTATTGGTTCATTAGTTTTGGGAGAATTTAGTTTTTTAAGTTCCCTGTATATTCTGGTTATCAGTCCTTTGTCTGATGTATAGTTGGCAAATATTTTCTCCCACTCTGTGGGTGTTCTCTTCAGTTTAGAGACCATTTCTTTTGATGAACAGAAGCTTTTTAGTTTTATGAGGTCCCATTTATCTATGCTATCTCTTAGTTGCTGTGCTGCTGGGGTTTCATTGAGAAAGTTCTTACCTATACCTACCAACTCCAGAGTATTTCCTACTCTTTCTTGTATCAACTTAAGAGTTTGGGGTCTGATATTAAGATCCTTGATCCATTTTGAGTTAATCTTGGAATAGGGTGATATACATGGATCTAGTTTCAGTTTTTTGCAGACTGCTAACCAGTTTTCCCAGCATTTTTTGTTGAAGAGGCTGCTATTTCTCCATCGTATATTTTTAGCTCCTTTGTCAAAGATAAGTTGCTTATAGTTGTGTGGCTTCATATCTGGATCCTCTATTCTGTTCCACTGGTCCTCATGTCTGTTTTTGTGCCAGTACCATGCTGTTTTTATTGTTATTGCTTTGTAATATAGTTTGAAGTCAGGTATTGTGATACCTCCTGCATTGTTCTTTTGACTGAGTATTGCCTTGGCTATTCGTGGCCTCTTGTGTTTCCATATAAATTTCACAGTAGATTTTTCAATCTCTTTAATGAATGTCATTGGAATTTTGATGGGAATTGCATTAAACATGTAGATTACTTTGGGGAGTATCGACATTTTTACTATGTTGATTCTACCAATCCATGAGCATGGGAGATCTCTCCACTTTCTATAGTCTTCCTCAATCTCTTTCTTCAGAAGTGTATAGTTTTCCTTGTAGAGGTCTTTCACATCTTTTGTTAGGTTTACACCTAGGTATTTGATTTTTTTTGAGGCTATTGTAAATGGAATTGTTTTCATACATTCTTTTTCCGTTTGCTCATTGTTAGTGTATAGAAATGCTAATGATTTTTCTATGTTGATTTTATATCCTGCTACCTTGCTATAGCTATTGATGATGTCTAGAAGCTTCTGAGTAGACTTTTTTGGGTCTTTAAGGTATAGGATCATGTCGTCTGCAAATAGGGATAT
Organism: Castor canadensis; assembly: GCF_047511655.1. Classification (NCBI taxonomy): domain Eukaryota; kingdom Metazoa; phylum Chordata; class Mammalia; order Rodentia; family Castoridae; genus Castor; species Castor canadensis. The sequence continues at coordinate 113,413,169 of NC_133389.1, read as the reverse complement.
TTTGACAGTTTCTTTACCTATTTGTATTCCTTTTATTCCTTCTTCTTGCCTAATTGCTCTGGCTAGGAATTCCAGTACTATGTTGAATAGGAGTGGAGATAGTGGGCATCCTTGTCTGGTTCCTGATTTTAGAGGGAATGGTTTTAATTTTTCTCCGTTAAGTATAATGCTGGCTGTAGGTTTGTCATATATAGCTTTTATAAGGTTGAGGAACTTTCCTTCTATTCCTAGTTTTCTTAGAGCTTTTATCATGAAATGATGTTGGATCTTATCAAAGGCTTTTTCTGCATCTATTGAGATGATCAAGTGGTTTTTGTCTTTGCTTCTGTTAATGTGGTTTATTGCGTTTATTGATTTTTGTATGTTGAACCACCCCTGCATCCCTGGGATGAAGCCTACTTGGTCGTGGTGAATAATCTTTTTGATGTGTTGTTGAATTCAGTTTGCCATTATTTTGTTGAGGATTTTTGCATCAATGTTCATTAAGGAGATTGGCCTATAGTTCTCCTTTTTGGAGGTGTCTTTGCCTGGTTTTGGGATAAGTGTAATACTGGCTTCATAAAATGTGTTTGGCAGTTTTCCTTCCCTTTCTATTTCGTGGAACAGTTTAAGGAGGGTTGGTATCAGTTCTTCTTTAAAGGTCTGATAGAATTCAGCAGAGAATCCATCAGGTCCTGGACTTTTCTTTTTGGGGAGACTCTTGATTGCTGCTTCAATTTCATTTTGTGTTATAGGTCTATTCAGGTGATTAATTTCCTCTTGGTTCAGTTTTGGATGATCATCTGTATCTAGAAATCTGTCCATTTCTTTTAGATTTTCAAATTTATTTGAATATAGGTTCTCAAAGTAGTCTCTGATGATTTCCTGGACTTCCATGGTGTTTGTTGTTACCTCCCCTTTTGCATTCCAATTCTACTAATTTGGGTTTTTTCTCTCCTCATTTTAGTCAGATTTGCCAGGGGTCTATCGATCTTGTTTATTTTTTTAAAGAACCAACTTTTTGTTTCATTAATTCTTTGTATGGTTTTTTTGGTTTCTATTTCGTTGATTTCAGCTCTTATTTTTATTATTTCTCTCCTTCTATTTGTTTTGGGATTTGCTTGTTCTTGTTTTTCTAGGAGTTTGAGATGTATCATTAGGTCATTGATTTGGGATCTTTCAATCTTTTTAATATATGCACTCATGGCTATAAACTTTCCTCTCAAGACTGCCTTAGCTGTGTCCCATAGGTTCCGGTAGGTTGTGTTTTCATTTTCATTGACTTCCAGGAACTTTTTAATTTCCTCTTTTATTGCATCGATGATCCATTCTTCATTAAGTAATGAGTTATTTAGTTTCCAGCTGTTTCCATGTTTTTTGTCTTTAATTTTGTTGTTGAGTTCTACTTTTACTGCATTGTGGTCAGATAGTATGCATGGTATTATTTCTATTTTCTTATATTTGCTGAGGCTTGCTTTGTGCCCTAGGATATGATCTATTTTGTAGAAGGTTCCATGGGCTGCTGAGAAGAATGTATATTGTGTAGAGGTTGGATGAAATGTTCTGTAGACATCTCCTAGGTCCACTTGATCTATTGCGTATTTTAGATCTTGGATTTCTTTATTGAGTTTTTGTTTGGATGACCTACCTATTGATGATAATGGGGTGTTAAAGTCTCCCACAACCACTGTGTTGGCGTTTATATATGCTTTTAGGTCTTTCAGGGTATGTTTGATGAAATTGGGTGCGTTGACATTGGGTGCGTACAGATTGATGATTATTATTTCCTTTTGGTCTATTTCCCCTTTTATTAGTATGGAATGTCCTTCTTTATCTCGTTTGATCAATGTAGGTTTGAAGTCTACTTTGTCAGAGATAAGTATTGCTACTCCTGCTTGTTTTCAGGGGCCATTGGCTTGGTAAATCTTCTTCCAGCCTTTCATCCTAAGCCTATGCTTATTTCTGTCGGTGAGATGAGTCTCCTGTAAGCAACAAATTGTTGGATCTTCTTTTTTAATCCATTTTGTCAAACGGTGTCTTTTGATGGGTGAATTAAGTCCATTAACATTAAGCATTAGTACTGATAGGTATGTGGTGATTCCTGCCATTTAGTTGTCTTAGTTGTTTGAAGGTTTGATTGTGTGTACCTAACTTGATGTTACTCTCTACTGTCTTGCTTTTTCTTATCCTGTGGTTTGGTGCTGCCTGCCTTTTCATGGTTAAGTTGGGTGTCACTTTCTGTGTGCAGGATCCCTTGCAGAATCTTTTGTAATGGTGGCTTTGTGGTCACATATTGTTGTAGTTTCTGCTTATCATGGAAGACTTTTATTGCTCCATCTATTTTGAATGATAGCTTTGCTGGGTAGAGTATCCTGGGGTTGAAGTTATTTTCATTCAGTGCCCGGAAGATCTCACCCCACGCTCTTCTTGCTTTTAATGTTTCTGTTGAGAAGTCTGCTGTGATTTTGATGGGTTTACCTTTGTATGTTACTTGTTTTTTCTCTCTTACAGCCTTCAATATTCTTTCCTTAGTTTCTGAACTTGTTGTTTTAATGATGATATGTCATGGAGTAGTTCTATTTTGATCTGGTCTGTTTGGTGTCCTGGAGGCCTCTTGCATCTGTATGGGAATATCTTTCTCTATATTTGGGAAATTTTCCGTTATTATTTTGTTGAATATATTACGCATTCCCTTCGCTTGCACCTCTTCTCCTTCTTCGATGCCCATGATTCTCAAGTTTGGTCTTTTGATGGAGTCAGTGAGTTCTTGCATTTTCTTTTCACAGGTCTTGAGTTGTTTAATTAATAGTTCTTCGGTTTTTCCTTTAATTACCATTTCATCTTCAAGTTCTGAGATTCTGTCTTCTGTTTGTTCTATTCTAATGGATTGGCCTTCCATTTTGTTTTGCAGTTCTGTTTCGTTCTTTTTTCTGAGGTTTTCCATATCCTGGCAGTTTTCTTCTTTATTTTGTCTATTTTTGTCCTGAGTTCATTTATCCATTTATTCATTGTGTTCTCTCTTTCACTTTGGTGTTTATACAGTGCTTCTATGGTTTCCTTTATTTCTTCTTTTGCTTTTTCAAATTCTCTATTTTTATTGTCTTGGAATTTCTTGAGTGTCTCCTGTACATTTTGGTTGACCCTATCCAGTATCATCTCTATAAAATTCTCATTGAGTACTTGTAGTATGTCTTCTTTTAAATTATTCTTGTGGGCTTCATTGGGTCCTTTGGCATAGTTTATCTTCATTTTGTTGGAGTCTGGATCTGAGTTTCTGTTCTCTTCATTCCCCTCTGGTTCCTGTACTAATTTTTTGCTGTGGGGAAACTGGTTTCCCTGTTTCTTCTGTCTTCCTGTCATTGTCCTTGGTGTTGTTACTGTCCCTGTACTGTGTGTAATTAAGTATTTTCTAGCTTGTAATAATAACAATGGTAATATTTAGAATGGAAGGGTGAGCTGAGATGGAAAGCAAGAAGTTAAAGAAAAGGGGAAAACAAATATACAGACAAGAGGGAGAAAGCAGAACAAGGTATCAGACAAGAGAGTTTCAAAGGTATAAACAGGGAGTGTTAGTGTACTAATCGATAGTAAGCTGAACAGACATTAGAGAGACAGAGAGAGGATTGAAAATCTAAGATAAAAAAATAAAAAATAAGTAAATGAAAGTAATATCTATATATAAAAATGAATTAAAATAAAATGGAAAATAGAAAAATAAAAAAAAAAAAAAAAACCAAAAAACTTCCAAGTTTATATGCAATGCAGTTTCAGTCTTAATAATTTGGGTGTCCGTCTCAATCTCCAGTCCTGGAGTTGGTGCCTCAGATGTTGTTCTGTAGTTGTCTCATCAAAGGGGATGAATAAAGTAGAACAAAACTACACACTCACACACACACACACACACACACACACACACACACACAAAAAGCCCCACCAAGTGTCCCCAGTTCAAATGCAATACAGTTTCAGTAAGTTTTTCGGCTTGCAGGTGTAATTCGGTTGTTCTCTCATCAAAGGTAGGGAGAAAAAGAAAAAAAAGCGTCTGGAGACAGTTCTGAGAGTGTTATCTGCCACTGTGGCTTGCCTGCCTGCTGCTCTCAGCCTGTAGCTGGCCGTGTTATTTATGCAGATCTCTGGGGTGAGCTAGCACTCACCTGGTCCCACAGGCTTTGTTTGCTCAGAGTTCTCTTGTGCGGGGGCCTCTGCTACAGGCTTTCCCCTTTCCAAGCACTGGGAAAGGTGACACTGCCCCCGCATTGTCAGGCCTGCGTGTTTATTTACAGTTCATGTGGGAGGTGGGTCTTCCCCCCTCTCCTATGCAGTTTTCCTCCCACTGCCACTTTCAGAAGCTTTCCTGCTCCTGCTTACTGGGCGGTGCTGCTGCTCCTGCCGGCCGCCATGTTTGTTTACAGTTCACGTGGGAAGTGGGTCTTCCCTCCTCTCACAAGCGTCCCCGCTCCTGGTTGCTGGGTGCGCACCCCGCTCCCGCCAGAGGCTCTCCGGCCCGCCCGGCTTGTTTATTTACAGTCCCGGGAAGGATTCCCTTCCCTCAATCTTCAGCGCTCAGGGCGCCCCACCCTCTTTTCAGCGTGTGTTAACTGTTCTTATTGCTTAGTACTCAGTTTCTCTTTTTTTTTTTTCCTGGGTGGAGGTCGGTCTGTCCAGGGGGCTATGCTGCTCTGGCCCAGGCTTGTCTGTGGGGCTACCGCGGTACCGCGAAGCTCACCTGGTCCGCGTCTTCCCAAGCCGTATGGGCGCCGGCCACTGGCGGCCCCGGGGGCCCTCCTCGTTTCTCCGTTTAATGTGAAGTGGAGATTCTCTGCACCGGCTGGAGATGTGGAGGGGTCAAAGTTATGCCTTTTCTTGGTGATTATGCCTGCAAAGTGTGTCTCCAGTGTCTCTCCAAGATTTCACTATAGGAGGGTCGCTTTCTGCTTCCTACCTCTGGCTGCCATCTTGGAATTCCTAGAGAGTCTTTACATACTTGATTTTGAAATGACTTGAAACATTTATAAAAATTATAAAAATAAAAGTAGCATAAAGAAGGTTGCATGGGGATACAGCCACATCTTCTGCTGTCCCCTGACTTGATCCTTTTTCTATATCCTCGCCTCACTGGGCACTTCATGTCTTCATGAACCTTCACGACCTTCACTTCTGCTGCCTCTGTCCTTTTTCTGGTCAAATTCACTGGTCAAGGGCCTTGGCCCATTCTCTTTAGTGAGGTGAGACCGAGCCTCCTTCTTCTGTCCTCCTGTATGCCTCTGTATGCCTTTTACCAGATTTACCTGTTGTCATATTTGTCTTATGTAAGGTCACTCTACCTTTCTATGCATAACCAATTTTGTCTCTGAACCCTCTGAAGTTCACGTTCATCTACTCCTAAAAGTTTTACTATGTGTTTTTTAAGAATACCATTATAGATGAGGAGATCAATTAGGTGCGTCACAGTGGAACTCCTCTAACATTCCAAATGGTGCCCATTAGTTAGTTTCTGGGAATTTTTCTTTTATCCTCTTTTGTTTGGCACCAATCAAACCATTTATTTCTAAAAGCCTGAAGTTCTATGTGAAGAAGATACCCAGGTTCTTATTAGAGTTATGTAATGGAATTGAGAAAGGGTTCTTCAATTATACCTGGCTTAAAAGTAATTTAAAAATATGAGTGGGGTGTCAGTGGTGGCTCACACCTGTAATCCCAGCTACTTTAGAGGCTGAAATTGGGAGGACCATGGTTCGAGGCCAATTTGGGCAAATAACTTGTGAGCCCCCATCTCCAAAATAACTAGAGCAATGTGGACTTGCGGAATGGCTCAAGTGGTAGAGAGCATGATTTGCAAGCATGAAGCCCTGAGTTCAAACCTTAGTTCCATCCCCCCAAAAAAAATCTATATAGGGCACCTTATTTCAAACCCATTTGTAGTAATCCATGCTAGGTAACAGTTAGATCTTCAACTCTTTTTTACATTTATTTTCATACAGAGTCTCATTAAATTGCAAAGACTGGACTTGAACTTTTGATCCTCCTGCCTCAGCCTCCCTCTGCCTCCTAAGTAGCTGGGATTATAGGTGCACCACTATACCTGTCTTTCTTTTTTATTTTGTGGTGTTGAGAATCAAATTCAGGGCCTCACAGATGCTAGAGAAGCATTCTACCACCGAGCCTGAGCCTCCAGCCCTCCTTTAAAAAATAATTTTCAATACATCCTGTTACATTACCTGCTTAAAACCTAGTTCCAGTTTCCAGTTGACACAAGTGTGCATGAGTACCACACTTGGTACATACCACACTAATGGTATGAATATTGTAATTAGTACAAGAACTTACGGGAATGTGGTATCCACTGGTATGACCCATCTGACCTCTAGAGGGTCATCGTGTCATCTGGATTTGAACACTGGGTCTGACATACTAGCTTCACTCTTTATAAATGATGCAATCTTAATATGTATTTCCTCATCTGTGCACTGGGAATGACAACGATACCCTTGTCGTGGGCTGTTGTGGAAGTAAATGAGATACTGTATGTGAAGTACCTATTGATGCTTCTAGCTCTGGTCAAGGCCCTGAGAACTCCTAGTGTGAGGCCTGAGCAGAGGGGGCTCCAGTGTGGAGGGGATCAAGCCTGGGGACTTGGTCTCAGTTGGGTGGGTGAGGAGTCAGTGCCAACCTTTCCTATCTTCTATGTTTCATGACACAGCTCAGGTTTCAAAACCAAATTTCTCCTTGTCTTTTTTGTAATAGTTTTGTGGATATAATTGATACATAATTTTACTTATTGAAAAGTATAATGCAATGGTTTTTAGTGTTTTCACAGAGTTGTGCAACTGTCAATACAATCAATTTGAGAATAACTTTATTGTCCCCAAAGAAACCCTTTAAATTTAGGTTTAAAAATGGTAACTGCAACTTTCCCACCCCCTCCAGGCAACCACTAATCTACTTTCTCTCCTTATGGATTTGCCTATTCTGGAAATTTTGTATAAATGCAACAATATGTGGTCACTCGTGACTGGCTTCTTTTACTCAGCATGTTCTCAACATTGACCCATGTTGCTGTGTGTATTAGCACTTTGGTTTTGTTTGTCTTTTAGTGCTGAGCATCAAACCAGGAATTACGTCTGCTTAGCACGTTCTGCTACTGAGCTATCTCTCAGGCCCTTCATTTTTTTTTTTTTTTTAATTCTTTTGTGGTACAGGAGATTGAACTCAGGACCTTGGACCTGCTGGCAAGTGCTCCACCACTTGGGCCACAACACCAACTGTATTTTGTTTTTTAAATAAGGTCTCATTAATTTTGTCAGGGTGGCCTTGATCTTGCGATCCTCCTGCCTCTGCCTTCTGAGAAGCTGGAATTACAGGCATCACCACACCCAGATACTTAATTGTTTTTATTGTCAAATAGTATTCTGCGGAAGGAGACACTAGAGCTTTTTTATCTGTTTGTTGTTTGATGGACATCTAAGATGTTTCCAATTGGGGCTATTATGAATAATGCCCTCTGAACATTTGTGTACAAGTTTTTGTGTGAACATATGTTTTTATTCCCGGGATATAGACCAGGGAGTTGAATTATATGGCCATTTGTTGGTTTTCAAATATTATAATGTTGACAGGAATATCTTGTCAAAAAGAATAGTGAAAAGATATCTAGTCCAGGAAAACAGCATAAATAAGGGCCTAGGGAATGGGTGCAGTGGATCTTCACACCTCTGAACAACCCTCAGCATTTGTAAAATGGGCTGCTGTAAGTATCAGAGAGCAGATAGTAGGCAGCCTCTGGCACACCGTAAATTCTCTACAAGTGACGGCTGTTTCTCTACACCCTCCAAAGTTTGAAGCAAACAGCCTCATGGGCCTAGCCCCATCATCCAGTCATTCCATCAATATTACTAGATTTCCCTGGTTTTTAATTTTTCTGACCTTGTATTCTGTTTTGTTAGTCCTGGTGCAACCCTTCAGCAACTGCCAGAGTGGGAACCACCAGTGGAAACTGCAATTGGGCTTTGCTTAAATCAGTTGCTTTTGCATCTTTGTGCCCTCCTTCTTGCAGAAAGTTCCTGCTTTCTTTCCTTGCACCCCCACTGGTACAGAGACAGTCCCTCTGGCCGCCTCCCTCAGGTCACCCGGACCTTAGTGTGGCTGCACAGACTCTAGATGAAAATCTAAGCTTGTATAAAGTGGTGGCTGATGAGCACAATCCAACATGCAGGCTGGAATTGTTTTGTCTGCACAGTGCAGTGATAACAATAATAAAAAGCTGAGCTGATATAGAAAAATCAGGAGATTCTACACAAATCTCTGTAGTTCAGATTGCTTTTGAATAAAACCAGAAGACATGGCAATATCAGGCCTTCATTCTTACACAATAAAAACAGACTGATTTGTGTTACTACAGTTCCTTCTTTTGGTTTATTTTGGCTTAGGGGAAGGAGGTTGAAGAGGCTGGTCCATGGAGGCACAGCAAAGACGCTAATTTTTTTTTTTTTAAAACCAGATTTGTATGTGGTACAGCCTGTCCCTCTTTCTATCCCTCCTCCACTCCTATTGTCCTTCATTTCTGCTAAGCACCAGGCATTTTTGGTCATATTACAGCAGTCCTGATAACTTTATCTTTGCTTTGTCTAGCATTTTGCTATGTTGTGAAAAATCTCCTATAAAAGTCTCCTACTAGATCTGAATAAACATAGTGGTATCTCACTCCCAATATCTACCCTCCTTTTCTGGAAATATTATTGCTAGGTATTTGTTTCACTGTCCAGACACTTCACCTTCCTCTCAAATGTCTACCATTGAAAACAGTTTTGCTCAGCTCTTAAAAGCCTGCTAGAACTAAGCAATGTATCTGCCAGATCCAGGAGTGCGCTCTTCCTTCAAAACCTGGCTGTCTTAGAAGCACTTGACCCACAATGTCCACTGTCAGATTGCTTGTTTCTTCATCAGCCCACAGCCAAGCTCATTGCCAAGTCTTCCTTGCACTTGATGTGTTTGGTTAAATTCTTCTTTGACCTCCAGGCTTTTATTTGGTGCCTTCTTATTCTGCCCATTTTAGTCTTGCAACCATTGCCTCTTCTCCTGGACCTCAACTGGCAGAGGCAGTGCTTTTGTTCTCGCCTGACCTTTTCCCGCTCTCATCTCCTCCACTCTGTTTCATCTGTTCTTTGATTTTGCTATTTCTGCCCTGGTGTCTTCACCTTCATTTTATTTGTCTGCACTCTCTCTTAAATGCTTCTGCAGCAATATCTATTTTATTCTTGAAAGCCTCTAGCTATATTCCTTTGAAAAGCTCTCTTTATGACATTTAAAAAATGTTTCACTATTCTGAAAAATTTAAAGGGGAGCAGAACTTCTGTTCTTCTTCATTCCTTTACCCAATTTCCTAAGCTTTAAGATATTAATTTCAATTCTTACTAATGCATGAATAGAAATGACACAATCTTTCAATTTATATTCTATGACCTCTAGCATTTTTGCTTATGATTCTTCAATCCTACTATATTCACAGGCAGCTAAATAAATATTCCTCTAACAGTTCTTTTTTTTTTTTTTTTCTTGAGACAGTGTCTTGCTATATAGTTTAGGCTGTCTTCAAACTCTTGACACTCCTGCCTCAGCCTCCAGGGACTTGGGATTACAGGTCTATGCCATCATGCCTGGCTTTTTTTTTTAATGGTTCTTAAACTTGAATAATTGATGGGCCATCTTTAAACAAAAGAAAAAAATAAAAAAATTTAGTTCCACACTGTTGACTCAAATTATTTTATGTATAATAAATAGCTGTTTTAACATAGATGTGATTCTGGCTATTGGGTAGTTTCTTTTTTTTTTTTAATTTTTATTGTTTTATTATTCATATGTGCATACAACGCTTGGGTCATTTCTCCCCCCTGCCCCCACCCCCTCCCTCCCCACCCACTTCGCCCCCTCCCTCTCCCCTCCACCCCCTCGATAACCGGCAGAAACTGTTTTGCCCTTATCTCTAATTTTGTTGAAGAGAGAGTATAAGCAATAACAGGAAGGAATAAGGGTTTTTGCTAGTTGAGATAAGGATAGCGATACAGGGAGTTGACTCACATTAATTTCCTGTGCTTGTGTGTTACCTTCTAGGTTAATTCTTTTTGATCTGACCTTTTCTCTAGTTCCTGGTCCCCTTCTCCTATTGGCCTCAGTTGCTTTTAAGGTATCTGCTTTAGTTTCTCTGCGTTAAGGGCAACAAATGCTAGCTAATTTTTTAAAAGGTGTCTTACCTATCCTCACCCCTCCCTTGTGTGCTCTCGCCTTTATCCTGTGCTCAAAGTCCAATCCCCTTGTTGTGTTTGCCCTTGATCTAATGTCTGCAATGGGTAGTTTCTTGACACTAGCAAAGCTATAATGACTCAAGTCTCATTTTTCTTTTACAAAGTTTCATGAAACTTGTTCATGAGGAACATTTGTGGGTTAAGTCTTCCTCTTCTTTCCTCATAGGTGTTTGATAATTACAGTAGCGGCACTGTCAACCCCAGTGGGGTTGAAGATATCAATGCAACTTACACAGTTTGAGTCCTGGGTCATGCTTGCTTAGAAGGTGGGTATCTAGGTCATTCAGAGTATGCATCTGTAATCATTGATTGATTTGGAAAGCCCCTGGAGAAAACATCCCAATCTCCATCACTCCACCTTACAGTCTCATGATAAATGTCGCACTACAGAGGCCACCCTTTGCTTGTCTACTGCCTCAGACCCCTCCCCGAAACACACTGGACATCTCCCCCTTTTTCTGTATCCAGCAAAATTCCCTTTTATCTTTCATTTTCCTCTTGAGGGCTCATATCAATGCTTTGGATCTTTCTCCCAACACAGTTTACTTTCATGATCTTTCAAACTTCCACCCTGTCTTTTAAAGAAAAACCTGAAGGGCAAATGTGATGATACACACCTGTAATCCCAGCACCCAGTTGGTAGAGGCAGGAAGATTGAGTGTTCCAGGTCAGCCTAGGCTATAGAGTGAGACCTTGACTGAAGGAAAAAAGAAGTGGAAGTTTTAGCTTGCATGCTCTTGCCCTATTGAGGAATTTGGCTAATCCCAAACCAGTCCTTTGATGCATGGATTTCTCTTCAATTTTAGCTATATTTCTTAAGTCAAAATTGTACCCAGATCCTTTGTTTGGAGACTTCTTAGATTTCTCTCCAGCCTGTGTTCTTATGGGGCAACAGAGGCCACTCTAGATTTAGAATTAAGAGATTCCCAGAGAAATTCCTCCATTTAGCAAGCTACAAAACATCACCGAACCTGTTAACCAACCTAGAGGCCCATTTTTCTCATCTGTAGAGTGGGATAATAATTACCACTATCTTTTAGGATTCTTGTGAAGATCTATAAATTCCATCTGTGATATGAATTTTTAATTGAAGCTCTGCTTGCCTAATTGTGTGTGTGTGTATATGTATGTGTGTGTATGTGTGTGTATATGTGTGTACGTGTGTGTGTGTGTGTGTGTGTGTGTGTATGTTTTGTTTAGGCCTTCAACATTTCCTCTGAAAGTTGTCTTCTTTTTCCTTTAGCTTCTCATTTTTCTTTGCTCAGGTTCTCTGTCACTTTGGTTTTCCTGATTAATTCATTGTCTATCCATTCTGTCATGTTTGGATGAAATGCTGATGTTAGACTTGTTGGGGCTGAGGAGACTATTTTGGGGTAAGGTGACTCCCTGAGTATGTAGTTTTCCAAGAGTCCAAATAACCAGGGAAAAGTCTGAAGACAGGGAAAAGAGAAAGTGAGCAAAGGCAAGGGGAGGGAAGGGGAACACATCTGGTAAGTTAAGGGACAGCTAGCAAAATGAGCAGTAGATACCATCCTCGGATGGTGTAGGGGTGGTGGTGGGAGGTAGGAAGAAGAAAGACACACATAGAATCAGGGCTTCTGTATTATGATGTTCTATTGGCAGTTGTCTGGTTACTGTGATGTAATGCTCTATCAAATCTTTGTAAATCTTACCACCCACTAGAATAAGCTTTTTTAGATCAGGGTGGTAGTGTCCAGGATCAGCAAGTAATGAATGAACAAATTGGAAGTCAGAGGTGACAGAGACAATGGACCTCCCTGGGAATTCCCAGCCATCTTGAGGAGGACTTGAATATCCACTGGAGATGGGATGGTGGTTGTAACCCAATCTTACCTATTCTGATTGCAGACATTCATTTTAAAATGTAACATGTGCCAAAAGAGAGCCACACATTCCTTGGACTTGGGTTCTTTCTGAAGAAAGTCTCTCACACCGAAGCAGGCTGGCAAAAGGTGGTTGAAAAACTGATTTTAGTTTTTCCTGCTACTAGTTATCCCCCTTCGTTCCTCTCTTATCTCTACCCCCATTTTTTAAGTGGTCTCAGAAAGTTGGTATTTCTACATGTTCTCTGTATCCTTTTCCTCAGCAAGAATTAATTTTCCTTAGTGTTTTTCCCTGTACCTCTTATTTACCCACAGAAATTCTATGTTTACCTTGCTCTCTCAGATTTCCAAGAAAGTCCTCTCTGTGTAGGTGTCACTTGTTCAGCTGTTTGTCTTGTTTGTTAGCTTGTTTATAGCAAATGGCAGTCTCCATTTTAGATGAAACGTTCTTTTTTTTGGTACTGGTGTTGAACTCAGGACTTTGCTTTGCACTTGCTAGGCAGGCACTGGTGAAAGATTCTTGGTGACTTACATAAACACACCTTTTGTTCTACAATGTTTGTGAAAATTCAGTTTATAGAGAAAGAGATAGAGAGAGCACACACATTAGGGCTTATCTTTTAAAGATAACATACTGAAGAATTTCTAGATGAAATTATATGTTTGTATTTTGCTCCAAAATAACTCAGGAAGGAGAGCAGGAAAGGCAAAAGGGAACTGGATGCCATCGCTAAGTTAAGACTGGCCACATTGTTAAAGCTCTGTGATGAATGTGTGAGGATTCAATAATTACATTGACCCAAGCTAGGTGGATGTTTGAAATTTTCATAATAAAATGCATAACTTAAATCTGTTTACTAAAGATATTCACATGTGTTACTGATTTCCACAGCCACCATATCATTTCTTTCTTTACTGCATAAGACCCTTAGGTGATTTCTTAATCTCCGTTCACCAACTCCCTCCCTTCCACCCTCTAAGTCATATCTAAACTTTCTTCCTACTGATTAGTTGGCATGCTTTTGTCCTTTTGGTTTAGGAGATCCTGGTAGGGGACATCACAGGATGCTTTGAAGTCAGCCACTCACCTAAAGCTTAATCCTTTCTTTACTCAATAGTAAGCCATACCCTAAACATTGGTCAGGCCCTGGACTGGGAGTTTCACACAGGTAATTTATTTAACTTAACAAGACAAAGACCCAGGCCCAAGAGCTGCACTTTAGGCATTAGACAGGTGGGGCTGAGAGTTTCACACAGGTAATCTCTATCAGATAGACCAAGCTAGATCAAGGGCTGAGAATTTCACACAGGTAAACTAATTTAGTAAGATAAAAACCCAGATCCAGGAGCCCATCCTAGAACCTGGGGCTTAGAATTCCTCAGTAAATATTCCAGCTTCACATGCTTACACTGTTGTCCTCACTCTACAGTTGACTCACTTTCAGTCTGCACTCCTTTCTTAATATACCTTACTGTCAATTTCACAGATACCAGCACTAAACTTTCTGGTAAAACCAATGGGCCTGGACCGTTTCCTTCTGATACATTCTCCATGGTAATTCCAATTTCCTTTCAGATTGGAAGCTCACACCAAACTTCTTGCTCCTGTAATTTGGTGATTTAAATGACTGCAGTTGGGAAGCTGTATTAATGCTGGGTCCTCACTGCATAGTCTGCCTTGGGACAGCCTCTTTTCCCTTGTAGTACTATAGCCTTAGTCTCTGTACAGAGGAAAATGTGTCCTTCTCTTTTAACATCCTTTGGGTGGTAGGCTCTTGTCTCACCCTAATGAAATTAGCAGTGCCACTATTTTTCTTCTTATTTCTCTAATCCTCCTGATGTTTCCACCCTATCTCCCTCCAGCCCCAGATCTTTACCAGTTCTCTGAATTTCCTACTCCAGTTTCAGCCTGTGTCATCTCTGTAGCTCACTTTCTCACTACTCTGGCAGCTTCTACCTTGCTTTTGCCACTTCCCTTTAAATACTTTTCCAAATCTCAGCAGTCATTTTGTGCATTTTGTGTTCTTTGTAGATGCAATACTGGGAGGTTTCAACTGGGTAGTCAGGGGTTATCGTGTCCATTTGACAAGGATCAGAGAGGTTGTGTGATTTGCTTAAAGTCAAAGAACTAGTGTTAACAGAGAGCGGAAGGACAAGGGAGTCCCTCAGCTTCCAGTTTCCATATAAGTCACAGGAACTTGAGATCCACATGAAAAGCATTTCAAGGGATCTCACAAAAAGGAGAGTCTTACCAGGTGAGAGTTTAGCAAGGGTTTATTTTAGTAAAATAGGATAAAGTAGGGAGAAATAGGAAAGGAAAGGAAAGGAGAGATACTTCCTGAACCCCATATGCAGGAAATGGGGAGTGAAGAAGACCCTAACTGGTGGTTCTTGTTGAGCTATTTATTTGGGGGATTTTATGTTGAATTCCTATCTAGAAACCTGGTCACTTACCAGCCCTTAATCCAGGTAGGATTATTACCCAAAACATGGCTAAAATGAATCTTATTTTTTAAAAACATGAGGTGTAGTCTAGGTTAACCTAAAACACATGGACAATAGACATGAGTTTCAGGAATTTCATTTGCTACAAGTCCTTTAATTTTCTATCTCTCTACCTAATCAAAGAATTTGCAGCTTATTAACATCTCTAAGGAGGCCTTTTATTCTAAATCTCCCTCTTGTAACTTAACATTTAAAAGGAAACGGTAATAGGAGAACTTGCTGCTCTGAGTTTTTAGTTTTTACTTCCCAGTTCTGTTTTAATTTCTGAGTCTGGCCTTTTTGGTATTTATTATTTTTAATTTTCTTATCACCTTATCATTTATTTATCTATCCTAAGTAGTAAGGGTCAGAAATAGGACTTCAGTCTCCTCAGTTTTAAGGTATTTCTGATAACAGGACCAGAGGACTAGGAACTGGCCAAAGGTAGGGGTGGATAGGATTGGCTTATTGATTCATGCTGGCATTGTCTGAAAGCTCGATATTGTCTCAATAATTCTCTTATCTTGAAACAGAGTCAAACACTGCAGTGGAAGAGACAGTTTGAATCCTTGCCACCACTGGACTTGAGCTAGGTGCCTTTGGATTTCCAGAAGTCAGTGAATGGCTTGGCACAAGGTCATGCCCTAAGGGTTGTCATCCTGCAAAATGATGGGCTGAAGTGTGGATCCTCTTCCTTGGGTAAAGAGAAGAGCTGATTATTGGGTAGCATGATCAATTAGGGTTGCAGAATTGTGGAACAGTGAGTGACAGCTAACGTCTGTGGAGAAAGACTGTGGTTGTCCCTTTCTATTACCTGAGGATGTCTTTGGCTGTTCACATGTGAGTATGTGAAGTGTGTGTGTAAGGTGGGAAAGCTAGAGTAGACTTAGTTATGGCAGCACTTTCTTTCCCATCATACCTCCAGTGAAAATCAACCATGACAGCCCAAGTTCAATGCCGGAGGAATCATGAGCCCTGCAATTTTCCAGCATTTAACTTTCGGAAAATCTGCTGAAACCATAGTTCACCCTTCCCTCTTTGCTTATTTGGCAGAAGGGAATACGTTTGTAACCAATTTTTTTTTCATTTTCCAACATCAGACCTTTAAAACAATCTATGTATTTGTGTGGGAACTGGGAAAGACATTTCACTTCAAGTGAAAACGTGACCATCCTAACACAAATTGAGAACAGTCACTCCTTATGTTGGCACAGAATATTGGCCTTTGCAAGGCTCCACGTGCTTCTCTATAAACTTTGCCTGCAGCAGAACTCAGTATGGGTGAATTAACTCAGGGTCAGCACTCAGGAGAAGAGCACTGGCCCAGCGCAGTGGAGTGAAATAGCTTGGCGTTCTGGATTCTTCACTTATGCTACGGAATTATATATGTAAATACCAATGGGACTCTGACACACACCAAAAAGGGGCACAGAAATGAATTGGATTTACAGTTTTGGACACTTTATTATCTGAAGTCAGAAGGGAAGATACAAAAGCTGTTTTATTTACACCCAAGTGCACTAGGCCTACAGCAAATCTTGGTCCTTCTTGCTAAACCTGAAGATACTTGAGACAGTCGCCAGATGGTTGTGTTTTACATCCCGGCTTAACATTTCCGAGGCTGCTGAATAATGTAGACCCTTTTCAGCGGAGCTACCTTCTCCAAAGCAGGTGTGGGTTTTTGATGTGCCGTGTGCACTGTTACTGGAAATTTATGGTTGAGCTAAAGGTGAGAAGGGAAGAAGAAAATCAGCACACAGGATCTTTTTGCTTATGAAATATTGAAGTAGTAGAAAGCAGAATAGTTGGTCAGGAAAATTTTACAATTTAATTTACTTTTGGATAATAGCTCTTTTTTTTTCCCAATGCTATTTCCAGCGCTGAATCCAGAGTGTTAACTAGTATTTCCCTCATTAATGTGCCTTTAATTTTTAAAATTATAAAATGTATGACATAGAGGACTGGGTGTGGTGGTACATGCTTGGGAGGCTAAGGCAGGAGGATTGTGAGTTCAAGACCAGCCTGGGACAGACATATTTCCAAAAAAAAAAAAAAAAAACCAAACCAAACCCAAACAAAAAACACCCCAAAACAAAGCCAATATATATATGACATATGTAAGATAATACATAGTAATATACATGTGGATTTTTATACACACACACACACATATATATTTTGAAACAGTCTTGCTATGTGATAGAACAATAATATCGCCATTTGTAAATCGGTGGCCATTTTATCCTCAGACCTCACTTGAGAAACTTCCAAGGACAGCCCAGCCCTTAAACAGAAATTCCTGTGCTCTAAGACAGCCCCACCCCCACCAGAGACTACCACGCATGCGCTAACTTCCGTACCCTCCCCTTCTATAAAAGCCATGCCTGGCCCAGAATCGCTGCTGTGCCATCTTTTCCCCGGCCAGCCTGGCAGTTTGGGCCTGCCATTAAACTTTGCTGGATGGACGTGAGACTTCTCTCCTGAGCTTTCTTTGTGAGCGGCGTTTTTCCTAACACTATGTAGTCCTGCTGGCTTTGGCTTCTCAAGTGTCCAATCTCAGACTCACAAGTGCATGGTTACAGCACCATGCATGGTTACACGTGTTTTGAAGTGACATTTAAAAAGTGGAAACAGTTAATTGTATCTACATTGGTGCTCTGTAATATTAGTAATTATTCTGGCATTAGTATGCATATATGGATCACTATATTCTAAGAAAGCTATGGGGACATGGAACAAAGTCTAGGTGTCAAAAGATCAGCAATAAAGATCCTGTGAAAGAAGTTAGGAAGAGTTAGGTTATTTATTAGGTCAAAGCATTTGAAATTGCAATGTTTTAGGTTAAAAGTTGTTGACCATTTCATATGATTCAATCTAAATAGCCTAGTGAAAGAAGACTGAGGAATGAATCGCTAGGATTACAGGTGTGAGCCACCAGTGCCCTGCTAGTCTGAGACTAGCAGGAATTTTTTATGGAACTAAGCGATCACGTGGAATTTACACTAAGATGGGGGACATGCCCAGTGAGGCTTGGGGCTTCACACATAGTTTTCCTAGGAGGAGAATTTGGACCCAGTGACATTTGGGCCCACTCCAGCTTTTGACTTCCAAGCCCATCCATACTACTAAAATATATCTCAGGACACCTCCCTAGCCATCAAGAAAGCGGTGGGTCAGCTCACTAGGAAGTTAACTTATTGTATTGAACACAGATGCCCTGGCTTTGACACTCAAATTAAATAAAAGGGGGAGATAAACTGTTCACGACCCCAAGCATCACATTGTTTATGGTTTGGGCACTTCTAAGCCAGAGAAAACATATGTGCCTCACATGTCTTCTCAAATATCCCTGCCCAAGGCACACATCCCTTTCATGTGAAACTTGACTCCAATGTCTTTTCTTCTTGGTCTTGAAAAATTCAACGCACTGGAGTGTTCACAACAGTATCCGCTGGGGGATAGAAGCATGGACAACTCCTGGTCTTTATCTTACTTATCATTTTTCTATTTTTTTTCTTTTACAACAGAATGAGCAGGTACAAGTTATATGTTAATTAAGTCCAAGAATGATCTCTACCGACATCCTTGTCACATAATTCAGGTATTGGTTATAAGTGTTTTAGTGTCTGAAAAAGAGCTGGGGACTTTTTGTCAGAGCAATTATTATCAGTGTGCATGATATGCATTTCATAGTGTGGTAAAGGCAGAATGTTTTGATTTGTTTTTTTTTTTTAACATTAGAACTGAAAGGAAATTTAAGGCGAAACTGACTTCAGTACTTTGCTTCCAGACTGGGTGTTTTTAGTTTCAACTAAAACAGATGGGTTATTTCAGGATAGCTTTAAATCACATTCAAGAAATTACAGGTAGGAGGAACAATTTGGCAAGTTACTTACAGTCAAATGTGAGGTAGGAGGGGGTAAGAAGGAAACGAAGACCTGTGATATAACAGAGATCTGGGCAATTAGCCAAGCTGAGGTGGAGCAAGAGGACAAGTTGAGGCTGAAAACCATGTGTTGGTTGTGGTTTTTCGGGTATGAGAGACAATGGATGCATGTGGGAAGGGATAATGGCGTGCTAGAACACACCTACTACTTAATTCAGCACTAATTTCTTAGTTGGTTATGTATAGATGATCTCTAAAATTTATAGGCTACTTTTTTTTGGTTATTAAAAATGTGGTAGAATATAATATAAAATTGACCACTTCAACCAACTTTTGGTGTATGTACAGTTCAGTGGCATTAAATACATTCACTACCATCTATCTCCAGAGCTTTTGTTTATCCATTAGCTATCCATCGATAGGAAACACCTGGAGGTTGTTTCTACTTTTTGGCTATTGTGAATGTTGCTGCAGTGAAAAGTGGTGCGCAAATATCTGCTTGATCCTTACTTTCAATTATCTTGGTGTCTATCCAGAAGTAAAATTGTGGGATCATGTGGCAATTCTATGTTTAATTTGTTGAAGAATGGCCATATTGTTTTCTACTGCAGGTGTACCATTTTACATGCCCATCTGTGATGCAACCATTGGTAGGGATTCTATTTTAACAAGGGCATTTACACAAGTCCT
Source organism: Castor canadensis (assembly GCF_047511655.1). Lineage (NCBI taxonomy): Eukaryota > Metazoa > Chordata > Mammalia > Rodentia > Castoridae > Castor > Castor canadensis. Next base: position 113,393,988 of record NC_133389.1, on the reverse strand, counting down.
AAAAGCACGGCTCTACTGCTTTTCAGGAGGGGGACAGGCAGATTAGGATAATTGGAAGTCTGAGTTAGCTCCTGGCACCTGTTGGCCATCTATTTGTGAATTGTTCTGGAAAAGTTTGGAGGGAAAAAGAATCACTAGTATTGAGAAGGTAGTGTAAATAATTCTGGTATAATGATAATAAATAATGCCTCAGAGAAACTGCCCATAATTGTTAAGTTACAAGTATACAGGTTTGGGGGCAACTCTTGAAAATATGAAGACAGAAAAGTCAAGTTCTCTCTCTCCTATTCCCATCTCCATCAATCAGGAAATTCTGATGTAGAGGACTTGAGGTTGGGGTGGAGAGTCTATACAAATCTTCCATCCAAAATGATGAAACTATAAATAAAATGGTCAACCCCTAACTGTTCCTATTTTTTTTTGCTATAAGATGTTATATCAGTGGAGATAGGGAGATTTTATATTCAATGAATAGAAACAGCTTTCCAGAGTACAACCTATATTTTAGTATGACATCTTACATTTGAGGAAGCTCTTGAATTTTCATCATTAGACTTGTACAATGAGAATGTGTGTAGAAAGAAAGATGTTTCTTGTCTGATTCACTAGGATAAGAGAATCTAACAGAACCCCATTAGAGGAAGAATTCAAGGCCAGTGTATGTGTGTGTGGGTATATTCTTGCTGGGGCTTCCTCAGAGGGGTGGTATGTTGAACTTGAAAAACAGATCAAGAGAAACTCCCAGGTTGAGAATTTACCTTCATCATGGATAGCTGTGACCTCCGAACCTGTATTTTTTAGTTTCAGAGAAAAAGAAGTGTGACAAAGGTCTTTATGATTGGAGCTGTGAAAGTAATTCTAGACAGAAGAAAAACAGCAGCAGGTTTTGTTTTAGAGACTAAGTTGGGTGGCATGCACAGACAGCTCTTCCATTCATCTTTCCAGGGTGTTAACTTCCAACTCCAATGTTGGCACTTAAATTTCCACACCCTGTTAAGCAAAGTGCTTGAAACAAAACATTCAGTTCACATCAATGAAATTCAAGGATACTCCTACAGGAATGTTAATCTCCCGAACTAGAGGAGTCTTTTTAAATTTGCAGATTCCTTTGACAGTTTTCTCTCCCCTAGGATCCCATTTCACAGGTGGCTCACTGACTTTGGCTGGCAACTTGAAAAAAGTGGCCCAAACTTCAGCCAGGCTTCCACAGTCCATTTCTCCATAACCCAACTCCATTATTAACATTTAGCTGGATACTTTTTTGTGCTCAGAAGTATCACAACTAATGCCAGGTTTAATTTCCATGACGATCCAGAGAACTAATGTATTTGGCAGAGTATCATTCTCTCTTTCTCTCTCTGTCCTAAATTTTTTTTAAGTAATTGAGCAACCACGAATCCCAAAGCTATGTGACATCTAAAAGGTCAAATAACTTTTGAGTAGTAGGTTGAACTTGGTCTAAGACCATGTCTCATAGAGTTTTAGCTCAGGGAGCTTTAAGGTCAGCCACTGGACAACGTGAATTCTCTACTTAGGGCTGGAGAGGTGGGAAGGAAGGAGAAGTGGGATGGTGTGACAGAAAGAAGTCTATGTGGAAGGGTGGAAGGGAAATAGTGCGAGGGGAAAGGTGAGGCTGCTCCCTACATAAGATTTATGTAATCCTACCCCTTTGGGACCCCCTTGGGGAATGTTTTCAGTCTCCCAAATTTTAAACCCTATGTTGGTTTTAAAGTAGGGATTCACAGATGAATAGCATACAGATAGAAATGTGCTGACATACCTGAATGGTTCATGAGACTCTGTGGATTAGGGGATGCCTTAAACTTTACAATCTTAAAATCGGTATCGGAACTAACATGGGTTCTGGGGACTAAACACAACTGCGGCTGCAGACAGGAATGAATGTCAACAAATGCAGAGGACATGACCTCTGCTCTGTATAGCATCAATTCTGCTACTATGTTTCTTCTGACCGATCATATTACCATTGGGTCTCTGTGACTATCCATATCTATATCTATATCTATATATATATATGTCTATATATATATATAGTGTGTGTGTGTGTGTGTGTGTGTGTGTGAATACAGGTGAAATCTATCAAAAGATATCTATATTCCTATATCTTTTATATGCCTTTATTTTTATCAGTCTGTCCACTTTATATAGCATTTTGTTTCATTTTCAAAAATCAAGGTATAAGTTTTAATATAGTACTTAATGAGTTTTGATGAGTATAATAGAGTCTGTGACCACCATACACAGAACTATTTTATCTGCCCCCAAAATTCCCTCCTGTCCTTTGTGGTCAACCCCCATCCCCATCTCAGGTCCTCAGGACAACCACTCATCCTGGCAGATCTACTGGTCATGGATCTCAACCCCAGGCTACCTTTATTACGAATCCCACTATGTGTCAGGTTGAATTATGGATTCAGGGGAGATTTTTCTTTATTTTCTTAGTACATCAACTTCCATATTTGAGATAGTCACTTATGGTAAACTTGGAGCTTATTTTTATCACTGGCTCCTTATCCTTTGCCTAGGATTCCAAGTGACAGGAGACTGGATGCATGCTTGGGAATAGAAGCTCACACTGCCTGAGGGCTAGCTGTGCTAGGAACTTTGCATGTATTATAGAACTTTATTTAATTCTCACGATATTCTTGTGAAGAAATGCTATTGATCAGATTCCCACATACAGGTGTGGAAAGAGAAGCACAGAAAAGGAAAGAAAACTTCCACAGATACACTGCTAGTGTCAGAGCCAGCATAGGGATGGAGCAGTGTCTGGCTGACGCGAGAACCTGCTGTCCTGACAGTTGGTCTGCACAGTCTTAGCTATGGTCCCGCTATGCTAAACACTGGGCTGAGTGGGAAAGGTTTTTTTTTTTTTAAGTAGATATGGTTTCTGTTAAAAATATTTATAATAGCACACCATCTCAATGTTCTTTTATGGTTTCCGACACAACTCATTTATTATTATTATCTAGGAGGGAGATTATTCCTTTTATCTTTGAAATAAAGAAGTTATATTTTAATGGAAAATGTTATGTCCTGGCCATAAGCGTGTATGTCTATGAAAATACACTATAGAATGTAGCGTCATACCTGTTATACAGTATGATCAGCTTTTTTTGGCAACTCCTTTTATAGACTTTATTTTGAGTTAATATATATTCTAGGGGATGTGTCTATTCTACCTAGTTGCACTTACAACTGGGGGTGGCCTTTTGCCCCGAGGGCAAGGAGTTTAGTGGATGGGAGCAAGAGCAGGAGATGCAGAAGCAGGTAGCTGTGTTATCCTGCAGGGGAATCATCCATTAGACCCTGCTCATGAAACCGGGAAGGTAAAAGCATCCCTGGTGACCCCCCCAAGTTTATGTGAATAGGAGAACCAACCCCCCGTGTTAGAAGACTGTCACTATGGTTCATCCTCAAAAGCTTGTCCTGTGCAGTTTACCCTGTAACATCACGGACTTCAAATGTACTTTTTCATTCCACTGCCATAAAACCAAAAATTCTAACCCTAACAGAGTGCAAAGAGACTACTCTGTGCCTAAAAGTTTCATGTCTGCAACAATCCTGAAAGTTACATTTTTCCTCAGAGGTAACTGAGGCATAGGATAGGTAGCCTGCTCGAGGTCATATGGATACTACGGTGAACAATGTCAAATGGGGACTCCAGAGGCCAGCTGTACAGTTTCTGCTATAACCTTTTTCCAAGACTGTAACCTTTTCACTGGTCTCAGACCTATGATTTTGGCAAAACAATACCTCAAGTAAGGGACTTTTGTAAGCTGATTACTCAAATGGAAAGAGCCTAGAATGCAGCAAATGCAGGGAAGGGCTTTCTCTGAAGTTCTGCTATCTACCTAAAGGTCAGGTTCTCCAGACAAATCCCTTCCTCAGATTTCTCACCCACCAGGGAACTGATACACATCACAGGAAGAAAGACCAGAGTGGACACCATGCCCAAAGCCCAGGCTGACTTTATCACAACCTGTTCTTCAGATGCATTCATCTTCCCTTGAAATTACTTATTCCCACTCTAAATTGCTCACATTTGCCACCTCCCTTTCCCCTGTGAAGCACGTAGATAAGCTTCTAAGCCTCATTGTGTTAGTCGGTGCTCACTTTTCTTCCTTGTGCATGCAATAAATCTGTATGCCTTTTCTCCTGTGAATCAGCCTACTGTGTTTATTTCAAACCAAATGGTCAAATCTCCAAAATGGGTGGGGGGCTATTTAAGACTCTACTACAAAAGCAAGTTTTCCTTCTATGGAGGAGGATACCCTGTGCTGTCCCTTCAATAAATGCGGGGGTAGCAGAAAGAGTAATCCTTTATTACCTTGATTATAATGTTCCTGCCTCCTAGAAACAGAAAAAGGCTTTTGCTAAACTTGCCTACAAAATTTAGGAAAAAACACTATCAACCCTCCTCCCCCCAAAAAGTCAAACTATTGTCTACCTGGTAAGACTTTTTGAGTTTCTTAAGCTACCTAGAAGAAATTCGAGATGTAAAAGCAAAAATAGCAATGTTCGGCTATCTTTATAAACAGACTACTGGATAAACCAAGCTGGTACCTTGCCTTCCTCTGGCCCTAAACCACACAACACTCCCCCAACTACCCTCACATCAAATCAAATATTTCCTTATGGGAATGCTGAGGTGGAGAGAAAGGTAAAAAACTGCTGAATCCTCAAATTCAGGCTGCCTTGTACAAAAACATGCCTGTGTTTCCAAGAAGGATATGGGAGGGCAGCATAAAAGTTCTGCAAATTCAGCATCATGATTCTCACTTTACTTCCTATCTTAGTTTTGAAATGATTTATTGAAATGGATACTTTAGGGATGTAGGGGAAACAACTTTTCTCACCCTAACCCTTTATGTTTCTCTAACCAAGAGCAGATTTTTTTTTTTTTTCTGCCAGGACATCAAACCTCTGGGTTGGGAAAAATCTCAGTGGTCACTGTTTGTTTGTGTGATCAGCCTCATCCCTTGTGTGAATACCGAGCTGGAGTGTTGTACAATTCCACCTCATGCCTGGCTCACGCTCACCTTGTCCAATGTGTCATTCAGGGCATCCAGCATCTGTATTTTGGCAACAGTTGCAACGGCACTGTGGAGATGAAAAGAAACTTTAGTTAAAACTCAAAACTGTTCCAACTGCAGAGGCTAAATGATTTTTAAGAGAGGGCTATCTCCTTGACCTTCAAGTTTTCACTCTGCTTGGCAACACCTAGAAGGCAAATGTGTATGTGGGTGCTATAACAAACCTTGAAGGCCAAGTTACAATTGTAATTATTTTTAAAACTTTTCATTGAAGCATAATACACATACAGAAAAAGGCACACATTGTAAGCATATAGATCAGTGAATATTCACAAAAGAAAACATTCATCAAACCAGCTGCCTCTAAGGCTACTCACTATCCTGACTTAGAGCTCCATAGATTAGTTCTGACTGGTATTGGACCTCATAAAATGAGCCATTGACCACATGTACTCTTTTCTGTCTGGTTTCTTTCTCTCAGCTATTTTGTAGGAAGGTGTCAGTCAGGCCTGACTCTGTGCTTGGCATATTGTCTTTCTGGATGGTTTGTGTTTGTTAGTAGAAATTATTAGAGAATGGACATAGATCAATGATACTTAGAAATGTATTCCCTCTGATACACTTCTAAAAAGCTGTTCTTTAAGAAGCGTTTTCCATGAAAATGGAGTACTCTGATCCCTGAAACACTCTCGAGTAAGAGGTGGGAATAGCAAAATGCAACTTATACCTCAGGGCTATCAGTATATGGGCTCCCTCCAAAGCTCTGGGAGTGGCCTTGGCCATTTCATATTTGTCATTTTTGGTTATTTTTCTTTAAAATAAAAGTTTCAAGTTTCCTATAACCTGAGTCTGTCTGAGACAATTAGGGCAGCAGAGAGAGCCCTCTCTTGCTGCATAAATTCTGTAGTAGTCCAACTCCTATCTTTTAATGACTACTAAAAAACAATTGAGCTTTTTAAAGAGGTTTCAATCACTACTTTACTACTCTCTAGCCAACTCCTCTGCCTGCATTGTTCAGCTGATGTTAGAATTAACAGTGAGTCCCCATTTTTTCTGGGGGGATGCAGAGAAATGATTGGCTTGTCCATTGGCTACCTGCAGAGGCATGTTAACTGGTGTGACAATAAACAAGTCTTATGCTTGAGCCAGACTTTAGCAAGAGAACAGGCTCCCTAAAGGAACCAGCCTGCAATTCAACCATCTGGTACCAGTTACAGCATGCATTTAACATTCTAAGGGCTGGTGGAGTGGCTAAGTGGTAGAGCGCCTGCCTACTATTCTAGGAAGCTGCCCTAGATGCCGGGTTAGAGGGTAAATACTGTGTGACCTCACAAATGAGGACTTATAGCTTTGTCCTCATTATAGGATGGCTATTTTCTGATACAAGAAGAAGCAAAGGATGAGCTGCTAATGGGACAAATCCATGGTCATGCTAAGGTGTGGGGGGCATATTTTAAAAATTCCTTCCCAGAAATTGGGAAGAAAACTTGAAAAGTGATTTAAATATAATTTTACATGAAAGAGTCAAAGAAATGGCACAGTCTGTTCCTCTCTAGATTCTTTTTTGAAGACTTAAGGAGGTGCCTTGGGCATCCTTTCATCAACTCCTTCTGAATCACTCACTCACTGATCTATGGAAACTATCTTACAATTAATAGGCAATGAAGCACTCCTCATTAGGTTACTTGGAGGAACCAGTTTGGTATGTTTATTTCTTTTCCAAATGCATTCTGTTTCCTTAACCAAGGCTTACAAGTGGTTAGGCCTTTTGTGAGGCTCCAGCCCATACACAGAGCCATGCTTGGCTCTCAGTGTGTCAAGGTCCTAAGAGAAGGAGCAGGAAGAAATCAGCTTTAATATCTGTGTGCCTTGCCACTGTGCCAAATATAGCATGATCATTAATTTCTTAAATAACTGAGTGATGCCTTCAAAATAATAACCAAAAGAAGTGTTTATTTTTCATTTAGGAGATTAGTTTCAACAGAAAGCATTTTATAGAAACAGGGCTGGCCAAAGGACAGTATTTTAAAGGATGATCTGAAAATAGAATAAAGGGATGTGCATCAGGGTTGGATGTACTTAGGATCTTGCTTTTTAAGTCAGAGGTGGCTGGCCTGGTGCAGAGGGGAGAAGGATGGGTGGAGGTCATGATGGGGGCACAGAGAGAGTCCTCCAGTTGGTAGCCAAGTTGACACTGATTGTGACTCTGACCATGACTGCAGCCTTGGCTGACTGAGAAAAGCATTAGAGTTTTTGGTTTATTCTAAAATAACTTTGGAATCATTTATATTTCCTCGAGGTGATGAAGGAGAACAAATTAAGCAATCCCTACCTTGTTTTCTCTAATCCTGCTTTTTTGGTGTGTTTCTCCAAGACGCCCAATTCTTGTTTTTTGGCAATACGCATTCCTCCAGCTTTTACTATAAATAAATAAGCATTGATGTGGAAGTTAGAACAGCTTTGTTGTTCCAGGTATAACTTCAGATTTCAAAATTCTTTTATATTTTAAGGATCTAAACTTTTATGTAAAATCTGAAATAACACAATAAAAAGAACAAAAATTTCCCCAGGGACACAGGTGAGGTCAGAAGAAGGGCTGAGAATTACTTGCTTATGTTCAGAGAGGTGGAATGGAGGTTGAAAAAGCAGGTTTTAACTTAGATTGGGAAAGAGAGTAACAACATACTCCCATAGGCATTTCACAGAAAAAAACATTTTTCCTTGTGATCAAATCAATTACATTCTTTATGATAGCAATCTACAATTACAATATGACCCTCTGTTTCCCCGCAAGATTAAAGCTTTTGCATGGCTTGCATTTTTTTTTTTTCAATCAAAGCTTTCAAAGCTAGATTCTAAGAGATGAGCCAAAAGTCAGTGCATGCAGTGACAACAGGCATTTAATTTAACAGAGGTGCTTCAAATTCCACCAGATACCCACGGTCTATCCCAGACCCCCAACCTCCATGTTGGCTGAGCTCAGAGGTTCTAATGAGTAATTAAACTGTATTTATAATCCTGCCATTCAAGAGATCAATTAGCATTAATTAAGCTACAGATGACCTAACAGCAATCCAAGTATTTAACGTCAGATGAAATCAGCTTTTGAAAAAGAACAACCCATTTCAGATTGCAAGTTAAAGCAAATAACTTTTTCTGTTCCCAGGAAATTTGCACATTTAAAATCTGACAAGCTCAAATGAGAAATGACTAAATGGACAGTGATTTGTTTGAACCTGTTAATTCTTTTTATGGAAATACCAAATGGGCAATTTTCTGAAACTAGTTTCAACAAAGTGAAAAATAGAGAAAATCTATTCTGTTTCTCAATGTACCTTTGTGAATTGACTTTATCATGGTTCTTTAAAAATTATTACTTAATATTTTTTGGTTATGTAACACATGGAGAAGGCACACAAGCATGAAAAGTTCTGCAGGCTCCCTTCTTGCTATTCTTTCCTTTCTTTTTTTTTTTTTTTTGGTGCTGGGGTTTGAACCCAGGGCCTCCATTCTGGTAGGCAGGTGCTCTGACCACTTGAGCCACTCCACCAGCCCTTGCCATTATTTTTTAACCTCCCAGATCATCTCCCCAGATACTGGTAATCTTAAAAGATTCCTATGTCTTCATCCACAGATATTCTATGCATTATTTTTTTAAAATGGTAGCATAAGCTACCATTGTTCTGCATCTTGTTTAGTTTTTGCACTTATATATTTTGGAGGAAGTTCTATATTTATATATCTGTATCTGTGTCTTTTTAAGATCTGTGTTAGAATTTCATTGCATGAACTTTCTTTGTTTACTTAACCAGTGTGTTTCATGTTTCTAACTCATTGCTATCACAATCTTGCAATGAATATCCTTTTATGTACATAATTTTGTATCAGATCTCTATCTATATCTGTAGGATAAGTTTCTAAAAGTGATCTTGTTAGCTTTGAAAAGTATGTCTATTTTTGGCAGTACTGGGGTTTGAACTCAGTACCTCACACTTGCTAGTCAGGCACTCTACCACTTGAGCCACACCACCACTGTGTGTATGTGTTCTTGGAATTTTGTTAAATTTTGCCAGATCGCCCCTTGCAGCGGTTGTACCAGTTTACAATATCATCAGTTGTGATGACAGCGCTTGTTCCTTTTGACACCTAGTGACAATATGAGCTAGGAAACATTTGGTTTTGTCAACCAACCGATAAGTTAAAAAAGCCAGATGTCTCATTCTTTTAATTTGCATTTCTTATTTGTTACTAAAGGATGAGCTTTTTTCAGAAGTCATTTGTATTTTTTTTCTATGAATTGTTCAGTCTTTATTATCCATTTTTTCTTACTGAATTGCTAGTTTTCCCTATTTTTTCTTATTGATTTATAGGAGCTATTTGTCTGTGAGATGCATTCCAAATATAAAATATTTTATCATGTCAGTTACTGCCTTTTGACTTTATTGATAGTGTTTATGCATTGCAGAAATTTGTTGTTCTTATGAGAAGTTGTCAGTCTCTTGTGGGTTTGTATCACTAAGGAAAACTGATGTTTTATAAATATTATTCCATGTTTCCTACTACAACATTTATGGTTTCATTTTGTAAAATCAGTCTTTGATCACATATTTATATCTTTGACCCTTCTTTTTTTTTTTTTTTTGGCCTTTCTTTTTTTTTATTATTGTTTTATTATTCATATGTGCATACAAGGCTTGGGTCATTTCTCCCCCCTGCCCCCACCCCCTCCCTTACCACCCACTCCGCCCCCTCCCTCTCCCCCCCACCCCCTCAATATCCAGCAGAAACTATTTTGCCCTTATTTCTAATTTTGTTGTAGAGAGAGTATAAGCAATAATAGGAAGGAACAAGTGCTTTTGCTGGTTGAGATAAGGATAGCTATACAGGGAGCTGACTCACATTAATTTCCTTCTTTGAACCTTCTAAAATACATTTTGCATATGTCATGGAGAATGTAAGTTTTTTTAGATAATTCAAATACTACTGAAAAGTTCAACTTTTCTCTATTAATTTGAACTACACTTATTTGCACTAAGTTCTGATATACAGTTCTGTATATGTGTGTGTATACATGTCTGTGTAAACATATACATATGTATTTGTGACTACTCTTGGACTTCCATTCTGTTCCATTAATCTGTCTGTTCATATGCCATTGTAACTATTTTAACTATAACTATAGTGTTATAACATACTTTAATATCTGACAGTTCTCCCTTGTTACATTTTTTTTTCAAATTTTACTATTTATACTTATTATTTTTCAGAAGAGAAATTTTTTTCTTTGTCTTCTTGAAGCACTGAGGATGGAACTCAGGGCTTTGTGTAGTCTAGGCAAGTATTCTACCACTGAGCTAGGTCCTCAACCCTTGTTTATTTTTCCATAAGAACTTTAAAAATAGTTTGTCAATTCCCTATAACAATCTTGTTGATATATTTTTAATAGTCTTACTTTAAATTTATAGATTTTTATTTTTTAGACAGGGTTTCACAATAGCTCAGTTTGGCTTCAAACTCAGTCTTCCTCCCTTGGCCTCTTGAATGTTAGAATTACAGGCATGCTGTACCATGAAGGGCTAACTATATAGAGTTTGTATAAAAAGAAAAATTCATATCATTATGATGCTTTTCCATTGTTCACATCTTCTGGGATTCCCCACTAACTGTTCACTATATATATATGTATATATATATGTGCATGTGTGTATACATATACATATATTTTGCACATTTATTATTATGATTATTCTCTAAGTAGCTTGTCTTGGTTGGTACTGTGTTATAAATGGGCTTATTCTTTCATTATTCTAACAAATTATTGGTATTATTTTTGTTATTTTAATGTTATTGATTTTATACTCAGGACTTAACTGAATTCTCTCATGATTCATTCTGTTTATTTAATTTTTTTTTGAGAGTCTTTTAGGTTTTCCAGGTAAAAAAATGATAAAATCTGCAAAGAACAAAATTTCTTCCTTTAGGATAATATTAAATGATGGTGATGGTAGACATCTTCGCCTTTCTAAATTTGAAGAGATTACTTTCAGTGTTTCCCCATTAAACATAATGTATACTTTGGCGATTTCTCTCTCTTCATGTATACATGTATATGTATGATATATATACATATTATCATATATATTTTTCATCATGTGCACAAAAATTTCCTTCTATTATTATTTTATTCAGCTTAAAAATTATGAATAAGCCCAGTGTGGTGGACAGGATTGTAATCCCGCCACTTGGGAGGCTGAGTCAGGAAGATCTCAAGTACAAGGCCAGCCTCGGCTACATAGCTACCCTGTTTCAAAAAATTATGAACAGAGCTGGGCGCTAGTGGCTCATGCCTGTAATCCTAGCTACTCAGGAGGCAGCGATCAGGAGGATCACGATTTGAAGCCAGCCTGGGCAAATTGTTCTCGAGACCCTATGTTGAAAATACACATCATAAAAAAGGGCTGGCAGAGTGGCTCCAAGCGAAGGCCTTGAGTTCAAGCCCCAGTACTGCAAAAAAAAAAAAAAAATTATGAACAGATGTTGAATTTTATCAAATGCCTTTCATTGTTCAAGGATGTGATCATATGAATTTTTCTTTACTGTGGTTCATTGTATTAATGGATGCCTTACTATTGAGCCATTCTTGCATTTTTCAATAAACTCTGTTTAATCACTTACATTACCATATTTTTAATTGATTATATAAGTTTCTTAGTAGAATTGTTAGATTCATTTTAGGAAAAACTTAATCTGCTTTAAGTTATATATATATATATATATGCACACAGTCATTAGCAACAGAAATGAAATTATGTGGAAACATCTGAACAGCCCAACAATAAGGTGAGATACACATGGATGGGCTTTTTCAGGAAGGTTTGAAGAGTGTGGGCCTCTGTCTTAGGGGTGGTGTCTCTTCACTGTTTATTCTGCCAAGAAGAATCAAATAAGAGGTCTCTGGCTTGGGCTCCTGCACACCTCCCAACAGTATTTTCTATTCTCCTATGACGGTGCTTTTCAAACATGGTGTTCTATAATTACTTCCTTATTACCGTTCCTTTCCTTTCTCCAGATGCTATAGTTTCTGCACATTTTCTTTTGCCTGGATGGATTATTATGATCAACTATAGAAGCACGATTGTTAAAAGTGAGTGTTTTGGAACTCCTTCATTTGGAAGGACATTGATAATGTAAGGGTCTCCAGAGGAGAGTGAGCAGAATGAAGGAAGCCATGTCACCTGAGTATCTAGAGAATCTGGTGAGATCACTCCCAAAGAACCAAAGATCCAAGGGAAGTTAGGATACCATCTCCAAAGTTCCAAAGGGCTATCACGTTGGGGGAGAAGTTTTTCCTCGAGAGGAAAAATTATGCAGTGTCAGACAGCATTACTCCTCCCAAGCCATGTGACTGCTATGGTTTGCATACAGTTTGAGTTTGTCAGCCAAGGCTTCCTGTGTGGGGAAATTGGTCCTCAGTGTACCAATATTCGGAGGTGGGACCTAGTGCGAGATCCTTAGGTCACTTGGGAGTGTGACCTTTGATGGGATCGTGGGACCCCAGTCTTTCTCTTGCTTCCTGTTTGGTGATGTGATCTCTCCCTTTCATTTGTGCTCCTGCCTTCTGCCATGAGGTTCTCACCATAGCTAAGCTGATGGTGGTGCCATGCCTTTGAACTGTGAACTAGACTAGAACTGTGAGCTAAAAAAAACCTCTTTATGTATAAGTAAACCTCTTTTATTTATAAAGTAAGCCTTTTCATCATAATTGTGAAAAACAGACCAATGCAGAGACCTTGGGTAAGATACTTGATTTCCTCTCAGACTCAGTTTCCACATCCTTACAAAGGGAATATTACTGGCTGTCCAAGATTGTTTTAAAAAATTAGAGTGACATATGCACCTGGTGCATGTTAGGCAATTAATAATTGGTAGTTATTATTATATGGATTCATTTTACATTATTTCAGAGGAGAGAGCAAAGACCTAATAATGGAAATTCTAGAAACACAGGGCCTGCTATATATAACAGTTGTGTTAGTCAATGTGAAATACATTGCCCAGTTTAATAATGAGTTCCTTGCCCCTCAAAGTACTAAAGTGAGGGAAAGAAGTCCAGTTATCATGAGCACTGAAGGAGAAATCTGGGGAATTTGGTAGAAGTTGAGCTACATAATCTTTATTATAATGTCCTTTTTATGATTCTGATTCTTTTCATCTACCTTCAAAAGAAAATCCATCACTTCCCTCCCTTTGGAAAGTACAAAGGGCTCAACAGAAAAATAAAGGCCAGAAGACATAAAAACCTCCACAAACAAAACAGTTCTTCATTGTTTTGAACAATTAAACAGAGACAGTTTGGTGTAGGAATTAAAAATTCTCCCCAGAAGATTCCTCCTTCCATCCAGCAGTCTCTGAATCCCATTCTGTGATCGGGCTGTGGATGATAACTCAGTGATTTAGGAAGCCTAAGGAAACCTCTCCTTGGATTTTCTGAATACATTTCCTGAACCAACCTTGCTTTGGGAGGTGATCTCATTTGCCACCCTTGTAAGAGTGGAGAGAGAGAAGCAGGAGATGATATCCCCACACTGAGGAAGGGTGCACTGAGATATGGATTGAAGTTCTCACTGCTTTGGGGTGACCTAACCAGATGGAACCAGTTTGTGGGAGGTCATCTTCAAAGCTCTGCTGAGAATACCTGTCACACTGGTCTCCCAAAATCTAGATGAACCATTGTTTATAACCCAACACACTCACATTCTGGCTCATTTTGCTTATACCCAGTAAGTCTGACTCAAAGAACTTTCCAAGATCTCACTGTATCCAGATAAATGCATTTAAATTTGTAATCATTTCCTTAACTCCATGTTTGGTACTACACAATGTTTTTTTGATACTTTGTAGAAAGGCCAATAGGACTTGAACAAAGTAAAATGTGAACTGGTTTAATATTTTAAGGTGCCATAGGTATAAATGTGAATACAAATACTTCTAATAAAATCTTAGAACTTTTTAATAGGTGAAATGAGCTAGACACAGAAAATGTAAAAATGAGAGAGATGCTCATTTACATAGTTTCACTAGAAAACTTAAATTTGGGCTAGGTATGTAGCTCAGTGGTAGAGCGGTTGCCTAGCATACACAAGACCCTAGATTCAGTGCCCAGCACTGAAACCATAAACAAAAACAAACCCCCAAAAACCAATCCAGCAAAAAATCAAAGGAAACCTAAATTTATGTGCAGAAACTGAAACTTTGCTTCCTATCTCTGTAAAAGAGTTACTTTCTCATGGTAGATTTTGTGGTCTGTGACTTTCTAAGGATAGAACTTGTAGTTTCAAATTCTATATAGTAATTTTCCTATTAAGATTTTCTAGACATTGTGTACAGTTTTTAGTACAGAGTAGCCAAGATAAAAATAAGCCTGCAAGAAAAAATAGGCTTTTTCCTGCATCAATCTGTGGCAAATATATGCAAAACAGCAGACAGACACAAAGGTGTGTGCAAACTCTATCTGCGACTGAGAACTTCTATTTGAAGATTTTTTTTTTAAAGGTTGATATTTGCAAAATGCTTACTTTGCATTGACAGCTGATTCTTCAGCAAATTTTTTGGGTATCACTCAATCAGGACCCAAAAACCCTCATTAAGAGAAGATTGTGGGCTGGCAGAGTGGCTCAAGTGGTAGAGCACCTGCCTAGAAAGCGTGAAGCCAATGTTATTTTCCAATCCCAGTTCCACTACTCTGAAGCTGTGTGGCTTTGGACCCTCAACCTCGCTACCTTTCAGTTTGCTCTTCTGTGAAACATCATTCATCTGCAGGGCTGCTGCCACGTCTAGAAGTTTCTGTGCTATGCCAGGTGCACAGTCAGCTTTGAGCGAATGGTAACTGTTTTTTGCAGTCTTCAAGTCTCTACCCCTGTGATGTTTGGGCAGTGGGTCTCAAAACCATTGTCTACTGACCTCACAGATCCCTCCTCCTCCAGCCTCTAAGATGAGAAGATAGAGTTGAGAAAAGTTAAGCCTTTGGTTTGTTTTTAAATGACCCAGGTCCTTATGCACACATGGTCATTCCCCAGATTCTGCATTAGTTTTCCACTTGATTATAGCTCCATCCCTCAAACTTTCCTCTTTTTCTAACGAGCCAGAAAACTTCTCTAGGGTTTCAGTGGTGACCTCCTGATGTCTAGGATTCATTTGGCTTAAATCAGTTTAAAAAGCACAGGGAATATAGAAAAACTGATGAACCACTGCCAGTCTTCCTATTCATCATGTATTTAGCTTCTCTGAACCTCCTTTTACTCACACATTTTTGGTACTGCTGTTCATGTAATAGGGCTCTTAGAAAACTAAGAGTGAGGTAAATCAAAAAAAGCAGGAAATTCAGAGCTAGGCTTCCTAGAGCCCAGGCCACCTCATGTTTAATGTAGGCTTGCTTCACAGCATAAATACATAAGCAGGGCTATCAGAGGTGCAATATATTACATTAATACACATGAAAGGAAAACTGCTCAGCACTCCAGATGCAGGCGGTAGAGTTACAGCTGGCTGACTTCCGAGTAGTTTCATTTTTAACTAGATGGCACAGGCATGAGTGTCCTTTCCACTGCAATTTCTTCCTGTCCTGACCGTTGCGGCAATGCCTAATGTAGCTCCAACAGGAGATGTGAAATTGGGGAGCACTGTTTCTGCTGACTGCAATGTGTTTTACTAAGTCAACCTTTTAAAGGGGTCACCCTGCAAGGGACAGGTACTTTACATAAGCGATCTCTCTTAATCATCACGACCTTACCAGATTGATTTTATTTACTGGCCTCTTTTCAGAGATGAGAAAACTGAGGCTCAGAGGTAATAGAATGAAAGAAAAGTTCTAACTCCATTTGGATTCCAAAATACCTTTCTCATCATAACAGACTGACTTCTACTTTCATAGTTCTGTATTTTTTGCTTGTAAAAATCAGGTGAAGATTTAATAGGATTTTGGCACCTAATTATTTTGGTTCCATAAATAAAATGTTGTACCATCACAAACTGGTTCAGACTTAAAAAATGTAGCAAGACCAGCTGAAGGATGAGGCTTCTTTGTTCTCTTGTTCTCAGTAGGGAGGCAAAAGTCTGCCTTCATCTCCATTCTAATTATCCAAAACCTCTTATCTGTAGTGTCACAGTTCATAATAATTAATTGTCATGCCAGAGGCATTGTGACATGCTTGATGGAGTCAGGGTGTGTTAAGTACACAGAGTAATTAGCAATCATTAGTGGTGGGGATAGAAAGTTCCTGGTGGTTTCATTCAAACTTTCATTTGGTTAAGTTTATCTCTGTGTTCTCTGTGCAGAAATGTAGTTTAGCAAATCACATTTTAACTGTTTTATGAAGGATTGCAGTAAAAGTTACAGGAAGAGAATAGTGTGTTTTTAAAATTTTTTAACAATTCTAATAATTTCTATATATACTTCCTGACCAATAATCCCATCATCATTACATTTAAATATAGATATTGTTAAATATTGCTAAATTCAATTACAAATATAAAATGCTAGTAGATTGCAATCAGGTCATTGTGCCTAGAACTGGAATTCCAGTAAAATCCAGGCTCCATTCAGCTGCACAGCCACCAGAACTCACTGAAACTGTGGTAGATTTTGACCCTTTACAAAGTTTCCACCTGCCACCATCTGCCATCACTGCAGCAAAAATGACTGAAATAATCTGGGTTTAGAGATGCCAAAGAATTATATCAATAATTAAATTTTGTAAGTAGAGTACACAAAGGAGCCAAGCTTCTGAGATCCTTCTTAAGGAAAAGAGCAGGAAAGCAGCTGAAAGAACATGAAACTGACTAAAAATAGGCCTGTACATCCCAAGCAACCTATACGGTTAATGACAATAGGACTAGTTCCCATATTCCAGAGATGATATAAATAGCTTAAGTTAAAAAAAAAAAAAGACAACTATGAATGCTTTGCAAAACCCCTGCTTAGCTACTTTTCCAAGTCAGCATCCTCTCCAGTCCGTCCTTGTGTGTTCCTTGTCTGTGGACAAACTACGCCCCTGAAAGCCTGAGGAGGGAGAGATGGCATGCTATCTTCTGTGCGGAAGCTATTTTGCCTGCATACAAAGTCAGATGAGGTCCAGGCATCTAGGGGAGACTGAGTCTGAGAGCTGGAACTTCTAGAGGAGATTTCCCATAGTAGCAAATCATCTGGATATGGCTTTGTCACAGCTAACCTACAGGCAGGGAGGGAAGGTTGCAGCCTCCCTACCTGTCCCTTTCCACAGGCACCGAATCCCTTATGTACCCATATAAAGTTTGCCACTTAAGGGGCCTGACAAATCCCCAGGTGGTTTTATGCACAAGCTAGGGAGGATGAAAAACACAGGGGAACTCAGGCTGCAGAAGTTAAAGAAATAGTGATGGGAAAACCTCTGCTCTTGTTGAGTGGCTTCTGTGAGCATTGGTGGGAGGGCAACAGGTGCAGCCCTCTGGGAATGGAGGGCATGTGGGAACCTACCTGCAGGAGGATGCCCCCCTTTCAGTGAGGCCAGCAGGACTTGCACTTCATTTGCCATATGTGTGTGTTTGCCAGTGCCTTGCCAGTGCTCTGGAGGTTGAGTGCCAGCTGCAGCTGCCCCAGCACCCTGACTTTATACCAGCGGGGGACGGGGCCCTTTGAGGGCATTGTTGAGCAGCAACAGGATTTGTCACCCAGCTCTTTGGGAACCTGCATCTCCTGGGTAAGCTTTCTCTTCAAAGACAACTTTCTTCTTCTTCTCTTCTGGGAAGGCAAGGTAGATAGATGTTTACAGGAGACAGGAAGTTCTTTTTTTTTTTTTTTAATTTTACTTTATTTTTGAATTAGCATGTGTTAATAATACAAAGGGATTTCATCGTGATAATTCCATGCATGCATACCATGTACTTAGAATAAGTTCATCCTCTCCATTTTATTTCCACTCCATTCTCCCTTCCCTCCTTCCCTTTTTGTGTTTTTTTTTGTCCTCCTCCCTTTTTACAAACAGTGTTTGGTAGGTTTCACTATGCTGTCTTCATATGTGATCTTTTTCACCCCTCAGTATACTTTCCTTTCCTTCTCTCCCCTCCTCATCATTCCCCCCAAACAGTCTCTCATTTACATTCATATCCCCTTATCATCATCATCACATCAATTTAAAAATTGCATTTCTAAGATGAGTGCTGGTGGCTCATTTCTGTAATCCCAGCTACTCAAGAGGCAGAAATTAGGAGGATCTCGGTTTGAAGTAGCCCGGGCAAATAGTTTGCAAGACCCAATTTCGAAAAAACACATCACAAAAAAGGGCTGGTAGAGTGGCTCAAGGTATAGGCCCTGAGTTCAAGCCCTAGAACCACGAATAAAACAGTTTTGTTTTGCATCAGGATCTTGCTATGATATGGACAGGAAGTTCTTATTTTCTTTCCCAGGAAGAAGACAAAAGGATGGGACTGGGTGGAATTCTTTCCATCACCTTTCTTTTCTTCCAGTAAGGAGAGTGCACCAATGGGACAGGGTCTTTGTTATGTACTGGCATGGCAAGGACGGCAAGACAAAATCTCTGCTTCAAGACCTCTGTGGTTGAGGCCAATAGGAGAAGGGGACCAGGAACTAGAGAAAAGGTTAGTTCAAGAAGAATTAACTTAGAAGGTAACACACATGTACAGGAAATCAATGCATGTCAACTCCCTGTATAGCTGTCCTTATCTCAACTAGCAAAAACCCTTGTTCCTCCTTATTATTGCTTATACTCTCTCTTCAACAAAATTAGGGATAAGGACAGAATAGTTTCTGCCAGGTATTGAGGGGTAAGGAGGGGGTAAGGGAGGGGGTAGAGGGAAAAGGAGGGGGTGGGGGGGAAGGGAGGGGGTGGGGGAAGGGGGGAGAAATGACCCAAACGTTGTATGCACATATGAATAAAAGAAAAAAAAAATCACATGGGTTAAAAAAAAAGACATCTGTGGTCTTTTTGAAGAGACAATTATAAACTATGCCATTGTCTCAGCCTTTACAATTATAAGCATTTATACTATGAAAATAACTGGTGATGTGTACAAAGGTTTCTGTGCAGGATAGTAAACATATATTTCTCTCTTTTCTTCTTAATTTTAGTTTAATGAAAATAAATATAAGCACCCTAAACAGTTAAACTAAGATATAGACATGGGAGTGCTATACAGTGCATATTAAAAATCATGTTTTCAAATAATATTTAATTATGTGAGAACATTAATGAAAAGATAGTGAAGAAGCAGGCTAGAAACCACTAGATGATTTAAACTTAGACATCGTATCTCCATGGTCAAAGTTCAGCATGTGAAGTTACTTAGACTACCTGTTCTTCAGTTCACTTAAAATCTACTCTTCATGGTCAGGTAGAGATGAATCAATTCGGGTTGTAATACACTTGTGCATGGAAGCAATGCTAGGAATCTCTCTGTATAGCTATCCTTATCTCAACTAGCAAAAACGGTATGCCTTTCTTATTATTGCTTATGTCTTCTTTTCAACAACATTGGAGAAGAGGGCAGAACAGATTCTGCCTGGAAGCAAGGGGGTGGGGGGAGAGGGAAGAGGCGGGGAACAGGAGGGAGAAATGACCCAAACAATGTATGCACATATGAATAAATAAACCAAAAGAAGAAAAACCAACTACTCTTCAAAAATCACTGCTAAGAATGTGAAGACACAGTCCTCCATAAACTTGGAGCAAGTATTTATAGAAAACAATTCTGACCAAGTGCCAGCATCTAGAATATATACAGATTTCTTATAACAAAACTCAAAAGTAAAGGAATTTACAACAAATAAGTATATAGAAAGATGCTCAAAATAATTGATCATTTGTATTAAATGCAAATTAAAACCACAACGAACAACCACATGTACATATTTGAATGCTTCAACTGGAGAAAAACAAAATGCTGGTGAAGATGTGGGAGCAACAGGAACTCTCATATATTTATGGTGAGAATGTAAGAGAGTAAAGGCACTTTAAAAGTCAATTTTGTAATTTCTTATAAAATTCAATGTATATTTAGTATATACAATGTGACTAATAATCTAGTTCCTAGGAATTTTCCCAAGGGGAATGAAAACATTTGTATACACACAAACCTGTGTACAAAGGTTTATAATAACTATTCATGATTGACAAATGCTAGAAACAACTCAAATGTCTATCAACTGTAAAATGGATAAAGCTATTATGGAATATATGGGTGCCAGTGGCTCATGTCTGCAATCCCAGCTGCTCAGGAGGCAGAGATCAGGAGGATTGCAGTTCGAAGCCAGCCCAGGCAAATAGTTCACAAGACCCTATCTTGGAAAAAAAGCCCATCACAAAAATTGGCTGGTGGAGTAGCTCAAGGTGTAGGCTCTGAGTTCAAGCCCCAGTACTGCAAAAAAACCAAAACAGACAAAAAACATATAATGGATAAATCTCAAAAGCATTATGTCAAATGAAAGATGCCAGACTTAAAAAATGAAAGAAAACAATGTACTTGCTGTGTAATTCCATTTTTATTTCACAGCACTGGGGTTTGAACTCAGGTCCTCACACTTGCTAGGCAGGTGCTCTTACCACTTGAGTCACTCCACCAGTCCTGAAATTCTTAAAAAGTTGAAACTACAAGCCAGGCATGGTGGTGCACACTTGATATCCCAGCTACTTGGGAAGCAAAGCAGGGGGATCGAAAGTTTAAGGTCAGCCAGAGAAACTTAGCAGAACCCTTTCTTAAAATGAAAATAAAACAGGGTATACGTGTAGCTCAGTGGAAGAGTGCTTGCCTAACATGCTCAAGGGGATCCCTGGATTTGATTCCAGCACTGCCAAAATTAAGTTGAAACTACAGGAACAGAAATCTGAAAAGTGATTGCTAGAGATGTGTTGGGAGAGAAGTTAAACTACAAAGGAGTAGGAAGGGTTGTTTTTTGAGGCGGGTGATGGAACTATGTTGGGTCTTGACTGTAGAGATGATTAAATGAATCAGTGATCATACATCAAATGAAAATGGTGAATTTTACTATATGCAAAAAATGTATCTCAATAAACAATAGAAATATCTGTTTATCAAATAAATGAATGGAAATAGTATACTCCAAAATGTTGAGTGGCTGTCTATAGTTGGGAGTATTACCTTTTTTTTGTGGTACTGGGGTTTGAACTCAGGGCCTACACCATGAACCACTTTACCAGCCCTTTTTTTGTGATTTTTTTTTCTTTTTTTTTTTGTGATAGGGTCTTGTGAACTATTTGCCTGGGCTGGCTTTGAACTGTAATCCTCCTGATCTCTGCCTCCTGAGTAGCAAGGATTACAAGTGTGAGCCACCAGAGCCCAGCTTACCTGTTGATTTTTAAACTCTTTCAGTTATTCCATATTATTTTTTAAATCAATAAAACCAGTTAAAGTATGCTAGTGTGACAGAGATAGGTAGATGCTTCAGGAGTAAAAAGAAGGGAACATCCACAGCTGAGTGGGTCTCCTTACAGGGCCCTGGACTGGTAGTGGGATAGAAAGGTGACACAACCTTATCTTTGTTTTCACTGGATCCTGCAGTCTTTTGGGGGATGTAAAAGATGCAATGGGACAAAAGCTAAGAGGATTCCTTCTGTGGTTGAAGGGCTTATTGTGACAGTGTTTAAAAGACATTTCTTTGATAATAGAAATCTGTATCTGTTTTGACTAAAATGGTAGCCTTAGCTACATGTTGATTTGAACACTTGAAATATGGGTGGTACAAGTGAGGAATTGAGCTTTTTATTTCATTTAAAATCAAATACTGATGGTCCTTGACTTTCAGTGGAGTTGTGTCTTGATAAACTCATTGTAGGGTGAAAATATTGTTAGTCAGAAACCATTTAACACATCTAATGTACTGATTCTGGTAGCCTGCCTTAATCATGCTCAGAACACTTACATTAACCTACATTTGGAAAAAATCAGCTAACACAAAGCCCATTTTATAATAAAGTATTAGATATCCCATATAGTGTAATGAAAACTGTACCGAAAGTAAAAAACATGGTGGTGGTATTGGCATACTTTTGCATCATCGTGAAGTTGAAAAAAATCTTAAATCGAACCATTGTAAATCAGCTGTCTGTGGTTTTAATTAATTTAAATATAAGTGTAAATAGTTAAATGTGGTTCAAGGCCATGGTATTGGCCAGCACCAGTCTGTAGCATAAAACCTGGATGTGTGATTGCTTGTTGCCCGGATCTCATTGATCCTGGCTATCTTGCAAGAGGCAAGGAGAAAATCAAAGTGCAACTACCCCTTAGGAGAGTTGGCATGTAGGGTGGCCCAGTCCATGTGGAGGGACCAGAATATAATGGGTACCCAAGCAAGAAGGCTTCTTTGGAGCAAATGCTTTTGGATTTCACCATGAAGTGATGTTAAACAGGCTTCCTTTCATTCACATCATTCACATGCAGAGCTTTCAACAGGGGAATTTAGTGGGCAACATTTCTAGAACTTTTATTCATCATGGAAAGCTGTGTTCTCACATCCTTGAAAAATTTCCAAGTTGGAAAACTTAACTGAGGTAATGGGAGTGATGGTGTTCAGGAGGTGATGGTAAAAGAGAAATAACCAAGGATCTCTGATGGGTTTGAATTAGGCTTCACAGGAAACCTCCATCTCCTCCCAATCCTAAGCATTTAAAATGGGCATTATGGGCCACAGATTGAGCATCCCAAATCCAAAAATCTGAAGCTTGACATGTTTTAAAGTCTTAAACTTTTTGAGGGCCCATGTGATACAAGTGGAAATTTCCACAGCTGACCTCTGGTTGTTCAACAGATACAAACTGTTTCATGCACAAAATTATTTAAAATGTTATATAAAGTTACCTTCAGGTTATGTTTATAAGATGTATATGAAATACAAGTGAATTTCATATTTAAACTTGGGACCCATCCCCAAGTATATGCAAATATTCCAAAATATGAAAAAAGTATGAAATAAAACTTGGGACCCAAGCATTTGAACAAAGGCTACTCAGTGTGTGACAGGTAATATGACCACTTGCTTGTCCTTTACCTCCAAATGGAAAATATCTATAAGTATAATAGGACTGGAAAATGGGATTTGTACAAGAGTGGTATAACCCACAAAGAAACCAACCACCTGTTTAACTGTAAAGATATATGAGTAAAAAGGATCAAAGGAAAATGAAGCCAAGTGTCTTGCTTTCTGGGTGGCCTCATCCCGCACTCTTGCCCAATCTACTGCCATCTCTGACTTCATAGGAACAAGAAGCCCACTCTGACTGCCTTGGTGTGTATTTAGGACCATGAGGCAGCCCCCGAGGGTGGTAGGGTCTTCCCTTGTCCTGTCTTTATGTTAGTCATTAAAAGCCCAGACCTGTTTTGCACTCTGAGAGTTAAGTGGAGCACAGATTATTTACTCTGGGATGTACTAGAATTTCCACTAGGATGAAAGTCTTCCAGAAGGAAGACAACATGTTATTACCCTTTGAATGGGCTTATAAACCTCCCTTAAAAGAGGCATTAGTCTAGTTGTCTGTGATGGGAGTACAGCTCTTCCTAGGACTAAAGTATTCAGAATTGTGCTTCATAACACTAACGCCTAGTAAAGTGGATTCCCATGATGGTGAGGTTGCCAGATGGCTTTCTAGCTTTTAAAAGAAAGTGTAATATAACATTAATGACATTACTCATGCTTTACTTTCATCGCAGCACTTTCTTCTTTTAATTTGTGTATGAGGAGATATTACATTCCTCATGTGCTCATGTTTTTGCGCTGTGAATCTCATTTTTATATTTAACTTTTCTCTTTACATCAGTTCCATGCTATATCTAGTGCCAAGTTCTGAAAGTATGAGAAATCTGTGTCAGAAATCACAGGCAAGGAAGTCAACTGGGAGGGTGGTGGCTGTCATGGGTTCTTTCTGCAAAACACTGGGATTTGCTTGTCTTCCAGAGACATTTTTAATTCCTAGCATTCTTAAAGCAGACAATTTTTGTTGTCTTATCTCCCCATTTGCTGGACCTGAAGCAAAGAGCCCATTAATAATTTGGGCATGTTTGTAAGGTTCTTCCCTCTCAGTTATCACAAGACAGACACCTTTGCATATTGGGGATTTCCCCAGCACTAAACAAGTCTCAATTCTGTGTTCAAGAATTGCAAGTAAACCTGGTTTTGAAGTTAGCCAATCTTAATAACAAGGTAAACAATGAAAAGCATATTTTTTTCTTGCCTTTGGGCCCTGAAGTTTTAGTGGTGGGTGTTAGAGCCAAGAGGCAAATAATTTCAATTACAAGATAATAGTAGCTCGATTGTTTATAGAAATTCACTTGAGAAGATTAGTGAAAACACAAATTTTTGTAATCCCTTACCATCTCTCCCTCGTATAAAAAGACAAAATTTACTTAATCCACTTTACAGGTGGGAAAAGGCCATAAAAGGAAACAAAGAGAAGCAAATGAGTTGTCAAACAAAACAGAGAAATGATTGGAAACAGCTGTTAGCCCATTATTGGTCTGATCTTCATTATTGTCAGGAGTCTGAGACACCCATCAAACATTTGAGAAGTTATGCTGGGAATCTATGTGACACACTGTTAAAAACAGCCAACTCTCTGAGCAGCAGCTGCTAATAGTGAGTTATGTGTGAGTCCCAACTGTATGTAGCTAGATTGTGCGTGTGTGTGTGTGTGTGTGTGTGTGTGTGTGTGAGACAGAGAGAAAGAGAGAGAGAGAGAGTTATGAAAGATCACAGACATCAGCCTTTTGAGGTCTGTATCTGCTCCATTGATGGTTTCCTTCCCTTTTTTTCCAGGGTCTCTCCCTGCCTTTCCTGTTAAAGGAAAAACTAGAACTGGAAATTAATAAAAAGGCAGACTTTGCAGACATTTAATCTGTATTAGTTTACTTATGTGCTTTGTTTTTGCTTTAGACTTTATTGTTTCTCTGATCAAACAGGTACCAGCAGACCTCCCTGAGGATTTAATGTACAGATGCCGAGAAAAAGAAGGACTTTTTTTTGTGTGTGTGGTTCATAAACTGTAAGGACACGGGTTTAGAGTTGCCAGGCTTCAGCAACAACAACAACAAAAAAAATGAGACCAACCTGCAAGAAAACTAGTAAGAGAGAGGGTCTTGAGACACTGTCTGGGCTCCCCAAATCCAGCTGTACCCTTGGATTTGCCTGTTGCGTAAGCCAATTTGTTCTTGATCCATGTAGTTAGAGATGGATTTTTGTCATTTGCAATCAGAATGTTCAGGTACTCTGACAACTTTCCTCAGCTGAATGCCAGTGGCTGTAACCCTAGCTACTTGGGAAGCTGAGATCAGGAGGATCAAGTTTCTAGAGCAGCCCAAGCAAAAACTCCATGAGACACCATCTCAACCAAAAGCTGGGCACAGTGGCAAGCATCTGTCACCCCAAGCTATGTAGGTGGCTAAGCCAGGAGGATCACAGTTCCAGACCAGCCTGGGCAAAAAATAATAGCTCATGGGACCCCCATCTCAATGAGAAAAAGGTAGTTATGATGGTGTACGCCTGTCGTTCCATCCACAGAAGGAAGCTTAAAATAGGAGGATCATTGGTCAGGCCCGCCTTGCAAAAAGTGAGGCCCTGTCTCCAAAATAGCCAGAGCAAAAAGGGCTAGAGGCGTGGCCAATGTGGTAGAGAGCCTGAGTTCAAGTCCCAATACCACAAAAGAAAAAAAAAAAAAGAGAGGGAGAGAGCTTTGCTCTCAATTCAGTGGCTTGATTACCTTCTATTTTATGGATGAATTGAAATTTACTAGTGCCTTTTCTGCTGAAGATTTAAGTTGTTTTTAACCATTTTCTATTCCAAATAATATCTCAGTGAATAATCTCATATAAACGCAACATTGCTTGTTTATAAGATAAATTCCTAGAAGTGATTTCAGGATCAAAAGTTGTGTGTATTTGTCCTGTTGGCATCTGCTCTCCATAGACCTTGATGGGGAATTTCCAACAGGAATAAATGAATGCCTTTTCCTCCACAGTTTTGCCAATATGCCATCTTATGTTTTTGTGAAACTGATAGGTGAAAAATAAGCATTTAATGTTATCTTTATCTGCATTTTTCATAGTGTGAGGCTGGACATCTGTCAATGTTTAAGACTCATTTGAATTTGCTCTGCTGTGAATTATTCATTCAAACAATGTTGGTTCATCTATTGTTTTGTTGGTATTTGATCAATTTCATTATTACTTTTTATAGCAAGCAACCCTTTTAATAATTTTCTTATGTAAATTAGAAAATAGGAATAAATTATTGATGTACGTGAAAAGACTTTCTCTAAAGGAGATTTGGTTATTTTTAATGCTGTATCGATAGTTTCAAAC
Organism: Castor canadensis; assembly: GCF_047511655.1. NCBI lineage: Eukaryota > Metazoa > Chordata > Mammalia > Rodentia > Castoridae > Castor > Castor canadensis. The sequence goes on along the minus strand of NC_133389.1, from coordinate 113,367,574 downwards.
ATGTACAGAAGTGGAGAGAATAATATAACTAACTCCCACGTGTTCTTCTGAGTTTCAGTAATAATCCATATCTGCTTTCCTACCCAGTCCCCAAGCCTCTCACAAAGTTTCTTCAGCACTTGGTTACAAAATCTGTGGTGTTTATATAATTTTATCATAATGATTGCGATTGTTTAAAAGTATCACTACCATGTCTCTTAAACAAAATTTGCAGTCATTCTTTGAGATTACCAACTATTTACTTAGGATTTGAATTTTCCTGATTGTCTCATTACTTTTTTGGTTACAGATGGCTTAGTTATAGAATCCAGAGAAATGTATATATTGCATTTGGCTGAAGAGTCTGTTCACTGTTTTTTGTTGCTGGGGATTGGACCCAGGGCCTCCCCCTGGGAGCATGCGATTTGCCATTGGCTAGCCCTCAGGCCCTGTTAAGTCTTTTTCAAATCTGTTGGTGACCTCCACTTAAGTTTTATTATTTACTTATATCTATTTGTTTAAGGTTGCTTTATTTATTACAATTATTTGTTGAAGATGCGGGGTTGTTGGCCGTGTAGAACTTGCCACTCTTTGGATCCTGATGGATTTGTTATGCTGCATGGGCATGCTCTCCTGTTCTCTCTTTTCCTGCAAACTGGTGTTTAGATCTGGAGGCTGGCTCAGATTCCTACTGATTTATTTTCTTTGGCAAGTGTACCTTGGGGTGTTATTGTGTCCTTCCAGTTGAATTACATCAAGAGGCACATAAAGTCTGGTTGTCTTTGTGTAATGTTGCAGTTGAGCTGTCATTGTAGTTGATATTCTGTTTTTAAAGAGTGCTGTTAGATACAGAAAACAAAACTGGTCTATAGAAAATGAAGTGCCAAAAGAGAACAGAACCTGCAACTTCATTTTTGGGAGGAGAACATACACAGCTGCCTTTCATATTTAGCACAGTAGAAGTCTCATGGAACAAAACTGTTCAAGCTGCCTTTTGTCCATAGGTCAGCATTTTGCCATCAGTTATTTAGGAGACTAGTTTTCTGGCTCACTATATCAAAATGTGTTTGGATTTCAGATATTTTTCTTCCTTCTTTCCCTTTTTATTTGATTTGGGATAAGAATTTTAAAAAATCTTGATGATGTCTTACTTTTAAAAATGATTCTGCCAGCTTCCTCTGAAGTGTTGGTGAGCATTTAAGAGGCTTGGAAAACGTCTTTCCAGGAAATCTTGAGGGCAGAGGTCTCAGCTGTGATCACTGTGAACTTCTAATTCCTAAATGACTCTTGCTCCTTCTGTTTTCTCTGCATCTGAGCTTTGGTTTTTCCTCTTCCCTCCACACTGCCTAGTATCTGGTTGACCTCCAGACTTCCATGCCCCACCCCCTTCTTCTCATTCAAAATGCTTGGTATCATTGATGAAGAAAACTTCACAGGACCTGGGATTTGAACCAACATGTAGGTCCAACTCAAGAAATACTTGTTTAAAGGGAACCAAGTTTCTATGTTTGTGCTACTTTAAAACTATATTTCTTTAAAGACTAGAAGTCCACATGGCTTCTCAATGGAAAATTGCTTTCCCAAAGTCATTCACAGTATCTGCAATTGATTATAGAGCTCATACATTTAGGTGAAATGAATATAACTTCATGGACATCTTGGGTAAGAGATAATTCTCTTTATACAAATGAAGGAACCAAATAATCATGTTTTATAAATTAAAAAAATATATATATATACGTGTAGATAAATGAAAAATGATAGCTGTTAAAGCTATTCGAGGAATGGGGAGAGAAGACGATGAAGAAGAATGGTGGAGGGAGTAAATTAAAGTTCGATATATTTGATACATTGTAAGAACTTTTTAAATGCCACAATGTACCCCCACCCATCACAACAATAAAAGAAATTTATGTCAATCCTATTTCGAACACACACACACACACACACACACACTCCTAAGTGATAGAAAGTGATAATGATAGCTAAACTGATGAAATTACAAGATCTCTTTTTAAGAAAAAAAAAAACAAAAAAAACAAGATCTCTTTTTTGAAATGTTTCCATAGATGGCCCTCCTTGGATCTCCCTTTCCTGGGGGTATAAAGGACACTGCCATAATTCATCTTCAAGTGAAAGACATGTCCTTGTGTGGGTTGGAGAGCAGATGGGTATGGAGAGGAGGTGCATGTGTTTTGCTCTCTCTTAGGAATTGTACTGTGGGTATGTGTGGTTCTGGTTGCACAAATGGCTGATGTGCTTTAGAAATTGGAAAATGAATGAAAATCTAAAGATACTGACAGATCTTGAAGAATTTGATTTCAACTGTTGCTGCAAAGGAGTTGTGAGAGAATATCCACTTTCCAAAAATAATCTGCTTTTTGATAGCATTGGTTGGAGATTTTAAAAAGTGGTGCACATAGACATATTTAAAAATAATTTTTTTTGAGACAGGAGTCTCACTGAGTAGCGTAGACTGGCCTTGAACTCAAAATTCTCCTGCCTTTACCTGCTGTGTGCTGGGATCATGGGTGTGAGACACTCTGCCCTGCTTTAAATTTTTATATTATACTATTAATAGATTTAGTGAATTATCTCATCCAAGAACCTGATTTCTGGAAGAAAAACCTTTCCAATGATAAAACCATTGCTCCTCTCCCATGTGATCACAACATTGAGATTTTAAAAATAGTTCTTTTCATGTTACTCAGTTTGCTTTGGAATGCTAGGTTATATGCTATTGAAATCCTGTGTGTATGTGGGGGAAAAGGAACCCTCTTATACTGCTGGTGGGAATGTAAACTAGTACAACCACTCTGGAAAAAAATTTGGAGGCTACCTAAAAATCTAAACATTGATCTGCCATATGATCCAGCAATACCACTCTTGGGGATATACCCAAGAGAATGTGACACAGGTTACTCCAGAGGCACCTGCACACCTGTGGTTATTGCAGCACTATTCACAATAGCCAAGTTATGGAAATAGCCAAGATGCCCCACCACTGAGGAATGGATTAAGAAAATGTGGCATTTATACACAATGGAATTTTATGCAGCCATGAAGAAGAACGAAATGTTATCATTTGCTGGTAAATGGATGGAATTGGAGAACATCATTCTGAGTGAGGTTAGCCTGGCCCAAAAGACCAAAAATTGTATGTTCTCCCTCATATGTGGACATTAGATCAAGGGCAAACAGAACAAGGGGATTGGACTTTGATCACATGATAAAGCAAGAGCACACAAGGGAGGGATGAGGATACGTAAGACACCTAAAAAACTAGATAGCATTTGTTACCCTCAACACAAAGAAACTAAAGCAGATACTTTAAAGCAACTGAGGCTGATGGGAGAAGAGGGGACCAGGAACTAGAGAAAAGGTTAGTTCAAGAAGAATTAACTTAGATGGTAACACACATGTACAGGAAATCAATGCGAGTCAACTCCCTGTATAGCTATCCTTATCTCAACCAGCAAAAACCCTTGTTCCTTCCTATTATTGCTTATCCTCTCTCTACAACAAAATTAGAGATAAGGGTGGAATAGTTTCTGCCATGTAGAGAGGGTTAAGGGGAGGTAAGGGAGAGGGTGGGGGGAAGGGGGGAGAAATGACCCAAACATTGTATGCACATATGAATAAAATAAAAATTAAAAAAAAAAAAGAAATCCTGTGTGTGTGTGTATAGGCAGAAATAGTAAGCCATGGATTTTAAGATGCAGACCGATTTGGAAAAGAACGCCGACTCTGGACTGTCTCTTTAGTCCCTCAATTGATGTTAGTACTGGCTAACTTGAGGCATCAGCGTTTCTACCTCTGCATATACAGGGAGGTCTGAGAGTAGCATCTGTTTGTTAGTCAGATCACATGGCATGTGGATAGCACAGAATCAAATGCATGTTATTGACAATGCTGAGAATACCAGGATGGACAGAAGTGGGAGGTGTTTCAATCTTAATTGCATAGTACAAGTAGCGGTCAGCAGGAAAGCTGGCTGCTTCCACTTCTAGAATTCCCCTTCAGGCAGGGAGGGTCACCCAGGCTGGTCACCATAGAATTTACTGATGAAGATAAAATGACAAACAGTTGTGACCAACAGTCATTTCACAGGTACTTCTTTGCTACCAGTGTGTATTTCATGAAAACAGAAATGCCAGGAAAAAGAAGTCTTAGACTGAAAACTAGGGAGATGGTCAGAAAACAGTTATGATAGAAGGGAGAGAATGGAAATGTCAAAAAATTGAGCAGAAGAGAGAGAAGAAAGGGAAAAAAAGAAGATGCAAGGAATACATTGTATAAAAATTGGGTGGCAAAGTACAGGGTGAAGAGGAAAAGGGGGTTGTTCCAAGAGCAAGCTGGGCCCTTTAAAAATGCCAGCATTCTGTGTTTTTAAGCCAGCAGGAAATGCTTTGAGAAGAAGCAATAGCCTTTGCTGAAGCCCATTCATTTAAAGTGGAAATGTCAACAAGGCTTGTGTGCCTGTGCTCCCAGCCAGGGGGGTCTTCATGCTTTGTGTTGGGCAGTAGAAAAATAGACTTTTGGTATCAAAAGAGTATTTCTTCTTTAAGAAAGAAAAAGGCCTAGTGAAAATCGACTTTAATTAAATTCTCTTGTACAATCCAAATGCATTCTGGTTTTTCTCCTCACATACCAGATCCCAATTCATTTGCAGAGGAAAACAGCTAGGCACCTTGTTCATTGCTTTGTTATTCTGTGGAGTCCATGTTTTGAAAGATTTTGTCAGCCAAACTGCACTCAATAAGCAATTCGTATTCCCACCTTTTCTTAATCAAACTATATGTTTGATTAAGAGGTACCCAATGCTTTGGGTAGGGATTTCTTTGCTGTTGATAAAATTCCAGTGAACAGCTTGGTGTTTAGGATAGGTTGAGAGGCAGGAGTCAAAATTTGACCCTCTCACTGCCCCAAATTACAATTTATTTGGGCAGCTTTGATAAAATTGAATCTAAATAACTTTAGGCAGGACAAACACTTATTTCTGAATGGGTACCCCATTCCTTATGCTCAATGCTTCACGCATTGAGGTCAATAGTCTGGCCCCTAAAGGCATCTGAGAGAAGAGGGTGCCATTCTCCCAAACTTTTGAATGAACTGAAAATAGCTCTGGATCCTGACTTTTGATCTTTACAGCCTGGGAGCAGCCTGACAACTCCAGAATGGGGACCATAAGTGGATCTGCAAGGTAATCTTTGTGGTTTCTGTTTTGATGATCAGGTTTAAAGGGCATCTTAATCACAATGATCCCTCCAGAGTATGAGCTGTTTCTATAAATTTTTTTTTTTTTTAAACTTGGCTTTGTAACTGTTATGGACTTGTTTGGTCACAGTGTCCTTAAAGCAAACTTTCATTCAGGCAATAAAGAAACTCTCTTATTACACACCTTTTGTTCTCTGTTTATTTGTTTCTTCATTTCATCCTCTTTTGATGTTTAGAGAGCAGGAGATAGAAAAACCAGCTCTACCAAGAAAGGAAATCAAAATAATCTTTTAAAAACATGCTGTAATATCTGCCCCTGTTACCAGATTAAACAAAAAGGAAAAGGAAATTTGATCTGAATATTACAGAAAAAAAAAGTCTTTAAACTCTGCATAAAAATCATACCTATTTGTTGCTGTGGTCAACATTGTACAAAATAATGAAAATTTGTGAAAAAGAAGTTTCTATGCAATAATCTTAGTTTTTTTTTCTTTTTGTAATGGAACATGATTTTTAAAATTACTCTGGTATTAAAATGTGCACATCAGCTTTGTTATTGGAATTCTCTCTGGGTTAAAAATTGAGACAGAAGAATATAATTTTGTGTAAGACATTTGGAACAGAAATGGAAAAAAAAACCCCTGCAAGTAGTAATTCTGTAGAAGGAGAGTAGAAGACCCTCAGGGCAGGAAGAGCCCTTGGAAGTCAATAAACCCAAAGGACTCACTTAACTTTATTTTGGATTATCATATTATCTGTAATGCCTCCACATTTCTATTCCATAAGTGCATACGAGATGGATAATACCATATGTTTTAAAATATATGGCTGACAGTTCAAAGCTTCAACTAAAAGAATAGCCAGAAATTAAAAAAAAAAAAACCAAAACACGTCATATGATCTTTTTTTTTTAATGTACCTGTACCCCAATAGTCCTGATGATTCTATCTCTAGGTCTGCCAAGGCCTACCCATCTGAGCATAATAATTTATAAAGGCAGGATAGTGAATGGGTTTTCATGTCTGAATGATCTGGATTTGAACATTGTCTTTACCACTCATTAACTAACTGTAAGTTGGGAAATAATTCCCAAAAGATTTCTCACATTTCTGCACCTCTGTGACAGCTGTTGTATCAGGTAATCTTTTCAGTCTTAGAAGACATGATGTCTCTTTCCAGGGCAGTGGGTAGAATTGTTTACTAGGGCTGGGAAGGAGAGCTGCGGTGTAGCTCAGTGGTTGAGCACTTGCCTTGCATTCATGAGGCCCTGAACTAAAAAATAAAAAAGGAAAGTCTCTCCTTGGGGCAAAAGTTGGGTGATTTTGTTTGCAGCTTCCTAATAAGAAGCCTGGACTCCTCATATGTGATCCAGGCCGCTGCATGTGCCTCATCTACCAGAGGGACATGGCAGGGAACCTGGAGTGATTTGCTATCCAGATGTGCCCAGGACTTTCAATGTTAAAACTGAAACTGTCTGGGAAAACTGGGATGGTCAGTCACCCTAACTCGGAAACTGATATGCACACAAAGCTCACGCTATCTGCTGTGCTATTAAAATAAAGTCCTTAGTCTCTGACCAGGGAGTTTCATGTCTGGTGCCTGAATCTGTGGCTGGTTGACTCAACCAAGAGTGTGCAGTAGGGTAAAATCTCAGACTCTTCACAATTCTTGACAGAGATATTTGGCAAGTGTTTACCCAAGGCTTTATTTCTTTTTTCTTTTTTCTTTTTTTTTTTTTTTTTGTAGTACTGGAGTTTGAACTCAGGGTCTACACCTTGAGCCACTCCATCAGCTCTATTTTTTTGTGATGTGTTTTTTCAAGATAGGGTCTCATAAGCTCTTTTCCTGGGCTGGCTTTGAACCCCGATTCTCCTGATCTCTGTCTCATGAGTAGCTAAGATTAAGATTACAGGCATGAGCCACCAGTGCCCAACAAGGCGCCATATCTTAACTGTAATGAGACAAGAGCATCTGCCTCTAAGGGTTGTGGGGACAAAGGAAATGGTGCATCAAACCCAAGTACCTTGCCAGGACATAATAAATCTCATCAGTTGTTGACAGTTGCCACTTTAGGATTGTATTTCTTATCAGGTAGTACTGTTCTGATCTAGTCATCTCCTTGGTTGGGTTGTGTGGGTGGTTTGTTTGTGTGTACCTTCTTAGTGTCTTTACTAGGTAGAATATACTAGTTTGAAAAATGCTCAATTAAGTATTTTGATCATTTTTATTACCAAGATCAGATTGATTCATAGTTGAGTCTGGTTGCTGATTAAAATGTCTCTCAACTAGATGATTCTGTGACACTGTATAGTTACTATACTATTTTTGTAAAGCTCTTTTTAATCTGACAGAACAATGTCTAACGACATTCAACATCCTCCGTAGGTCCTTCTTGACCTTTGACCTCCCCTCTCAAGATCTCCAAGAAATAATAAAAGTTCCACGTAACATTCTTCAGAGATGATTTGCATGGAATGATATAGAAGTATTTCACATATGTCATGTAATATAAATGCTACATACACGCCAGTTAATCTCAATGGGAAAACAAAGTTGGAAAACAGCATTCTCATCAATATTTGTATTTCCAAAGATTTTTGAGGACATTTTTTGTTGTGTGGATGTGACATATTTATGGTTCTTTCTTGTAACAGTCAGAGGCAATTTTTTTTAGAGGAGAAAAGAATTCCAGGTTTCCTTGATTTGGAGGATTCAGAATAATGAATGTCAGGTCAGTCTTTGTGCATTTGGAGGCCTGGATAATATTCACATTTTGTGTGACAGAGGAATGTAGCATTTCTTTCATGGGTTACAAAGAAAGCATATTTAAACTGAATGTGGTTATGGGATGATTTGAAACTGTCTAGGAAAATGGATCCATTTGGGATTCTCTGATTATACATCAGTTAGCCAGTTCATTTATGTGTGGGTAAATCAAGAATGACAAACAGAAATGAATACTCAGTGCCTCTGCCTCTACTCAGATGTGCTAAAGAGCGGGTAGAGTTCATGCATTATTCTATTTCTATTCTGAAACCCTGATTTCCATTTCACTTGCAGGCTTAGTTCAGTTCTGGTTGTTTTGCAAATGTAACATGAGCCTCAATAAATTCACTCCTAGGCTGTCTGACTATCTTCTCTGAACTGCCAACTGCCTTGGTATCTCCCTTGGATCAAACAGGGGATTTATGTCTTGATGTTTATGTATAGGTAATAGAAAACATTCAGAAATATTGCCTAAAGGAACCAATTAACCTCTTGGTGTGATGCAATCCTGCAGACATGGGATATCCTTCTCTGGCCTGAGTTGAAAATCTTTCCACAGTCTCAGATGTTCTATTTTCCATACATAGTAAAGAAACCAGGCCCACCAATATAATGACTGCCAATATCCATTTTTAACTTTTAGGACATTTATTCATTTTTATAAAGGTAAATTGACATATTAACACATTTTGCTCTTGAAGAACTCTTCATTCCTATTTTCCTTTAACACAGGTGCTCTGACCTCGGCTGGAAGCTTTATTTTCCATCTGTTCTCTCTGACTCTTCTTTTGACTCTGAACATGGTTTGCCTAACCATAATCCTCCTCTTTAGACATTGTCACCTTTATTCCATAGGCCCCAGGCTCCACAGTTTTAGTGAGGAGTCTACTGGTAGCTCCCTCCATAGGCCTAGAGCCACAGCCCTGTGATGCCCATGAGTTCTTTCTGTACCCTTCACTCTTCCTCCAGAGTAGGCCACCATCCCTCCTGCATAGGTCTGCAGTGTCCTAGGCTAATCTTTGCTTCAGCTGTGTGGTTTTCACAGCCTTGGGAGATAATTCTGGACCAATGGTGACTTCTGTTGAATCCTGACCTTGTGGCCAAGGTCATGCCTGCTGCAACCCTACTGTTAGTCTAGTCCCTGTACTGGTTTTCTGGGATTACTACAGCAAAGTACAACAAACAGGGTGGTTTAAACAACACAAAGTTGCCTCACAATTCTGGGCACCAGAAGTCTGGAGTCACAATGTGGCAGGGCCATGCTCTCTGTGAAGGTAATAGGGAAGGATCTGTTCCATGCTCCTAGCTTCTGGGAGCGTCAGGAGTTCTTGGATTGTAGGTGGCTACCTTCTCCTTGTGTCTCTTCAAATCATCTTCCTCTTATGTATGCCTCTGTGTCCAAATTTCCCTTTGTTTAAGGGCACAGCCATGGTGGATCGGGACCCATCCTAATGGTCTCATCTTGCCTTCCTCATCATCAAACTCCATTTCCAAAGCAGGTCACATTTATAGGTACAAGGGGTTAGGACTTCAACTTCTTTTGAGGGATACAATCCAACCCATAATGGTCTTATGGCCTTCATCTCTTCACACTCTGCTTTTAGTGAAGGACCAGAAAATCTATAAAGAAACTGATCTGAGGCTGGGCATGATGGCTCAAGCCTCTAATCCTAGCTAATTAGGAGGCAGAGGTAGGGAGGATCATGGTTTGAGGCCAGTCAGAGCAAAAAGCTCATGAGACCCCCCCAATCTCAACCAATGGCTGGGCACAGTGGCACACATGTGTCATCCTAGCTATGTGGAGAAGCACAAATAGGAAGAACATAATTCATGCTGGTTCATAAAGCAAGACCTTATCTCCAAAATAACCAAAGCAAAAAAGGGCTGGTGGCATGGCTCAAGTGGTAGAGCACCTGCTTAGCAAGCACAAGGTCCTGAGTTCAACCTCTCAGTACAAGAAAGAAAGAGAGAGAGGGAGCAGATGGGAGAGGGGAGGGGAAGGCAGAGGGGAGGGGAGAGGAAGGGAAGGGAGGGGAGGAGAAGACAGCAACCTAATCTAAGGCTCAGCATGTGGGATGAGCCAGGTACCTGGCTCGGGGCAGTGAGGGCTCAACTCCTACTGGTACCAAGCCAAGCACACAAGACTTCTGGTCCCCAGAGTTGTGAGCCTTTTTCTGTAGCTTCAGCCACACCAAAGTGGTTGTGCTTTTCTTTCTAATTTGTACAAATGTGCTCTAGAGGCTGGCTACATTCCTATGAGGTCAACAGCTGATTTATTCAGAGATATTAGTTATATTGAACACAAATTTTTCCCCAGTTCAGTCATTTTGTAGTTGTATTCATGTACAAACTATGTAGTTTGCTTAGCTTTAGAAATCTCCTCAATCTTTCTTTTAGCAGAAATAGTCTTACTGTCATCATTTTTATGATATGCCTCAAATTTATTTCTGGTAGAATTTCAAGTTTCAGAGGAAGGAAACATAACAAACTCATGCCGTGTGTCAGATGAATTAAAACCCAGATAGGCACAGTAGCCCGGCTTCTTGCCTTCTCCTCCATTGTGGTTTTCACAAGCACCTCACAGGTGAAAATCTGGACAAAATAATTGTCACTATTTTCTTATAGCACCCAATCCTGGAATGAAAAGTTGAGTTCTGGACTTGCATATTATTTATAAAATTTTTAAATACATTTCACTAGTGGTTTGTAATTAAAACAGAAAGTCCCATCTACCACAGTGAGAACCTCCTCTCCCAATGGCATGCTTGAGTACTGAAACATTTGAATGACTTTCAAATCTAGTCATTGTTCATTAAATTCATTGAACAGCAGGAACCTAGCCTCAGCTTTCTAATTTTGGAGTTTGGCAAATGTGGACAATACCTCGGATGGTCAGTGGGGTGGACATGCCAGCTTCAGAGAGACCAGCCTGGACAGCATCTGCTACTCCATTTAATGCTAACTCTACTTGGTCTTCCCATGGGTTTATTTGCTTGGGTGTCTTTGCCAAACCAACAGGGTAAATATGAATGGAGCCGGAGACCATGTTTTCCTGCCTGCAACCCTGCCAGAGGGCTCAAAGGTATAGGACTCTGAGACAATCACCTCCTGATTTGGCAAGTTCATGTGGATTGGACAATGTCTCTAAAAAACTGTCCAATGTAAGTCATCAAGAAGCCATGTCAGAGTCTATTGTGGGGATAGACAGGGTAGATTAATGATTTTTGTCATTACGTACTGCTTTTCTCAGTAAAGTCTGAGCATGTCCTCTAATATTTTGAGCTCAAGTAGAGGATTTTTACATTGCCTTTTTCTTCTTTATTTATAGTGATGGTTTAATAGCTTCACAGAAGAGCCTTGTGCTCATTAATTCAAATGCTTATACAAATATTGGAATAGAGCCTTCCTAGATGGTTAAAGCAGAGACCCAGGCCCTCCAAAGTGAATTGTGGTTGGGGATTCAGAAGAGCAAAGTAACAGAGAATATCCAAGAGACTTGTTCACATGGTAGCTGACCTGCAATATAACGAAGTAGGGCTGTGGAGAGCCCGCTCAGGGCCAGTGTGGCTGTGGCAGCATTACAATCCTGAGGACAGCAGAGGTCCTCCAGCAGAGTCCACAATCCAGGCCCTGCAGTGTTAGCAGTTGAGGGAGAGGACAGCATAGTGCTCAGGACACAGCAGTGACTTTCACTGCCAGATCACTTTGCGCTGTAATTTTGAGATTGTCTAAAACGTCTAGTCTCAGGGCATGCTGTTCCAGCTCTCCTGGCAATTTTGGATGAGCCACCACTAATTCTTTAAATAAAATCCTTTGCTGCTTAAATAATTTCTGTGACTTGAACCTAAGATCCTAAATGATTTGGGTGTTCTGGTAGGGAAGCAAGAGCTTGAACTGAGGGAGTTGGACTACAGAGCCCACACGCTTAAGTGCTACAGGTGTCATCTGTACTGTGCACCATCATTGTGCTGGCCACCAGACTGTAGGTGCTTTGCCAAGGGAGGCCATGGACATTATTGCTCAAAATGGAACTTATTTTTAGTGATACTGGAGTTTGAACTCAGGGTCTTATGCTTGCTAAGCAGATGCTCTACCACTTGAGCCACTCTGCCAGCCCTTTTTGGTGTTGGGTATTTTTGAGATAGGGTCTCTTGAACTATTTGCTCTGGCTGGCTTCAAACTGCCATCCTTCTGATCTCTGCCTCCTATGTAGCTAGGATTACAGGCATGAGCCTGTGGCACCTGACTCAAAATAGAACATTTTTGAGAATGAAAAAAAACTTTTATTTTTGATTATGCTAGGACTGTCCAACATTTATGTACTACTGAATTATGTCTTTCCCCTATGCTGTCAAGGTTAATAGGGTCTTCTGGGAATTACATGTGTAGTTTAAGGCTCAGAGATAAAAGTTGGCCTCAACTGGATTCTATTTCAATTCCCCAAGTGTGATGGCTAATTTTATGTGTCAACATAAAAGCTTACCAGAAAACTGGTAAAAGATTATGTCTGGTGTGTCTGTGAGGATGCTTCTGGAAGAGATTAGCATCTGAATCAGTAGACTGAATGAAGAGGAGCCACCTTTACCAACATGGACAGGTAGCATCCGGTCCTCTGGTGCTGAATAGAGCAGAAAGGTGAAGAAAGGGAAAATTTGCTCTCTCCTGAGCTAGGACATCATCTTTTTTCTTTTCTTTTTTTGTAGTATTTGGGTTTGAATTCAGACTTCATGCTTGCTAGGCAGGTGTTCTACCACCTGGAGCCAAACCTCCAGCCGCTCTGACATCCATCTTCTTCTGCCTCAGAACTAAAAGCTCCTAGTTCTTAGGCCTTCTGATTCTGGGACTTATGCCAATGACCCCTGTACCCACTCCCCACAGGTTCTCAAGCCTTCACACTCAGAATTCCACCAGTGAGACTGGAGGCATAGCTCCAGTGGTAAAGCACCTGCCTAGCAAGTGCAAAGCCCTGAGTTCAAAAGTCAGTACTAACCCCCCTTTTCCCACCAAAAAAGAATTCTACTGGTGATTTTTCTGGTTCTACAGCCTGGAGATAGCAGATCATGGGATTTCTTAGCTTCCTTAATTGCATGAGCCAATTCCCATAATAAGTCTGTTATATATGTATGTATAACGCATTGATTCTGTTGCTCTGTGTAGAACCCTGACTAAAATATCAAAATAAAGTCAATAATGTCCACATCAGTTAAATGCCATTTAATTAATTTACCAGCAAATATTAAAGTCCTATTTTAAAAGTGGTCTTTCCTAGAAGGATAATGTCCTGCCTTCTTTAAGCACATAGACAGGAATTTTCTAGATCATGCTCACCAGGAACAGTGAGCTGAAGAAAAAAATAAAGTGAAAAAGAAGATCCCACATCCTGTTCAATGAGTCCATGAGTTTAACCAAGGGTGAAATGCATTGGTGATGAGGAGCTGTCTGAACAAGGTCAGTGTTGCCGTGGACACCCAGAGCAGAAGCTAGCAGGGACATCTCACTCTCTTGGCTGATTCTTTTGAGAAGAGCATTGCACTAGCTGATGGCAAGCTATAAGAGAAGAGGAAGTCGGGCCACAAGGGAGTGTGTGTGGGGGTACTGCCTTCCAAAGATGCTTTCGTCAACAGGCCTTTGCTTAAGCATCTTGGAGAGTTTGGGCCAGAGATGCGGGCTGGGTACAAATGAACTTGAAGCTGGAGTTGAGCTCAAGTGCACTTCACAGAACAGGGAGTGGGGAGTACAGAAGGAGAACAAGAACACAGGGTGGGGGGAGGGGATAATGGGCAGGAGTCTTGGAGAGAAAACCCTTCCTGAACAGTTCAGATCGGGGCAAGGCCAGGGAGGAGAAGAGAAATAACTGATGAGTCACTTGATTTTACCTGTCTTTGGGACCCACAGAGAATACATGGAGTATTGGGTTTCTGGTGATAGCTGAAGGATCTGTGGTTCTGTCTTTAGATTGACATGGGACAAAGATGCACTTAATGCATTTGGGTGAAGGGGTGGCTAACTAGTGGGTATCTTTTATGATAAAAATGGGTTTATTTTGTAGCCTGGCAGGGAGTCAGGAAAGGCAGGGAGGAAGGGGCTATCAGTGGACTCAGGAGACCAGAACTCTGACATCTGACATTGATGAAATGAGTAACAACACAGGAAAATGAAAAAAAGGCTAAAATTCCCTGGAGACTCTGAGCAGTGAGCTGTGTCAAGATTCCAGCTCAAGCTAAGGTGTGGTGGCTCACACTTGTAATCCCAGATTCTCAGGAGGCAAAGATCTGGTAGCTTGAGGATAGCTGGGCCAAAAAGTGAGAGACTTATCTGAAAAATAACTAAAGCAAAAAGGGCTGGGGACATGGCTCAAGTGGCAGAGCACCTGCTTAGCAAGTGCAAGGCCCTGAGTCCAAACCTCAGTACCACAAAAGAAAAGAAAAGAAAAGAAAAAGAAAAGATTCCAGTTCAAGTACAGACATGGAGTGACAAAGCATGATGATGGTGGACAAAGGGGCAGGTGATACAGACATTCCCATGTTACAAAGACTGGAATTAGACCACGTAGATGAGCCAGGCGGATGGGTAAGGTGATAAGGTAAAGCTTATTACTTTTCTTCTACTCTTACTTCTTTCTCTATTCACTCCAATACTTGGGGGGAGTCCAGAGCAGCCCCAACATTTTTGAGAATAAGGAATTTTTTAATGTCAAAAATCTTCAGAAAATTGCAAGAGCCTTGGTTTTTACTATTTAAAAATACAAACTGTTAAGAATATTATTAGCCAGGCCCAGAGGCTCACACCTGTATTTCTAGCTACTCGAGAGGCTGAGATTGGGAGGATCATGGTTCTAGGCAAACTCTTGGCAAAAATGTTCATGAGACCCCATCACAACAGAAAAAAGCTGGGTGTGGTAGTACATACCTGCCATGCCAGCTACAGTGGGAAGCATAAAATAGGAGGATTGTGGTCTAGGCAGGCCTGACAAAAAGCAAGACCTTATCTCCAAAATAGCCAGAGAAAAAAGGGATGTGGGCCTGGCTAAAGCACCTGCCTAGCAGGTGTGAAGCCCTGAGTTCAAACCCCAGTATGGCTAACATACTAATAATAACATACTAATAATAAGTTAATTAGATATTTATCCTGTTAATCTTAACAGCATTGAAATACAATGAGAATCACATACACTTGTTTGGCTTTGATCTCTGTTACAGAGATCTGGAAACCAGTGGTTTAAGCAACATAGAAATTTATCACATAAAAGTACGGCATTTGTGTCCCCCAAAAGTCCTTTGTGACTGAGGGCTTGGTCTTCGAGATGGCCCTAATGGGAGGTAATGGAAACATTGGGGAGGTGGGTCCTACTGGGAGATCCTTAAATGACTGGAGGAATGCCCTCAGAAGGGATTGTGGGCTCCAGTTCCCAACCCTCTCTGACTTCCTGCTTTGCAATGTAATACTTCCATACAAATGCCTCCACCATGATATGTCTGCAGCTGAGGACCATCACCACACCTGAGCTGATGCAGGCACCGTGCCCCTGAAGTTCTGAAAGTTAAAACTATGAGCTAAACTATACATCAGACAAGGGACTGAAAACCAGGATATACAGGGAGCACAAAACACTAAACTCCCCCCAAATCAATGACCCAATAAAGAAATGGGGAAATGAATTGAACAGAACTTTTTCAGAGGAAGAAGTCAAAAGGGCTAAAAAACACATGAAAAATGTTCACCATCCCTGCCCATAAAGGAAATGCAAATCAAAAGTACACCAAGATTCTACCTTACTCATGTTAGAATTGCTACCATCAAAAACATCACTACCAACAAATGTTGGTGAGGATGCGGTGGGGGGTGAAAAGGAACCCTCATACACTGCTGGTGGAAATGTAAACTAGTACAACCACTATGGAAAACAATATGGAGACTCCTTAAAAAACTAAAAATAGATCTGCCATATGATCCAGCAATTCTACTCTTAGGGATATACCCAAAGGAATATGAGTCAGTTTACAATAAAAGCACCTGCACACCCATGTTTCTTGCAGCGCTATTCACAATAGCCAAGTTATGGAAACAGCCAAGATGCCCCACTACTGATGAATGGATTAAGCAAATGTAGTATTTATACACAGTGGAATTTTACTCAGCCACAAAGAATAATGAGATTTTGTCATTCGCAGGTAAATGGATGGAACTGGAGAACATCATCTTAAGTGAAGTTAGTCAGGCTCAGAAGGCCAAAAGCTGCATGTTCTCCCTCATATGCAGATTATAGACCTAAAACAAATGCTGCAATATTATGGGACATGGGTCACACTAAGGGGAGGCCACACAGGGTAGGAATAGGGCAAGGGAAGGAAACCAAAAACTTGAACGTGTTTGATGTGCTCGCTGTACAGGATTGAATATAGAAATCCTAAACTGGCTGGGGCCACCGTGGGAAGGGTTTTAAGGAGAAGTGAAGAGGACTGGTAGAGATGAACCAGTTGGGGTTGTAATACATATATGCATGGAAACAACACAAGGAATCTCCCTGTGTAGCTATCTTTACCTTAAACTAGCAAAAACGCCATGTTTCTCTTACTATCTTTTATGTTTTTTCTTCTATAAAATCAGAGAACAGGAGGGTGAAACAGGTTCTGTGTGTGTGTGTGTGTGTGTGTTTTGGCACTGCTGGGAGTGGGGAGGATGAATACTGTGCAAATAATGTATCCACATGTATGTAAATGCAAAAATGATAACTGTTGAAACTTCCAGGAATGGGGGGGGTGGAGAGGAGTGATGAAAGAGAGCAGTGGAGGGGGTGAATTCAAGTATGATATGCTTGATGTATTGGAAGAACCTTTGTAAATGCTACAGTGTACCTAAACCCAGCACAACAATAAGAAAAAAAAGAATAAAAAAAGGAAATGCAAAAATTCAAATGTAAATGCAAACTTGAAAGTGTGGAAAGGAACTCAAGAAACTGATAAAGTGTTGAGAGGCAGTTGGCATTGGGAGATCAAGGAAGATGTTTGTCTTTCTTATTTTGATTTCTTAATAACAATGTACTTGTGTATTTCTTATGCTATTAAAATAATTTTTAAAATAAAAAACCTGTGAGCTAAATAAATAAAACTTTTCACTGTATAAATCTAGGTTGCCTCAGGTATTTTATTATAGTAGTGCAAAGATGACTAATATGGGGCATTTCTTACTCACTAGAAACCCAGCCTACTTGCAAGTGCTTTTTTTTTCATGTGTGTATGTTGCTGGGATTGAATTCAGGGTCTAGTTCTAGTGCATACTAGGCAGGTGCTCTTCCACTGAGTCACCCTACTTGCAAATTTTGACTTTGCAGTCACTAAAGCTGTGGCCTTAATTCTAACATTTCCACAACTCAAGAAGTATGGTGAAAGGAGGGATTGGAGTGACAGACTCACATCTCAGTTGTCTCTTAGGAAATTTCTATCTTTCTTCTTACATTCTACTGGCTGGAACTTCAGAATTTAGTCACACATCTATGTCTGGCTCCAAGGGAGATGGGAAATGAAGTCTAGATTGTTGGCTGTCATGTGCTCAGGTAAATTGTGGATGCTCTTGTAGAGCAAGTCTATTTTGGGGTAACAAGCACTTTCTGCCCTAGAAGATGTCTGTATGTGCCACAGCCACATAGCAAATTAGAGCCAGGACTAGACAGAACTGAGTTCCCCTCTGCTTGGTGATGTCTGGCATCCTTTTTTGGATAGTGCGTTTTCTTGCCACTGAACAGCACATACATCTCTACCATGACAGATCCTCTCTGATGACTTACTAGGTTTTCTTAAATTGTCATTTTCCTCTCTCCATGTCAACATTCTGGTAATACATGGGATGCCGTGTGGGAGTCCTCTTGCCATACTTAAGACTACATGGCAAAATATTCTCAAATCGCTGTAGATGAAGGATTTGGTCTCAGGATGGCCTCTTGGGCACTGAAGAAAGTGCAGCAACAGCAAGGAGGGAAACAAGAGCTGGCTGCAGTCATGGAGGAACTCACAAGATAATCAGGCTGAGATGGGACCCTTGGGGATATAAAAGGGTGACATATGTGAATAATAAGGATGTCTCGGTGCTTGGATGATCTCTTGTGTAATATACTTTCAAAGGTGAAAAAGTATTTATGATTGCTGTATCATACACAGCTCAAGAATGAAGATAGGAGTTTATCATTTAAGCAGGGCACAGTAACCATGGCTTCCAACTTCCCTTTCTTTGTGCACCACTGTGAACTAGCAAGTAAGACAAGGCAACACTGACAGCAGAACACTGACACCCACCCTACTTAACACTGCTTTGCCATCCAAAACCTCATAGCTTCTCAGCCCTTAACAAGGCCAGGCCCTCTCATTTTGCTCCACAATAAGGAGGATGTACATAGAAGATTGCCTTATGTGGTTCATCTCTATGTATGTGAAGTTAGATATTTAGATTAGCTCTGTATGCCTTTCTGCAGGAACAAGAAGTGTGGCGCCAATTCTTGACTCTGGTGTGAATTCTCTTTGGCGTGTTGACTGATCCCAATGTGCTGAGGCAAAGAATCAGCCAGGGTTTAACTGAGAGTGTTACAGGAAAGGGTTTGTTATTCCACTGTGGGAGAGCTGGAGAAGTAAGGGCCTGAAAAGCAGACCTGGAAGATCAGAGGAAAATTGCTAGTATGCCCCCAAGCTGGGCAATTTTGAATTTCCAGGAAGTCTGGGAAAATAGATACATCCAGTTGCCTGAGCAGGACCATGAGGGAAGCTGGTTGAAAGATGCTGTCCTGTGTAGTGGTTGCTTGTGAAGGTCTGGGACCAAGATCCGGATATGGGCCATGAGAGGCTGCTGGTCAGTAACGTGGCAATTGGGCAAAATTTAACACAGCAGGGGCAAAATTTAACACAGCAGGGGCGAGAGTGAGGATAAGCTGGAAGCTGCTGACACCTCTCTGTCTGTCTGTCACCTTAAAGAATGATGGCTGCTGCTTTACTCCTGCCTTCCAACCCTTGCACAAATTCCTCTTTTGGCCAATTCTATTTTTGAACCATAAGGGGATTCTGGCTAATATAATCCCAGCTCAACTGAGTCACCACAATACACACCCCACAGTAAATTAGCCAAAAAGGGGGAAATCATAATTTGGGCATTAAAAAAAAAATCTAAAGAATCCCTAGTTCTTCTGGTTGACAAGTACAAAAAAGAGAAAGTCACAGAAAACTGACCAGTCTCAAAACATCATATGATGGCTTACATTTTATAAATAAGGAAAAGCTACATAACCTTGTTCTTAAAATTCCCGCCACAGATATGGTTTTGGTTTCCAGTAGCCACAGAAGGAAACATCCAGGAGAATTGGCCCTGGTACTGAATGCTCTCCTAAGCTTGACAGCTATCAAGAAGAAAGGGCTGTTATCTGAGGACCACAAAGTATCCCAAGCCGTTTGCAAAGGCAATTTATCCCAGGAACAATCTTGCTAATAGTTTCACACTTAGTGCTATCAATGCTTGTTACAGATTATTTCTCTTAGCCCCATTAACCTTTAATCTTAGCTACCTTCTGGCACATTAACAATATGACAAACCAAAGGAAGAGTAGTCACAAATTTAATTTTATGCAAAAAAATAATTTGGCCTGTGAATTGGATAGGTTGGAAAACTGAAATAGGATCCTATTCTGCTCAGAAGATTCCAGGAGGCTGTGGAATCTCACATGGCCAGCCTTGTCCTCTTACAGTCTGGGCCTCAGAGGAGTATCAGGCTCAGAGTTCTAAAGACAAGGCCTCTTTGGTCTTGTTTTTCAGGGAATTCAGACAATATTGGAGAGTATATGGAAGACTTTCAGCCATGACACTCCATCTGCTCTCTCCCAGGTTCAGACTAAATTGGGAGGCACCAAGAGCTGGCCCAAGATGAAAACAAGGAGGAGGACCACTCCTTCCCTTGTGCCTCTCCTTGCACAATTTTCTGTTGTAGACTCTCTCTTCCCCGGTGCTAGGTGTACTCATTAAACCTTTGGCTGCTCAAGGACACTCAATGTTGTTTTACCCTTTGACCAGTTTTCATTGGTCAATGCTTTATGCTCTAGAATTTATATTTTCTCTGCCTCCATATAAATGTTCCCTTCCAGTGTCCCTCTGAAACCTTCCTTCAGCTAGTAGCAAAATACTGCTAAAGGATCCCAAAATTCTCAGTCAGTAAGAGTTTCTTTATGGTGGCAATTGGGTGTGTCTCATTTCCCAGAATTCTCTGCCTGGTCCAAATTGGGAATTTGGGTAGAAAGATAATTTGGGCAAATCTCTGGCAGTTTCCTACTTCACCTACAAGTAGGCTAAATCAAAGGCATAAATGTCTGGTTAATTGTTAATGTGATTGATGGTTACTGATTGCTCAAACTCAAAGGTCGTTAATGTTTACTATCTAGGGTGCTTAATGAAAGCTTGTTGGGTGAAGTAACTTTTGAATAGTCTTTGTCCACGGATTTTACTATCTAAGTTACAGAGACAAGTGGGCACCAATGTTTCAGGAGAGAGGGAGCAGAACCTGCAGAGGAAGAAGAACTATCATGGAGGGCAAGGTTAGCTTATGGGACCAGATGGGCAGAATCTGTAGCAAAGACATCTGAAACTCCAGTGAGATTTGGAAAAGGAGGTGGGTCATTGTTGGGGTCTATCATAGAAAAGGATGGAGAGGGCCCAAGCACACATGTGTTAGACCAAACAACAGACTGAGACTGACTCAGCCAGTGCTTGGAAGGGGTTCAGACCATCATAGGAGCACATCCTTTCAGGAGGGTCTTGGATCTCTCGGACTCTTTTTATAGGTTCCACCAGGCTATCAATTCTACATGGCTCAGATCCCACCATTCATGTCTTAAGAGACGTAGGATACTTTGTCTGCAGCAGGTACTGTCTAAAGGGCATGTTTGTGATGGGCATTGGACCACTTCATATTGAATACATTCTGCCTTTTTCACTAAACTATCCAGGGAGAGCGAGAACTAATTTGGTGTCCTAGATTGAGTTCAGGCTTCCATGCATGATAAGAATATACAGATGGTGGTTACTATTGGCTTTTGGATAACTACTTTGAGCACACTTGAAGTAGAGTAAGAAGTAGACTTGGAGTAAATCATGGTTTTGTTGATTGGTGGGCTCTAACTTTGAGTCACATAAAAACTCTTTGAGTCTCAGTTTCCTCATTTGTAAGGTGGAAGCCTGATGATTCTGCCTACTTCCCAGGATCCTTGAGAAGTTCAAATTAGATAATGCTTATAAAAGTGCCTGATCAACTCTAAAGTACTATGGCTACATGCATATTTATAACTACATGGATAATTTTTTATTTACTAAATTATCTTTTGAGTAAAAAAAAAAGAATTTTCTGATATGCTTGCTTGGCTAAAGAGTTGAGATTCCAAAGACTTCAGAGATCCCAGTGCTTCAGGGAGGGGAGTGAAAGTACTCTGCGTAAGTTGATGTGTGTTTTGTCTGCTTAGTTTTTGCTTCTACAGAGGGTAAGAGATCAAAGAGTGAAGGGGAGAGACAGGAGTAGAAACATGGGAAATCACATCTCTAGGCTACATTTCTAAATCCATATGGATTGGATTCCTTCCACTAAAAATTTTTAAAACACAACCTGGAAAGTTATTTCTCCCCTCTTAAGCTTGTTGTTACCTTTAGAATGTCATCTTCCAGGACACAGGAGGTGGCCTTTGGTTTGTTCAACATAGAGCATGTTAGCATGTTTATGGGGTTTCAGATGATAAGAGTGGTGAGGATTGACCTGACAAGTTTAACACATGGAGCAACAGGTCAGCCACAGTTAGCTGTAACTTCATTGGTTGAATAGAGGTGGCTTTGGGTACTGGCTGTGGCTAAAGGAGGCTGGGGAGGCACCAGTTGCTGAGAGAAGGAAAAATAAGGCTCTGGATGGAAAATCATGAACTGGATGATATTGCCCAGAAAACTTCACCTTTGATAGTATAACCAGAAAAATGAACCTACTTCCAGAGACAGAATCTATTTGAATGTGGATGGACATATATTTGACTTACTGTTGATCTCTGTGGCCTGACAAAAATCCTTTTTATTAGTGTGGCAAAATATGTAACATAAAAATCTACCATTCCAGCCATTTTTAGGTGTACAGTTCTATAGCTTTAAGTACATTGACATTGTTGGGCAACTATACCAACATCCATCTCTAGAATTTACAAATTTTTCCAACCTGAAACTGTACCCATTAAACACTTACTCCCCATTATTTTCAGACCTTCAGTTCCTGGAAGCTACCCCTCCACTTTCTGCTTCTATAGGTACCTCATGTAAGTGGAATCATACAGTTTTTGTCTTTTAGTGACTATTTCACACAGCATAATGTTTTCAAGGTTCATCCATGCTACAGCATGTGTCAGAATTTCCTTCCTTTTCAAGTCTGAATAGTATCCCATTGTATGTACAAGACACATTTTATTTATCCATTCATCCTTCAGTGGACACCTAGGTTGGTTCTGCTTTTTGGCTATTGTGGATAATGCTTCTATAAACCTGGGTGTGTGGATACTGCTTGTGCCCTGCTTTCACCTTTTTGGGTGTATACCCAGAAGTGGAGTGGTTGGATCATGTGATAATTCCATGGTTTCAGGAATCGCTATACCATTGCTACAGTGACTGAACCATTCTTCATTCACACAGGAAACGCACAAGGATTCCAATTTCTATACATCTTCATTAAGTCTTTGTGATGCATCGTGAATGTGACATGGCTCAGTATAGCGCTGGTTTACTCATCAGTGACCCCATTTTTGACAGCACATGTATGTATCTTGCAAAGACTTGTAAAACTGCCTTTGTTTGCAGGTGATTGAATTGCGATATCTGTACTGAAGCACAGGTACATTGGTATGTCTTGTTTTTGGTAGTCTGTACCTTGTTATCTTGGCAGTACCAGTGAATAGTGAGATAATGAAAGCCCTACTCCCAGAGAAAGAAAACATCTGAACTTGCTGGCTTAGAATTTCTAGCCTCCCTTTAGAAAGATATTATTTTCTACTTTGGTCCAGAGTGCAGCATACCCTGGGCCTATACGACATAAATTACTCATAAAAGCCCTTCCCTTACCTGAAATCTAGTCAGAAATCCAGATTTTAAACATATATGTACACAAAAATAAAACAAAAACATAGAAGGATAAGGACACTGTAGGGTGGCAGTTGTAGTGGTAGGAAGCTTGCCCTTTTATTGGGGTGGTGGTGATGGTGAGTGGGGTGGCCATTAAAGAAGCTTCTCTGGCCTCTTCCCTACCAGTCTCGCCTGTCTAGGGCAGGTGGGCTCTTAGGCAGAGCTGTGGGCTGTATGATGTCACAGGATGCAGAGGAACCACCTCTTCTTTTGGGCTACCTATCATTGACGTGTTCAATTGCCTGATACTTAAAAAGCATCCCAAATGTAACATGAAGTATGTTGTTTTCCCAATTGATTTTATGTCTCTTTAATTTTATTGATTTCTTAATTAAATTCCTTAGGTGGGAATCCTTTCCCTCTGCCTTTATGAAGTGTTTTCTGAGCTAGCTACTCTTGGTTCTCCAGGTTTCTCCTGATTTTACTGAGGAAGCTCTCAGAACTCATGCTCCTGATGACCTTTCCCAGGCACTTCACCCAGCCAGGAATCCACTTCTCATTGAGGGTAGGAAGCCAGCCTAGAACATGCATCCACCTGCCTTACCCAGGAACAATCCAGCTTTAGCCTTGATCATTGGCCTGATTGTCAATTCCATGGTAGTTTAGATTGATTATGATAAACGTGGGTTAGTTTGGACAAAGAGTATCAAATTCCCTATGAACGTGTGATGAGTAATCTGGGGTTGGTCTTGCTTCACAGATGTCTTTGCAGCCAACGACTCCCAAATTTACCATTGTGGTGAGTCTCTTCTCTTATACACATTCTCCAGACAAGTTGCTACCTGACCTGGGATGACTGGAAGGGAAGCTTACAAGGGAGGGACTCTGGAGTCAGCAGACTTCCTTCTTGTTCAGCCAGTATATAGAAACTTGTCCTGACCTGGCGAAGAGGCACCTACTTGGAACCATAATGTTCAGGGATGTCTGCCGGCACATAGACTTTGGAATTCTATTAAGTATTGGGCTGCCCTAAGATTGATTAAAATTGTCAATACTTTCAGAAAAAAAAAGGTTTCATTTGAAAGTTAACAAGTTTCTTGTTTTTAAAAACCAAAATGTATGGAAAAGGAACAGCTCCCTATTTCTCTTCCTCACCCCAATGTCCCAGTGTTGGATACACACACTTTAAAGGAAAAAAAAAAAAACCCAAATAGGTCATGTTATGCATACAACTATGCCATGTGCTTTTTCACTTATTGTAGTAAATATCTTTTTATATTAATTGAGTATTGTTTTGGTTTTAAAAAAGTCTAACAAGAAAAAGAATCAGCCTTCTGATAGGTATGCATTCAGACCAGGTTCTATACCTCCACTGAACCTAAGTCTGGTGTAACTGAGCCAAGGCCAGGGGTGGCTGCACCCTCCCCAGTTGTGTGAATGCCCAGCACAAGGACTGGTGGCAATTTACCAGGTAACTGTGGAGGTGCCAGCATGGGTTTCTGGCAAGGGAAAGGCAGTGCTTGGCCATTTTGGCAGGAAATGAAAAGCCCAGGAGGCCTCCTGGCTCATGGTCCTGGGTTTGGCGGAAGTACTTTGACTATTCTCTGGTTTAGTGGAAGCGAAGGCCATTTCTCCTTGTGGATGGTCTAACATCAACTGCCAGGCAGAACCTCCAACTTATTTGTTTGTGGCCTAGACATGCTAAGAGGGTCAAACTGCTGGAGTCTTGGTTGTTTTATTCCCACCTGTAGCGCGGAGGCATTTTACCACTTTTATTTTGGGGTGTGGAAGGTGTGGGGAGCTTTGTGGTTCTATGTAGTGGTTATAAAGGACGTTGAGTGTGACACATTCCTTTGGAGAGTCATAATTTAAGTGATTTCTGACATTGCAAAGATTATTTTACAGACTAACTCTCTTCTGAAAGCATCTCTGTGTTGGTCCCTTCTAGATCTTCCTTTTACCCTGACCTCTCTTGAGCTCCTGGCCGGTTAGGCCGACTTCTTTCAAAATAGTTCACTCTGGATTCCCTGGCCCTTCAAATCTAATAAGTGAGGCTAATAATAATCTTTACCTGAAAACTCAGACCTATTATTTCACCCATCAGATCAGATCACCCGAGAGAGACTGCTAACTCATCCTTAATTCTTTCCTTTTTTCCCTTCTAGTTGTTAGATAAATCCTATTGATTCTAGTTCAAAAATGTCTCAAAATGGCTCCTTTTTTCTCCCACAGGTACTGCTTCTGCGGATACTCTCATCACCTCCCAATTCAGTAGCTATTTATTAAATATGACCATGTACCTGAGACATCTCTGCCATGCAGCGGTTCATAGTTTAATGATTCCCATTTAACCTCCAGAGAGATCTTACTAAAATTCAAATCTGCTTGGAACTCTTCCGCTTAGAAGCACACACTAGCTCGCTGCTGCTCAGGATTTGGTCCAAGTCCTTGGGTGGACAAGGTCTTCTCATATGTTGTTGACCTACCTCCAGTCTTACCTCTCACCACCCCCTCGTCCTCACCTCTGTGGTCAGGGCCCAGGACACTCTCCAGCCACATGCCCCAAGGGTTGCACACATCCTTGGTTTTGCACATACAGATTCCTCAACTTGGAACACCATTCTCCACACCACACCATCGTGGGAGTCTACGTGAACACTACCTTTTTTTCCGGGGGGAGGGATGGGTGTTGCTGGGCGTTGAACTCAGGGCCTTGTGCTGCTAAGCAGGTGCTCTGCCATTGAGTAGATCCCCTGCTCAAATGCAAACTGATTTGTCAAGTTTTCTCCTATTCTCTGTCCTCTCTGTTCTTCCCCCACCCTCCTGTGGTTGCCAGGACACTGCTCAGAGCTCCACTGCAGCAGCGACCATCCTGTACTGCATGGCTTTTTCATGTTTTGGTCTCTCCACTAGTTCAGCTTCCAGACTGTCATTAAGAAAGCAGAAGCTTCACATTGATCTCCTGGCATTCAGCATTACACCTGCCACATAACAGTAAATAAAATAGGTGGCATGTTAGTCAGCTTTCTGTCACTGTGACAAAACATCTGAAAAAATAAACTTAAAGGGGTAAAGATTTATATCACGTTTTCTTTACACATTCACCAGTTGTCGAGCACCTACGCTGATTCCATAGCTTGCTTACTGTGAACAGTGCTGCAATGAACATGGGTGTGCAGGTATCACTATTGTACCCTAACTTACATTCCTTCAGAAATATGCCCAGGAGTGGTACCACCAGATCATATGGTAGTTCTATTTTTAATTTTGTCAGGAATCCCCAATGGCATAAGGAAACCCACTGGAAGATGTTGAAAAACAGGGGGAGGAGGAATGGGGAAAAGTGGGAGCAATAGAGGGCTAATCTGATCAAAGTACAATCTGTGTGTGTGTGAAATGCCACAGTGAAACCCCTTTGTACATTAACACAGCAATAAACAGGGCCTATGGTTCCAGAGGTAGGAAAGTGCATGACGTATTGGCTCCATTGTTTCTGGGTCTGTGCTGGAAACATCATGGTGGAGAGGGCATAGTGGGGCAGAGCTGTTCATCTCATGGTGACGGGGAGCAGAGAAGGGGGAGGTGGCGGCTGGTGATAAGATATACCCTTCAAAGTCGTGCCCTCAGTGACTTACTTCTTCCAACTAGGTCCCGTCTCCTAATAGTGCATTCAGCTATGAAATCATCGGTTAGCAGTCTTAAGATCCAATCACCTCTCAGTAGCACCACAGCTGAGGACCCACCTTCAATACATGAGTATTTGGGGATAGTCCATATCCAAACCATGACAGGTGGGTACCAGATCTATCAACCTCTATGTTGAACACTGCTTTGTTGCAAGCAAAGTTTCTGATGTCTTTTTGGCAATATTGGGGTTTGAACTCAGGGCTTTATGCTTGCCAAGCAGATGCTCTACCATTTGAGCACACCTCCATTCCATTTTGCTTTGGTTATTTTGGAGATGGGGGTCTCATGAACTATTTGTCTGTGTTGGCCTTGAACCAAAATCCTCAGTATCCCAAGTAGCTAGCATTACAGGCATAAGCCACCAGTGCCTTGTAATAGCAATTACTTAAATGGCATCCTGGGAAGTAGAAGAGAAATTACTAGGCACAAATAGTTTATGAGACCCCCCATCTCCAAAATAATTAGAGCAAAATGGATTGGAGGTGTGTTTTAAGCAGGAGAGCACCTGCTTTGCAAGCATGAAACCCTGAGTTCAACCTTCAGTCTCACAAAAAAAAAAAAAAAAAAAGAGATTGTAAACCCATTACATTGCCACAGGGCACCATTTAACCTGCTCAATAAATTGCTGCAGACTTGATAGACACTGAATTATAGTCCTCCAAATTCATGTGCTGATGCCCTAACCCTTAGTACCTTACAATATGACTGTATTTGGAGACAAGGTCTTTAAAGAGGTGATTAAGTTAAACGAGGTTATTAGGGTGGGTGTTTACCCAATATGCCTGGTGCCCTTATTGGAAAGGGAGAGACACCAGGGATACGCTCACAGAGGCGAGGCCATGTGAAGACAGTAAGAAGGCAGCTGCCTGTAAGCCAGGGAGAGAAGCCTCAGGAGAAACCGATCTTGCTGACACCTTGATCTTGGCCTTCCAACCTTCAGATCTATGAGAAAATAAATTTCTGTTTATGCTACTCAGTCCTGTGATGGCAGCCCTAGCAGACAAATGAAAGATCTAAACAGCTGGATTCCTGCGTTCAGTGTATTTGTACTCAAATGTTAAACACTCAACAAATATGCACCAGCTCACTCCTGGTGATGAGACACAGTTACAGTTCCTGCCCAGGTTGGTGGTAGAGACAGACCTATAAGAGACCAGGGCAGTAGAAGAGGGTCTGGAGGTGAGAGAGTCTGGCACACACGGGAAACTGCACCCAGAAGCCCCATCCTGCCGGGGGCGGGGGTGGGTCATGTGTGGTGGAGAGAATAACTAATGTTGAAGCTGGAGGGTCTCTGGAGCCAAATGGTGTCTGGCTTGGATGTCAAATTGAAGAGTGATGGAATTTAGGTAGAGGGGAGCAATCAGATTTGCACTGTTAGAAAGATTCATTAATTGTAACGTGGACAATGTCTAGAGGCAGATGGGGCTTGGGAACCTACAAAAAAGGCTGCTGCAGAGAGCCAGGGGCATGTGGATGGAGGATAAGGCACAAATTTAATAATCATTGTTTCCTGGTACCCCCTATGGTCCCATGGGGAATGAGAATCTTTGAAATTATGGTGGTCTTACCTTATGGCTATTGGGGTAGAACAAAGAGGCATGTGTTGTCTCTGTCTTCTATGACGTGTCTGGTAAGAGCAATTTGTAGATAGTTTTTTTTCTATAGGTGTTTAGTCCCTGTCCCCAATCCTGCCCCCACCCACTTGCTTGAGTACAGATATCATTAACTAAGGCCTACTTAGTTGCTGCATGAGCCTCACCGAGTAGAGCTTGCTTGGCTAAGTCTGTGGACAGAAAATCTCAGGCACTACCACGTTCCCAGTCATCCAAGTCGGCATGTTGGAAAATCTAAGGACTGCCTGCCTGGCTCCCTCTGGCTGAGAGTGCCCTTTAGGATCTGCTCTCAGGCCTCTCCTAGACCCCCTCTACCACTGTTCTCCTCCAGACATACCACATCTCCTCCACCAGCTCTCTCTGCCTCCAACCTTGTTGAGAATAGACCTAGGACAATTTGGCCTGCATGGGTTTTCAGTTCCTTCTGTTAATCAACAGTGGCAACCAATCAGTGTGAGATGAGAGTTTTAGCTACTGCCTGACAACCTGTCTTGCAGGATATAATGCAGGGGTTCTGAAGTGGAGGTCTTCAGAATCCATCTGTATTTCTATTAGCCTGTAGCGAAATTTAGCGCTTACTTCAATGACTAATGTAGGCAATGTTATGGTTCTGATATGAAGCCCCCTCCCCAGGCTCGTGTATTAAAGGTTTAGTCCCTGATGCAAGCACTGTTCTGTTCAGAGATGGGGCCTTTGGGAAGTGATTGAAATTGTGAGAGCTCCAGCTTCATCAATGATTGACCCATTAACAGATTGAAAATTTTAATAGACTATTGGGAGATGGTGGAACTGTGGGAGGTGGGGAGGTAGGTCACTGGGGTTGAGTCCTAGAAAGATATTCTTGTCCCCAGCTCCTTCCTGTCACTTCTTCTGCTTCCCTGATGCCATGAGGTGAGCAGCCTTCTCTGCCACATGCGCCTGCTGGGCCCACAGCAATGGAGCCAGCTGACCATGGACTGAAACCTCTGAGACCTGAGCCAAAATAAATCCTTTCTCCTTTAAGTTATTTTTCTCAGGTATTTGTCACTTCACTGAAAAACTAATACAGTAACAAACTATCACAGTAGTAAAAATGTCTGTGACTTTCAGCAGAGGAAATCATTGATAGTATTACATCATTTAATAACTGCAATATCCCCTATATTATTTATAATTACCACTACAGCATAAGTATTAGACTGTCACTTGATTATGTCATGTCAGTTTCTGTCAATGAAGATGTATGCAGGGGTTTATGGCACAACAAAGGTTAAGAACCAGAACCCTAGAGAGTAGCATCAAGGTCTGAGAGGGTTCCCAGCAAGGATGGCTGGGAGAAGTCTGGGGCTTCCTCTATTCGTTTGCTCCAGTTGTGACTGGAGCTAGATCTAGAACAGAAGTTTCTGAGGAAAATCTCTGTCTGTCCCTGGCAAGGCCTGTGTAGTGCTAGAGGGGCCCCTGTCTGGGCAACTCCTATCCTGACATAGACTTAATGAAAATAGATCTGTGGTACTGACCTCTCGTGTCTTACATCCCGCTTCCCCCCAGCACATAAGACTACTTAGGGTGCCCCAACCCCTGCCCATGTTGTCCACTCTGTGCTGCTTCTCACTTTACACATCCTGGCTCTCACTCAAATGTCCTCCTCCGTGCCTTCTGTCAAAATCTTGTCATCCTCCTGCTCCCAAGCACTCTTGAAGCTTTGCTTTTTTATTTAATTTATTGAGGTGAAATTTATATAACATCAAATTAACCATTCTAAAGTGAAAACTTACATAGCATGTAAGACTTACATAACATCAATGTTATGCTACCACCACATCTGTCTAGTTCCCAAACATTTCCCTCATCTGAAAATAAAACTCTACACTCACTAAGCCATCACCCCCCATTCACCATTCTCCCGTGCTGCTGGAAGCCACCAACTATTATTATTCTCTTCTATGAATTTGTATATTCTGAATATTTCTTATAAATGGGATCATACAATATGGGACCTTTGTGTCTAGCTTCTTTTATTTAGCACATTTTCCAGGTTTACCCAAGTTGTAGTGTATATCCATACTTTGGTCCCTTTTATTTTTTTCTATTTATTTTGTGATTATTAAGCAAAAAATAATTTCGTACTTTCAACCAAACTTGTTGAGTAAATGTAGGAAAAATATAAGGTAAGGATATTTTGGCAAGTGGAAAGTCTGCTTCAATTTAACTAATTTAAAAGGATCAAGTACTGTTTTCCTAGTTATTTCACTTGTGAAGCTTCACTTTTTATAACCTTCAATAGTTTCCTTTGTGTCCACCTTTTACACTGTATCCTGCAGATTGCTCTTATCCTTACATATATTGCTCTTGCATCTCTCCATTGTTACACTTGGACATTCCAGGCTTGGGTGGCTTGGGTGGCTTGTGGGCAGAGATCCTCTGGTAGAACCAGGTTCTACCTCTGTAGAACCTCTGTAGAACCAGGACTGGCCAGTTAGTATGGTGGGCAATAGATGTCTATTGTGAGAAGTAACTAGCAGGGCACATGAGCTCCCCCTTGTGGTGAGCAGGAATAAGCCTACATACTCCATTATCTTTTCTGGTCATGACACCAACATAACAATTTCTTGACTTTATAGTAATAAATCAAAGGCAAGCATGCTGAGCACTTTGAAGAAAAGAAGCCATGGAACCCAAGTCTTTCTTTTATTGAAGAAAGAAGGCAAATGACTCCAAATTGTCTTCACTTTATCATGCCTGTAAGAAAAGAAGTCTGGATCATGGAAATGACATTTGATGACATGGAAAGACCCATCAATGCAGTAAGTGTAAGATTTCTGGGTGACACGCACAGGAAATCAATGTGAGTCAATGCCCTGTATAGCTATCCTTATCTCAACCAGCAAAACCCCTTGTTCCTTCCTATTATTGCTTATACTCTCTCTACAACAAAATTAGAGATAAGGGCAAAATAGTTTCTGCGGGGTATTGAGGGGGGGAGCGGGAGGGGGTGGAGTGGGTGGTAAGGGAGGGGGTGGAGGCAAGGGGGAGTAATGAACCAAGCCTTGTATGCACATATGAATAATAAAAGAAAAATGAAAAAAAAAAAAAAAAGATTTCTGGGTGAATTGTGCCTCTGGTATGCTGTGGCATAGCCTAGTGTTGTGTCTATGTATGCCCTGCCTGGATAAGCCCTTTCTTCTCATTTGTTGTCTCTCACTGTAAAATTAGAAGAGTACTTCTTCCAGCTTATGCATGAAAGGACATTTGTGTATGTCCCATTTCCAAAAGATGCCAAAAAACGTGCTGGGCCCCAGCAAGGCAAAGATAAATGCAACCTCACCTGGTTTTCACTGTGTCCATGTGTCAGACTACACATGCTAGGCAGTATTTTGGGAAGAAAAAAATTTCAATATAAAATTCATAAAATTCATTTCCAGGCACACATGAAAGATAAGGTGAAGAACAATTACATGGTTTTTATTTGGTCAGTTGGGTCCCATTCTCAAAGAGCTAAATATTTTTCAGATGTGTTGGCAGTTTTAGAGCTCTAATAATGCTGGTTTTTCTAGCACCACTAGAAAGACAGTAGATTAGGTCAAAAAGAAGTATTTGACTACAAGCTTTTCTCAACAGAAGTTATTTTACCATAAAAAAAAAAAAACAAACAACATAGGAGATGAGAAGAATGTGTCATTTGGAATGAAATCTTGGGTCTGAATCTCAGATCTGCTACATTTTGGCTTTTTCTACCAGACAGGTCTTGCATTGCTCTGCTGGGTCTTTTTGTCTATCCCTTCCTCCTCACCCCTTGGGAAATTTAAATAACTGAATCTAAGGAATATCAGCAGCTTACTACATTGTCTTAAAAATCATAGGCTCTGTCCCTAAACCCAAAAGTTCTTCATGTCTGAGTTGGCATGGACCATTATCAAGGTTTCTTCTTGTTACTGTTACTACGTTAAGGTTGGCTTTCAGGCTGGAGTTGCTATTCAGTTTGATTGTCGTTTCTGAAAACACAAGCCTAAACATCTATTTTAACCACACTTGTGTCTATGTAATTTCGGCAGCTAGAGTTCCTCCCTTCTCTGAGGGCAGTGGAGACTAACTCTAACACACGACTGGAGGGGTGGGTAACCCTGAAGAGCTCAAACATGGAGGCCTGGGCAGCCCTCCCTTCTCTGGCTCTCTTGATTTTTTTCTCTCATCCTCTTCACCTTTCCTTTCTCAGACCTTCTGTCTACACAGGTCTCACTTTCTTATCAAATAGTTCCCCATCAGAAACAGCCTTCCCTTCCCAGGAGCAATCCTGTGGAGTGGATTTTCTCTAGCTCAGCACCCTGGCTTTGTGATCCCCTCCAAGCCTTAGCAGCTTTAGGGATAGGAGACTAATTCCAGGGTAGCTTCAATAAAACCTGTCAGGATTTATGAAAAGTTCAAATGTCCATATTTACACCCATGACCTATATTTGGGGTTGTTGACAAAATTCTAAAGCAGTGGCTTTCCGCCATTACAGCTTATTATTTACGTATTCTCAGGCATTCTCTTTTTGTCACCCACACTGTTGGTTCTTTCTGCTGTTTCCTGAGGAAATGACCATCCGGCCGGGACTTCCTACTGATGACAGTAGAGGGCGCTTGATCTCCAGCTCACAAGGTCCTTTCTACAGCCAATTGAGCTTTGCTGCCTAAAAGGACAGTTTTTGTTTGTCTGTTTGTTTGTTTGTTTGTTTTTCTCTCAGAAACAGGAGCACAGCACTTGAAATTCCCTGGGTGCAGCTAAGACATTTTCAACAGCATTCATCTGTGAAATGCTGGCTGCAAGCAGCAGACATTCTGGTGGGTGGAGGAAGAAATGTGTTGTCAGTTCCCATCTCTTCCCTCCAAGAGGAAAAGAGCTCCCGAAAGCAGCACAGATGAGTTTTGTTCTTTCTAAGATTACTAAGGAGAATATACTTGTTGGCTGCATGTGTCTATCCAGGTTTCATGGGACAGTGGAAATAAGGGTTTTAGAACTGTAATACCTGGCATTAGTCTCCTATGTCTAGACTTTCTGCCAAGATGATGTACTAGTGTGGCTGCTGGCACCCTCCCCCAAATCCACCCTGGAGAAGCACTAATAGGAACTTGATGGGAAGCGTGTGTAGGGTGCTAGAAGACCAAGTGACATAGTAGTGTCCCTGAGCCTCTGATCTCATAGGAGGGTACAGTGTGGGTACCCCACTCAGGAGAAGAAAGAGACAGCAATGGAAATGAGAAATTAAGAAGGATAAATAAATGTAAGTATGGGTCAAAGTTATCAATGACTAGGATAAAGGCCCTTCCACTTTGGTGACTCTACAGTTCCACGAGTGCCTCTCCTATTCATCACACGGCAGAGGAGAAGGATGCTGGTGGCAAGTCACGCGGCCTCTGCTGAGTCATATCCCCTCCCTCCAACCATGAGCTGAGTGCTTCTAACAGCTCTGAGTCAGCTGCAGGGCTGCCTGTGACATTTGTGGATCCCCTGAGCTCTGTTCCATAACAGTGTGCACAAACCCTTATCTAAGACCACAGTTCTGTCCCAAGTGACAGGCAGCATTAAATATGGTCTACACGAGTGGGAAGTGCAAGGGGTATTTATGGTCCAATATAAAGAAACATAAATGTAAATTTTGTTCTCATTCAAAGGCTATCATCATTTTTTTCCCCTCTAGCTGTCAGAATTAATTCAGACCTAGCCAGCCTGTGAACCACCATTCCTATTCTTTCTCTGTGTGCACTCTGATGGGGGTTTTTTGCTCTCAAATGTGTCCTAGTTACAGAGCTGTCACCTGAGTGTTGCTCTGGGAAGACTGTCCCTCATCTGGCAGATGCAGAGAGGAGCTCAACTCAGGTGATTAACTGTCTGGTTGCCTGAGACTTTCCTAGATTTTGCTCTGAAAGTGCCATGTCGCAGGAAACCCTGAAGTCCTCTAGCAGGTCATTCTCGCTTGTCTCCCATGCCTCCAGACAAATGAACTGTAAGCAAAATCTAGATTGCTTGTGCTTGAATTCTGACCTGTGCAGTTACCAATGACAAGTTACTCCACGTGTCTGTGCATCAATTTCCTAATCTGCAAAATGGGGCTAATGAGACTGTCTCATGGGATCACTTTTAGGAAAGAACGCACACATGCACACACGCTCACACATACATACGCTCACACATACACAGGCACGCGGATATACACAGTACTTTTTCAAGTCTAACTAACTGGAGTAAATGCTTGAAAAATGTGAGCAGTATTGTCATGTTTTCCTCTGCAGAAACAGATTCCTCTGACTTCTGGAGACAGCATTGCTTCCTTGGAAATGGGCAATGACAGGAAGAAACTCTCTGCCATCTACAGAGGAATGGGACTAGCAGACATTTACAATGAGAAAATGTGACCTCTGCCCTTTAACCTTGTATGCTACATATAACACAAATGTGGAAAATAGCATAAACCAAATGGATAGTTTCAAGAATTACTAAATAAGGAAGAAAACTCTTACAGCGAGTATTTATGTCAGAAGTCAGGACCTGCCAGCCACCTGAGGATTCCTTTACCCTCTGCCAAGCTCCACCCTTCTTCCTTCCCCACTGTCTCTCAATATTTATTGAGCCCAGAAACACTCCATCTTATTGCTTTCTTTAGGACAAAGTAAGTGATGTAGGCTGTCTTATCACAACTCTCCTACTTCATCTAGAAAACCAAAGGGTCCATGTCTCCTTTTGTTTTGTTTTGTTTGTTTTTGAGCATGGGTAGGAGGAAGCAGAGAAGCAAGAATCCCTACGTGAACCCTAAAGGAAAGGGTTCACCCTAAAGGAAAGGGTTCACGTAGGGATTCAAGCGTGTTCCCTGACTTTCTGGGGCTGTGCACTCTGTCTCCTTGAAGGGGCACATTGAGCTCAGTGTATGTGGTTAAAAAAAAAGACAATAGTTACAGTCCATTAAAGCCCCATCTGCTTCCTGTAGAATGGGAAAGCCATCCTGCCAAACCAGGGGTCTTGGGTCCACTGATACCTCAGCTGGTAATGGGGAGATTCACCCTTGATTTTTCTAGTAGATTCATGCTTTATTTACACCTAATCATGCTGATCCAAAACATTCCTGCTACTATTTTGAAGGGTGCCAAAAAGAACAAAGCCCAGATCTGTGGCTGTGGTATGATATTGTTAGATCCAGAAAAGGAGAAGCTGGGCGGGTATGGAAAAGGTCATTGGATCAGGGAGCTGGAGTCAGACAGGCAGGGAACATCCATCCCTAGGGAGTGGGGTGTGGAGGGAAAACAGGGCTTTGTGGAGGAAATTATTCACTGATGGGGGAGCCAGTTAGAAATTAAATCCAGGAAGCACAATCTGAAATATGGCTTGGTAGTCTCTGTTAGCCTTAGCAGCTTCATCTGCATAGAACAATGACTTAGATACTCTAAAGACAGATTTATCCCTGAAAGTGTGCAGCCCAGAGCAACCATGTTTACTCCATGGTTGTCAGGAACCTAGACTTCTACCCACCCACTTTGTTAACCTTAGCGGTGAAACCACACCCTCATGGCCCCCTCATGGCCCATGACGGCTGCCCTCCAAGATATAGGCAGGAGGAAGGAGGAAAGTGTCAGGAGGATGTGCCTTGTAGCAAGGTATTTTTTTTTTTCCAGTTTTGAGGTTTGAACTCAGGGCCTTGTTCTTGCTAGGCAAATACTCTACCACTTAAGCCATACCTCTAGTCCTTTTTGGTATACTTTTCAGATAGGACCGTGTACTTTTTGCCTGGGCTAACCTTGGACCTTGATCCTCCTACCTCCTGTAATCCCGTGTGGTTGGGATTACAGACATGAACCATTACACCTGGCTTGTTCTTTGAGATAGGGTCTTGCTAACTGCAATGCTCCTATGTCTGCCTCCCAAGTATCTGAGATTAAGGACACTCTTTTAAGTAGCCTTCCTAGAAGCTATATCTAATAACTTCTGCTTCATTGACTGTGCCTAGTTGAAAGAGAGGCTGGGAATATAGTGTTGAGTTTCTGGAATAAATCTGTGATTCTTTTGGAAGGGTAGTCAAAAAGAATAATTGGGGAGGTGGGGCAACCAGCAATCTTGTCTACATAGGTTGAGGCAATAAAGACTCATGGTTAAGAATTGAGCCTCTGAAGCCAGAGTTAACATGTGGGCTCTATCACCTACTAGCTATAGGATCCATGAATCAGATCCCTGCAATTAGTGAACAATTCCAATCCACTGTTACCTCATTTGCAAAATGAAGAAAGCACTAAAAATTCAGCCAAAGTCTTGTGAGAGTGGGATAAAAGCACAGATGCTGCTATTCTAACTTAAGGAGTCTGGGAAGCAAAATTTGACAACGTTTATGCTCACACCTGATAAAAACTAAATCCCATCCAAATAGACATGCCATTCCAAAAATTGTGGCTGAGTTTCTAACCCCCTTTGATGACTTGGGACCAGATAAGTTGAGATGTCTCTGCATCCATGTGAAGGGTCTGGAGAGTTGGGAGACATCTATGAATTTTGGGACTCCAGGCCTTTCCCCACTACCTGGCTACCAACCTGGCATGGATGGAAGGCAGACACTGAGTTCACCCTATTCAAATTGGCCAGAGGGCCATAGGGACCCATGCACTGGATGTTCTGCCTTTAGACATGTCCTGAAGCCACTTCAGGACTGAACCCAACTCTGCTGCTCTCCTTGATGA
The DNA here is from genome assembly GCF_047511655.1 of Castor canadensis. NCBI lineage: Eukaryota > Metazoa > Chordata > Mammalia > Rodentia > Castoridae > Castor > Castor canadensis. Next base: position 113,330,529 of record NC_133389.1, on the reverse strand, counting down.
GGCTCTAGCTGGGCCATCCCACTTAGCTCTTCAGCTGCCTTCACGTCTCTGGAAAGCCCTTGGTTTCTGCCCTTTGGTGAACTTGCTTTTTCCTGAGACTAGTGAACCCCTTCTCAAACCCTTCTTCCCAAAGTGTGTCCAAAGAAACATTGGTCTCAAACACTATTTCATTATCAAATGTGCAATACTGAACTGTATATCTAGCCCCATTTAGGGAGGTAACAATACACATTAGCATATTGAAGGCTCTGAAAAGTCCTGCAATACTATAAAGGTAAATAAGTTAAATGTTGATCAACCCACTGTTTCTAATTAAGAAACACATATTAAGTAACCCCGATTAAGAAACCTTGGACTAAAGGTCAGCTTTAGGAGCCCATGTGCTGCATATCTCTAATTTCCTTTAATTCCTGGTCAAATGTCCTTTTTCTCTGATGTGGAGGAGTCATCACTGAGTTCTGCTTTTCTGCCAAGGAGGTTCCTCAGGTTAGAATCTCATCTGCAGATCCGAGACAATCACTATTCTTCTTGAAACCAATAAATGATGCATCTTTTCTTGTGCCACTTATAAACCCTTCCCACATCCTTCTGTTCTCTGGAATGAGCTCATGTCTCTGAAAAGTACTTCAGAAACCATTAAATGCTGTATAAATGTTAGTTGTTACTATTTCGATGACTCACTCTTGTGCTCCAATCCTCTTCTCCTTGGGAAGTGGCATTTTCAGAATTATAGTTTCATAATACAAACACAACTGAAACCTACACACGTAGTAATAGCCACTTCTACAAGAGAGTTCATTCTGTTCATGCAATAAGAAAATGACTGCAAACCGGGCACTGGTGGCTCACACCTGTAATCCTAGCTACTTGGGAGGCTGATGTTGGGAGGATTACAGTTCAAGGCCAGCCTGGGCAAGTAGTTCAAATTAACTAGAGCAAAATGAACTGGAGGTGTGGCTAAAGCGTAGATCACCTGCTTTGCAACTGTGAAGCCCTGAGTTCAAACCCCAGTTCCACCAAAAAAAAAAAGAAAGAAAATAACTGCAAAGTATGTAATCATTTCTCCATCCAGTGCAGCAAAGAGGTGTGGGCATTATTCTTCTTGAGTTGTTAGGCTATATCCATCCACAGAAACCTAGAAACCACACGCCTTGTCCAGGCACTCGGAGCTGCCTCTGGCCTATCCAGCCTCAAATCTCCAGGGTTAGACCCTCTTGGTACCCACAGCTCTACAGTGGCAGCTCCTGTCATCATATTTTACAGTGATGGCTTGTCTGGATTGCATTGAAGCTGGGCTGGGAAACACCAGCCAAGGCCTGATTTGCCTAAGCCCCCAAACAATGGACTCTTCCTTGTTTGGGACATTTGAGCTCAGCGGCAACTCTTCCCATAACACCTGGGTAGTTTTCAGAGTCGCAGAGACTGGGACCAGAATTGGCATGGGCAAGGTTGAAATCTATTTTTGTCGACTTCTTGACCGTTTCTATTCCACAGAAAGCAGAAAGAAAATAAAAATATTTTCTGAATATTTATTTCACTAAAAATATTTGGCTGAATCAGACACAAAGGGACAAAAATTGTGATTCCACTTCTATGAGGTCCCTAGAATAGGCAAGTTCACAGAGACAGAAAGTAGAAAAGAGGTTAATTTGAACTGGGGCAAATGGGTAATGGAGAGTTTGTGTTTCATGAAAATGGAGTTTCTGGAATGAAGGGAGTTTTGGAAATGGGTAGGTGATGTTTGTAGGTGCTGTAAATAGATTTAATGGTATTAAAGATGGTCAAAATAGGAAGTTTTATATTACGTATGTTTTATCACAGTGAAGCAGAACAAACTATAACACAATAAAGACAACAATAAAATGTTTGTACTGATTCCTCTAAAATGGTGCCATGTATTGGCCAGCTCTTAATCCTGTGCGGTGAGGCAGAGATGTGGTCCTGGGAGGACTGGATCTTCAGTTCGGGGCAAATGAGCACCACATGGAAAAACACAGGCAGAAGTGCTGCTCAGGTGCCTGCGAGCATCCCCAGGCCAGGAGAGCTCCCGGCTGCTGTGGCTTTAGGACACGAACAAGAAGCACCGCCCCCCGGTCCTCATTTTTTTAAGGATCTTCTTCGGTCTGGAGACAAGCTGAAAAGGGAAGTGCTGGAAAGGCCTTGTGCGGTGCAGTCGTCCTTCAGGCGGAGGAGTGCGTGAGAGGAGAGTGCGGGATCACAGCGGCCACTGCTTGCAGGTGGGCAGAAGTGAGCTGAGATGCTGATTGCGGGAGCGGGGCCTGAAGTTCAGGCAGTGGCCTGTAGGTGGCGCGCAGAGCGTAACAAATACTCGGGAGAGGCGGCGCCCTCACCCGCACTCGGAACTCTGTTCAGTTCCTGCACATGCTGCCTCCCACCCCAGCTCAGCCACCCCCAAACCCGGGCCTTCTGGACCTGATTTACACACGGCAGAGCTTTGATCATCTCGAGGACATGGGGCGGGGGGGGGGGGATGCCGTGGAGCCACCCGTGGTTGCCTTCCCCCAGGAGAGAGAGAAGCGCACCCCTGGAATCGGCAGGGGCCTCGCTCTTGTAACTTGAGTGTCAGCGGTGACACAATAGAAGTGCGATTCTCTCAGCTGTCAAGCAAGAATGCATTCAGGCCCTGAGCTCCTGTGGATTTTGTTTTGTTATTTTCCCCTCTTTTCAAACTGTCTGGTTTCAGCAAGTGCCACAGTGAAGAGACAGAAAGGAGCCATCTCCTTGAAAGGCAGGGCCAGCAGCCAGGAAGAGGAAGAGAGGGCCCCTGTCAAGGCCATTCTCATCTACACAAGAGCTGACACGCACATCTGCAAAGGCAGGCGAGGACAGACTCCGCCATGGCCTGCCCGTGTGCAGTCCTTCGCCACGGAGAGGGGAGCGCGCTCGCTCTCAGCGCCCAGGCTCATTCGCTATCTCCACGTTGTACTTGGCACTGGCGGGGCGCCGTCCTTAAACCTTTGCTGAACACGGCTGTTGATTGCCATCAGATGGTCCAGAGGCATTGGTGGAGGGCCGGGCCAAGGGCCCCATACTTGACTCAATGTGGTGAGGGAGAGAAGGCAGAAACTGCTGTCTCAGTCTTCCAGAAGATGCAGTCTAGGGCTGTACTACCCAGTACAGTAGCCACTGACTATCCGGGGCTATGTAAACTAAAATTAACAGTAACTAAAATTAAAAATTTAACTCCTGAGTCACACTCGCCACATTTCAAATGATCAGTTGGCCACATGAGGCCAGTGGCTACTATATTTGGACAGTACCAAAAAATTCCAGGATTGCAGAAAATTTTGTTGGACAGTATTGTGGCATTTGGCTTCTATAGGAAGGATATAAGGCCACTTAGAAAAGTGACAAGTAAATAAGCAAATTATTGGGAGGCAATGAAGGCTTAGACAAGTTGTATCTCCCAGGGTAAATGGTCTTCTAATTCTACTCTAGATTAGTAGGACGTTCTAATTGTACTACTGTAAATGTTCTTTAGGTAGCAGTGGTGCTAGAATTTAAAGAATTTAGAAGTTCGTTCTCTATGCTATACCCCTGGATGTGGGAGGGCCTCATTTCTGGATTCACTTTATCTGTGGTTTTTCTCCCTCACTTCCACCTTGAAGAAAGTCTCTGTTCCTGAGATGTGCTGTGTGTCAGCAGCTGGGCTAAGCCCTTTCACACATGTCGTTTAATTCTCACGACCTCTGTGAGGTGAACACTCATGTTGGAATTGCTGCCTAGCTGAGCAAAAGATCCACTGCCTTTTCTCATATTCTACTCTTGCTATCCTCCAGACTTGGTACTCCAGAAGGGGATTCAACTCCCACCTCCAGGGTTGGGCCTAATTGGTCTAAGGGGACTCCTTTGCCATCAGTAGGCTAAGGAAATCAGCTCAGGGCCATTCAGAATATGGCATTTTTCTTGCCACTCCAAGTAGTCACAAGGTGACATGTGATTCCTTTGGACCAATAGGAATCAAGAAGAAGTTGCTAAGGGCGTCTGGAAAAACTTTCCTTCTCTGAAGACAGTGACTGGAGGAGATAGTCTGTTCTTCTACCAACCTTGCTGAGTAGATATAAGGCTTGCAAGTGCTGCAGATCGTGCTATATCACCCTACAATGGCAGAGTAAAGAGCCAAGATGCTCACAGAGAAAGGGAGCAGGAGGGCCTCTGCTGAGGTTTGTTGTGGTTCTGGGCTCAGTGCCACCAGCCAGTCAACCCTCAATTGCTTCACATTAGGCCCTCTGTGATCTAAAGCCCAAAGAACCCCCAAATGATTATTTCCTGCTGATAGTGAAAGTTGGGCTAAGAGAACTTTGGTAACTTACCCAGAGTCACCGAGGTAGTAAATGGCAGAGTCAGGATATAAATATAGATGCTTTTGACTCCCAAACACAAGCTCTTTTATTTTCATCATGTATTTCTTCCTTACTTGAACTGTGTCTGCATTTCAAAGAATCTGCAGGAGAGACTATAAAGACAAAAATCCAAGAAATGACATCTTTGAGGCAACAGAACAATATTTTACCTTGGATATTACTTGAGAATGCTCGGGTAGCCTGATTTTTATAGGTGCTTGCAAACCAAACTCAGACTTTAAATATTCATTGGCAGCGATATGTGGTGATCCTTTCTATTTCTTGCTTTTTCCAAGGCCCTGAGGAAACTCTTCTGGTATTTTGACTTCTTTCTTTCTTTTAGCATAGATGGGAAACTTCTAGACATAACTACTGAAATCCATGCTTTTCACCAGATGAATTAAATTAAGTACCATGGCTCCTCCCAAGGGCTCAGCAAATTGAACTCCTAGGCAGCCAGACCTCACCTTTATTTACTGAGTATACAGGAGCCCACTGGTGATTAGCAGGTGGCTGCACAGCCTTTCAATGTCAGGAAGCTGTAGCCATTGCCCTCCGGAGACTTTTTTCAATCTTTCTGGATTCAATTCACACCCCACAGGGAAGGGCTGCAATCCTCTTTGTTTTCTTGCTACTCTTCTGGTGTCTCTTTGACTCTTCCCCACTCCAACAGTGCACTTGACCTTACCAATTAATGAAGGGTATCCTCCAAGCAAATACATTTCAGGCACTGATCAACTGAGAGATTTCCTAGCAGAAAGGTCACAGTTGAATGGCATCACCTTCCCCCTTCCCTTGGCAGTAGAGCTAGAGGAGAAGCCCCAGGGGGGTGGAAGGTGCATATTAGGTAAAGCCTGTTGGAGCACAGGGGTTGTCATTTGCTGTCACTCCTGCTCTTGTGTTAAACAGGAGCACTGACTGAAACAATGCTGCCTTGAGGACTTTTGATCTGCACCCTGATGGAAGGGGCCATTCACATTGAGGGCTGACAACTTGCAAAAATTGCTTTTTTCAATGATAGGCCAAGTGGCCAAGTTGTTAACCATGGAAAGCCACGAAGAGCTTTTCCCTCATCCATGTTTGCATCCTGGACACATTTAGTGATAAGCGAAGCACCACATGGTTTTGACTTTTCTCCAAATTAAAGGAGTTAATTTGCTGACCCATGACCTCAGTGGCAACAGGGTTGCTAAAATGAAGACCTAAAGTAGGTGAGTCTTCAACCCAAACCTTGGTTTTCTCTCCCCCACCACAGATCAAAGATAGCAGATGTGCCCGGCAGGACACAAATCCTCTTGGCTTGGATGCCTTCCTAGGGACTTTTGGGTCAATACCTTGGATTGTTGTGTTTTTCATTTCTCTTGACAAATGCCCTAAGTGCCTGGCCTGCTCCCTGTAGAGTTTTCCATCTTGCACATACAACCTCCTCGGTCTCACTGTCTCCTACTACAAACAACTCTGGAGGGAATGAGGGTAAGAATCTGAAAGAGGACTTGTGTTGAACTTAAAATGATGGATTCCAATAAAAAGGGATGTTTGAGTATTGATAAGAAAGAGATAAACATTGGAGGCCCAATTATGAGGCTACTTATAAACCTCAGTAACTGGGCACCATTTTCCCACTTCGTTGACTCTCCTAGGATTGAGACAGGGCTGTGCCTTTTTCAGAATTAACGTGAGGTGGCCAGGATCACCAGGAGGTTTTAGAATTAACATGAGGTGGCCAGGATCACCAGGAGGTTTAAGTGAGGCCCTGTCTGTGGCTTAGGCACTAGATGATCATTTGAGGTACCAGCTGGAACCCAACTGCATCAGCATTCACTAGAGAACAGGATTTGAAACAAGAAGTCCTCAGTGGACTTTATCCTAGCAATGTAGTCACTGAAGTTCTAAAATTGCTTATCCAGAATCTAGCCCTGAGAATGGGGCCATAGCCAGATAGTGTGTGTGTTTACATGTGTCTATGGGAGGGGCATGTGTGTGTTTGCAGTTGCATTTGTATTGTGTTTGTGGTATGTGTGTTTGCAAGTGCCTTTGTGTTGTCTGTGTATGAAGAGGGAAGGTACTTGGTTTGTTACATGCAGGCATTCACTATATGTATCTCAAAAATGTTGCCTTTCAGTTTTCTTGTAACCTCCTCCTCAGCAACTGCCAACTCATGTGTGTTTGCTCAGCCCAAGACACAGTTCTTCCTGGGAGTTCTTTCTCCCAGGTCTGGATTCCTGGTTAAGTCAGCCAAGTTCATCTAATTCTATCTCAGGTGCTTTGTGCTCTGTTTCCCAGGGAAGTTGCCATTCTCTGCATCAGTTAGCATCATCCCACAGGTCAGGCTGCCTTGAATCAACTGCTGCAGGGTCACCCAAGTGAGCAGCTGCCCCTGCCCTGCAACATGTTTTCAGTCTCACAAAGGGGTTCACCTACCTCCAATACCCTTCAACCCTGCCCCACCATGTCCTCTCCTAGATGCTACCACCCACAAACCTTTGCTCTTTTTGAACAAAACCATCCAATACTCCCACTTGCCAACTTGCTACAGCGTGAGTGGTGACTCCTAACAATACATGCAGTTAATTCCTCTCCCCAAGGTCTCCACAGGGGAGGGCTCTAATGAGCAGAGAGGGGTAGGTGGTCTCGGCTGGTTATTATACATAGAGGCAATGCCAACTACAATCATATTAGGCAGCTCTGTTTGGCTTTCTTCTGTGGCTCCAATGTTGGGCACAGAAGAGGACCCTGGAGGTGGACTGCTGCCCAGGTGTCCAGACCCCTGGCTGAGATGAGGGGTGAGGAGGCCACATGTCCCCTAAGACCACTCCAGCAGCCCCAGAAAGGAGCTGGTTGACAGACGTGCTCCACGGAGCTTGGCTCTGGCCCCTCTTTTCTGCTCCTAGAACTGAGTCTGTGGAAAACAGTTTGCTGAAATTCTCCCACAAGTACATGGCTGGTGTTTCTTTCCCTCTCTGTTTCACCAGCCACAGCTGCTAGACCTTTCTGACAGTGCTTTTAGGTCACCCAGTCACACTTCTATGACTTAGATCACGAAAACCTTGACCCCAAGTGCCTAATCATCCTATTAGGCACAGAGTGCCCTCGTCACCACTTCTCTCTGACTGAACGCATCCCTGAGCATTGGCCTGACAGAACTAAAGCCCCATCTAGTACCCCATTCTCATGTCCAAGCTATGGAAAAGTCCAGAAGCAGAGCGTGGGGCTCATTTTTCAGATCTTCCTCTCATTCTCCAGATAAGAAACTTAACCTCTCTATGCTATAGTTATCTATAAACTGGGCATAATTTCAGTGCCTACCTGATAAATTCATAATGGGGATTAATTAATAATATGTGTGTGGAAGGTGCCAGCCATTGAAGTAGAAACAGCATTATGGTCACACATGTTTCATAACACAACTTTCTAGAGCAGAGATTATCACAGCTTTCTTTGGACTAGCTAACCCAAGGATGAATAAATGCAAAACTGGCTTTCTGCTATAGTCAGTCTATTCCCAAGGACATCCTCCTTGCGCCTTACTTCGCTGGAACGGAGAATGGTATCCCTTTAATAAAGTCGAGTCTCTTTGGTTTTGGGGTGACTGCCACTGAGGGCTGGTTGACAGAGAGCCAAACAGAGTTGAGTGTATATTGAGTGTCACTATAGCCTGACCAGATGCCAAGCTTACCTGGTAGATGCCAGGGGTTACCTTGTTCGCCACAACTTGGCTGTTTTAGGAACAAATTTTGAGCGAATTCTCCATTTCAGTGAAGGAGAGAACAAAGACAATGGGGAGGCATGCTGGTTACTTGCTCCATTTGGCTCTGCAGCATGTGGTCTTCAGCTGAAACCCGCTGGCTAACTGTCCACTGTCCTATGACACTATTTTCCGTGTTAGCTGAGAACATCTCTCATATTCTTTTTATCTGCAGAATTTTCCTTTACTTAAAGGCTTTGGGGCATGAGGATAGGAAAACACATAGTGATCCTATTCCACTGAACCCACTGAATCTCTGTAGGTGGAGCCCAGTTTTCTTCCCTTGCTTGGATGCACCTCTCTGGTTGAAGACCATGGACTTATGGGAAATATCTGGCCCTTAGAGAATTGGGCCAGATGGTCATTTAGCACAAGCCTCATGGGTGCTGTCCAAAGCCAGATGAACACTACATCTCTGTCCAGACTGAGAACTGTCTGAGGAAGTCAATTCTTCGATTCAGATGAAAACTGTCATCCCAGCTTTCATCATTGAAGTCAGACTCCATGCTGGGGAGTTTTCCAATCTCCATTCTGTAGGGCCATCTGGGGGAATCTTTTCATGTCCAGGTGGAGGAGTACAGAGGTTGCTGGCATGGGGAAGGAACCCCATGGTGTGGCAGGGAGGCACACAGGTCATTAGCCCAGGAGCAGGAACAGTTCTTGGTTGGCTGTTGTACACACCATCATGGCTCCACCCTGCACTAAGAGCCTGGGCTCCCCTTCAGTCTTCCTCTGCATTCTCCAGCACACAGCTCACTGGACTGTAGTTTGGCAGTCTTGGGCATAAGTGAGAACACATGGCTCAGCTGTTTCCCTGAAGCTTGTTTCTGAGAATAGTCATGTGGACAGCCAGCAGGTGTGGCTTCGGGAAAGATCTTAGGCTCAAGAGATGGAATTAGGATACACACAGTGTGAGCCCAACTAGAGAAATAGAGCTCATCCTTGGGGCGGGGCAGCACTGGCCAGGCAGCCAAGTCTCAGCGATCAGCCCAGCAAAGCCCCCCTTGTTGGATTGCATGGGAGAGGAGCCTGAGGGATAAGGGCCAGACATTTGCAACTCTTTACAACATAAGGAGCATCATTTTGGACACTGTGGGGCAGGGGCAAAGGACAGTGAGGACTGAGCATCTGCGAGGAGCTACATTACTTCTTGCAAAGAAATCACAGAGGCCTGCACTAGGAACCTTGAGCTCTGTCAGTCACGTCAGCTGACAAGGCTGGGTGCTCTCAGTTCCGGCTGGAGAACATCTGTTGCCATTGTGTGCCTTGTCTCTTCTTGAGTTGCTCAGAAAAGGCTTGTAACAGTTATTTGCAAAAACAGGTGGAGTGCCTTGAAGAAAAGCCCTGTATAAACAGAACACAAACAGCAGGTTGCTCTGCCTTTAGGCTGATTCAACCCCACCCTTACCCAGACTCTGTCACATCAACAAGACTGTTGCCTGCCACAGAGGATGGCCATTTGAGGCTATGGGGAGAATATGAATGCAGCATTGGGGTTAGAAGACCTTAAGTCAAACTCTAATCCAACCCTTTGGTGTAAGTCACTCAACTTTTCCCCTCAGCCTTACTTTGTCACCTGGAAAGCAGAGCTACTTTGGTGTTGTGTCAGGATCAACTAGATAATGCTTAAGAAATGCATTGGGGCTTGTCAGAAGCAGTGGTGATGGATGCTGGTGAACAAAACGTGTGAACTTTCTATTACTTCTGCCATTTGTAGTTTCCTGCAGTCTTCCCCTTTGGTGCCACATGTTCAGCACCATTAGCTTTTTCTGAGTTGAGGACTGCATCTTCAATTTATTTCCCTTTCTCTAAGACCTGAATCAGGGATTTCAGCTATAATGTGGTCCAACTCCAAAGACTTCTCCTTCCCTTCTTCTTCCTCTTTTCTTGGGTTTGAACTTTGGGCCTTGTACTTGCTAGGCAGGTGCTCTACCACTTAAGCTACATCCCTATTCCCAACTCTGACTTCTTGACTAATAAGAATCCTGAAGAAAAATCCGGGGACTGTGCAGTGTTCTCCTGCACACTGGGAATCCTGGGAATCATGGCTCACTGATTCCCAGGGTTGGCTTTGTTTCTAGGACAAAATGTGGGCTGCTGCCAAGGACTGGTGGGAGCATCAGGTAAGGGGGTTACCCTCCCAGTCCCCGTCAGCATCCTAATGTGTCCAGTTAGAGGTGGCCTGGCCCCCACCTCTGACAACATAGCTACCCAGTCCCTCTATGCAGAAATCTGTAGCTGATCCTGTGTGCAGTCACACCATTCGTTTCTTCAGCAACATGAATGAGCGTCAAGAGTCTAGGCCATAAAAGGCAGCCACACACATGGAAACACCAGGGTAGTGACTTATTTTTTTTTTCAGAGGAAACTTTATTTGAAGGACAGATTTTTAGTTCCTGCTGGGAGAGCTGCCACTGGACAGTTCACTGCTCCGGAACCAGAGGAGAAGCCAGCAGGTGCCTTTGAGGCTGGCCTGCAGTTCTGTACTCTATAAAGCAAGGATGGGCAGCTTGGCAAGACAGAACCAGTCAGCATGGAGCTACTTGCAACCCAGTCACTCAGTGCCTACTGGCCAGGCTCCCTGTGGCAGAGAGAGCCTAGTTACAGCCTGCTTCTGCACTCAGGGCCCGGCATGGTGCCTGACATCAGGGGGAATCGATGATGAAAGGTAGGGCCAGAGTGGCTGCACCTGCATGATGTGCAGACTTGCCAGGCATTAGCACATGTCCCTAGGCCATCTCCTAGGTGACTGGGGGATCCCTGGTATCAGGCATAAGAAGGAGGTGGGTTAGCAATCTGTAGTTCTCATCAAGAACATTGCAGTGAGCTGGGCACCAGTGGCTCATGCCAGTAATCCTAGCTACTCAGGAGGCAGAGATCAGGAGGATTGTGGTTTGAAGCCAGCCCAGGCAAATAGCTCAAAAGACCCTATCTTGCTCAAAAAAAGCCATCACAAAAAGTGCTGGTGGAGTGGCTCAAGGTTGTAGGCGCTGAGTTCAGACCCCAATACTGCAAACAACAATAACAACAAACCTTGTAGTGGATTGCTTGCTATCTCCATGTGTTTGGTTTTAATTATCTTCTAAGAAAAATAACCGGCTTCTCTTTAATCAGTAACCACTGCTGTGAGGAGCAGCAGACACAGAGGCCGGTGGGAGTGGTTAGTGGGTTTAATCATGAAAATGGCTAGGCCGTCCTCTCCAAGTAGGGCACAAAACGATGCCTTGGATGGCTTTCCTTCCTTGCCCAGACGCTCATCTTCATTTGGGTGTCGAGCCAGCTGGCTGTACAGTGCTGGGGGACAGTGGGAGAAGCATAAATATTCAGTAACAAGCTCCACGTGAGCTCAGGGACTCTGATGGGAACTCTGAGGCAATAAAGGCGAGTGGAGTAGTGTCTCTGGTGTGAGGCGGAGAAGTAAAGAGAGGAGCCCAAGGAGGAAGATGGAGGGGAGGCCTGGGCACACCACGCCTTCCTGGACTGATCAAAGACATCCTTTCTCCTAAGCCAGCTGAGGCCAGACAGCAAAACCAAAGTGGGGGTGGTCAGAACAGGATGTTGTTGGTGGGAGGTGCAGCAAGGGAGAGAGAGGCTGCTGAGGGCTGATTTGGGGGTGATGGTGAGTGAGGGGTGCTGGGTCCTTACCAACTGCCTGACTCTGACTATGGCAAAGGAGGGATGGGGCCCCACACACGAATGCCCATGTTCTGCATCTGCCCTTCAGCAGAGGCTTGGGGTTGTCAGTGCAGTCCATGGACTTCAGAATAACACTGCCCATGGCTGCTGGCAACTGAACAACACCATTGACAACAAGTAGGAAGGTAGCATGGGAAAGTCACTGAGTGCCCTGGCAGCTTCAGCTGATGCATCCCCCAGAGTTGGCCAGCTGGTCTTGCCTTTACTCCCCTGTCATTCTACCCCTCCAAATAGGCTCAGCCACCTGCCCAGTCCTCCTATCCAGCCAGCAACAACATGGCGCATGGGTCTCCTCCAGGCATCTCAACTCTCATCCCACTACCCTGAGGAGCCTCTACAGCTGTCAAGGTCATCCTCAACTGCTTCTGTTGTGTGTGTTCCTATGTTTTTAAGAATCTCCTTCCTTCTTCTCAAGGTGCAAAACATACCCAGGTGAAGGGATGCTCAGATGGTCTCTTTTCTCCCCAGCTGTCCCTGCACGTATGGAGAGCTCTGTTTGAAGCAACACAACTCCTGCTCTCAAGCACAGGCATCCTGAAGAGGCTGCTGTCTTTCTCCTCACACCCAAACTGAACACACCTGAGGGAAACAGATTTTTCTAACCATGCAATATTCAACATTACTCTTGACTTACAATTTCAGCTCCCAGAATGTGCATGTTGGCCAATTTTTGCCTACCTTAAAAACAAATAACCTCTAATATCTCTGTTGCATCTCCTTGAGATCCATGGGTGTCACAGTGAGGTCTAACCATAGGAGATGAGCAGCCATGTTTAGAAAGACATGGAGGGAACAGCCCCAGTACCCCAGTGCAAAGAACATCTCTCTCGAAGGGAAGCATTTGTTAGCATTTTGGCTTCACATGTGGAACCCATGTATAATACAAAAATGTCAATTGTCTTTCTCTGATAACCATTCACATCAGAGGTACCTCCTGGCCCTCCCCTGCAGATCAATTTAATTACAGGCACGGATGCCCACTGGAGGTGGGGAGCCAACTGGGAGTCTTGGATTTCAGTAAAGCCCAAACTGCTTTGAAATCCAAATACAGCCAACCTTCAATTATCCACGCTGAGGAAAGGGAGCATGGATAATCTGGAGCAGCCGATGATTAAAGAATCATTTCTTTTGGCTTTTGGGAGGAATCATATGCTATTTGCAACAGAGCAGCAGAATTTCCTCTCTAGTTGGGTTTTGCTCCAGTTAATATCGCAATGAGCTTGCATTTCTCCTCATGCAGCAGCTGACAGCAGAGGGAGTTGGATGGAGGAGGTTATTTGGAAGCGCATTGTGTGGGAGCACTGATGAAAAGCCACAGGCTCTTGGTCTCTTCTCTGTGAACTTGAAAAGAAGGGAGGTGTGCAGACACTAAACCAGTGGATTGTAATCTCTTCTGGGGAATTTGGAGCAAAGTTCCTGGCCCCCTGGAGATGCTACTGCAGTAGGCTGGGTGGAGCTCAGAGCTAGGCATTTTCAGCAGTGAGGTTGAGGTGGATGACCACTGGGAAGTCAGTTGTAAGCACCCACACCACCATTGTTCATGCAGAAGAACTTCTGTCCTTGAGTTCCATTCACAAAGGTGAAGCCAAAATGTTCAAAACAGACACTGAGAGACACTGGAGTTTTTACAGGTCTCTCTCCTAATTCCTAATGCTGATTTTTTTTCTATTTTAGAAAGTACTAAAAATTGCAGAGTGGAGACAAATAATACAATGGTTTGCAACAAAGTCTCCATGTTGCTTTGACCTGAAGTTAACTATTTCCTACTCCTGTCTGTCTCTGACATTGGGGTGCAGCTTCCAATTGGTGGTGCCTTACAGTTGGCATTAGGGTGCAGTGCAGGCTGTGTGATGCTAACTTGGCCCCAGCCCTGCACTTGGCCATCACAGAAATGAATTATGTGCATTGCTGTTGCTACACGGCTTGTGTTTCATTGCTATTTAAGTGATTTCAAAAAGATAATATGACTATTTGGCATTGAAATGAAAAATTATTGCATACACAGATGAGCATGGAAACAGAATACAGGGCATAAATTTATATTAGCAAAACATTTGTTGGAAGCATAATCACACTTCCATATTTTCTTGCAAACAAGCAACCAGTTGGGTCATTTGTTTTATATTTTGCCTCCTGAACTGTGGTTATGGGCCCAGCACTGCTGGTTTCACCTGAGAGTCGTGAGAACTGTAGAATTTCAGGCTCTAGTCCAGACCTATCTATACTTACTGTTTAACAAGCTCTCCAGGTGGTTTGTATGAACCTGAAAGTTTGAAAAACATAGCTTTATAGGGTGTAAGAAGATACTTGAAGAGATAAAGCTGAGTTATTTTTTGTTACCAAGATATGCGTAAAAGCATAATCCGTCACACATTAGGCCAAAAGCTTGCAATAAGAAATATCAGCATCTCAGAAGAAAATATGAGAGATAAGAAAGCATACCACTAATTTACTTGAAAGCCAAGATCATTATTATGTGAAAAACATGGGTGTAGTGAGTGAAAAGTAATCCAGAAGAGTGGGAATGTGAGTTTTGTACAACACCTTGGCCAATTCATTTCAACTTGTTTTCCTTTTTGAAATATACAAACGTGGTAAATAATGTATTTAAACAAATCTAAAAGCTCTTTCAATAAGTACAGAATTATATGAGGAAATAAGCATGTCAGAGTTTAATTGGGAACATTCTTTTCCCTGAATGGTGTGTAAGATGGAAGTGTATAAAGGTATTTTAGATTAATGAAATGTAAGTAAAAGTCCCCCCTTCATTATAACTGCCCTTTGCCTTTTCTTACAGTTTAAATGATTACTAGCATCAAGATATTCTACATAACAACAAAGTTTTGAGTTTATTGATTCTGCTTTTTAAATTTTATGTTCTTCAAAGGACAACTCTATGCCACCAATATACTAAGAACAGAACAGTTTGCTTCATTCACTGTAGGTTAGAATTTAGAAGGTTAAAGAAGAAGGGAGAAAGATCAAGTGAAAGATGTGAGCAAAGCAGGAAGACTTTGGTACAGACTGACTTTTTGTGTGTGTTGATTGCAAACCCAGAACCTCACTGGTGCTAGGCAAGCACTGTCATTTTTTTTTTTAATATATATATATATTTTTTTCAAGCTCAGTCCCTAATTCTTTTTTTTTTATTTTTTTTTTCATTTTTCTTTTATTATTCATATGTGCATACAAGGCTTGGTTCATTTCTCCCCCCCTGCCCCCACCCCCTCTCTTACCACCCACTCCGCCCCCTCCCTCTCCCCCCCTCAATACCCAGCAGAAACTATTTTGCCCTTATTTCTAATTTTGTTGTAGAGAGAGTATAAGCCATAATAGGAAGGAACAAGGGTTTTAAGCACTGTCATTGAGCCACCCCTTCTCCCAACCATGGGCTGACTTCAATAGCTATAAATCCTCCCTTCCTATATCAATGGTAACCACAAAATATTTTAAAAATCTTCTTAACTGCTTTCATGTTAGGGAATTTAAACCTGAAAAACAATAGCATCCTCCTTTTCACAGATGAAGAGAGTGAAGTGAGGAAAATGAGATGCCTTGCTCAGAAAGAAGATAGACAAGGAAGAACCAGAATTCAAAGGTGGCATCATCCCTGTGTCCCTGTTCTGCCATGGAACCTGCAGCCTCTATGACAGTATTTAAGAATCATTCCTTGGCAGAAGTGAACAATCCATGCCCCGTCTTCTGTGCACTTGAAGGTCTTTGGCTGCCCCCTTTGCTAAATAATGCCTTAGAATGTGAGATGCAAACATCTGCCACCTGCTCTGACTAGGAAGCCTCCACGACTTCAGATTTTATTTCCAAATAAAATAGTATCATCTCTTGCAGAGAAGTTTCTTAGAGTTTTTTTTTTTTTTAAGGTGGAGTTCAGCTCACTTCACCAGTGTGTCATTTAAGAGCATAGCATGTGACTGACCCCATGCCCCACCTTAGTGGTGAGAATCTCATTACTAACTCTTGACCATGCCTCATGGCCTCAACATAACCTTCTTCCCAAGATTCTCACTCTTTTTAAAATTAGCTCACAATGCTAATCTAAGACATTATCCCTCTTAGGTCTTGTAATTACATAGTGGTTTTCTATCTTTGCTGACATGAGAATCACCTGGAGAGCATTAAGCAATCACCAGGGCTCAGGCCGAACTTCCTGCACCTGAATCAGAATCTCTGGAGATGGGACTCAGGGTTAGTATGATGTTTACAAGTGATTCCAATATACAAGTGAACGTGTGAGGCAACAAATCACATTACTGTCCTCCTTTAACTCCTTTATAGTTAGGTTCTCCACTTTTAAAAATGTCTTTCAATAATCTCTAATCTATATAACCACTTCTCAAAAATAAGTTTTGTTTTTATTACAACCCTCCCCCCATTTATTGCACACCCTTTAGCCTTTCAAATATAGCCAAGAAAAGAAAAAAAAATACAGACCATCCCTGATCTTACTTGAGGCTTTAAATATTGCTAATGTGCTCATGGAGATTCCTCCAGCATCTTTTGCTTGGTTGAATCCTGAGCATGTGTGCATCCTATTGTCCATACGGTTTTGTAGCCTACTTTCTCATCTGAACATCTTTTCAGTTGAACTTCTCAACTCCCACCTTTTCCTCCTCTGTCCTGACCTCCATAACTTTCATTGGACCTTTCAACTTGACCTTCTGTGAATTCTGAGGCCTCCTCTTTCCTAATGGCTGATTCAGTTCAGAAGCACTAAGCATACTCCTCCTGGAGTCACAAATGGCTCCACCATCTGGTCACCCAACTGTTCAAGTGAGACGTGTCTGAGGTCATCTTAGATTTCATGGGCACTTCACACATCATTTTTAACTTAGTATCAAACATACTCATTGTGCCTCTTTTGAGTATATACCCTTCTAGGCTTCTAGCCACCATCTTTTGCCTCCTAAGTTCTTTTCCCTCCTTTGTTCCCACACCATCTGGGTGATGACATAAAGTCCCCTAATACCTTTAAGGTAGAGTCTACAATCTTTATCCATGTGGCCCAGCACCTGCTTAAATAATGCCTCCTTCCTCAACTCCTCCCTCTTGGCCCACAATGCTTCAGGAACATGATTGCTTCCTCTTTGTTCTGCCTAAAGCTCACTTCTCGTTCCTTCTGCTGGTGGCTGCCTACTCATCTTGCAGGCCTCACATGGTTCCCTGGAGACATCTACCCTGACCCCCCAGAGCTGGATTAGATGCCCTGTTTGTGTCCCCTGAGGTCCTCTAGCTCCCCTACTAAGCAATTATCACATTGAATTGCATTGGCCTTTCTGCTTGGCGGCATTCCCTTCAGACTGGAACTCGAGCCCCATGTCAGTTTTGCTCCTCATATGTCTCCAGCATCTAGCAACAAATAATGAAAACATTTGTTGGATGAACAATGAAGGATTGAATCCCCTCATACCACATCATGTAATCTTTCAGCCAAGAAGGGTCTGTTCTAAATCATGCTCTCAGTTGCCACACACAGAACAGTAGCAGGGGCCAGGTGACATCTCCACAGTGCACAGGACCCTGAGATGAGGAGATGGCCTTTTCCTGCCTTGTAGACCAGTTTCCCAATCTTTCTCTGTTTCATAGTCTTTTCTACTGTTTTTTTTTTTTTTTTTAATCCTCTTCCTGGCTTCCTCCTGCTTTGCAACCTTCAATTCAAATTAGCTAAGATGAATTTTGTATGAGCTTAGTTTTATTTTTCACAGTGGAAACTCCTTATCTCTTCATTAATAATAGACACCATTGTAACCCAAAGCTCTGTGGCTTTTCAAATAGAATCACGTTAATGAATATTGGGTTTGGCTTCCTATTGCTGCCAACATCTCTAGCACTTTAGTATTGGTTTTTTAAAAAAGAAGTTGGTGAAAGAAGAGATAAGGATGTAAGGTTTCCAGTCTTTCTTTCAAGGAATTTGTTATTTTTCTTTAGTGCCTCAAATTAGCTAGATGATTCCACCTGGGCATGGATTGGATTTTATAGAGTCTTAGGCATAAATAATTTGGGGGCCCACTTTAAGAAAAAAACCATTAGATTATAAACCTACTACTTTTACAGGCCTCTAATAATACTGGTGCAAGTGAGGCCCAGAGAAAACATATGTTCATTAGATAAACCTGCTCTCCATCTTCTCAATTTTTATAATTTGAGTAATGAGCCCAAATATGAGTTAGTTTAAGGATTATTGGCTGACTTATCCCTCCCCACTGTAGGACCTGCATCTTGGTTTGGAGATAGATGGATTTTTAAAAATTAGCTTAGTCTTCAGTTCCCTGTTTTACTCACACAGGCCACACCACAGGGGAAAAGCAAAAATAGATTTAAAAAATATTTTTCAATGAAGCCTGCCTCTGTGCAAGCAATAAGCTGTTTGCTGTGGTGGGATTTGGGAGTTCTGGTTCATACTTTTAAACAACTACAAAAATAGACCTACTTATGCCGATTTTGAAACCGACTAATCTTGAGCCAGATAATAAATTTCTGTTCCATGTTAATAGGAAAAATAAGCAGATTCTGAACTCAGTGGCATTAAGAATTTAGATAGCCCTCTAGTTTTATAAGACCAGAGACGCAAAAGACATCACACTACTTAGTGACTGTGATTGCTGTAGCTCCACAGGAGTAGGGTAGAGTGTCACTAGATCCTCACGACCCCTTCCAGCCTCAAAGCCAAATCTGGTGCCTCAGACCTGGGTTCCACTCTCCTCATCAGTCTGAGCCTGTTGGTAACATCAGTTTTGCCTCCTGATCCTCTTCTGTGGATCACCCTTGCCCAGCCAAGGCCTGGGACTCAGATCCCACCTGCCCAGGATGGAGGCTGAGTGAGATCTTTGTTGAAGAGAGTCCTTCTGATAAGTCCCTCACTTTTGCAGCTTGTCGTGGAAATTGGCATTTTGTGAGCAGGAATGATATTGTGCCGTGGGGTCTGCAGGGGCTGTGGCACAATGTAAAACTCCAGTCTCCACTGCGTAACTTGGAGGGTGTCCTTACTCCAATTTCCTAACTTACAAAACTAAGAGTTGACTTCAAAATCTTGAAAGCCCTTTGCAGCTCCACTTTACATACAGCAAGAAAAGTCTTAATAAAAGCAAAGGAAGGTAGCTGGACATGGTAGTGCACACCTGGAATTCCAGCTACCCAGAAAGATTATGAGTTTGAGACACAGCCTGGGCTACATCACAAAACATAAAGTGAAAAAAAAAAAAAAACCCAAAACCCAAAAATAATTCCCCTCACCAAATGAAGGAAGTTCTCCTGCATGTCAGAAGTGTATTTTTGTTGCTTTGTTTTGTTACTGATGTCAAAAATAAGCAGGTTCAGGCCACAGGAGCATGCTGTCATGTCTGATACTTTCCATTTTAAAGGATGAACTTTGAGATGTGTCAAACTGTGATAAACAGAGAGGTCATGCTGTCATGAGCCAGAAGGGAGTGTTGGTCCAGATTGTACTGGCTTCTGATACTTGGGTCAGGCCTATGGTACATGGGAAAGAGCTTGGCCTAGCAGTGTTTGGGGGCTGAGGGAGTCGGGGGTCCTGGATCCACTACACCACCCTCTCTTAGGGGCCAGGGAGAGAAGGAGAAGCAAGTTGTGGGATCCAGGGAAGGAACTATAGGTATCAGGCTGGAGCAGAGAGGTGTGATGCTGAGGAGAGGAGGTTCATTCAGGTCAAAGTCACTGAGGCCTTGGGGCAGAGTTGTAGGACATTTTTCTAGAGCCACGGTCCCTCACCTATGATGGTGAGGGCAGAGGTTGGCACACAATGGCCCCCTCCGTAGAGGGCAGAGTCCCTCTATTGGGAATGCATGTGAGGTACACTGTTCTCTCATTCACCCACCATCAAGCCTCAGGCACCTGGAACTGCTCAGACAGGTCACAGTGGTTTCCCTGAGGATGCCCCAGGCTTGCTGACTTCCAGAATCAATGTTAGTCAGGTGATTGTTAGGCCAGTTGTGTTTTCTAAAGCTCATTAAAACACTTGCTTAATCACAGGCCTGACCTCCAACTAATCCACAGCTTTGAAAGGTGCTCTTGTCTGGGAAGAGCTCCTAGAAGGCCAGGGACAAAGATGGGGTCACCCCTTGCCCTTTCCAGCTTGGCTGCCTGCTCCATGGCTACAGCTGGTACTGGATGTGAGGCAGGGCATGCTGAGAGGTTCTGATTCAACAGAACAACAGTCCTTGAAGACATGGTGGTAGACAGGTGGGAAATTATCTGGGGTTTCCCTGCCCTCTGCTTTACAGAGGGCTTTGGGGATTCACTGGTGTGGGGGAGGGGCAAGGACTAGAAGAGCCCACTTGTTATAAACCAAGGAGTTTCTCTGTGTAGGGTCTCCCCACCCCCACCACCATCCTTCCTAGGTCAGCTCAGTCCACTGCAGACTATGGAAGTAAAGCAGGCAGCATTCCTGCCTTGTACCCTCACCACCCGCCAGGGGAGGGAGAAGCTGGTTGGGCAGCCTCTGCTCTTTGTACCAGGGAGGGGCTGTGAATGTTAACATTGGTTATCCAAGTGTTTTTTGGTGCCAAACACTGTGCTCAGCACTAGGTTTATCTTCATAATTAACCCTGTAAGGCAGACGCTACCAGAAGCAGTGCTTCTGAGCCTAGAGATGAGGGAGCAGGTAATGTCCAGGGCCTCTGGAGAGGGCAGCCCTGCTGACACCTTGATTGCACCCAGTGACACTGGTTGTCAACATCTAACCTCTAGAACTTGAGAAATAAGTTTGTAGAGTTGTTGTAAAAATATTGAGTTAAAGTATGCATAACATAAAATTTACCATATTAACCATTTTTTTACAGTTTGGTGGCACTAAGTGCCTGCTGTTGTGCCACCATCACCACCATTCATCTCCAGCTCTTTCTCATTGTCCCCAAATTAAGCTCTGTGTACCCTGAAGAATAATTCTCCCCACTCTCCTCTCTGACCACCTTGTAATCACTATTCTGTTTTTCATATCTATGAATATAAATCTGGTTCCTTTAGGCATCTCACAGAAGTGGATGAATTCAGTATTTGTCCGTTTGTGTCTGGCTTATTGCACTTAGTATATTGTCCTCAGGAGCACACAAGTCATAGCATGTATCAGAATTTCCTTCCTTTTGAAGTCTTATGCTATGATCGTCCCCTACCTTGGCCACAAAACCTTCAGTAAAGTTGCTTACATGTGGCCCATGTACAAAGAACTTTATTGGAAAGAGGTTTCTTTTGCTATAGTAGAGCCTCTTAAGAAGGGGGAGTTGTTTGCAGAAATTGGGAGCTGCAGTGAGGAAGCAGACTATAAGCAAGCACTAAGAAGAATGTGAGCCTCTGAACCTGGAAATATACTGGGGAAGCCCAGTCTCCTGCAGGAGATGGAATGGGGACTTTCTTCAGTACAAATTCCTTTTTAATTTGTGTTGAGGGAAAGCTAATCCTAGGGATGGAGAATCTGTGAGAAGGATGGTTACACGTAGGTTCAGATTTAGCCTGTCTTGGGTACAGGCCCATGAACAATGCCTAATTCCATGCATGTGGCTTTGTGATACTTTTTTTTGTGTGTGTGTGTGAAACTCATGGTTGAACTTGGGGCATTGCACTTGCTAGACAAGTGCTCTACTACTTGAGCCATGCCCCAAGCCCTTGCAAGAACTTTTTTTAGGCTAGTGTACCCTGGACCTGTTATTGAATTGAGTTTTCTGAGATTGGAGCTGGAAAATCCTTGGTGAGAGTATCTCTTGATAGAAGGAGTGTGTGTGTGTGTGTGTGTGTGTGTGTGTGTGTGTGTGTAACAGAAGGTTCATCAAATTATTGAAAGGCTAGGAAAAGTTGTTCTTGAGGTGGCAATTGATAAAAAAAACCCCACAAACTTCTCTTTTTTTTGATATTTTTCTTACTTTTTCTAAGCTAAATGCTCAAGTATGTGGAATTTAAATAATTGTTTTCAAGTCAAATCAATTTTGGAACAGAGAGAGAGAGGTTTATAGACTCTACTGGTTGTCAGTGGATAGCTGATTAATGATGCTGGAGTCTGTAATTATCCTGCTGTCAGGAGGCTGAGTGTCCTCAATAAATCCAGGCTCATCTGCCTTCCCAAGATTCTGGAGAGGAGTATCTTGATTTATCTCCCAATTGACACATATTCTCTTTACTGTACCTTAGAGAGTACTCAACCACTTAATGGTTTGAGAGGTCAATTTTCATATTGCTTGTATTGAGCAACTTAGAAGTTAAGTATCCTTGCCCATGACTGTGAGGATAGAAATTGGGATTTTCTTCTTATTGCCCCTCTGGTTCATTTCTCTCTCCCTAACTAACCTGTTTCATTAAAAACAACAACAACAAAAACACAACTGGGTGTGGTAGCTTGCAAAATTGATAAAAATTCCCATCCCTCTCTGAATCCATACCTTTAAAATATGTCCTCCCTTTAGGATATGAAGTCTTTTTCTCTATCCTTTGAATCTGAGATAGCCTCATAACTTACTGTGACAAATAGAATGTAGTGGAAGTGACAACACACCAGTTTCAAGGCTGGCATTCAAGAGGCCTTTTGCTCTTTCACTCTCTGAAGTAAGCCTGCCAGGGTTAGGTAGTGGTGAAAGAGCCTAGACTTGGCTGATGAGAGATACACTGCCTGTCTCTCTTCGCCCCTCAAACCTCCCAATCCCCAGAAGCGGAGCCTGTAAGTCCTGCAGCTGAGTTCAGCAAAGAACAGAAGAACCACCCAGCAGAGCTTGGCTCCAGCAGCCTACTTGTTGACTCATGCACTAGGTCAATGACTGTCTTAAGTTGGGTTGGTGGTGTAACATTACTGGTGCCCTGGCTGTTTACTATTTATCACACTGTTTCAGAGTCTGGAGTCACAGAGATCAGAGCTATAGACATGAATGAGGCACAGTTCTGACCCTTGAGGGACTTGCAGTCTGCAAGGCAGACAAATATAATGGGAAATAAAAGGGGAGATTTTTGAGTATCATCTATGTACTAGACATGATGCTATGCCCTTTAGCTACATCATTTCACTAAAATATCACTGTGAAGCTATGAAGTTGACACTAGTACTTGCCCACTTTACAGATAAGGACTCTGAGTCCTATGGATAAAAGCCAGGTAGTGACTCTAGCCAGCCACCAATGTCCCTTTGTACCATGCACAAAGCATTAAGGAATCAGGAAGCAATAGTTGGCACTCGGGTAGGAGGGAAGTTTTCCCAAGGCCAATTGGAGCGACTTAGCAGCCTAAGGTGACAAGACAACAAATCAACTCAGGTGATCTGTTGTGATCATGAGCTGGAGAGGTCACGTCAGATACATTTGGGTGAGGACCCCACTGGGGAGCTGGAGATACTGCTGGCTTATTTTGAGGAATAGGCTGAGGAAGGCAGGACACAGCTGGGGAGGCAGGGGTGCATGGGGTCAGGAGGAATTTTGTTTGCTCTTCAGGTCAAGAAGCACTTACTTCTCTGCTTTCATGTGTTCAATGCCAGACAATGCTCAATTGAGATTTTCTGCATGGAATGGATTTTTAATAGGAAATTCAGGGTTTTTTTTTCCTGTGTTGCTTTTTGCAAGGCACCTTTAAGACATTTGTTTTTTTAAACAAATCATACAGCTTCCTTCTGAGGACTAGACTGGCTGAAGAGACACACACGGTGTACACAGTCCCAAGTGTCTCCTTATCTACTCTCTGCTTTAACTAGCACCTTTCTGTCAGTGAATGTCCACATGGGGGTACAGAGCCAGAAACATGTGTTTCTTGACGTATGGAGGGGCTGAGTTTAACCTGTGAACTCCTTGAAGGCAGCAATATGTTTGTTATTCTCTCACTGTAAGCGGAGGTCAGATGCAATAGCAACAGGGCTGGTTGACGGAGCAGCGACCTCCTTTCACAGATGAGAAAACAGAGAGGGGAGCAGCTACATACAAGGCCTCAGAGCTGGGAAGGAGGTCTTTCACCTTGTATTTTCAACACTTCTGTAATTGGCTGGGGTGAACACGTAATAGAGAAGCCTGCTGCCTTGACACTTATTCCTTCCTCCAGGCCCCACCCAAAGGCAGGCCATGCCAGGGCCTGCTGCTGGTAGAGTCAGCCTCACACTGGGGGCTGTGCTCTTTCACCTGATGTTCCACAATTCTGCTTCCCTGTCACTGTGCCTCCAGGGCCTGTCCCGTGCCCAGGGCTCTCATGCTAGCTCCAGACTAACCACAGGAACTTTTCTGGACTCCTCCTGGGCCTATTATGGTTTTGGACATGCTCCATGTCTTTCTGATCTCCCTCCTTAGAAAATCCGTCCTGAGTCCACATCTGATTCCTCAATCCAATCTGACCAAGCTTCAAGAGTGAATCCAAGCTAAAGAATAAACAACTGATGCTATTTTCCACCTATAGGTGATAGCTAGATTTTGAATGGCCTTCAATGACTCCTTCAGCTATTGTAGCAGCCAGGCCTGGATAGTGGGGGAAATATTTAAGAACTGAACATCTCAGTTAATGTCTTTAGTAGTAAGAAGAGTCACTAAGGAGGAAGGAAGAACTAATTGCAGGGCCACAGTAAATTCCATTTTCTGGAAAAGTCAATGAGGCCAGTGATGTCAACCACAAAATTCCTTGTTCTCTCTCATCTCCCTTTCCAAAGAATTGCCCTCCTCTCTGACCATTTGTAGAGAAAAGGGGGGCTGTGACATAATCATGGGGACAGATAAATATAATGTTTCAGACATATAATCTTTCTGGGACAAGTGTTTTCATTTTTCTGTGGTGGCTTTGCTCTCATGCTGAACTTTCCTCAAAATGAGAGTGGTCATTTCCTCCTCTGATCCTCTGAAGCAATGTGGCAGACAAGTCTCTATTGTGTAGCTCTGGGAGTGGGATGTGTTGCTTTTTTCTTAGTAAATCCACTTTCTGAAGTCCCAGCCATTTCCTCTCTCTACTTGCACAGTGGGCTGTGATGGCTAAAGAGGAAGTAAGGGTCAGGGAGCAATTTTGATCCTAATCCTGTATTTAGGATTTTAGCTTCCCCTCACCTCCCTAGAGGTTTTGTTCAGGAAAACAGCACTTGTTTTCCATAGGACAAAGGTTTCTGGAAAGCAGGAAGGCCATCCTAGCAGGGCCCTATGTGGGGAAGTGAGCAGGAAGTAACATTGGACAAGTCCCTTGGGTGACTTTTGGCCAGGGAGGCCCAGGGAGGCTCCTGGGCACAGGATCCTGGAAGGCAGGCCTAGAAGCTGAGACCACATCCACTTCTGGCAGAGAACAGCTCTGGTCTGGAACAGGCTCAAAAATTAAGGAGGGCCTTTGTAGTTCAATCTGGTTCTTCTAGGAATAGTCTTACATTTTTTTGAATTGTGTTTGGCATCTGCAAAATAAAGATATCAATACTCTCCCCTCCCACAGAGGTGGGTACAGATTTTTAAAAAAAGAAGGTAAAGATGCAGAGGTTACTAGAGTTAGGAAAATGCTCTCCCCACCACTCTGCCCTGCATATTCCATTAAGACAGAATTCCATCTACTCTTTTGGGACCTGGGTCCTGAGATAATTTGGCTCAATATTCTCAAAGTGGAAACTACTACAGGATATTGTTAGATATTCTGGAAAAGCATATTTCATATTTGGTTTAATTTGGGAAGCACTGGATTTAAAAAGTTAAGCACATTCTTTACTCCAGATCTTCTCAGAGCGTTTAATATGCAAATTTCTTGGAGTCACTCAAGGGATGAATGAGGATCAAATGAAGCTTTTATGACATGTTTTTGATCACAGGAATATTTTTCTCATGGCACAAACAACTATTAATTTGTGTCAGTACAAAGTGGAAATGCTGGTGTTCATTCTTATGCTCTTGGCTATATGAAATATCTATAGTCTATTGATTTTGACTAAACAAGATTATGCTGATCTCATCAGCCTCATTTTAAAAAATTCCCCAGCTAAAAACCATTCTCCCCAACTTCTACCTTCTCGAAAGATGGAATAAGACTTACGTGTCCCTGTTCCTCCTGTTAATACTACTGAAAACTACAGACATAAATATAAAATAGATGTAAGGAGACTCTGGCTAAGGACTTGGACTTGAGTGACACAATGAGGTCTCTGAGTTTTCCTTTTGCTTTATATATCCCATGTACAGCCGAAGAGGCCAGGAGCCAGAGCATAGCAGTAAACACAGTAAAAAAAGCCCCCACAAAAGTCCAGTCTCTCTAGCCAAAGGGCTCAGAGAGAGCAGCCTTACAAGACAGCACTACTCCAGACACAAAAAAACCTGTGGCCTGGCTGTACCCTCACTTGCAAAGACTAAGTGAGGAACACAGACTTCTGCCCTCTTGATGCCATCTGAGGAGCCCCATGCCTACACCAGAGTGGCAGCAGAGTAGGCCAAGCAGGGGCCTGAGTGTCCACCCTCGCTGGCTGGTAATGGTGTTCGCCTCTCCCCCACATTATCAGTGGAAACCACATGGGAAGCCTGGACTTCCGCCCCACCCAATAGTGATGATACAGCCCCCACCAGCTGGGGTGGTGGTAGGGGACATAGTGGAGATTCAGGACTTTCACCATTGTCCAGTGGTGATGAGAAGAATGAAGGGGAAATCAAGGCGTTCTGAGATTAAGGGTAACTTACAGAATTTGTTACAAGCAGACCTAGCCTAAGAACTTGGCTAAAGGAAATTTTCTACGTAGCAGGTTTTTTTGTTTCAGAAAAAAGAAGGAATTTTAGAATATCAGAAGGAGGAAAGAACATGATAAGCAGCAAAAATATAGATACTTACAATAGACATAACTTCTCTTCTTGAGTTTTCTAAATTATGTTTGATGGCTGAAACAAAAACCACAACACTGTCTAATATGATTCTAAGTGTATGTACAGAAAATATTTAAAGCAATAATATTAAAAACCAGAGGAGTGTAAAAGGTGGTAAATTTTCTTTACTTCACTGAAGGCTAAAATGACACCAGTACACTGTGATAAATTATGTATATATATGGGAATATTAGAACAATTGCTAAAAGGCTATACAAAGAAATACACTCAAAACTACAGGTGAATACAAATGGAATTCTACAAAATGTTCCAACAACCCACTGGAAGGTGAAACACAGAGAACAAACAGAAAATGAAAAATAAAATGGCAGACTTAGTCCTAACATATTAAGAATTACTTTAACCATAAATGATCTAAAAATACTAATTAAAACACAGAGATTGGGTGGGCCAAATATATGATATCTATATAAACCTCAGCTTAAACAGAATAATAAAGGCAAGTTGAAAGTAAAAGGATAGAGCCATTTTGCACTCATTAGGGTGGCCATTAACAAAGGAACACACACACACAAACACACACACACACACACACAAATGACAAGTATTACCAAAGATGTGGAGAAAGAGATTAAAACTCTTGCTCCAATCACTTGGAACTGATAGTGGTAATGTAAGCTGGCATACCTGCTATAGAAAATAACATAGTGGTTCTTCAAATAATCAAACACAAAATCACCCTGTGATCCAGCAACTCCACTTCTGGGTCTATTCAGAAAAGAGATGAAAGTAGGAACTTCAACAGTTATTTGTGTACCCATGTTCATTGCATTATTCCAAATAGACAAATGGGTTGTTTCTGCCTTTTTACTATCAAAGGATGAAGTGATCAATAAAATGTGGCATATGCACACAATGGAATATTATTTAACTTTGGAAAGGAAAGAAATTTTGACATATGTGCAACATGGATGAAACTCAAAGTCAGGATGTTAAGTGACATAAGCTAGTCACAAAAGGACCAATATTGTATGAGTTCACTTATGTAAGATACCTATAATAGATTCATAAAAACAAAAAAGTAGAATTGTGCTGCCAGGGACTGTGGAGAGGGGAAAGGACAGTTATCGTTTAACGGGCAAAGGGTTTTAGTCTGGGAAGATGAAAAAAATTTTGGAGGTGAATTAGAGTGGTGGTTGTATAACAATGTGAAATAATTAAAGTGGCAAAAAAGTAAGCAGAAAAGGATGCACTATACAGATGTTAATCAAAGCAAAGTAGGCATGGCTATGTTAATATTAGACAAAGTAGGTATCAGAGCAAAGAAAATTAACAGAGACACAGAGGAGCCTTACAGCATGATAACAGGGCCAATTTGCCAATAAAACATGGTACTGGCGCATTTGGTGTCCAAGCAGAGCTGCAACACACGTAAAGGCATCACTAGTAGAATAGTCAGGAGAAATAGAGAAATCTGAACTTAGAGCTGGAGACCTCAATGCTCTTTTCTCAAAGATTGATCTAAGCAACTAGGCAGCAAACCAGCAAGGATCAATTAACCAGATCCAATCAGCATTTATAGAAAATGTCCATTGACAGCAGAATACACATGGTTTTCAACACCCACAGAACATAGACCAAGATAAATTAGCTCCTGGGCTGAAAACAAACCTTAACAAATGTAAAAGAACTGAAATCATCCAGAGTATGACCACAGTGGAATCTACTAGAAGTCAATAACAGAAAGACAACACACTTCAAAATATTCCAAGGGCCAAGGAGCAGGGCTCAAGGAAAATAAAAATATCTTAAACCTAAAGAAAGTGTGAACATAACACATCACAGAAGACAGGGCTGAGAGGGAAGTTTGCAATACTAAATGCATATGCTAGAAAGGAAGAAAAGTCTCAACCTAACCTAAGCTGCTATGGAACCACCTCAAGAATCTAGGAGAAAAGCAAAATAAACCCAAAGCAAACAGAAAGAATGAAGTAATAAAGTAACATCTGAAATCCATGGGTTGGAAAACATATAAATGATTCAGAAAATCAATGAAACAAAGAGCTGGGCTTTAAAAAAAAATCAATAAAATTGGTAATTTTTAAAGTAAAGTTTACAAAGTAAAACACAGAAAAGATGCAAAGTACAAATATTAGGAATGAAAGAGAGGCAATCACTACAGACCCTGCAGGTATCAAAAGTATGATAAAGGATTGTTATGAACAATCCTATACACATGTATTTGTATGGATCACTTCCATAAAAAATTTAAGCTACCACAATTCACCTAACATGAAATACATAGTCTAAGCAGCTCCCATAATAATTAAGAAATTTAATTTATAATTTAAAAAACCTCAAAAAAGACTGCCAGCTACTTGGGCGATGGAGATTGGGAGGATTATGATTAAAAGCCAGACAGGGGAAAAAGTTAGCAAGACCTCATCATATCAAATAAGATGGGAATAGTTGTTCATGCTTGTAATCTTAGTCATGCAGAAAGGGTATGTAGGAGGATAGTAGTTCCAGGCCTGCCTATGGGAAAAGAAACTTGAGAGAACCGAGCCAAAAAAGTAATTAAAGCAAAACAGGGTTGAAAGCATGGCTCAAATAGTAGGGCACCTGACTAGTAAGTGTGAGGCCCTGAGTTCAAACCACAGTACTTCAAAATAAATGAAAATAAAATTCCCAAAAAAGAAATCTCTAGGAGTAGGCGATTTCACTGGTGAATCCTACCAAATGTTTAAAGAAATATTAACACAAATTCCACACAAAAGAGATTGTAAAAAGGAAACATTTACTAATTCATTTTTTGGTGCAAGTATTACCCTGATGTCAAATCACAGTGAAATACACACCTATGAGAATGGCTAATATAAAGAATAGGAGGGGCCGGGCATGGTGGTGCATACCTGCAATCCTAGCTACTCGGGAAGAGGAGGTAGCAGGAGAATTGGGTCTGAGGCCAGCCTGGGCAAAGTTAGTGAGACTATATCTGAAACACAAAAGAAAAGAACTGAGGATATGACACATATGCTGACTGCAATCCCCAAATTCAGAAAAAAAAATAGTGACAATATCAAAGCCTGGAGAGGATCTCTCCTGGACTACTGATGGGTTGTAAAATGGCACAGTGACTTTGGAAAGTAGTCTGGAGGTTTTATTAAGACTATCTAAACCTGTGGCTACCATACAACCCAGCAATTGCATTCTTGGGCACTGATTTCAGAAGAATGAAAATTTACATTCAACAAAAACCATTCATAAATGTTCATAGCAGTTTTATTATTTTTTTTATTGTTGTGCCAGGTGGGGGTACATTGTAGCATTTACAAAGGTTCTTACAATGTATCAAATATATCATACTTGAATTCACCCCCTCCACTAGCAGCTTCATTTGAAATAGCCCCAAATGTATTTTGATGTGTGAAGGAGGAAACTGCACATTCATATCACGGGATGGGACTCAGTAAAAAAAGGAATGTGCTATGCATCCGTGTAACAACCTGGATGAATCTCCTGGCAGTAGAACTGAAAAGAAACAGACAATCTCCCCACTTACACGACATCCTTGGCATGATAAAATGTTAGACTAGGGAGCAGATTAGTGGATGGCTGGAATTTTAACAGAGGCAGATGTTGGGACAGAGTAGATATGGCTACATTGAGCCACTTGAAGGCACCTCTTGGTGATGAAATGTTCTGTGTCTTGACTGTATCAATGTCAATGTCTTAGTTATGACACCATAGTACAGTTGTGTAAGGCTTCATCATTGAGGGAAACCAGGTAAAAGATCTAGGAGATTTTTCAATACTCTTTCTCATAACTACATTTAGATCCATAATCATCTCAATATCGAAAGTTTAATTAGAACATTCTAGCCTGGATGTGGTGGGGCATATCTTTAATCTCAGCATTCAGGGTCTGAGGCAGGCGCTGATGCTTCTTTTGCCTCTTCAAGCATTTTTTTTTGCCTTTCAGGCAAAATTTTAATTTTTTTTGTGAGTTAAAAATAGTTTTTAATTTTAAGCCTCTTGGTTAAATGGTGTCCTGGATAGGAGGAAGTTAGTAATGGGATGGTAAGGTGTGAGGGGAGAGGAAGTAATCTGTGGCCCTAGGATTAGTATGCCTTTTGGGGAGCCAGTGCCCCTTGGCTTGACCTTCTCAAGGTCTTCTCAGAGTCCTACCCCCACTGTAGGTAGGACAGGACGTCTACAGGGATTAGTCACTTCCCACCCCCTTTAGGGAGCCAAAGGTAGATATTTCTCTTGCTCTAGGTAGGTTAGGCTCTGATAAAATAGTTTTGCCCGAGGACAGGCTTGTTAAGAACAGAAAAATTCACTTATATGAAGACTTCCTAGGTGGTCACTCTGGATAAGCAATGCTCAAAAATGGCTTCTTATGAAGAAGCATGAAGGGATTATTTTTTCTCTGATTCTTTGAGACCCTGGTAGGGCTTCTAGAAATTGAACATCCTCAAAGTATGCCCTGGGTCCCTGGAATTTTTAATTTTCAGTCTTGTCTACATCAAGACTCCACCAATTAATCAATTTCAGTTTAGGATTTTCTATGCCAGCACTGTTTCCCACAGAGGTTTCTCCTCATGGATTTCTATGTTATTCTCTGTATCCACTGTCCGTCTCTCCAATTTGAGGGGCAATGATTTGTCTATATTCTCACTTCTGTGACAGATCTAAGAAGAGTCATTGATTTCAGTTTATTCATCTTTTTACTTGTTAGGATGGAGTAGCAACTTCAAAATTTCTTATGTGCAGGACCAGAAACCAGAAGTCTAAAGGACTATTTGAGATAAATGTCAGTTGTTTCTTCAACTGTCTATTTTACAAGTCATATGATAAACAAACACTTTATTTTCCTTGATGTCAAGAGATCTTTATTTTTCTTTATGTCAAGAGATCTGAGCAGAAAATCCCAGGAGGCATAGGCCCCTTGGAGGGACGGGAGTGCTTTGTAGGGTCAGTGACCACAGTGTTTATTTTCTACCCAGAAATCCCATGGCTTGTCTGCCAACCTGCTTCCCCATGGAGAATAGACTTGGAACCGGGACCCTGTCCTTTGAAAGATCTCTCGCTGTCAAGGAGAGGTTTTGCTGTGAGCTTAAAAGAAAACAGCACCCAAATGGATCAGAAAGTGGGTTGTATATACACAATGGAGATTCATTCAGGTATAAAGCAGGGCACCATGTTATTTGCAGGAAACTATATTGAATGTTTTCTTTTATATGTGGAATCTACATTTGAATAAAGACATGAAATAAAAAAAAAAAAAAAAAAAAAAGAAAACAGCCACATACGGGAGCCAAGTGAACACGGTTTGTGCCATCTTGGGGCAAACGTGCCTAGGGATATTTTGATATGTTTAATCCTTCCTGAGTTGCTGTGCTGCTCTCAGCAGTGCTTTAATTTAGTTTTCTCAAGAACACAGACTTCCAGAAAATGTAATTTATATGAAGACTGTTTAGGTGGGCACTCAGGACAAGCTATGCTCAAAGGCAAGACTGTGCAGAGGCTTGAAGCGAGGGCTGAGATTCAGATCCGACTGGCTGCCAGGACAGTGCTGTTTCACTTTATGAGCTAAGAATTCCTTACCCCTAAATCAGCTACTTCCTTAGGCGACTGTGAGCATAAATGATACAACGCAAGGAAAGCATCCAGCACAGTGCTTAGGATATGGAAGGGATAAGAAAAGTTGTTAGAATCTCGTTTTTTTTCAAATATGGAGGTCCAAAGAAAGACAAGGAGAGGAACAAAAAAATACAAGGAACTTGATGTCTGGGTGGAAATGAAATTGGGAACTGTTTCTGTTATCTACTGTTGCATGACAAACTACGCTAAGCTTTGCGCTGTGGATCAGTAACCATTTTATGAAGCTTACAGGTCAGGAATTTGCACCGGTCATGCCTTGTCCCTCCTCCTGGAGGTTTGGCATAACTGGGAGGCTTGAAGGCTAGGCCTTGCAATCATCTGGGGTTTCTCCACTCACATGTCTGGCACTTGGGCTGAAATTATTTGGGGACAAGAGGTTCATAGGTCATTTCTCTCTCTTCCCCTCTCCCACAGATCTCTCCCTAGGGTCTCTCCCATCATGGTGGCCTCAGGATGATTGGTCTTCTTACACCGTGTCCCAGTGAACAATGTGAAACGCCATTTGTGAGCCAGTCCTGAAAACTGCAGTGTCATTTTCAACCTACTTTATTGGTTGAAGCAGACACAAGCTCACCTAGATTGGAGGGAAGGAGACATAGGCGTTACCTTTCAATGGGTGGGAGTGCAAAAAGCTTGTGGCCATGCTTTAAAACTGCCACTGAGCCACGCATAGTGGTACACACCTGTAATCCCAGCAACCAGGTGGCTGAGACAGGATGGTTATTAATTTGAGATGAGCCTGAGCTACATAGGGAAACCCTGTCTCAAAAACAAAAAAGGATCACTCCCAAAAAAGTAAGAAAACAAAACAACAAAATCCAACAAACCAACCAACCAAACAAAACCCCCAACTCTGCCACTGACACTACGGACTCCATACAAGACCTGGTGTTCCTAAGGTTTTTATTTCTCTGCACTACTCCATGAAGATGGTGGGAGGCTCCGTGTAGGAGGAACACACAGAAGTGGGGGAACCTATCTTTTTGGTATCTAAAACCAGTAGTAGAGAGCTGGGAGCTGGCAGATTCGCCTTTCTTTCACTCCTTTGCAGCTGCTAACTGGGCATTTAGGAGTTAAGAATGGGCATTTGCTTTTTGTATTTCAAAACATGGACTGCTGCCACTCAAGCCAAAAGGTTGCTCCTTTCTAGGGTGTGGTGGGTTGAAAATTCATATCCATCTGGATCTCAGAATGTGACCTTATTTGGAGTTAGGGTTTTTCCAGATGAAATTAGTTAAGGATCTTAAGACGAAATCATCCTTGATTTAAGGTTGTTCTAAATCTAGTAACTAGAGTTCTTATCAGAAGAGAAGACACAGAGGCTCACAGGGCAGAAGGTCTGCAAGGACAGAGGTAGAAGCTGGAATGTGGTTCAGTGGTAGAGCGTGCAAGGCTGGCACGTGCAAGGCCTTGGGTTCCATCCCTAGACCAGCAAAAAGACAGGCAGAGATTGGGTTTTGCTGCCATAAGTCAAAGGAAAGCCAAGGGTCACCAGACTGTTAAGAGGAAGAAAGATTCCACGCGAGGGCCTCTAAAGAGATCATGGCCCTTTTGACATCTTGATTTTGTACTGCTAGCCTCTAGAACTGTGAGAAAATAGATTTAAGTCCCTTAGCATATTATGACAGTCCCAGGAAGCTGATATGCTAGGCACATGAGGAAAATGTACTCATGGCACCTTTGGACCCACAGTGAGGTCTGTAACCTGGGCCAGGTCACTACTGACATTTTGGGTGGAACAATTGTTTTTGTGGGAGGGAGGGCACTGTTGTCAATATGGATGTTCGACAGTAGCCCTGGGGTCTACTTTTTAGAGGCCAGTAGCACCCGCACCCCACTTGTCATACCGACAACTCATCTAGCTTTCTCAAATGTCCCTGGAGGAAGCAAAAACAGCTCCCCGGTCGAAAGCAACCGCATCAGACAGACAAGCCTGTGTCCATGGAGACGACCACACTGAGGAACTGGAAACAAAGAAACACTTAGGTTTTTGCCTTTTGGGTTGCTCTGCAGGCTGGCAGGAGACAAGTAATAAAACTGATTTGATGATGCTATTGGTTGTCCCTTCTGCTGAGTTATCTCTCCCTGGCCTGGACACATTCTGTAGCTTATCATCTTGAAAGACTCCTTGTTCACGGAGAGGAAGAGAACAAGCGAGCAGGGAAGAGAGCAAGCAAGCAAGCTGGGCCTCCGCTCTTCTACCAGTTCCTGGGGTAATAGTTTCCGTGGCTGAGTCGGGGAGCCACATACCTTGGCTTCATTTGGCTCTTGGGGATGCCTGTGGGGAATGGGGAGACCAGGGAGAGGAATGCTGAGTACAGGTCCAGCCCAATTCCTCAGAGGCCCATCGTGCTTTGGAGAAAGACAGACTGGTTAAGACAGGATTTACACATCCATTGATTTTTCCTCCCTTTAATCTTGACATCATTTGTTTTCTTTCCTAAAGAGTCAACTCATTAATTGTTCAGGTGCAGCAGAGTTGTTTTTTTTTAATTGGTAGTGACGGGAGTCACTGATGTGCAGCTAATGAGAATCACAGATAATCTGAGCCTTCACTGAAGTTTTTCACCGTGGCTTTGACATTTCAGTGGGAGCTGGGAGGGGACAGGTGCCAAGAACAGACCACTGGGCAGGGAAGCAAGACACCTGGGAGACTCACAGAAATAACCAGAACAGAGCCAGCAGCTCTACTTGTCTTGGTTTTCTTGGTCCCCCCTCTCCCCTCATGCCTTGGTTCTTTGCATGGGGAAGCCATGAATCAGAATGAGTCAGCAAGGTGTGGCAGCCCAACCCCTACGCCACCCCAGTGCCTGGCAGGTTCAGTGCATCTTCGCCACCTGTCAGGGTTCTGGTGTCTGGACAAAAGTAAGAGCTTTCTCATACTCAGAGACAAGGCCTGTACAGGCCTGTCTTTGGAGCTGGGAGACATGCTTCTTGCTGCAGGCCCCCACGCATAAGCACACACAGAGGCTCACACACACTCTCAGTACACACACTACATTTATTAAAGAACACATGACAGCCCTCGGTCTCTTGGGAATAGTGTGAATAACTGCTGTCCAAACTAACATTGTCCAGGCCCCAGGAAGAAGATTCTCCATCTCTCTTGTTGCATAAATTCCAAACCCCAGGCCCTGAGAGTGAAGGACGTGAACCTGTGTATAACTGCAGCCTGGAGCAGCGACACAGTGCCTCGGAGTGCAAGGAGGATGTCACAGTGGAAATTCTCAGGAGAGGGCGAAATCAAAAGAACTCAAGCCTTTCCATCTAGACAAAAGGAATGCAGTAGATTCTCACATCAACGAGTACTAGACTCCAACTGTGACCGGTGTCCGCTGCTCTGTGTCTTGCTTCCCTTCTCACTCTTATGGTTTTGGATGGGTCTGCATTTTATTTTATCCTAATGCAAGCATGGCTGGGAGAGGTGGTGGTGAAGGGGGACTACCTCCGGGTGAGCTTAGGCAACAAATTCGGTTTCCCACGTTTTGTAAGAGGATGGATGGCTCAAGATGGATAGCAGTTTTAATTTTAAGATAATTATATTTTTTAAATTTTAAGTTTTTTCTTTTTTCCTGTGTATATTAATTGTACAAAATAATTATTGTGACATATGTATGTATGTTCTTTGATCATAGTCACCTCATTACCCTTACCATGCCCACTCTGGTTGGTCCACTTCCTCTTGGGGAGCATTTTTCATGTAAATATTGGTGGTTTGTATTTGTTGTTGTTCTCGTTTTCCTCCTTCTCCTCCTCTTCCCACCTTTTTAATGACATGTCTACTTAGATCTACTGCCCAGTTTTAAAGTTGGGCTGTTTGTTTTTATGCTATTGAGTTTTGAGGTTCCTTGTATTTTCTGGATATCGATCCCTTGTCAGATACACAGTATACCTTACAAATATTTTCTCACTCTGTAGGTCGTCTCACTTCCTTTGCTGTACAGAAGCTTTTCACTTTGATGGGACCCCATTTGTCTACTTTTGCTTTTATTGCCTGTGCTTTTAGGGTTTCATCCAAAAATCCTCATCCATTTCAATATCCTGAAGCATTTCCCCTATGTTTTCTTCTAGCACTTTCATGGTTTCAGGTCTTACATATAAGTTTTCAGTCTGTTTTTGAGTTGATTTTTTTAATTGTTGAGAGATAGGGGTCTAGTTTCATTCTTCTGCATGTGGATATCCAAATTTCCCAGTATCAGTTATTGAAAAGACCGTCCTTTGTTCACTGAATGTTGTTAGTTAGCACCTTTGTCAAAAATCAGTTGACGTGGATGTGTGGGTTTACTTCTAGACTCTTTATTCTGTTCCATTGCTCTATGTATTTTTATGCCAACACATGCTATTTTGATTACTGCAGCTTTGTATTTTTATTTATTTATTTATTTATTTTTATTGTTTTATTATTCATATGTGCATACAAGGCTTGGGTCATTTCTCCCCCCTGCCCCTGCCCCCTCCCTCTGCCCCCCACCCCCTCAATACCCAGCAGAAACTATTTTGCCCTTATCTCTAATTTTGTTGAAGAGAGAGTATAAGCAATAATAGGAAGGAACAAGGGTTTTTGCTAGTTAAGATAAGGATAGCTATACAAGGAGTTGACTCACATTAATTTCCTGTGCGTGTGTGTTACCTTCTAGGTTAATTCTTTTTGATCTAACCTTTTCTCTAATTCCTGGTCCCCTTTTCCTATTGGCCTCAGTTGCTTTTAAGGTATCACTACAGCTTTGTATTATGTTTTGGTGTCAGGTAATGTAACGCCTCCTGTTTTAGTCTTTTTGCTTAAGATGGCTTTGGTATTTAGGTTTTCTTGTGGTTGCAATATAAATTTTAGAATTGTTTTTTCTAGTTCTGGGAATGTCATTGGTATTTTGAAAAGAAT
This sequence comes from Castor canadensis, assembly GCF_047511655.1. Lineage (NCBI taxonomy): Eukaryota > Metazoa > Chordata > Mammalia > Rodentia > Castoridae > Castor > Castor canadensis. Next base: position 113,293,428 of record NC_133389.1, on the reverse strand, counting down.
TGCATTGAATCTTCATATTGCTTTGGGTAGTATGGACATTTTAACATTGATCCTTCTAATCCATGAACTCAGGGTGTCTTTCCACTTTTTTGTGCCTTCTTCAATTTCTTTCATCAATATTTTATAATTTTCATTGTACAGATCTTTCCTGCTTTGGTTACATTTATTCATAAGCAATCTTTTTGCAGTTATTTTAAGTGGGATTACTTTCTTGATTTATATTTCAGATAATTCACTATGGCATATAACAATGCTATTTTTTATGTTGTTTTATATTCTGCAACTGAGCTGAATTTATATATTAGTTCTAATATTTTTTGGGGGAGTTCTCTCTGACAATTTGACTTCTTTTCCAATTTGGATGCCCTTTATTTCTTTCTCTTGATTGCTCTAGCTAGGACTTCCAGAACTAGTTTCAGTAAAAAATGGCAAAAGTAGGCATCCTTGATTTGTTTCAGATACTGTAGAGAAAGCTTTTGGCTTTCCCACATTCAGTATAATGTTAGCTGTTGGCTTATTAAAAGTTAATTTCATTATGTTGAGGTACTCTCCTTCTATGCCTAATTTGTTTGGCATTGTTATCATGAAGGGGTGTTGCATTTCTTAAATGACTTTTCTCCATCTATTGAGATGACTATAGGCTTTTTGTCCTTCATTCTGTTGATGCATGCCCTATTTGTTGATTTGCATATATTGAGACATCCTCTATCTATAGGGTGAGTCTCACTTGATCACAGCAAGTAATCTTTTAATAATGTGCTGATGGATTCAGTTTGCTAGTGTTTTGTTGAGGATTTTTTGTGGCTATTTTCATTGAGAGTATTAGCACTTTTCTTTGATTGAAGGCTTTTATTACCGATTCAATCTCATCTCTTGTTGTTGATCTGTTTGGGTTTTCTATTTCTTCATGATTCAGTATTGGTAAGATGTATGTCAAGGAATTTGTTCATTTCTTCTAGGTTACCAAATTTGTTGTCATATAGCCATTTGTAACAATCACTAATGATCTTTGGTACTTCTGTGGTGTCAGCTATAATGTCTTCCATCTTTGATTTTATCTGAGTCTTCTCTCTCTCTTTTTAGTCTATCTAAGGTTTTTCCTGTTTTGTTTATCTTTCATTGATTTCTTTTTTGTAAGACTAGGCTCACTATGTAACCTTGGATGGTCTTGAACTTGAAATCCTTCTGCCTCAGTTTCCTGAAGGCTGGGATTATTGATACACATAGCCACACCCAGCATTTTGTATTTTTTTTTAGTCTCCATTTCATTCATTTCTTCTCTGATCTTTATTATTTTTTCCTTCTACTAATTTTGAGTTTGGCTTGTTTTTGTTTTTCTAGTTCTTTAAGATGCAGTGATAAGTTGTTTGAGATTGTTCTTTTTTTTGTGGTACTAGGATTTGAACTCAAGGCCTATGCCTTAAGCCACTCCAACAGCCCTTTTTTTAGTGAAGGGTTTTTTCAAGACAGGGTCTCACAAACTATCTGCCCAGGTTGACTTTGAATCGTGATCCTCCTGCTCTCTACCTCTTGAGTAGCTAGGATTACAGGTGTGAGCTACTGGCACCCGCCTTTTGACTTTTTGATGTGGGCATTGACTTCTATACACTTGCCTCTCAGTACTGCTTTTGCTGAATCCTGTAGATTTTGGTATATTGTTTCTCCATTTTCCTTTTTTTTGAGAAAAATTCAAATTTATTTTATTTTGACAGTAGTGAGGTTTGAACTCAGCCTTGTGTTTGCTAGGCAGATGTTATTCCACTTGAGCCATGTCCCCAGCACTTTTTGCTTTAATTTTTAAAATAAGGTCTCATGATTTTTGCCTGGGGTCAGCCTTAGACTGATTTGCCTACCTACAGCCTCTCACTAAAAGCAGGCGCTTTGGTCTTTCACCTGATTTCCTTTGCTCTTGTGAAGGTAGTTTGGTATGTGAATGGCTGTACAACATGCTGAATCTGTGGGGCGATCACCACTGAAGGATCTTACAGAGCTGCCATCTTGCTCTGTTACAATGTTAGTTTCATAAGAAACTGCCAAACTATCTTTACAAGTCTCTGTGCCATTTTGCGTTCCCACCAACAATGAATGAGCGTTCCTATTGTTCCACATCCTCATCAATATTTGTAGTTGTTTCTGTTAGGATTTTGGCCATTCTAACATGTGGGTAGTGGTATTTCAGTGTTATTTTAATTTGCAATTCCCTAATTACATGTGATATTGACATCTTTTCATATGCTTGCTTCCCATATGTGTATCTTTTCTGGTAAGTTGTGTAGGGATTTTGCCCATTTTCAGTCAGGTTGTTTATTTTCTTATTGTTGAGTGTTAAGCATTCTTCTATATTTTGGATAACTGTTAGATAAATAATTTGCAAACATTTCAATTTGTGACTTGTCTTCTAGTTCTCCTGACATTGTCTTTTGCAGAACAAAAGTTTAAAATTGTAGGCACTATGATAAATGCACAATCTGCATCATCTCAGCAAATCCTACAATCACTCATTTTACAGATGATGAAACTGAGCATTGGGTCATGCCCTTTGCCCAAGGTCACTATTCCAGATAATGGCTGAGCCGGGATCCATATTTCATCCAAACAACTCTACCATTAGACCTTCTAACCAGAGCCTCATAAACCTAGGGTCTTGTAGAGGGAGCAGGGGTGGAGCAGGCTCCTCAGGGGCTCCTTTTCTCTCATTTTAATTCAAGGCAGAAAACTCATTAGCAATGTCTGACAGTTCACTTGGGGTCTCTTCATCCATGTCCTGCTCCTCTACAGCAAGACATCTCTCCTGCAGGACATCTCATTTCTTACTGGATTTGAGGAAGTTAGTCCAAGGGAGGGGGCTCCACGTGAGGGTGTGGCAGGCAGCATGTGCCCTTTCTCCTCAGCCTGCCTGAGCTGGTATCTTTCTTTTCCTCTGTTCTCTTTTGTGTCTGGGCTTCAAACTACCCAGGGCAAAGATGAAAGACTGTTTCATCTCTTCCCACGTGTGAAAAAGAACAAAAAATGGATCTTCTTGGCTCCCTGATATCATGGACCCACTTAAACCCTGCAGGAGAACAGAGCATGGATTATAGTTAAAGTTTAAATCCATTTTTGCAGGAATTAGGTGGCTTACAAATGAAAGCAATGTCTGTGTTTGGACAATGACTACCTTGGGGCCCTTGTGGCTTTAATGAAATTCTCTACATCAAAAATCTTTAAAATCCTCTGAGGCAAGAACATGCAAGCTGATCCCTACTCTGCAGGGGTGAGGGAGGGAGAGAAAAAAGCCTCAGCCAGACTAGGTGATGGTGTTACCAGCCAGGCTGACCTCCAGGTAGTACTATCCCTAGGGTTTCCCAACTGGCAGATCTGCCTGGAGTCACGGAGACACATCCATGCCTTCACCTCTCTCTAGAGAAGGAAGGGCAGAAAGGAACTGGCTCAGTTATCTAAAGCAGTGATTCTTAAAGGGTGGTATAGGGAAACCCTAGGGTCCTAGAGACCATTTCAGGGTGATCCGCAAGGTCAAAACATTATTATCATAATTCTAACTTGTCATTTTCCCTTTTCACTCTTACTCTCTCGTGAGCATTCAGTGGTGTGTTCTGGAGACTGTATGACGGGTGATGTCACACCGAGTGTAGAAGCAGGTATGAGGATCTGGCTATCGTCTATTAAGCCAGACATGAAACAAAATGGCAAAAATATTAAAAAATGCCATTTTATTTGCTGGTTTTTTTTTGGAAACTAGTTATGTTTCATAAAATAAATAATTTATGATAGAATACATATGATATATGGCTGTGTTTTAGGTGAATTATGTGTTTTCAAATTTCAGAGTTTTAATGGCTTATTCTTTTTTTTTACCGGATCTGGGAATTGATCCACTATGCTAGGCAAGCACTTTACCATTGAGTTACACCCTTATCCCCAGAGTTAAAATTTCTAATAATGTAAATATCATTTACATTATTGCAGAAAATGTAAAATAAAGAAAATGAGAAAACCCCCATACATAAAAGTTCCCTATATTATTTTGGGAGTATAAAGGAGTCCAGAGACATTTGGGATCTACTAAAGTTATTGGGTGTCTTGAGCATCCCATCTCATTAGCATCGGGGATTCTGAGCTGCATTGACCCAGAATAAATAAACAGGTCCACAGCGTACTCAGACCATTTTGAGTTTAAGGAGACCTTACAACCCAAGATAATACATTTAATTGTAAGTATACAGACTTTGTTAGGAAAAAAACGTCTGAATATGAGTGGGGAAATATAACCTTTTCTATTCATATTTCAGAAATACTGGAATTCTGAGTCCAGTATTTACTGCATGTTTGCTCAGAGCCTTCAGTATGAGCTTTAAAACTATTGGTAATCTCTTGGAGAAATATACTACATTGCAGTTTCTGGACTTATTTGACCATAAAACTTCTCTCAGGAACAACTTGTAGAGCTAATGTTCCAAGGAATACACTTGGGGAAAGTGCTGTGCTCAGCAAAAGGACAAGCAGGTCTCCGGAGTGTTGAGGCCACTGTTTAGCATCCAGAAGTTCACGCGCTTGCTCGAGCGAGGCCCCAGCAAGGGCTGGTCGTACCCTGTACTCTGGGGTGTGCAGGTGTGGGTTTGGTGTGGGGCTGCAAGCATCACCCCAACCTGATGCAGAAATGAGGCAAGGGAGAAAGGGAGGTAATTTTGAGACCTGGGGGGAGGAGCAGAAATGGAGGCTTTCTAGATATGTGGGAAATGTGGGATCCTGGGGATGGGAGAGCAGGTGGATGGAATGCTGGAAGAGATGGTCACCCAGGGCAGGTCTGACCTGTCACAGGGGAGGGAGCTGGAATGGAGTTTCCACCTTGGCTCCTAAAGGATGGGCTGCCACAAGACACCCACTCTCCTTCCCTGTGCTCCCCAGCATAGGGGCAGTTGCTAATCTGATAGGTGACAGCCCGACACCCTACCATTGTCACTTGGGGGAATTTCTTACCTTCTCTCTGCTTGACTTTTTCACCTGTAAATGGAATCAAGCCAATAGCACTTGCCTCTTAACCTCCTGCTGAGACAGTCTCCATGTAAGGACTTTGGCTTATGCCTTATGGTCATTTCTTAGGGTTAGCCCACCCTTTCCTGTTCTGTTCCTATGTGCAAACACATCAGATGGGCTGTCTCATGGGGATGCCCCCACTCAAGTTTCCGTATTCTCTTTGGCCTCCACTTAGGTAGAGAGGCCAGCTCAGACCTGCTCTGTGGCTATGGCAGTCTTAAATTCCATCTGGGGACAATTGGGGAGACATGGGGAATCCAACTTCACCCTCAGGTTCATCCATGTTTGCCACAAAGAGTTCCCTGGAAGCTTTGTTCCTTGGGGTGAGCCAGGTTAACAAAGTGAATTTTTTTCTAGCCTCCAAGGCACTGAATCCCATCTTCTTATCAATTCCCAGGGATGGAGTCTGCTTTCCTTCTTGAGATTGTTTGGTCTTTGTGTAATAAAGGGGCACCCACTCCACCAATATGGATGTGCTGGTGTTTCTGAAGGCTCAGATAGTCCCTCAGAGATGGAAAATATGCGGAGGGGTCATGTGTATTGAAACACACTTTCTCACGTGTGAGGTGGATAGGGAAATGGAAATGATAGCTCAAACCAGAACAAAAGTCTGGTTTTCAGAGATACCTGAGTAAAGCAAACTTACCAACCATTGCCCCCCACCTCCCTTGCAGTTCAGAGCTGCCTGCAAACCCCATCTCCAGAGGGATGACAGGTCCTCTGGCCCTCACCTGGGCTCTCTGAGATTCCTTTGTTTTTCCTCCTCTCATGAGATGGTACCTCCTTTGCCCTTGAAGAGCACTGAAGAGTGAAGAAAAGATTCAAAATTTCTTTTCACATCTTCCAGAATATCTACAGGCTTGCAGGGCTGTGAGTGAACCATTGCCTGAGAATGGTCTTTCTCCACAAAAGCTAGTCAGGGGCTGAGCTTCCCTCCCTCTGAGGCTGACAGCTCTTCCCAGGTTGACCTGCCTGGCCTGCTGCCTTGGTCAATTGTCCCCAGATGAGCTGCAAATAAAAGCTGAACTGGGAGCAGTGGGAATAGCTGGAGCAGGGAGAGCCCTCTCTTCTGGGTTCCTTTGATTCTGCAAAGTCTTTTGCTGATGACTTGAAGCATAATTTGTGAACATGTCTCTTGATAATGCTCCGTGTAAAGACATCAGCTTTGTCTAGAGCCAGTGTTGTATTTCATAGTTATCTTTGCTAAGACAAACATTAAAACTGGCTTGCATTGTTCCAGTCTAATTATGCTGGGAAGCTGGTAGGAAGCTGGAGGGAGATTCCTGGCTGGTAGAAGGATTGTCAAAAGTTTATTTTAGCATAAACATAGATTACATGAGGACCTAAGGAACTGCTCTTCTCTTTCCTCAGGGAAGAACCAACAACCCAGGAGATCCAGGCATCATTCCCAGTTGATGTGCTCTAGGATGATTTTCTCTTCTCTTGTACATTGCTTAGAATGTTTGTGAAAGCCGAGTGGAATACTGTGGTAAAAGCATAGAACATAGCCCTTGACATCTAATATCATAGTAAACTTCCAGCAAATGGTTGTTGTTATTATTAGGAGAGACTGATGAGCTGTTGTTTTTTCATCCTCATCCAAAACTTATGGCAGGAACTCACTGCTACTTCTGCCTCTCCTACTTGCCCTTCTTCCTGTCTGTGAGCAAATTGGTTTTCCCCTGCCATTCTCAGGTATTTGGTTTAAGCCTCTTTTGCCCTCTGAGACTTTCTTTGATAGCTTACCCTGGACTTGGTAGCTGCTGTGTGTGTGTATGGCCCAAGATGTTGCAAGTTCTTGGGACAAAGGCAGCTCGTCAGCTTCCAGATTCCCACAGTACCTTGTTAGGATGATCCACAGACAGAGTTGAAGTGACTCTCACCTGGATGACTGAGGATGGTGCTTGTTACATTATCAACCAGGAGGACACAGAGCCATAAGCTTTAGGGAGCTATTCACAAGGTCAGTCACTAACTGGAGCAAGCTTTCTCACACTCCTGGTTCCTCCTGATCTAACTGGAGGTGATGGGAGAAGCAGAAAGGACAAATGATAGACAGACATGCAGAAAGTTGGGGCCAGGTGTGTTGGGCACTCAGAGACGCACAACAGTCTCATTGCTTTTTTACTCTAATAACTCTCGTTTACTTTGCTTCTTTTCTCTTATCCTTTAAAACTTCACTTCTAAAGTCTTTCTTCTTTTCTATTCTCTAAAGTCTCTTTCCTTAGACTTGCGCTGTCCCATGTTTTCTTTTCAGCTTTCTTAAAGCCTTGGTGCTCAGACTTGCAGACAAACAACAACAGCCACCTCTAACACATGCATTAGCATAACTCTTAAAGTCTCAGTCCTTAGGCTTGCACTGTCCCATGCTCTCTTTAGCTTTTCTTTAGCTTAGCTTTTCTAAAGCCTATGTATAAAGTTCTTCGTGCAGACCTGTACTGTCCCATGTTCCCTTAAATCTCTAGCATAACTCAGCAGTAGCAGCAGCAGCAGCAGCAGCAGCAGCAGCAGCAGTCAGCTGCATCATTCAGCCAGCAGCCCACCAATCAAAAACCCCCAACCCTTTTCAGGGAGTCTTTTATATCCAGTGGTAAACAAGGAGGTGGAGCAACAGTTCTCTGAGAGGGGCGTAACATTGTAACAAGAGAAAACTGCATTCTTACTTCTCTCAACAAACAATTTAGGAAAAGCAGCTGTGCTGCATTTTGCTTCTTGGTCTCTTCAAGTTCTTCTAAGCTTCTCATAATCCACTCCCCACAACTCACCACACTTGATTTATCATTATTTTTGTTTTTAGCTGTAGAACCATTGCAAAAACAATCTTAAATGGGCATGAAAAATAGACAGTTGTGTGCAGGATAGTGGGGGGTTAGAGAGACTCCAGCTCTTCTGTGTACTCCCCATGGCTCTGCTCCTCAGAGACTGGAAGCCACCAGGAGGGTTGGATTTCTGAGCATAGGTCCTTGATGGTAACTGGCTTTCTATGATCAATCAGTAGGCTATGAACTAAGCCAGGGATTCATGCCTCTAGGACAACTTGAGCTTGAAGTTTTCCATCCAGTTTTAGTTGTCTTTCATGTCTAGGAGAGGTGGGTACCATGCTTCTGCTCAAGCATGGAACACAGGCTTGGAGTTTACAGGCATAGGAAGCAAAGTAGGAGAAGTGTAGAGATCATCTTGTAACATCATCTATCACCCTGAGAAGACTAAGAATGCTCTCTTTGTCTGTTCCTTTATTTCCCTTACCAACAGAACCTCTGCATAAGTAGTAGTAGCAATGGGCCCAGTGGAGAAGAGATATGAAAAAAGCCTTTCACAGCTTGTCTTGTTGAAGCCACAATTTTTCTTTACTGTGAGAAATACCTGAGATAAATCAACTTAAAGGGAGGAAAGGTTTATTTTGGATTACTATTTCAGAGGTTTCAGTTCATGGTGAGTTGGCCCCATCATTTTGTTTCCATTGAGCCTCTGTCAAGGCAGAGCATCATAGCAGGAAGTACGTAATAGAGCAAAGCTGCTTACCTCATGGTGGTCACAGCAAAAGAAAAAGAAATGAGTGTCCCAATTTCATCTGTAAGGACATGCCCCAGTGACCTAACTTCCTTCTTAATAGGCCCCATCTCCTAAAGGTTACATTATCTCCCAATAGTGCCACAAGTGGGTGACCAAGCCTTTAGCTTATGGACCTTTGGGGAACAATTAAGAACCAAATCAAGACATTCTGCCCTTAATCCACAAAGGCTCACGTTCATTTCACTAAGCAAAAGGCATTCAGCCCATCTTCAATAGTCCCCAAGTCTTAACTGTTTGCTGAAAACTTCAAGTCCAGAGTCTTTTCAAAGCAAACTCAGCTGTGAGGCCCTATTGAAAAATTAAGAACACAAGTTACATATTTCCAAGAATGGCACAGGGTGAACATTCCCATTGCAAAAAGGAAGGGGGTGGGGGAATGATGGCATAGAAAGGACGGATGGGACCAAAACCCAGCATAAGAAACATTAAGTCATGTAGGTCCATTCCTGACAGTTGGGGCATACAGTGGTATGATGTCATCTCCAAAGGACTTGGGCAGTCTGGCTCCTATCTTGCTGGCTGCAGTCCACAATGGCCTCTTTCATGGGCTGTCTCTGCTCACTGCCTGAGGCTTCCCTCTGCAAGTGATTCATATTCCTTGCATTTCTAACTTCAGCTTTGCTTTTCCTCTCAGAGGTTCAAACATTACCCTCTGAGGGGTTGCCTGTAGGGACTCAAACCCTGCAACCATAATGTCTGGCCTCCCAGGCTTTTCTTTGAAATCTCAGTGGAGGCCTCCACAAACCTGTAACTTTTGCATTCTGTATTTGTGAAAGATCAACATTGTTAGCATGAAAGAGGCACAGAATGGATAGGCAGGAAGGTAGTTCAAAGCCACTATTATTGTGAACAAAGGAATCCTGTTAAAACTGGACTTCCTCTCCCTTGAAGGTGACTTAAATGGAAGCTCCCCTCCTGGCCCTAAAGAAAAATAAACATTCACCTTTAGCAATTTACTAGAAACTCTCCACCTGGCCTAGAAGGAATGACTCACCCTTAAGCTATTATTTCAGAGGGACATTGAGGATCATCCTGCCCAGTGACCTTCCTGGGACTTCTCCACCACCTCCTTTATCTACCCCGAGTCTGTAGGTGATTAGCAGCTCCAGATCTCTTGCTGGGAACCCCCTATGCAGGACCACTTCTCCTCAATAAATCCTGTCCTGGCTGTGAGCTATCTCCCTGCCTATCCATTCTGAGGCTCTTTCATTCTAACAGCTAGCACAGTGTTTGTTATTCAGGAAGAAGCCCTGTGGAGGAGGATCCTAGCAAGAGAGCTGGATCCCACAGCAGCTTACAGACTGGAGGTAGATACAGGAGGTTGGTGGAGAAATCCCAGGAAGGTCACTGGGCAGGAAAATCCTTAATGACCCTCTGACCCTCCTGAGATAATGACTTAAGAGTGGGTCATTTTTTTAGACTAGGTGGGGAGTTTCTATTAAATGGCTAAAGGTGAATGTTTATTTTTCTTTAGGGTCTGGTAGGGAGTTTCCAGTAAGTCACCTTCAAGGGAAAGGGTGTCCAGTTCTAACATGGCTTCCTTTTGTCCACACTAAGAAATATCATTTGGACATCAGTTTGGCTGATGGTGTGAATCATACTGGGTCCTCTCAAACCACAGTGATTGGTAGTGGCTCAGGGTGCCTGGATGACTGATCACTGGGAAAAACTTTGTGCATCAGGGTGCATGGGGCTCTCTTTTTCACACAAATGGTTTACAGTTTTGTACCTTTGAGCCTGCCAAGGGATAGGGTCTTGCCAATTGAGTATGCCCTTAAGGTATCTTTCCTTATTGTCTAGGTGCTTCTTTGTTTCTGGTTGTTGCGATTATCTAGATGTTCAGCTTCTTCTTGGGTCAATTTTTCTTTTTTTTTTGGTGGTATTGGGGTTTGAACTCAGGGCCTCACGCTTGCTAGACAGGCACTCTATCACCTGAGCCACTTTGCCAGCCCTTCTAGGTGCTTCTTTGTAATGGTGCTAAAATCTGCACACCCTTGGCCCCCAACTATACACACACACTCTTTTCCTGGCCAAACTAAATTTTCCAAATCATTCTGCTTTCAAGTCTCACTGTAAATCTGACCCAAAGCAGCCAGCAATACCCATGGCACTACTGAATGCTTTACTGCCTTGAAATTTCTTCCATTAGATAAACTCATCTGTCACCTTTAAACTCAGCCTCACACAAAGTCTTAGTACATGGACAAAAGATAGCCAAGTTCTTTGCCAGAATGTAAAGAACTGACCTCTAGTCCAGATCCCAATAGAGTCTTCACTTGCATTTGAAATCTCATCAGCATCCTTTGCTGTCCACACTCCTATTTTCCTTCTGCTTTTCTTATTCCTCAAACAGCTTTGCCCATTAAGGTCTGCTTACTGCATTATAGCTGTTATCTAGTCTGCTTCTCCAAACTTTCCCAGATTTCTCCCATAGAACAATTTCATATTGTCCAGTATACTAACAGCAACAATCCCATTTCTTGGGATTACTTTTCTGTGTTAGTCAGCTTTACATTGCTATGACAAATACTTGAAACAAATCAACTTAAAGGGAAGAAAGGTTTATTTTGTCTCAAAGTTTCAGAGGTTTCAGTTCATGGCTGGTTGGCTCTGCTGCTTTTGGACCTGTGGTAAGGTAGAACATTATGGTAGGGAGCATGTGAGGATGCACCACTTCTTACCTCATGGTGACTTGGGAAGGGGGGGAAGAAAAAGAGGGGGAGAGAGTGGGGAGGGACAGTGATGGGTGTTGTACACTGTCACTATCATAACCCAATGATGTGGCCTAAGAGGTAATATTTGTAGTATAAAGTAGTTACTACCAGCTTTTCTCCAATGAAGATGTTGTACAGTGATAGACCTGATAAACTTCAATACTACTTCACTTTTTTGGATAGCTTTTCCATATGCATATTAATTATCAAAGAAGTGATTTTAAAGGATTCATAGAAATGAGAGGAAATAAAAAAAGGAACCTCATTATTTGCAAACTGACTAAACATACTATTATCTTTGACCAGTTAGAAACAGGAAGGAGACTTGTGGTCACTGTGGCCAGCCATAATGACAGTGACTTTGGTGAACACACACATATTTTAAGTCATTCAGCTATAGAAAACGCCTCTTGGTTTATATTTATAAAATATTTTTTAATGAAGGCTGGAAATGCATTCCTCATATCAAAACCATTTCTATCATGGTTGGATCTCTTTTATGACCATTACCTCCAAACTTGGAGCTCATCTGGATTGAATCCTTCCCTTTAATTCCCAGGAACCTGTGCATACTCCCAGTGCTCACTCTCACCCCTGGAAAGGGATGAGAGCCCCTGTTGAATTTCCTTGACTGTGAAGATTCCTAAGGAGAGACTCTAGAGGGGCTTCATCCTCCCTGAAGACATTTTATTAGATTAGTACTCAGTGGATGGCAGCTTATGAAGGCATTGGAGGCCAGACACATTATATTTCATTGCCAACAAATAAAAGCACATTTCAGGGGAGTTGTTGCCTTCTGGGGAGTAAATTAACAGTTAAAAGAGATTTCTGAAGGAAAATTGGATATTTTCTCACTGGCCTTAGAATTTCACCTTTGACCCAGCAATAAGCTATGTTTAATTTTATTTTCTGAGACAATACATTGGTCAGTTCTGGAATCACTAAGAACCGAATGGAGGGTAAAGTAGCCCATCACATCGTTAAGTCTTTGTCAAAATTCCCCCAACCTTTCATGGGAGTTTAATAGTAAAGAACTAGTTAAGGCTTATGTAAATGATTATGACAGCACAAAATGCTTTTTAGTGATTTCGAGTTAGAATTAGGCAACAGCAATAGGCACAAACAGCCACTTATGGGACATGTCAGCAGCTTCCAGCAAAGCTGCTGACATAAAAACAGGGAAAGGCACTAAAACCGACACAATTCAAGTCATAATTTGCTTGCTAAAAATTCCCTTTTTGTGTCTGCAATCTTCAAGGAGTGTCCTGAATGAGGGCATTCATAAAGACAGGGAGTAGAGTCAAGCCATCACGTGAGTGAAAGGCATACCACTGTCACAAAGGTAAATAAGACTACAGACAAAAGCTAAGCCCTTCTAAGGGAGACATAATGAACAAGAATCTCAGCTGAGATGTATCCTTCCTGGCTCTGAGGCCCAGTCCAGCCCTTGGCACAGGCAAAGGGCAGCTGAACGTCAGGAGTGGAGGCTGCCCTTGGAACCCCAACCTTGTTTGCCTCCTCTGCTGACTTCCACCTCCCTTTCCAGCTGCACACCAATTAAAATGGCTGGCTTCCTCTCTGGTAAGGTTTTCCTTGACCTGCAGCAAAGTTCTCCTTTGATTTCAAAGCCTGCCCTGTGTTTGTAGAGTTAAAAAAAACAAAACACCACAAACCCATTAGGTGTTCTGCGTCTGATTTCACTGACCTGTTTGTTTTTCTGCTAACACCTCTCTGGAACTTTGTTGAAAGGACTTGGCTCCCACACTCCTTGCCTGAGGCTTGGGATGTGCTGGTAGATGAGGTGTTTATTTTCACATCTCTTTGGATCATTAGGTAAAAGGGGTACACACTTCTTTCTCTTGGCAATGGGTTTAAACATGAGCCTATGTTTTACTTCTTTATTATCAACTCACACATTAATCTGTACCATTGTAGCCTGTCCAGAAAGACTCCCACTTAGGGCTTTACAAATACATATTTTCCAGAATTTTCTTTAAACTTAACTTGGAATGCTGTCAGCTTCTAAATGGACTCATGTATATAACTACAAAGGAATCTGTGCTAAAACCTTTTGTGGGAGAAACTTTGTTTAAGATTTGAAATACTTTGTTAAGATTTGAAATAAATTAGATTTTTCTCAACTCAGAAGAGACTACTAATCATAACTGATGGTAAGTTATAAAACCGAGTCTTGGACAATGCTATAATATATATCCTTACTGAATTTTGCATAAACTGCTTTTTTATTGGAGTAAATTTTACATACAGTGACTGCAGATTTTATGTGTATGTTTTGATGTTTTCAAAAATGTATACACCTGTGTAAGTGCCACCCCAATCAAGATAGAGAACATTTCCATCATCACAAATAGTTCTCTAGCCAGTCCCCCCACCTCTGCTGGCAGCATGGTCCTGATTTCTAGCACCACAGATGAGATTTTCCTGTTCTTGAAACACAGCCATTCAGTATGTGCTCTTTGAGAACATTTTTTTTTTTGAGCAACATGTTTTTGAGATCATTTGTGTCATTGTATCTGCTCTCACTCTTTTTGTTGTTGTCTAGTATTCCATTGCATGAAATACACCATAACTCTATCCATGCTTAAAATCTTTTTCATTCTTCTTTTGGAGAGTGGGTTGTTTCTAGTTTTTGACTACTATGAATAATACTATTATAAATAATGCTACTTAAAAAATCTAGTAAGTGAGCAGTGATGACCAGCTTTTTCAAATATGTTTTCCTTTGTAATACAATTTGATCATGGAAACTATCTATCACCTGATAGATTTACCCAAGTGGTCCTTTAAGGAGATTACTGAGGCCTCAAAATGAGAGGCTCACCTGGTAAGACATTTTGTTTTAATGGGCCTATGATAATAGATGCGGTTCACAGGGGGCGCTCTCTGCCTATCCCAAATCATCATAAACCAGCATGAACGGAACTCTAAGCTTCTTACAGTGAGGTTCACGTAACACCAATGATAGTAGATAAGATGAATTTTGGTGGTATACATACACAGACATTTTTATCTTTAATAGTTCAATGTTCACTGTTAAGGTTTGTGAAAGTTTCATCTGGTAAATTTAAGACAGTGATGAACAATGTTTGGTAAATACTAGTTGGAATTCAAGTTATTGAATTTGGAAAATACTGGCATCGTGTTCTAGAGTGCAGTGCTACTCCTGCCCTGACCACCCACTGGCTGAGGGATGTTTGTCAAAATTATTCTTCCAGTTTGCTTCAGGATTTTAAAAAATGGCATTTGAGTACAACTCTCACACATTTGTTGTAAAGTTTAAATGATAATGCATGTGCTGTTCTTAGTGAGTACTCACTGTGCAAGAACCAGAAATCAGGTGAATGACCAAACACCGACTAGGGACTAATGATGGGAAGTTGGGGGACTGTGTGGTCATTTCTAATATCATTGGGCTTCAAAGGTCATAGCTTTGCAAAAGATGTAGTCTAGCACAGGGAAACCCTCACATTGACTTTCCAAGTTTAAAGTCTCAGGAACATACAAATCCATTCCTCTCTCCTAGGCAAACTCCGTATCTCCAACCCCAGTGCTAAATTACCTATCACAGGCAGGATGGCAGTAAGGGAATGTGGTATGCCGCCCAGTGGCTCCTTCCTGACTGCACTATTGTCATCCAGGGTTTTTTTCAAGAGCACTGAAACCTGGACCCCACTCTCTGGTTCTAAGTGGTCCCTGGTCTAGCACCCAACATGGGCTCCATTCAACCTTGACCCTCCAGGATGGGCTGGAGGTTGGCTGCCCCTGGCTATGCTGAACCACAGACTCCTCTTGAGGGCTGAAATTCTGTATGCTACTTTGGTGTCATTAGGACAGCAAGGAAACCTCAATATTGTTTTAGCAGTTTATTGCCACAGCTTGGAGGGAGTGGTCTCAACTTTTTGATCAATGATGCAGGTTTCCATAAAGGCTCAGTTGGCAGTTTCTTTTCTCTAGTTGCAGGTTATGAACTTTCACAGGCATCAGGTCTCTACCCATTCCTTATCTACTGGCCTCTCTCTGGCTCTATTAGGAGGTCTGATTGGAGGCCCAAGTCAGTTCTTTGCAATTCAAATTTGATAGTTGTGGAAATGCTGCCTGTCATCATGAGGTCACTAAAAGAAAGTTACTGTCAACTAGCACAGGAGGCTCCGGATTCTGTTTTTCTGACTCCTTTAGTGAGTCACCTTAACCCAGACACTAAAACTTCGGCTTCAGGGCAGTGAGTGATTCAAAGCTCAAATGGAAATTGCTGATGGTCCTGTTATCAGTTCCTCAGGAAAATCCAGTGACTTCTGTCATCTATAGAGGGCTGTCTCCTGAGCCTGGCCAGGGCATGAAGTGGAAGGGCTTAGGTGTCCATTCTGAAATCCTGAACCCCCAAAACTCCCCATTTGCAGATGTTAGCAATCTTTCTGCTGACACTTGTACTTCTTGGATCCTAATCTCAGGCTGCATTTTCTTAGGTCTCTTTCTCTATACTCACATGTTTTCATCTGTGACTTTTTTCATGCTTGGAGGATATACTGAGCCAAGTCAACACCTCTGGAGTTGACTGGCCATATGGGTTATTTCCTGACTTTCCAGGAAAGATCCAGGCATTGGGGTCAGGGAAGGAAATGGCAAGATTTTGGAAGGCCTCAAACTTTGGGCCTCCTGAGGGTAGAGGCCCATATAATGTCCCCACAGATGGAGAAAAGAACTCACAAGCCATGCTGTGTGGTGCTGTCATGAATCCTTGCCTACCATGTCTGTAGGGCTTCCCATTATTCCAACTCTAATCCAGGAACTACTGTTTCTCACGGGATTGCTTATCAAAATAGTTATTTAGAATTGTTTTTGGTTTACTAAGTTGGTGCCAAGTAAATGCCCAACCACTGTTCTTATGTAATTACTGGATTATTTCTTAAAATGACGCCAAAAGGAGTCTTTGCTAAGACCGAATGCCAGAGTAATTTCTTTCAGGTGAAAAGTGGTGTTAAATACCTCTATCAGCCTGAAAAAAATAAAACAAAACAAAAAACCCATGATAAAACTGTAGAGTTCATTAGATTTAAAATAAATCCCAAGAAATAAAAAATACTAAGCTAAAACTTATAGCTTAATTCTTTGATTTGGTCCCTCTCACAAAGTGTTCATTAAATCGTTCCCATATTACATTCAGAAAATTAAAAAAAGAACAGAGAACACTTCCAAGGATGGAATTTCCACATTTATTTTTCTTTCATGTGCATAGAAAATGGCAGTGAAGTGTCCTATGAAAGAGGCAGGGAATGGGCATGGCGCTGCTATACCAGACTGGACTTTGTGCTTCCAACGTACACTATTCATTGTGAAAACAAAGGATATCTTAGCTTGTTGTTAATTGTTAACAGTTCCTTGGGTTCCCCATTTGATTTTTAAGCTGTCAGTTTCTTCAAATCTCTTTTCAAGTGACACACTGCATTACAAATGATGGCACTTAACCAATGTGGCATTTCCATATTTACACCAACAAAAGAAATTTACAAGACATAATAGCATACAATCTTGACATTTAGTAATAGCAATAAAACATGAAGGGCATCCATTTTATTATTTTTCTCTGTACAAACTATCAGAACATAACTTTATTCACATTAAAAAAATCATCTTTAATTTGATTTGACCTACACATATCCCATTTCATTTCACCCATTTCTTAAGCCTCTCATCACGTCACCCACACCTTCACCAGACTATAGAATCTACAAGTAATTAGATCTAACACCTAAACAGAGCTTAGAAAGTCCTCTCCCAAGGGTTTCCTCACTTCCCTGAAAATTCCTCAAAAGAAAAAAAAATAGGCTCTTCACTCATTCCTTCCATTTCACTTTCACATTTCATCATCAATCAGCAAGACGACTTTTCACCTCACTCCAAACAAGGTTAGAAAGAAAGAGGTCCTTTGCTACACCCACGAGTCTGGGGACCCTGGATACTGTTCTGCTCTGTAAGAAGGTCGTTTAGTGGAATAAAAGTCCATGTAATTTGTGGTTGACTTGAGTCCATACTGTGTCGAGTAATCAGTAGAAGCTGGAAAGTGAACTCGGTCATCAAAATAAGGGTCTTCATAGCTATGAGGAGACTGCAAGTATGATCTGTATGCATCAAAGTTCTTTCTGTTGGAGTCACCTTGACTATAACACAGCTGCTGATGCTGTTGACAAAATGGAGATGCAAATAAGTGAAAGCAATTTAAAAAACACATATAAACGGCATTAATGTGGGCTTCCCTACTTCACATTTTCAAAGCACTATTTGTGGGCTTAAGGTTAGAAGCTATTTCAGGTGCATATTAAATTATGTTTCCACACAGGCTGGCCTAGTTTGCTCAAGTCTTGTCGTAAAGGCCTCTAGAAGTCAGTGTTTCAGGAGAGCCCAGGATCTCAGGGGAAGATGGCTGCTTGCTACCTTCCCTCTTATTGGAAGCCCTGCTCTGTGTCCTACTGTGAACTGGCCTGCTACCTGTAGCCCAAATCAGAGGATGGCCTTGATTTTTTGCTTTTACACAGGGAACCTTGAACTAAGAATGGATTTAGTTGGGGGCCAGATTTTTGGCCTCAGATAATTGCTTAATTGTAGACTCTCCTTTTAAAATATTTACCTCAGAGATGAAGACTGAATCTATCTCTTAATTTAAAAGAACATGTGTGGCTTGATAAACAACAATCACCTTTTGGAAGCAATCTTAAGGCGGGAGAGTACTAAAATTAGAAGAGATAAGCGAGCAAATATAATCCCAGACTTCCCCAGGTCAGGGCTACCAAATACATCTGAAGAAAGCAAGGAGGATGCCCACGTGTGCATTCGTATTAAGGCACATCCCCCCATTTCCTTTTGTCCTTAGCTTTGACCTCAAATTGACTTCTCCAAATTCTCATGGTTCTTGTCTGTATTCTTTATCATGCCCAAATACCCTTAGTGAGATGTAACAAATTCAGCACCATGTTCTGGAACTAAATTCCTTCTAACATTGGAAGGATTTCAGAGTTCAACTCTACCAGAACTAATTCTACCTTCTTTTTTTAAGGTAAAGTTATGATTCTGAGCCTGTTTTTTTTTTTGACTAAAAAAATTACCAGCATAAGCTGGGTGTGGAGGTGTGTTCCTGTACTCTAGCTATTTGGAAGTATAAGATAGAACAGTTTGAGATCACAAGTTCAAAACATTGTGAGACCCTATCTTAAAAAAAAACCCAAAAAAACCAAAAACCCAAAACATAAATTATGAGTATTTGTGAAAGTTCTTTTCCTCCCATTTACATAGAAAGATGGTGGAGTGGAGAGGGGCCTATCTGAAGGACAGAACAGTCTTGTCTTAGGAAACTCTAATTGCTTTGTTATTGGAAAGAGGAGACATAATGGACCACGGCTTCAGGAAGGTCTTGAAACTGATTATAGGCCCCTCTGAAAGCTGGGCTCGATACATACACACAACCCCATCATTATAGTGTGCTGCAGTGCATCAGGGGCCAAGTCCACTTTGACCTCTGAAATGAACAGCTCTGACCTCAAGACCAAAACCTCAGGGTATTTAAATCATGGAGCCTGGACAGGGAGGAAGTCATGAGGATGGAGAATGGTCTATGGAAAACAGAACAATGAGGTGAGAGAGAGAGAACAATCAGATGAGAAAGTGAAGTGCGCTTACCAACCTTTCCTCACCCAGGAGACAGAAGAGATTTTAGAACTTAACAGGGATCAAAAAAGAGTGGTAAAGGGATATTGTTGGGTATAAAACATGCATTAAAGACTTCTCAGCGGTTCCCATCAATGGTATGTGGTCTCAGCAGCACCAATGGCTATTGGAGAACATGAGACTACCGTGGAAGTGCTGTGTTTAAACCATGGGTGCGTTTCTGAGGAGTGAAGATCAGGGAGGCTCCTTGGGCCCTGCTGTGTTGGCCCAGCTCTGAGAAGTCAATCGACGTGGACCCCTTACTGTGTGACTGCTAATCGGCCTTCTGTACAAATGATATTGCAAATTCACCTGTAGCCGTCTATTTTGTTCTCTTGCTGGTGAGGAATAGGAACTGATGTAAATTGGTGAAGGTTTGCTGGAGCCTGTAAGAAAATATTTTATGAAATTAAAACTAGTGGTCATTACTCTGATCTATTAGGCTGTGTGATGTCCCTGCAGTAGGGTTGTTCCCAACTGGGCCTGCCTTCCCCAGAGCCAGTGCAGAGTGAAGAGAAGCAGCCTGGGCTCCCTAGATCTGGCTGGCTGCTGTGTACCCTGGGGATGATCAGGATTAAAAGCAAAAATAGGCCATGTGTGTTTTAGCAAAAAGCATTAGTACATAGCTCATCCAACAGAGGTCCTTCTCAAGCTCCGTCTAGACTTTGGGGGATTTCTCTGGCTGGCTCTGAGCAGCAGCACAGCTCCTTGAGCCAAGGAACACCACTCTTTCAGGGTTCTGAGCTACAGTGTGGATCAGAGAGATGGAAAATACAGTATTAGAATGATTTCCCTTCAAAACATAGAATCCTGGACTCTATGAAGAGCAGGCACAGGCATATTCTTAGCAGTGGGGCCACATGGAGGCATAGTTTTGTGTCTTCCATCTTTAAGTAGGTTGTGAAATGATGAGAACTTGGCAATTAGATAATTGTTTTAAGAGTCCATATTAGAGTACTACTGATGTCACAAGTCAACCTTCTATTAATATTAAGGCTAGCAAAGATTTTTTTTTTCTCAATGAGGAAAAAGAAACATATTTGAGGCAGATTAGTTTATTGAAGCAAAAAAAGGAGATTACAGAGGGCGTGCATGCTAAAGAGGTGGTCTTTAAAATAAAGCAGGCTGCTGCACATCTGAAGCAGTGAGGCACTTCAGTTTGTACATGCATTTCCTTCTGTACAGAGCAGGGCATTTGAAATGAAGCATCTGCAATTTTCTGAGTTATTAATTGCCATGGTAACAATAATTGATTAGTAAACAGTCCTGTGAAATCAGTTTCAAAGACAACAGAACAACTGAGACTGTTCCCCCAGCAGTAGTTAAGTTGCCACCAGCTTCTATTTTATTTCTTTTTAATAAATAGGTTTTCTGAGGAAAGACTACTTTTTTGGAGGGTAGTTCCCGCTCATTTATTTGAAACCTCTGGAGTAGTTATAATTTGCCATGTAGTTGAGAATGGTGACAATATGAAATCTTGGTAACTCTTTGGGCTGGTGCCCTTTAAATAATTTTTATACACATCTTTCTGGATAGGATATAAAAATATTAACACTATGTAACACCTTTGTTATTCTTAAAAAATAAACACTCTGAGGAGAATCACTTGGCATTCTTCAATTCATTCACTCTTTTCCATGAAAATGCAAATGGAATTGACTGCCCTTCTCTGGTTTGAACTTGGAGATGAAATAGTCTAGAAAATACAGCCCTGCAAAGCCACATGAAGCCCAGGGGTCTGATGCATGAAGAACACAGAGAGGGACTGTTTTATAAGGGAGGGGAAACAGCAGAGGGGCTGGCTCCTGGGCTTGCCAGAAATGATCTTTCATCTGGATCCAGCCCTCTTTTTAATCATGGTCACTATATAATTATATTAGCTTGATATGTTTAAAACAAGTAGAAAAGGCAACAATTCTGGAAGTAGGGAAAAAGAGATAGGAACATGGCTTGCTGCTGGGGGACCATCTCAATACAAGCACAGGCTACTTCCCAGGACACTGGCGGAGAGCCCAGAATGTGGCTTTTCCAGGTATTGGATCACACACCCAACTGGCATCTTACCAGGGTACAGGCCTTTATGTGTGGCATCCCCTTGGCTATTGTAATACTGCATAGGTGGCTGACTCCTATCGTATTCAGAGCGAGGGTCTCTGATTCCTAACAGTGCTGGTGAGGAAGAGGTGCTGCCGACTGAACAAGAGGCGAAGGCGGAGGGAGAGAGAAAGAGGGGAAGAGAGAGAAAGCAGACTGTCAGTGTTTCCGGAAATCCTCTCCAGCAAAACAAAGGTCACTCAGAAACTTCACATAGCTGGTGCTAAAGGTCAGCTCTGAGGTGCTAGGAATTGAGGAGCAGCCAGACCCTAAGACCCGGAACACACCATGCAGGCTCACAACTGTATGTCCTGGCAAGGGAAGCAACACCTGGGCTTGCTTCTCATGGTTAGTGAGTGCCCAGCTGCAGAGGCCCAGTGCAGGTCACACAGCTTTGCCAGCCCTTGGAAACTGAGTGAGTGGGGTAACTTACCAGCCATGTAAGAGCTGTATATGCTATTTAGTGATTTCAGTTTAGTTGCTTGTAAAACAACTATTATCCTTTATGTACAGCTGTTTAGTAAAAAGGTTTTATGGTATGTTTTGATTTCTAATTATTTAAAAAATATCTTCATCTTCCAATGTGTTTGATTGCGTGTCCAGTCTATACAATTTACAATTCTCTTTATGGTGATCTGTTGTCAGGGAAATCACGCAGACTCAAAAGCCTGGCTCATGGTGCTAAGCCCTGGCCTCACGAGGCCCAGGAGACTTCTTAGCCCAGCTTGGGTCAAATATCTAATAATGACAGATCTACCCAAAGGTGTCTTTTTGCATGTTTTTGCCCAGAAGGAAGACAGAAACACTTTACATATGTTCCTTTTCTCATAAAAAATCTGGCTTTCAGGAAAGTAAATTACAATACTTGATGCACTTGACACCAACAGCCCCCCTCAACCTTGGCCCCAGTGGTTTGGCATGCCCTTATGTCTTCAGAGGAAACTGACATTGAAGTACTTTTCCTGTGTGGTCACTTCACTGACACAGGGATGCTGGTGCTGCACATGGGTGAGCAGGCACAGGCAGTAGCTATGTGCTACTCCTCTTGTTCACTTTCTGGAAGGTGGTAGGACAGAAAAGACCGGCTTGCTTCCCACAATTATACTACTAAGAAGGCAGATCTGCCTGCATATACATCTCACACTAGTGCTAAGAGCTAGATGGTCAGTCCTTAGAATAACTGAAGAAACCAGAGTGATATATACTCCATCTCTTAATAGAATGCAATGGGTTACCTAGGAACTGGGACAGGTGTCACCAATATTTCCAGCAAGTATGTTTAAGTGGTCTGTGAAACAGGTTCCTTGCTTAGGAAGTATGTGCTAATCTGTCTGAAATGATTCTTTGCTTGTACACATGCACTGTGAAGTAGCCAAATCTCTTGGTTCCTCTGGCATCCTTATTCCTAAGTCCCTAAGGGATTCTGAGCATTTTTGTAAAAAGATGACAGTAATGGGCTCAGCAAGTATGTTAAAAGCTAGGCATTGGTCTCGCTGAAGAAAACAACTCATAATTTTAAAACTAAAATATAAATATTCACCGTATATGGGGGGTGCAGATAATGTTAAAAAAATTTCCTAGCATAGCTGGGGACAACCAATTATGTGGCAAGAACCATGGGGCATGTATCTTAGTCTTTTTATCCATATTTGTCCACATGAGCAATAAGACTGTCAGCAGCAGGACCACTGACTACAACAGAAAATATACATGTATGTCAGAATGCTTGATTTAAAGCCAAATAAAAGAACTCTTAATTTTCCTCTTTCATTTAGTTAAGAATTAAATTTACAGGATTGACTTGGTAGTAATTATCTGCTTTTACATGTGAAAAAATTTAGACTGAATCTCAAAACATTCTTTCCACCAAGTTGAAAACTACAAAGAGATAGGTGGCTCAGTTATCAAGATTAGCAACCTAAAAATCGAAGGGAATTCCTACAAAGCCACCCTGTGAGGTCTGTTCCCATAGCTGTGGACACCCGGGCTCTACAACACAGTCAGGGGATCAGGAGGTTTCATTGGGAAGAAGGCGGCTCTTCAAGCTGCATCTCTTAAGTGTCTAATTTCATGGACTCCGTTCCTAAGAAGTTTCAAGGGAAAGAGCCTCAAAAGTTACTTTGGAAGCGATTCCAAATTTTCGGTCAGCTGGGAGGCAGTGGATCTATTTCTAGGCATCAACTAGTGTGTTTCAAAGTGTAGCCCCAAGTCTCCCATAACCAGTTACCTCTTCAGCTGGCCAAATGCAGATCCCAGGGCCCCTTTCCTAGTAAGGCAGAACTAAGTGTGTGTGTCCCTGTCTCTGGGATTTGTTCATGTACCACAGCTGACGTAAACTGTATACACTTTTCAAATGTAAGAGGAAAGTGGGTTTATTGTTTACAACAGCATGTAATTCCCAAAGAAGGTGCTAGCTTGATGTGTAGTATTAGAAATGATAGGCTTAGTCAGCCCATGTTCAGTCTTCTCTGGTGGGAAAACAATGTTCTATCACAAAAATGTTCTTTTAAAGGAATGGTGTTTGCCCACTGACCTGACTGAATGATGGGTGACATCTGTTGGTTGGTGGTGGATAAGGAAGGATGTGATTTGAATCGGTCTCGCTCTAACGTTGACACAGGTGTAATAAAATGGTTCTGATTCCACCCATCCTGTGGAGTTAAAAGAGAAAAAGAAACCTCTCAAAATGAATAATGACATTTCATTACAATAAGTGATTAGGAATGTGTGCTGTGATGAAAGCTAATTATGCTAGAGCTATTCTTGTAGGTTACCTTTTTGTAAATGCTCCGGAGGTCCCGATATTGCCATAATGTATTCAAGACCTGGGCTGCCGCCTTCACCACTTTCAGAGAGGATCTAGGGAGAGAGTACAGGTATTAATGAAAGTGGGCAGCATGGCCTCAGGCTCTGCAAACCAGTGGCCAAGAAGCCATTGCCCTCAGGACCAGAGGGACACAGGCTGCTGCTGGGAGACACTACCAGGTGTGCCTGTGAGTTCATCAAGTTCAGGACTGGCTAGACGGGTCAAGAATCAAAGTGATGCCCTCACGTCACCTCTTTAGTTGTCAGCCCCAATCTCCCTCCACATCTCTACCAAGGGCTGTTGGGCTCATGAGACTCCCTGGGCCTATGGGATTAATGTGACCATGACCACACATCCTGTGTCTGAGACCTTCCCAAATTGGCCAAATGCATATACCAGATCAAAAATCTGATTTCCTCATCTCCTTATCTTCCCAATTAAACTAGTAGAGCTAAGGGAGAAGAGAGAAGTGTGTAGGCTGTCAACTAGTTCTTTGGCCCTAACATGACAATGCAGGCTGCTAAGGATCTGAGGGCTTAGGTGAGGATGAAGTCTAGGCATATTCAGGGGCTTCACAGGCACTGGTCCAGGTGGGGCCTGTCTACATCCACCACCACCTCTATCCCATTTTCTTAGTGCTCTTAACTAGTTAAGAGTAGACAAAACCAACCAGCTCAAAGCTTTTTTATTTCCAAAATGGATCATATAACAAGGTTAATACCTTAATACCTTAAAGAAGTGAACAGAGATGAAATCTCAGGTACCCAAGATGGCTTCTGGAAAACAGATTCTGAGAAGCAGGGCTCTCAGCTTATAGCCATCCCATTCTCAGCTGGGTTCTGCCACTGCTGTTGTTTATCTCCCTTTTTTTTTAATGTGGTACTGGGCTTTTGAACTCAGGGCCTTGTGCTTACTATGCAAGAGCTCTACCACTTGAGCCATGCCTCCAGCCCATATCTCCCTGTTTTTATGTGACAGCCAGAACAGAGGTCTGAAAGGCAGATTTCACACTTCTAGCAATAGCACTTAGCAAGGCAGGACCAGGCCTGTCTCTACCTTGATACAGAAAGACTATCTATTTTCAGGCAAATTCTAGGAGCAGAAACCCAATCCTGAGAAAAGCAAGGAAGTTCATCTACTCCCCTCTGCAGACATTTGCTTGAAAGAATTATGCATTCACCTCTCCAATTTCACTTATCCTATCTTCTCTTAAATCTATGCCCCCCATGTTGTTATGGCTAATGGTAAGGTGTCAGTCCTCATCCTGTCTGACCAAGCAGGAACATCTGCCCTTGCTCACTTTTGCAGTATCTCTTTTACCTGGCTTCTGAGATGCCACTTGCCCCTCATTTTCTTCACAATGCTCTGGCTACTCTTTCCTGGACTTATTTGCTGTGTGAACGCATTCTGCTTCACTTCTCTAAATAAGCCATTGAGACACTGTTAACTCCCTTCAACCTTGTACTCATCCCATATAGTCTACCACATACTCAACCCGTATGACTAACAGATATCTCAAATATAACAAGTCCAGAGCAAACTCCTGCTTTTCCCTCTGAGGGTCTCCCCATCTCAGTAAGTGGAAGTTCCACTTTGGAGTCTCTTTTGCCAAAGACTTTGGAGTCATCCATGACACCCTTCTCTTCTGTTGCTGCTCACTAATCCACCTTTCAGCACCTTCTTTACCACCTCAGCTGCTGCCCCTGTGGACTCCCCTAGTGGGGAGGGCTCAGGTCACTTTGATCCATGGCCCTCCTCTATTAAATAATTTCCAAGGCTTCAGTTTTACTGAGAGTTTAAGACAAAGTCTTTGCACTGACCTGTAGAGTCCTGCTATTGCTTCTCTGACTTTTCCTCCTCTCCCCACATCAGCACTGCTCCATTCCCACCAGCTTCCCACTGTTCCTCTCCCATTGCAGGTCCCTCTCACTTGTTGTCCCTTCTGTCTGAATGCTCCTCCCCTAGAGAGTAGCACAACCCCCTTCCCCCGCCATATATGTGCTCCAAAGGCACTCCTTGGTCATGTCCTCTGTCCCCTGCATGATCTGTCTACCTTCTCTAATTTTATTATTGGCCCTATCCCAAGTGCATCTAGCTCTGTGTGCTGTTACTTACTCAGTACCTTGTGTGGAATGTAAGTACCCTGAGGTGGAATTGTGTGATGAGCTTATTTTTGCTGGGCTTATAGCACTGAGAATAGTGCCTGGCATACAGCAGGTAGGCAACAAATACTGGGTGGAAGAATTAGGAAAGTTAAGTGTGCGGTAGACAGCTACTTGATCTGGCCCAGGACTTTCTGGATCTTTTGTTTTGAGAAAAAAGATTGGACTGGGTCATATATATATATATATTTTTTTAGTACGCAAAAGTTTGGCCTGGTGAAACATTTCTACAGTCTCTTGTTATGTGGGTTGGTTAATGAAAATTTAAGAGGACCTAAAGTGATTATGGTTACCCCAGTAATGGGGGTGTCTATGGAATGGGACCTCAGCTCTATCTATAGTTTCATTTTCTTTAAAGTAACAAGGAGATTGTATGCATTTGTTACTAATGCAATAGAAGGACTGAAAGGCAATATTGTATATGTCAAATGGAGCTTCTAGGGGGCAAGAATATGATTTGCTACATTATTCTTCAATTTTAGAAATTCCTTCAAAAGTATAAGGTGAAAGACTAGGTGAGATAGTGTGTGAGTTGCAGTACTGTCATTCAGCTAATTCATAAGCATTCCCTGAACATCTATTAGGGGCCAAGATTTGTTCTAGTTGTTAGGATACAGCAGTGAATAAAAGGGCAAACTCCTGCTACTGGAGGAGTTGGATACTAGAGGAAGTTGTAAGTCACACATCCGGAAAATTAGTGCTAGGAAGAGAATAAAGAGGGTAAGGGTGGAGGGTTGGGAGAGAGGTAACATTTTCCCATGGTGCAGGGTGTCTGCTGTCCTGTTTCTTTGAGAAGGCATTAAGCATCCTTGCTTACTATTTCATTGATTTGATGCTAAGGCAAAATCATCCCTGTTGTAGCTCCATGACAAGAGCCCTTCTATTTTTGCTATTGATTCTCTATTTCCTATTTGTGCTTTTTCATCAGTCAGTGTCATCCAGAAGCAAAGGGATATGTGTGACAAAGCCCAGGGCACATCCTGAGACCACACAGCAGACCCTATTGCACAGTGGTGGTTTTCATGCTTTCTGGGTGCATGGCAGTAGCATCAACCTCAGAAGTGAGGATTGAAAGTGTTCTTATAGAACAGGCCCTCAATCTCAGAGGAGAGCCCAAGGCACAGGGACCCTCCCTGATTTTCCTCATCATGGCATTTCTGATTCTTCTAGGAGTTGATATGAACAATTGTGCCTTTAGAGACTGCTATAGTCTGAATGTTTGTGTCTCCCCTAAATTTATATATTCAGGTCCTAACTCCAATTTCATAGTGTTAGAAAGCAGAAAAGAGGCCCAAGAGAGACTCTCACCTCTCTATCTTGTGAGGATACAGCTAAAAGGCACCATCTGTAAACCTGGGGCCTTCACATGATACCGATTCTGCTAGTGCCTTGATCTTGAACTTTCAGCTTCCACAATTGTGAGAAAAAGTTTCTGTTGCTTAAAGCTACCCAGTTCATGACATTTTGTTATAGCAGCTTGAGCAGACTAAAACAGAGATGGAAAATAGTGTAGGAGCGAGGGATGGTTTAATAAAGTAAAAAAGTGGAAAAAGGCCACATATCAGAAAATACCTCTCCCAACATTACAAGTTTTAACTACCAGTGCTTGCTTAGCTTATCAGCACGTACGAAACACAGGAAGGAATCCTTTCTAGGAGGAAACATATCCTCCACAAAGGCCCTTATCACAGAGTCTTGCATGTGCACCACCTTGCTGCACACTTGCCTGTCTCCCCTGCCTTTGGTTATGTTCACCAGCTTCTCTATGCCTCCAGAGTCAGCCAGGGCTTTGGCATTCTCCATGTTTTTGCTGGTGACCTCATGCAGCGCGCAGCAGATGGCCGCCATGGTCTCGTCAGACAGTATGCTGGGGCCATTGCCACCCGGAAGCCGGTTGACCAGGTCTCGCATGGCGTATTTACCTGTCAAATGCAAAACACTAAATTCTACTTTCAAAAGGTATCAGATTTCATTGTGGAAAATCCTGATAGTATGTAGGCTCTTAAAAATAAAACCTCAAAAGAGACATTAACAGAGCGGGGGGTGGGGATCAAAACCCACAGCAAAGAAAAGCACAAATGTAATTTCAAGGGAAGAATTAACATGAACTGACACGTCACTTGAAGAAATAACTGGTTTATTAAACTTATTATCACATGGTGAAAGAAATAGAAATCAATGTATAAAACTGAATAGTTTAACCAAGTTGCTTTAGCTAAACTATTTTCAGTAATAGTGTGTAAGAATGGATTATAATAGCAAATTTTATTCTTGATTGAACTCCAATGCATCAAAAATACCTCAGTTTTGTCTTAAAGCTTTAAAAAACTGATCTTTGAGATTTTGGACCAAGTACGGCTTCCAAACAATACTTTTCATTAGCTCTTTCTGGGTATCAGTGTGTGAACTGGGTATAGTCACACGGTTTTTGACTGTGAGTGTATCAACAGTGCCCTCACAGTACCAACGACATGTTACCTTCTTAAAGAAGATACATGTTGGTACCACAGTACCAACGACATGTTACCTTCTTAAAGAAGATACCAGTAAAGCTTTGCTTTTAAAATTATAGGCATATTATCTCTTAGAAGTAATGCAATAATAATAAAGTACTTGATAAGACAAGGTGGTGGGAGTCTTTATAAACACTGAATATTTCTTACTCCTCTCTAAAAAGATTATCTCTAGCTTTTTCAGTTTCAGTTACCAACTGATAAACTGGAAAAAATGCACTACAAACAAAAGAAATTAACTAAAGCTCAAGTAAATATTTTCTTAGGCGTAATTAACTGAGTGGATACTAAGTGGAGTTCTCATCAAAGACCTATTTGTATACAGTTGTAAGCAGTAGCAAACAGACCCTAACTACAGGCTGTATAATTTCCTGCATGTCCAAGGGAAGCTCTGGCTTACTCTCAGCAAACCTTGTTAAGAAGACTGGAAAAACAGTGATGACACTGTTTTTGAAGACAAATATGGTGTTTCAGCACAGATGATAAGTGAGCGCTGGTGATTTTGAATACTCACAAATGACCAAGAGGTACCTGACATGTAATTTGTCATTTTGCATATCGGAACTTTAAATTGTACTCCCGAGGCTTGGTTCCCTCTGCCTATGAGTGAGGTCAGCATCCCTTCAAATCCTGAAGCTCCAGATGAAGGGGTGGCTCCAATTCAGCTGAGTGTAAAGTCACTTTGGAAAAGTACTAAAAACCAACCTTTCTTTCTTCCTTGCTCCCTTCCTTTGTTTTTCTTTTCTTTTTGGTGGAAAATAGCCCTCAAAAGAGTGTCCATAGCCAGTGCTGGTGTTGAACATGATTTGAGAGTGAAGCAGTCAAAGAATGGGATAGTTCTTGGGAACAGAAGTGCTGGGTAAAGCCAAATACTAAACCCAGGAGGGGGCTCAGGTCTCATAAGAAAGGAATCTTTACAGGGCTCTAAGAAAAAGTGATCCTGTATGCCTGGTCTTCTCCCAGGTTTGGAAGATAATTTATGTTTTAGCCTTAGGAACTCCCCAAATTTATACATGCTTCTTAGAAGAAATTCAAAGAATATAGATGTAACAAAAACAACTTAAAAAAAATCTATTTAGATTTTTCTCAAATGTGGGAACTGAGAGTTACATCACGTCTATGGGATCAGGTACCAGGAACAAGGCATGGGGAGACCGCCCTTCCTCTGTGTGTAATGACTTGGCTTAAAGGAACTGTGTGTTAAGAACAGGTTAATCTGGGCGATAATTTAAAACAGCAATTCTACCAGGCACTCTGAAAAGGGATTTCATTGTAATTCACCACATTTAATCCTCACAGAGACTCTTTAAGGTAAATATTGTCCTTGTTCCTTCTTCCTTGCCTTCTTTCTCGTTGTATATGTATTTTAATGAGTTGAATCTAGGGTCATATAAATCTGCATAAGATCTAGTCCCATTTCCCCTCTTTCTCTTGTTACCAGCTGTGTGGTTGTTGTGGAGCTTGGCTAGTTGTAAGAGGCCTACCCTTCCCCTCTCTCATTTCCTGTAATTGTGAACCCACAGTTAAAACAGCAGGCACTGTCAGCCCCATTTCAGAGTCTGGCTGAGGAAGAGTTCCTTCCATTTCCAAACCAGATGAAGGAATTGAGCCAGGGTGGGGAAATACAGGCCATGCTGAGATACATGGCCCATGAGCAGCAGGTCCAGTATTGAAGCTCAGATTTCTGAAGGGTCCCTGATCTTTCCTTTACCGCTTACCTCACCCTAGTTCTGACCCTGTCTGGGATGAAATGGCCTTGGGATAGTGGTTCTGCCCTGGGTTGAGCATTTACAAAGGACCTAAGAGGGAAAAGCTGTAAAGCATTTTATATAATTATTATCTTTTCTTCTCAATTTAGAACATGATACTATTGATGAACTGGTAGATATCAGTACAAAAGCTGAAACGGGAGAATTTTTTGTCGTTGCCACCCAGGAAATATACTTCTTTGGAAATAGAGATACCGAATCTATCAGTGTCGTAAACTACAAATGGAATTTCTGGATTTTCTGAAAGTTTATCTTCTCCAATCAGTATGTAACTAATGAGCCTTCCTTCTGCTAAAAAAGAATGGTCACAAAGCAAGAGACCTAAATATGCTAAGAAACTGGGGACTAGGCCTCAGTTATAAATAATTTTAGCTGTAATGTACTTATAAATCAAAAAGATTTGTTAATATTGTATTTGTTCTTCTTTGTATCTTACCTCATCCCCCAAACATACCTATGAGCTCCTTATTGCGAACGTCTAGTGCCATATTCCTCAAGGCAGTCGCCACAGAAGAGACAACTCTATCATTATCCATCCTTAGAAGCTCTACAAGTATGGGGAGCCCTTTTTCTTTTCGGACAGCTGCCCGGATGTATGCTGCAAACTAGTGAGCAAAATAAGGCAATAAGTAATACAACACAAAGTTCCACTCTGATATGTTACTGCAATCTAAAAAGGGTATTTCCAAAAATTGGAACCAATAAATATTTTCTTTCAAATTGAAGATTAAATCTGTGGTGCCAGAAAAGAGAAAACCATAGTTTGGGATAAAGATAGGCTGGGATGACTGATTTAAAAAGAAATTCCAAACCCTGAAGATCTCAAACCACCATCTGTCAGATACTTTTGTGTAGAACAGAGAAGGCAATGATTACTTTCTATCTCATAAACATGATTAAGGAAAGATCATATGTTTTCTTTGCAGTTGGCTTTATGGCAGATTCAGAGGCTGTTAGTAGGACTGCAGAGAGAATAACTCATCAGTTCAAGTTAAAGGATAGCCTGTCTCCATCAAGTCATTAATTTTTCTGTAGTCCCTGAAACAGTAGAGTTCAGTAACCTGTCAGAGATTACCTGAAAAAAAAAATCCCTTGCCTCTGAAGAAAGGGAATTCTCCAGAATCACTGAGCATCTTAATTTATACACATTGGTGAAAAAGAAAGTTTATTTGTGTGCAAAATGCATCTCATTCAAGAGTAGTTAGCAGCTTCCTTTTTTAAAATTTACAGTCCAGATTCTTTTGTGACTATGAGACAACCCTGTACAGTGAGTCAGTTTGTGCAACCATAAGAATTGGAAATGGATGCTAAGTTATCAGTGAAGGGACCAAAATAAATAAAATAAATAAATAAATAAATAGAGGGTAACATTAGAAAATAGATCTTTAATCTTGTTGGAGCTATAAGCTTTAATTGACATTTTTACCAATGCAAATCATCCTTTAAAATCAGAATAATTGAAAGATGTTGCTCATGAACATCTCATATTTTCCTGCCATGGCCCAGACATGAGGACAAAGACCTGCCACCCTTTGTATTAGTGTGAACATTAATATATGTAATTGAGCACCCAGTCTTTTGAAAGATCTGAGTAATATTTTTCATATAAAAACGACACTCTTATTTTCTAAATCAAACGAAATCTACAGGGTGAAATATAGTACATGGATTGCTGTAGGGCACTCAGGCAGTTTGATCGACTTTTCTCTGAAACCTGCAGGACTGCGACCTTTCTGTCCCATGTGAAGACTGACAAGCTCAGCTCAGCCCAGGCCAGCCTAGTCCAGCACAGCCTAGCCCTTCCTAGACTACTCATCACTGCTCCCCAGATAGCTCTGACTTGATAACATGTGCGGCCATGATTATCCTGTTTTTTAGTGAATTCTAAGAAAACTATGAATATTTTGAAATACCTTGAGTACTTCTGAATACTCTGAAATCACTTAAGAGTATAATGTTCATATTTTAAATGAACCTATCATCTGATTTTCATTCACTAAATGATTCCAGAAACTAAAAAACTTAAATATCATGTATCTTAATTATTGTCATTTTTATTATCATCAAAGGGTCCTTTGGTCACAAAAGATGATGTGAACACTGGTCCATAACAGAGCATATTTATGCTCTATGAAATGTCCTCAGACTTCCAAATTTAGATTTCATTTAATCTTCCCAACCACCTCATAAGGAGATACTAATACAACCTCCATTTCACAAATGAAGAATCTGACGACAGAGAGATCCTAGGCCTTAGCTTAGCAGTAGAGGGACAAGGATTCAGAGCTAGAGCTAAGTACTAAGTTATTAGCACTTTAGTTAGGAACAACAACAAAAAAACTACATTAGCTTTGCTAGCACTAGACCACATAAAACAAACCATATGCAGGCCTATCAGTGGTTTTCACTGTCATGCTGCAGTGCTTAAAAGTTTCTCATTTTGGGTGGTGCCAAAATAAGCATTATAGTAACTGTTAAAACACACTTCTCATAAAGTTTCTAGAGGTTGAAAATGTTTCATACAAGGGCTGTCTGGGAAGTTGCCAGATAACATTTAAAAAGTTTTGAGAATTTTCTTATAGTGGTAACAACTGGAAACCACCTTCAATCTTCATAGTTATAAATGAAGGAGACATGGATGCATCTAGTACAGATGTACTAGACATCTGTACACTGTGTCAGCTGTGAGAGAGGACCAGAGAGAGTTCCTATCTTCTTCCCCACGGCATTGCGTGGCCTCAGCATCCAATCTCTCAACTGGATAGTGCACTGGCTCCCAAAGGGAAATTCAGCCTCTACTCTTCCTCAGTTTCATCTTCTGCCCAGCCACAGAAGCAATCCAAGGGTCCACATCAGCCTCTTTGTCACTCATGTGCTTAAACCCTTTCAGTGCCCACTTGTCTGTAGGTCAGGTCCTACTCCACAAGCTTATCTTTCAAGCCTGAACACGACATATGGCTTCATTCCACGTCCCATCCTCTTGGCCTCAGTGGTCATCTGCAGTCTGGACCCACACTGACCTTCCCTCACCAAAAGCCAAATTCTTTTTATTCTCTTTATCTGCATCATCCCTTCTACACCCCAACCTTAGACTCTGCTGGCTTAGTTTTACTTATCTTCAGAAATTTGGTCTGAGAGCACTGACCTGGAGGAAGCCACCCACTTCTGTGCACCCTTCTTCTACATCCTTCCTCCCCACTGGGCTGCCCTGGGTGTCCTCTTTCAAGATCCCACAGCCCAGATCCTATATACTTGATCCTGTACTGCCAAGGTATGTTTTGTTCACTAGCCTTCAGATTCTCACAGGGAGGGATTACATCATATTCATCTTTGAATCCCAGAGCAACTGCTTATCCCCCTTTCCCCCCTCTCTCCCTTTCATAGACAAACTCTGAACATGTCCCTTTCACCACCACCCTTTCACAGACCCAATTGCAAAGACAGAAACAAGTACAGACAAAGAGAAAACAGCCTACCTTCCAGTTGCCAGCAGAGAGGTTCTGGAGAGATCCAGCAGAGCCTTCCAAGGTGGCTGGATTGGAACTTTCTGCTAGAAGAGTCAGATATGGTTTTACCACTGACGGATGCCATAGCATCTCAACCCCTTTGGGGGACTTGGACAGTCCTGGGATAGGGCCAACTCCATCCCACTGAAAGACAAACAGCACACTCTAAAGTGGAAGCAAAATGACAATGATCTTCAACCCTTGAGAACATTCATCTTTGCTGGGCTCAGCGTTTTTTGGTTTTGCCAAATGCATGATTTCTCACTCCCAGAAAACCTTAGAGTTACATATTAAATAAAATACTAACTTGATCCTCTTGTGGAGTCCTCTTTTTCTTTTTCTTCTTCTTCCCCCAGCAGCTTGGCTCAGAGTCTTTGCTGGGTGACTCTTTTCCTAGCAAGTCATCCAGCTCATTCAGCCCTAACAGCCGGGCCTGAGGGACCTCCAGCTCCAGCCGATAGGACAGGTTTCTCAGGGTGCACACACAGTTCTCTACTGTCTGAAACCCAACATGGAACAGAATTAAAAATACCACATCAAATGCTCTGTACTGAATACCCTCCTAGGAAATGAATGGAGAATATGAAGGAATTACTTCTTCATTTATAGGAACCTCAAACAATCCATAAAAACAAATTGTGGTTCTAGAGTTTTTGTGGGATACCCAAATGACAGGGTGCAGCCATCTTCAGTACAACCAAGGATCTGATTTTATGCTGCTTAAAATGCACAAAGCTCTGGCCCAGTACATCTGCATGAGGGCTGCTGTAGTGCTACACTGTACCCACAGAGCCACAACTCCTCTCCACTCACCACTGCAGATATTCAGTAGATGACAGTGCCACCACCTCTCTGCCTGGGGGACAGCCCCTGGCCCCAAGTCCCATGTCTGCCTCCTCCTGTGTATCCCATCTCCCCCCTCCCCTTCCTCTGAAGGATGCTCACTGATCTTTCTCTTGGCATCTTGTCTTCTGCACATGGTCTTTGTTCCTTAAAAGCTGTATCACATGTCTAATTGGGAAGCTAATTATCACTTCAATTTAGAGTATCTGAAATCAAGTTCAGCATTTGCCTAAAGGACATGAAGAGGTACCTTAAAAGTGGGTGCTCAGGATGTGGGTTGTGGACCACTTTGGGCAAGAAGAGCAGAGAGGGTGGGGTATGATGACTTGGAGCTTTTACTCAGTAAACACTCACATAGAGATGAATCTAGGAGTAGGGCACACAGAACTGGAAGAAACAGCAGCAGGGTCAATCACCAGGAGAATGAGCCTTGGAGAACCCCAGAGGAAGATGGTAGTGCTCTAGGTCCCTTATCACACTTAGTCACTTTATTTTGATGGTTCTATGGGTATTTTCTTAAGTTGCTATGTCCCTATCAACTTGTAATTTTTAGAGGAACTTGCCTTTGACCTGGAATATAGCCTTAAGAGGAGCAGCGACTCTAGAATTTCAGAGAATTGATGGCATGCAAATAATGGCACTAGGCAGATTTCACCTGCCATTGGGCCAGGTGTTCACAGGGTCAGGCAGGTACTCACCTTGCTGTCGTAATCAGATGTGTTTACACACGTGTGGATCACATATAGTAGTGAGTCCACCAGCCCCTCACAGGATCGCATTTGTTTCCGTGCTTCCTCCCCTGCAGAGCTGAGGTTCCTAAAGGGTGGACACATGTGGAAGCTGCTAAGATGAACAACTTACTCATTAGCCACAGTGACTTACCTTACCTTAATGACCTCAGAGAATGGATGGTAGACAGCACTATTTAGATTTGGTTTAAGGAGGTATTTTAGAACTTCTATTTTAACATTCTCAAATCTGACAACAGTCGCCAGCTCCTCATTATCAACACCAACAGAGGAGAATACAGACATCTGAAGTTTAACTGCATTGCTCTCATGACATGTCACTTTCTAACCCTCAAACATCATTATCTTAACATTCTCATGTGTGAAAGGGGAAAATCACAGTAACTACTTTGTAGGCTTGTTATGAGGAGGAAATGAATTATACATTAAAGTAACTAGAAGAGTGTCTACCACAAAAGGCATGGTATGTGTCACCCATGGTGGCCACAAAGTTCTTGCAGTTCCTGTGCCTATTACAATGTTTTCCATGAAGTAGGTTGTCATTAAGTATTTCTTAAATGAACAAAGGATGCATATCATCTCCCATACAAAAATGTCAAGTCAAATATGCACATTTGCTTATGTTAAAATGGTTTTCACCTTTACAATTATAATATACCTTGAAAATTACTTTGTATGTCATCCATACTGAAATTTATAATTTGCCTTAAAAACCAATACTGAATTATAATGATCTAAGCTACCTCTGAAGTACCGTAAATAAAGAATTTGTAAAATGTGGACTAGAAAAGAGGGATTTGGTAGAACTTACTTTTCAATTTTGTTTTTCTGGGTCCAGAAAGACAATGTCAGCTGTACTCCTTCCTCTGCTCTTAGTTTTCACCACTGCTCTGCAGCACTAAACAGCTGGTCTCTTCCCTTCCACTGTAGGCTTTGTGGTTCCATACACCTCTGGTGTAGCTCTATCTTACCACCTTTCCTTCCCGGCGTCTTCTGCTACAGGTTTCCCCCAGGAGTGCCCTGGACTCTACCTTGGTCCCTGCTCATCTTCATCTTAGTGCCCTACAGGTGCTTCCTTCTGCTCAGTAGTTTACCACAACCTACATTCTGCAAATACCAAACATCCGTCTTTGGCACTGATCCTGCTAGAGCTCCAGACATGCACATCCAACTGCTTCCTTGACATTATCACATGATAGATAATCCAACTTCTCCAGATGCATATAGTCAAAACGGTCAGCTGCACACCCCTTCACCTTTTTTCTCCTCTCTCCTCATCTCAACAGCACTTCCATGACAAAGATCTAGGTGTTATCCTTATTCCCTTTTCTTCATTCCATCTATTCAATTCATTAGCACATCCATAAGCTATTTCTCAAAAATGATAAACCAAATTTGCCTACCTCTCTGAAGGCCCTGGTGCAAGCTACTCTCATCATTTATCCAGATCACTGAAATAGCCTTCTTACCTCTACTCCTGTCCATACTGTCTTCTGCATCATAGCCCAAAACCCACTTCATTACTGCTTAAAAACCCTCTCATTGACTTCTCATAGTAATTAGAATTAAACAGAAACTCCTTCCTCTGATTTACAAAATCTGACATTCTCTGGAGTCACTCTGCCCTTTGTGCAATAAGCTAAAGCTGTAGGCTCATTCCTGTACCAGGCCCTTTATATTAATCATGCATTTGGCCTGGAACACTTGTCCTCCTGATCTGACCCTTAGGTGAGTGACTCTTGTGGTATTTCAGATATGGGCTTAAACTTCACCCCTTGACTAGCACAGTAACCACCCAGTAACCATTACATCACCCTCTTTATTTTTTTTTTTTTTATGGTGCTTACTGTCATTTTCTTGTTCCCTCATTTGTCTGTCTTCCTCAGTAGAACATGACTGCATCTGAGCTGGGCCTAGTCTTACTCCTCCCAGGTTTCTTACAGAAGACATTCATCAAATGTTACAGCTCTGAACCACTCAGAAGCGAGGGTGTGCCCTGCCCCAATTTTCAACACTCTGGCTCCAGGTGTGGGAAAAGGATGAGATGCTGGTTTCCTAGTGACTAGTTGGAACGTGGCCATCTCATTTAGGAGGAGCTGCTTGTTTTCAGGAATCTTCTCCCTTATTACCCGCCCCCACATACGTGATGGCTGCCAGTCGCAATTTGCAAAGGTTCTGGAGCAGCAGCATGGCCCTCCCTCCTTCCTTCTCAAGCTCCCTACTGTAGGGATGCTCAGGCATCTTGGTTTGAATGTTAAATAGTCTCCACCCAATGCTGGCTCTCTGACTCCACACTGCACATGCACAGCTGACTCCTCACAACTCTTGGGTGGTACTGCCATCTCTACTCTACAGATGAGAAAGTTAAAGCTCAGAGTGGGACTGGAAGCTGGGCTGTCTGAGGCCAGAGCCCACTCTTCTGGTTACCAGGCCCCTCTCACTCTGCCCTAAAGTTTCTGTTTCAAGTTCCCAGGGCACTGACAGGTTGGGAAATGGGTCAAATGTGAGCTGATGAACATTAATGGCAAATACTGAGTTGCACTGTGTACACTTGAAAAAGGCTTCTGTATTTTGAATGCTAAAGGTAATGACTAAAAAATAGTATTTAGGCTTGTTTTCATTTTTTATAAAACTCAAAACCAATATTGTTTAAGTCACACAACACTTTACACCCTTTTCAAAGCAAAATAATTTTAACTATTTTAAAATTACTTTAATTTTAAATAAAAACTGCAAGCATATCAGCAATTCAGAATGTGGTAACTAGAAAAATGTGGTTAAAGTGGAAAACAGTGGAATTCTGGCAGTAATCTCAGACTGAAAGGGACTTCCTGAATAATTCACAGAAGAGTCATTTATATAACAGCTGCTTTAATGCCACAAGTCTGTGTTCAAAACCTTTTCTTCACACAGTAAGAAAGTCCAGTGGCCCAAACTGTGAAGCAAAAACTGCCAACTTAGGTAGATGTAAATAAGATAGAATTCTCCTGCAATTAATTTACCTATGACACATATTATTTAATCACAGAATTCACTGGAAAGAAGAAATAAAGAACTTACCTCAGGCAACCTGTGGTGTTACGCAGAACTAGTGAAGTCTGAAATTTAATTTTATGATCATCATCAAAAGAAGAGTTATTCCACCCAGAATGTGGAACGATCACAGTGTTTGTTAAGGTTGAGAGAGCATCTCGAATGATTGTCATCTTTACAGCATCACATGAGGATAAATTCCAAAGAACTCCTGAAAAATGAAATTCCCAAAATCAAATCAGTTAGATATCCCGTAGCTTTAGGAATGATAAGCCCTAACTGATATGTAACCTATGGCCCATATTCACACACAGCCTGAAGATGGACCTCTAATTTTCTTGAGCGAACATATGTGAGCTCTTGGCAGTACATCACAGTCTTAAGACTCATGTTCCGTGTTTGGAGCCTCCATTATCTGTCAAGAAAACCTGTGGATTTTGTAAAGCAAATTAAGAGTTTCTCTGGGAGAGGAATCCAAGCAAGGTCATTTTTGTAATGTATCTGTGATTTTTGTAAAACATGCTATTGCATTGTCCCTTTGTGTGACAAACCACTTCTAGAAAGACTGGCATATTTGTCTTCATCAAGCTTCCTCTTAAAATTTTTTTTTACTTTGGTTACCAGGAATTTCAAGCTTACATACTTGAAATTCCTTCAAGTATGTAACTTCAAGCTTACAGTAACTGTATTAACACAGAAGGTTGTTCTGTCTCAGTTTCCTTATTTAGGTAAGAGTTTATTATCAAGCACTTTAGGAGTGTAAGTTACTGTCATTCCTTTTGAGATAAAGGTGAAACTGAGAATAAAAGTCACCCGTATTGTAGCTCGTATCAAGATTTCTAGGATAAGGGCCCTTAAATGTAGCTTTTTAGAGTATATGTTAAATTGCCAAGCACATTAGGTCTTTGCTTATGTGTCAATGATAAGGTGGGTTAAATCATTGTCATAGCACGTCTCCCAACAATTGTTCATACAGAAATTAGGGGAAATCTGAGATGGCATCTATCCTAATGGCATTTCACACAATGTACTTTCCTGAGTTAGAGGGAAGGAGGTGGAGGAGAGATGGTACACTGAAGTCGCTCAGATCCCGACCGTCCTGATGTGTCCTTGGCAAGCTGCTCAAGAGTCTCTACAGAACTATCAACACATAACACCATGTCCCTTGGAAAAGAGGGAGCTAGCAAAATCTGCCTATGTCTATGGAAGTGTGTCATGAGCAGTCATGAGCATTAGGCCAGAGACAAGCCTGAAAAGTGTTGCACCAGTGTGCTGTGATTCAAGGAGCCAGCCCGCAACCTACCTGCTTAGCCTTCTCTGGGAGCAAAGTTAAAGAAGGAGTAAGAGAGCAGACAGCAGCTTTCCTCTTTGTGAGAGGAGAGGCAGAAGCAAAGGGCTAAAACTTAAGAGAGCAAATCAACTTGACCTTACAGAGTGGCCAGCCCTTCCCTTGCCTGCCCATATGCTGTGCAGGTGATGGTTGGTAACAGTGGCTGATGCTTGTGCTTCATCCTGGCCTGTGCTTTGCTGTGTCCCTGTGCCTACTCCTTGACTCTTTTACTTGGCTTTGGCTTGTGGACCTCATCAATTTATTTTCTCTTGCCCCCTACCACCCTACCATAACTAAAGCCTTTCAGGACCTCATCCTCTGTGGTGGCTCATCTAGTTGGGTGCAGACTGGTTCTACCTTTAAGTGGGCAGGCATGGGCTGGGAGGGGTTCAGAGAGTTCAGAATTGGGAAAAGTAAAGATCTTGCTTTGTTCGTGAAAACTTGTTCTGTCAGACCTTTGTTTGTATAACTATTTTGTGGCACAAAAATAGGGCCCTACTAAGAAAGAAGCACATACTATAAATGCTTAAGAACTTAAATTCTACCCAGAGCCATTTCTTCATGAATGCTTAAAAAAATCAGCTTTCTGTTGCTACATAAAATGTTTGGGGGCAATGGCTAGATTCTGAGGGTTTGGTTAGACTCTCTTAGGGTTAGCCCTATGTGAGGAGCTGGGAAAGGATTGATGGCAGGGCTCCAGATCCCATCCAAATGAACAAGAACAGCACCATATTTATCTGTGTTCCATACAGCTTCACTGTGTTTGTTTCAAGAAAATTTCCTATCTAAAAGACATTTGATAGGTACTCACTTAGGGAAAAGTATTGCAGAATGATGACCACACAAGAAATGATTCTTTGTTGATTTGTCCTGACTAAATAACAGAAGTGTGTGTGTGCGTGTAAGGCAGGAAAAAGAGTGGGCAGAGGCATAGCAGACCACAGAAGAAATGATTCTTTGTTGATTTGTCCTGACTAAATAACAGAAGTGTGTGTGTGCGTGTAAGGCAGGAAAAAGAGGCATAGCAGACAGGGTGATACATACTGGCACAAATGTGGCTTTAACATTATCTGCTGGATTGGGACACCAATTGGGACCACAGGGGGCAAGAGCCAGCTACAATGGCAGCATGTGGCCCACAGGCCATCAATATGGGAAGGAGTCCTTTCCTAACCTCCCCTGCTGATGATTCTATAACATGTGATTCCTAATGCCATTGGTGCAATTCTTTCTCTCCAAGCCTTTCAAATTCCTCACTTCACAAAACTCAACTCATGGGGAAGAGCTTCATTTTCCAATGAGCTATTTTTTACTTCACCGAGTAAAAGTATTCCAGTAGAGTTAACTGCAAGGCAAAATTTATGGAAAGTAAAGACCATCACATTAGAGGCTGTAAGCATAAAACCAGATATATCTATTTGTTCAATATCTGTGGGGGATTGGTTCCAGATCCCCCTGCAAACACCAAAATGTGCAGATGC
Source organism: Castor canadensis (assembly GCF_047511655.1). Taxonomy (NCBI): domain Eukaryota; kingdom Metazoa; phylum Chordata; class Mammalia; order Rodentia; family Castoridae; genus Castor; species Castor canadensis. The sequence goes on along the minus strand of NC_133389.1, from coordinate 113,252,105 downwards.
TCAAGTCCCTTACATAAAGTAGTATGTATAGTTTTTGCATATAACCTATGCACATTTTCTCTCATGTACTTTATCTCTAGATTACTTATAATACCAAATACCATGTAAATGCTATATAATTGTTATGCTGTATTTTCTATTTGTATTTTTTATTACTGTATTGTTGCTGGTTTTTTGAATTTTTTTTGACAGAGTCTTGGTATGTAGCCCAGCCTGCCCTTGATCTCATGATCCTCAACCTCCTGAATGCTGAGATTACAGGTATGCTCCAATATGCCTGCTTCCCTAAATATTTTCAATCTGCTGTTAGTTAACTGTGGATGCATAATATGAAGATATGGAGGGCTGACTGTACATCTCTGCAAAAAATTAAACTGATGTCACAAACTTCAGGTAAAATCATAATTATGAAGAGGGGTGGTTCTTCAACATGAAAACTTTTCTGATACTATTAGGAATACTTGATTTTTGTTGTTTCAGCCTGCACTCCTGGCTACTTTTAAGACCTACTTCCAGCAAGAAGTATTTCTTACTCTTGAGGGTATCCTTGATTTTCTGTGCTGGCACTAGAATTTTCTCTTCCTTCTCAGGCATTAAGAATGACCAGTAGAGTTGTATGCCATTCTACAGTTTGCTTAGCTAACTTGGGATTGGACACAGCAAAAATATTCATAAACCAATACAATAAAAAGTAACATCACCATTTACTTGTTCTGTGTTATGCATTGTTGCTTTATATACATATTAAGAGTCAAGATGCCCCAAATGAATTAGCTTTCCCATGTGATTATTTTATAGGTTTGAAATTCTACATGTTGAAATTTTGAAGGGTGAAGAGCATTGTATTTCCAAATTTAACTTAATTTTTTAATTATTATTTTTTTGAGGCACTGAGACTTGAACTCAGAGCCTCACACTTGCTAGGCAAGGTGTTCTTCCACTTGAGCCACTCCATCAGCTCTCCAAATTTAATTTTAATTTAAATTTTATTAGGTAGGCAAGGAGCTATCCAGTTATCATCCATCCTTTTTATGTTTTGTTATTCATATGCAGGGCACATAAAGGTCCTCAAAGGTATTTGTTGATGGATTCACTTTATATCCTGCATTTGTTTTCTGATTTCCTTTTTATTTTCTGCCTGTCAGACTTAGCTCACAGGCATCACCTCCCCTTCATATCTTTTCTTTTCACCTGGGATTGAACCTAGGGTGTTGTGCATGGTAGGCACATGCTCTACCACTCAAGCCACACTCCCAGCCCTGTTCCTTTTCTTGAAACTGAGTATCAGGAGTGACATTAAGGTCTGTAACTATAGGGACAGGGTCAGATCTTTAACAGAATCTGTTGGCATATTTTTTCCTTCCTTTTACACTAAGGCAACCCATCTTAGCTATGGGAACAAGAGTATCCTGTCACTGCTCTATATTCCAAAACTAGAAGTAAGAGTTATACCAACACCCAGAATCCCCATCCCTCAAACTGCAAAACAGAAATGAGCAGTGTTGCCAAAACATGAAATTCAAACTTGTTTAAAAACATGGAACCCTTCAGTAGACAAGCTGATTAGGCTATCTTTTGGTCATCTGAGATGACTTATTGATCATAAAAACCAGTCTACCACTGAAATTCAGGCTTTCATTTCTGCAATTAAAAAATGTTCAAAGTTATTCTTCACCAGAAAAAAAGGGAAAGATTCTATTTTCGCTAGGTATATGGCATTAGAGGGACCCATACAAAGGTATCTTTATCATCCTGCACTGTGCACATCATTCCTCTAATCCTGTACTTTACATGATACACAAAGAGCTACAACATCTGGCGTGAATTCAACTTGCTATTTCCAACATCAAAGCAAGTCTCAAGACATTGATTTTTTTCTTCCCTACTTTCTATCCTCAAAATAAGGTTATGTAAAGCCAAAACAACTAGTTCTGATCAAGAAATACTGGATAAAAAAGGTTCAATTAAACTTAAAGACTTAGATATGGATTGATTAATTTGGCTTTCTTACTCAAAGTAAAAAGCACCATTCTTTTCTTTTAGTATTCATATGTGCATACAAGGCTTGGGTCATTTCTCCCCCCTGCCCCCACCCCCTTCCTTACTACCCACTCCGCCCCCTCCCTCTCCGCCCGATCCCCTCAATACCCAGCAGAAACTATTTTGCCCTTATTTCTAATTTTGTTGTAGAGAGAGTATAAGCCATAATAGGAAGAAACAAGGGTTTTTGTTGGTTGAGATAAGGATAGCTATACAGGGAGTTGACTCACATTAATTTCCTGTGCGTGTGTGTTAACTTCTAGGTTAATTCTTTTTGATCCAACCTTTTCTCTAGTTCCTGGTCCCCTTTTCCTATTGGCCTCAGTTGCTTTTAAGGTATCTGCTTTAGTTTCTCTGCATTAAGGGCAACAAATGCTAGCTAATTTTTTAGGTGTCTTACCTATCCTCACCCCTCCCTTGTGTGCTCTTGCTTTTATCATGTGCTCAAAGTCCAATCCCATTGTTGTGTTTGCCCTTGATCTAATGTCCACATATGAGGGAGAACATTTGATTTTTGGTCTTTTGGGCCAGGCTAACCTCACTCAGAATGATGTTCTCCAATTCCATCCATTTACCTGCGAATGATAACATTAAGTTCTTCTTCATGGCTGCATTAAAATTCCATTGTGTATAGATACCACATTTTCTTAATCCATTCGTCAGTGGTGGGACATCTTGGTTGTTGCCATAACTTGGCTGTTGTGAATAGTGTTGCAATAAACATGGGTGTGCAGGTGCCTCTGGAGTAACCTGTGTCACAGTCTTTTGGGTATATCCCCAAGAGTGGTATTGCTGGATCATATGGTAGATCAATATTTAGCTTTTTAAGTAGCCTCCAAATTTTTTTCCAGAGTGGCTGTACTAGTTTACATTCCCACCAACAGTGTAAGAGGGTTCCTTTTTCCCTGCATCCTCGCCAATACCTGTTGTTGGTGGTGTTGCTAATGATGGCTATTCTAACAGGGGTGAGGTGGAATCTTAGTGTGGTTTTAATTTGCATTTCCTTTATTGCTAGAGATGGTGAGCATTTTTTCATGTGTTTTTTGGCCATTTGAATTTCTTCAAAAAGCACCATTCTTAAGACCAGCTAATAATACCTGTGTGTACTCCAGCTGACTAAAGCAGTCATAAAATCATGTTCTCTCCACTTAGTCTGTTCAGGGCTTCATTTAATGGGTTAAGAAGAATCTTGATACGGCTATAAGTAATGAGTAGAAAATACACCAATTCCCAGATGTAGCAAGACTAATGAGAAAATGGAGAGCTGTAGGATTAGCATTTTCCATCATCATGTTAAACCTCTACCTTGACATCCTAATCTAAAATTTGTTTCAAAAATCTTTAGCAGCACATTGGCTCACAAAGAAGTTAAAAATAATTTGGTTTAGGAAGCTTGAGGTTTTATTTAATTTAAACCAATTAGCTATTTGTTGAGAGTACTAAGAATATAGATATACAAATTAATTAAGTAAATAGTAGGAAATCCCATGCATATTATTGTAGAAAATGCTGCCTATTCTCTACCAGAGGAAAAAGTACACATAATTATGAGTAACCAATGGCACAATGAACTACTGCCACGGAAGATGAAAGTTTATTTCCTCACAAAGAATGAATAAAGTAATTAAAATACCATTTCACATAAATCCTATGCTGCAGAATTTTGAAAGAGCTCATATAGCCAAATTAGAAGTTGATTTTTACTGATTAATTAAAATAATAGCAACTACTCAAAAAGTGTGCTTCTTAAAGAACATTAAAAACCAATCAAATAACATTTGGAAAATGTGACTGCTCTGGTAGCATAAATATACAACAGCCTACACACTTGTTTTTCTTTTTGATATAAAAGATAATCTTAAACTATTCATTTTTATATAGCATTCAATTCGTGGTGTTTCCTAATTATAAAAAAAAAATCCAAAACAAAAACTTCCAAAATGTTTGTAGACATTGCCAAAAGAAAACAAAATAGTCTAGTAAGATCAGTGTGCTTCCAGTATCATTAGATATGCCCTTGCATTTGCTTTCACGAGCCAGCCTTGTTCTGAGTGTCTATTCTTCATGTCCATGTTTAAGTCATGCTCTTTCACAAGATGTTTATGAGGAAAGTGAAACCACCCCTGCCAGGGAGAATAGTAAAGGAAAAACAGATGATAAGCATTTGGCTCCACTGTCCCAGGGTGGAGTGGGTATCCTAATAAGTCAGACAACATGGCTATGCTCCTGCTCTCTGGGTGCAGAAACACTGCTAAGAACAGAGGTTGATGTCCTCCTGGTAATTCTGCATCCATGGGTTAGGTGGGACATGCTGGTGTCATGCATAACCATCTTGCAAGGAATCTTGAAAAATGGGGGTAGAAGTATCAGCTAATAGTGCAAACATAGCTTGGCACCACTGGTATGTTCCTGTCATCCCAGCTACATGGGAGGCTGAGATTGAGAGGATTGTGGTTCCAGGCCAGCATGGACAAAAAGTTCATGAGAACCATCTTAACAATAATAAAAAAAAGGGGGATGTGTGGAGTATGCCTGTCATCTCAGCTACAGTGGGAAGCATGAAGTTGGTCTGGGCAAAAAGTGAGAAACTATCTTAAAATAATCAGAGTAAAAGGGCTAAAAGAGTGGCTCAAGTGGTAGAGTGCCTGCCTAGTAAGCATGAAACCCTGACTCCAAACCTCTTACTGCCAAAAAAAACCATAAAAATGTAACAATATATCTCCATTTCAGGGCCAGGATGTGGACATCCCATCTGATCTGCGGGCCTCTGCATGTGCATGCCTAGCATGTGCCTCCATAATGTCCTAGACAGTCTCAGGCTGAAACACTCAGGATCTAGCAAAAATACATCTCCATTTTTTGTCTTTGCAGCTGCTCTTGAAGTTCTCCTCTTTCTCCAGTGGGGTTTTTATAATCCCCTGTGGCATTTTAAGTTTCAAGATGGTGTGGTGAGTACATCCTACCACCCTCTGCCAGTCTTAAAACTTTACAGCTCATACCTTTTAAATTTAGGTTGCCTTTACCCAAGTATAGTACATAACCATAATGTAAAAATATGAAATGCTTCAAAATGATTTTGGATTTCAGATTATGGATGCTCAACCAGTACAGTCTATGTGAATATTCCAAAATCTGAAAAATTCTGAAATCTTAAAACACTTCTGACCCCAAGCATTTCAGGTAAGGGAGACTTGACCTGTGCTGTCCAACATGGCAGTTGACAGCCACATAAGGCTATGAAGTGAACAGAGATTCCAAGATGGCGGCTAGAGGAAGGAAGCAGAAAGCGTGCCTCCTAAAGTAAAATCTTGGAGAGATGCTGGAGATACACCTTACAGGAAAAACCCCCGAGAAGAGGCAAAACTTTGACTCCTCTACACCTCCAGCCTGTGCATAGCATCTCCACTTCACGTTAAACAGAGAAACCAAGAGGGCTCCCGCACTGCCAGATGCTGGCACCCAGACGGCTTGGGAAGATGCAGACAAGGTAAGCTAAGCGGTACGCAGTACTCCCACAGACAATCCTGGGCCAGATCAGCATAGCCCCCTGGACAGACTGACCCCCACCCAGGGAAAAAAGAAAAAAAACTGAATAATAAGCTGTAACAACACAAAAGACATGTAGCAAAGAGGGCGGGGTACCTTGAGCACTGAAGGGGGGGAGGGGCAATCTCTCATGGAACTGTAAACAAGCCGGACAGAGAAGGCAGGAGAGGTGGCACCTACCCACCAACCAGGAGCGGGAAAGCTTGTAAAAGTGGCGGTGGGAGGAAAACTCCACAGAAGAGGGGGGAAGGCTCACTTCCCACGTGAACTGTAAATAAACACGCCGGCCTGAGAAAGCTGGTGCAGTGTCACCTCCCCCAGTGTGCTTGGAAAGGGGAAAGCTTGTAGCAGCGGCTTGCGCCCAGGAGAACTCTGAGTAAACAAAGCCTGTGGGGCCAGGTGAGTGTTAAGCTCACTCCTGAGATCTGCATAAATAAAGCCTGCAGCAACAGCAGGCTGACAGCAGAGGGCAGGCAAGCCACGGCCTCAAATAGCCATTCACAGAACTGTCTCCACACACTTTTTTTTTCTCTCTTCCTTTGATTAGACAACAACCGAAGTACACCTGCCTGCTGAAAAACTTACTGGAACTGTATTGCATTTGAACTTGGGACACTTTGTGGTGTTTTTGTTTTGTTTTGTTTTTTTCCCCTTTGATGAGACAATGACAGAACTACTTCTGAGACAACATCTCCAGGATTGGAGGCTGAGGGACTGAAACTTTATTGCATTTGAACTTGGAGATTTTTTTTATTCAATCCTCTCTCTGTCTCTCTAATGCCTGTTTAGCTTACTGTTGATTAGTACAATATCAATCCCTGTTTATATCTTTGAAACTTGTCTTTGTTTTTACTTGTTTATTTTTTCCCTTTTTAACTTCTTTGCTTTCCCTCTCCTTTCACCCTTCCATTCTAAATATCACCACTGTTATTATTACAAGCTAGAAAATAATTGCACACAGTACAGGAACAATAACAACACCAAGGGCAATGACAGGAAGACAGAAAAAACAGGGAAACCAGTTTCCACACAGCAAAAAATTAGTACAGGAACCAGAGGGAAATGAAGAAAACAGATACTCAGATGCAGACTCCAACAAAATGAAGATAAACTATGCCAAAGAACCCAATGAAGCCCACAGAATAATTTAAAAGAAGACATACTACAGATACTCAATGAGAATTTTGTAGAGATGATACTGGATAGGGTCAACCAAAATGTACAGGAGACACTCAAGAAATTCCAAGACAACAAAAATAGCGAATTTGAAAGAGCAAAAGAAGAAATAAAAGAAACCATAGAAGCACTGTATAAACACCAAAGTGAAAAAGAGAACACGATTAAAAACAGATAAATGAACTCAGGACAAAAATAGACAACATTAAAGAGGAAACCATCCAGGATATGGAAAACTTCAGAAAAAAGAACGAAACAGAATTGCAAAACAAAATGGAAGGCAAACCCAGCAGAATACAACAAACAGAAGACAGAATCTCAGAACTTGAAGATGGAATAATTAAAGGAAAAACCGAAGAACTATTAATTAAACAACTCAAGACCTGTGAAAAGAAAATGCAAGAACACACCAACTCCATCAAAAGACCAAACTTGAGAATCATGGGCATCGAAGAAGGAGAAGAGGTGCAAAGGGAATGCGTAATATATTCAACAAAATAATAACAGACAATTTCCCAAATCTAGAGAAAGATAGTCCCATACAGATGCAAGAGGCCTCCAGGACACCAAACAGACCAGATCAAAATAGAACTACCCCACAACATATCATCATTAAAAAAGTTCAAAAACTAGGGAAAGAATATTGAAGGCTGTAAGAGAGAAAAAACAAATAACATACAAAGGTAAACCCATCAAAATCACAGCAGACTTCTCAACAGAAACATTAAAAGCAAGAAGAGCTTGGGGTGAGATCTTCTGGGCACTGAAATGAAAATAACTTCAACCCTAGGATACTCTCTACCCAGCAAAACTATCATTCAAAATAGATGGAGCAATAAAAGTCTTCCATGATAAGCAGAAACTACAACAATATGTGACCACAAAGCCACCACTATAAAAGATTCATCAAGGCATTCTGCACACAGAAAGTGAAACCCAACATAACCATGAAAGGGCAGGTAGCACCAAACTACAGGAAAACAAAAAGCAAGAAAGTAGAGAGTAACCTCAACTTAGGTACACACAATCAAACCTTCAAACAACTAAGACAACTAAATGACAGGAATCACCACATACCTATCAGTACTAACACTTAATGTTAATGGACTTAATTCCCCCATCAAAAGGCACCGTTTGACAAACTGGATTGAAAAGGAAGATGCAACAATTTGTTGCTTACAGGAGACCCATCACACTGACAGAAATAAGCATAGGCTTAGGATGAAAGGCTGGAAGAAGTCTTACCAAGCCAATGGCCCCCGAAAACAGGCAGGAGTAGCAATACTTATCTCTGACAAAGTAGACTTCAAACCTACATTGATCAAATGAGATAAAGGACATTCCATACTAATAAAAGGGGAAATAGACCAAAGGAAATAACAATTATCAACTTACATGCACCCAATGTCAATGTACCCAATTTCATCAAACATACCCTGAAGGACCTAAAAGAATATATTAACTCCAACACAGTGGTTGTGGGAGACTTTAACACCCCATTATCATTAATAGATAGGTCATCCAAACAAAAAATCAATAAAGAAATTCTATATCTAAAATATACAATAGATCAAATGGACATAGTTGATATCTACAGCACATTCCATCCAACTTCTACACAATATACATTCTTCTCAGCAGCCCATGAAAACATCCCCTCTAAAATCAAGAACTAGACAAGGATGCCCACTATCTCCACTCCTATTCAACACAGTACTGGAATTGCTAGCCAGAGCAACTAGGCAAGAAGAAGGAATAAAAGGAATACAAATAGATAAAGAAACTGTCAAAATATCCCTATTTGCAGACAATACGATCCCATACCTTAAAGACCCAAAAAACTCTACTCAAAAGCTCCTAGACACCATCAATAGCTATAGCAAGGTAGCAGGATATAAAAGCAACATAGAAAAATCATTAGCATTTCTATACACTAATAATGAACAAACTGAGAAAGAATATATGAAAACAGTCCCATTTACAATAGCCTCAAAAAAAATCAAATACCTAGGTGTAAACCTAACAAAGGATGTGAATGACCTCTACAAGGAAAACTATAAACTTCTGAAGAAAGAGTTTGAGGAAGACTATAGAAAGTGGAGAGAACTCCCATGCTCATGGATTGGTAGAATCAACATAGTAAAAATGTCTATACTCCCAAAAGTAAACTGCATGTTTAATACAATTCCCATCAAAATTCCAATGACATCCATAATGAGATTGAAAAAATCTATCGCTAAATTATATGGAAACACAAGAGGCCACGAATAGCCAAGGCAATACTCAGTCAAAAGAACAATGCTGGAGGTGTCACGATACTCGACTTCAAAGTATATTACAAAGCAATAGCGATAAAAACAGCATGGTACTGGCACAAAAACAGACATGAAGACCAGTGGAACAGAATAGAGGACCCAGATATGAAGTCACACAACTATAACCAACTTGTCTTTGACAAAGGTGCTAAAAATATACGATGGAGAAAAGACAGCCTCTTCAACAAAAACTGCTGGGAAAACTGGTTAGCAGTCTGCAAAAAACTGAAACTAGATCCATGTAGATCACCCTATACCAACATTAACTCAAAATGGATCAAGGATCTTAATATCAGACCCCAGACTCTAAACTTGGTACAGGGAAGAGTAGGAAATACTCTGGAATTAATAGTTATAGGCAAGAACTTTCTCAATGGAACCCCAGCAGCACAGCAACTAAGAGATAGCATAGATAAATGGGACTTCATAAAACTAAAAAGCTTCTGCTCAACAAAAGAAATGGTCTCTAAACTGAAGAGAACACCTACAGAGTGGGAGAAAATATTTGCCAGCTACACCTCAGACAAAGGACTGATAACCAGAATATATAGGGAACTTAAAAAATTAAATTCTTCCAAAATTAATGAACCAATAAAGAAATGGGCAAGTGAACTAAACAGAACTTTCTCAAAGGGAGAAATTCAAATGGCCAAGAAAACCATGAAAAAATGCTCACCATCTCTAGCAATAAAGGAAATGCAAATTAAAACCACACTAAGATTCCACCTCACCCCTGCTAGAATAGCCATCATTAGCAACACCACTAACAACAGGTGTTGGTGAGGATGCGGGGGAAAAGGAACCCTCTTACACTGCTGATGGGAATGTAAACTAGAGTGGTTGTAACCACTCTAGAAAAAAATTTGGAGGCTACTTAAAAAGCTAGACATCGATCTACCATTTGATCCAGCAATACCAGTCTTGGGGATATACTCAAAAGACTGTGACACAGGTTACTCCAGAGGCACCTGCACACCCATGTTTATTGTGGCACTAGTCACAATAGCCAAGTTATGGAAACAGCCAAGATGCTCCACTACTGACAAATGGATTAAGAAAATGTGGTATTTTATATATAATGGAATTTTATGCAGCCATGAAGAAGAACGAAATGTTATCATTCGCAGGTAAATGGATGGATTTGGAGAACATCATTCTGAGTGAGGTTAGCCTGGCCCAAAAGACCAAAAATCAAATGTTCTCCCTCATATGTGGACATTAGATCAAGGGCAAACGCAACAATGGGATTGGACTTTGAGCACATGATAAAGTGAGAGCACACAAGGGAGGAGTGAGGATAGGTAAGACACCTAAAAAATTAGCTAGCATTTGTTGCTCTTAACGCAGAGAAACTAAAGCAGATACCTTAAAAGCAACTGAGGCCAATAGGAAAAGGGGACCAGGAACTAGAGAAAAGGTTGGATCAAAAAGAATTAACCTAGAAGGTAACACACACACACAGGAAATTAATGTGAGTCAACTCCCTGTATAGCTATCCTTATCTCAACCAGCAAAAACCCTTGTTCCTTCCTATTATGGCTTATATTCTCTCTACAACAAAATTAGAAATAAGGGCAAAATAGTTTCTGCTGGGTATTGAGGGGGTTGGGGGGAGAGGGAGGGGGCGGAGTGGGTGGTAAGGGAGGGGGTGGGGGCAGGGGGGAGAAAGACCCAAGCCTTGTATGCACATATGAATAAAAAAAAAAAAAAAAGAATTAACTTAGAAGGTAACACACATGCACAGGAAATCAATGCGAGTCAACTCCCTGTATAGCTATCCTTATCTCAACTAGCAAAAACCCTTGTCTTTCCTATTATTGCTTATACAATCTCTTCAACAAAATTAGAGATAAGGGCAAAATAGTTTCTGCCGGGTTTGAGGAGGTGCGGGGGGAGAGGGAGGGGGTGGGGGAAGGGGGAAGAAATGACCCAAACATTGTATGCACATATGAATAAAATAAAAATTAAAAAAAAAGGTTATGAAGCACTTGGAATGTTACAAGTCCATACTAAATTGTAAAAAAAAAAAAAAAAAAAAGCACAAATCGATATAATATATCTAACTATTGGGTTAAATGAAAAATTAAAATATATTTCACTGTTCTTTCCTTTATGTGGTTACTAAAAAATTTTTTTTGTTAGCCGATTAATAGTTGTATGGGGAGGGGGAATACATTGTGACATTTATTGCGCTTACAATATATCTTAATTAGATTCAACCCCTCCTGCTTCTTAGAATAATTTCAACGAGTTTCATTATTCTATTTTCCACACATGAATACTAAATACATTCACTGTATTTGCCCTCTTTCACCTTCTCCAGTTACTGTTGCCCCTCCTAGTAGTAGCTACCTCAGGACATAACCTGTTTTACCTTCCTGTCCTTCATTTTTTAAAGTGACTATTAACAGTCCAAGGGGATTGGGATTTCAGACATGTATATATTGTGCTTTAATCAGATGAGCCCTGCTATTACTTACTCTTTCTCTATCACCATGTTCCCCTATTAATCTAGCTTACAGTGCATTACATTATACAATCTTCATACACAGATGTATTGTATTTCAATATTATTCACTCTCTACCATTCTCTTTTTCTCTCTTTCATTCCTGAGTCCCCTTGGACAGACCCACTAACATAATCATATTCTCTCTCTCAATCTATCTATCATCTACCTACCTACATGCACACACAAATGCATCTCACATTATACTTCTGTTGGGTATTGCTGAGAGAGTAACACATTTATTTGATGCCAGTCTCTAAGGAAAATGCACAGGTGAGGAGGTGTCTGCTTTTAGGTCTTAGGACAAACAGTTAAAACACAAAGTAGCTGTGACAAAGAGTAGGAAGAGCAGTAAGCATGGCTTTAATATTCTGTGTGCTATGCACTTCATATACCTCCTCACAAAACCACAAAGCAGCAGGTACTACTTTTTACCAGTTAAAGCTATTATTCAATAGAGGTGATTTGCCTGAAGCCACAGAGCTGGAAGTCCATTTGGCTCTGAATCCCATACTCACACAATATAGCTCTGCCTCTCACTGGACAGTTTTCAAAGTGTGGTAGCTTAGCTTCTGTTTGGTAGCATCAAAGACCACCACATTTGAATTTCAGTGTAAAGTGCAAAGGCCAGAGAGAAAGAGGAGTAGGGAGGCCTGAAGCTGTGGCATGGCCTGGAAGGCACATGCAGGTACTGCAGAATGGGACTGTTTTGGAATGCCAGCATAGGTGTGCTACACCAGTGATGATGGTGAGGCTGATGGGCCAGTCAAGGGCAGAGACTATGTCCCAGGATAGTGGTTTAGGAAGGAAGTGATAAGGATCTGAAGGAATGAAAGAGAAAGGCCTAGAAGGAGGGAAGTACTTGTAAGAATTTGGGGCCTGATGTGAAATGAGGGTGGGGTTAAAAATGAGCCAACAGCTGGCATATGTGTGAAAAAACAGTGCCATTAACAGAAATGAGAAACTTGAAGGGGTTGTGGGGAAAAAGCACTGCTTTCAAAAATGTCTGCCATTTGTGGCTTCAGGCTAATTGCTCAAGCTTCCCAACAGGACTGTGATGCTGTGAACAAGTTATAAAACTGAAATGGAATTAACATAATGGAAAAGCAATTATTATGAGTGGGGCAAAAGTTCTATCTCCAATTAGAGAAAAATGTTTTCCTCTGGATAAACTGTGAGAGAAATTAGTCATGGCTGGTCATAATCAATTCCAGGGTTTCTAAGAGGCCATGTTTCAGTGGAGTAGCACCTCAGAGCAGCTGGTGCAGTGCTATTCCCTGCCTCTAGTCATGGGTAATGGCTTCTTCTTCCTGGCCTGCTAGATCTGCAGGTTGCATTTCACTTTTCACAGCTGGCATCCTGGGTAGTCCTACCTTGCTCACCTTGGTGTTCCTTGGGATGTTCTGCACAATAGCAGACGAATAATCCCCGTCAGGCATGGGTGATTGGCTCAGGCATGACTTAGTGCTGAGAGAGTACTCAGGTGGTCTGAGGGAAGGAAACCACACATGACCAAAGACGGGCTCCAGGTTACACATTTGACCTGAAGGGGCTCACTGTTGGAATTTCTTCCCATATGAAGGTCATGAGGTTAGATCTTTAGTGTCTTTAGAGAACATAAGCACTGGCCCATGTTTCCATGATTTTGCAAGCACAAAGGTGGATCACAGCACTTATAAAAATACCTACCAATTTCTAGAGATTCATTTACAGAATCACATTTGCATTTCAACATATCCTTTTTTACTCTAGATAATTTTGCCACATCATGGGTATGTTGAGGGGATTAATCACACAATGTAGTTATACAGTTTTACATTCTCTGGAAAGGGATTTCTATAGAAAATACATAAGCTTACACTTCAAGAATGCTGACTGAGAACTGCCCAAAAAGATATAATGTACGGATCCTCCTGTTAGAGGAGTTAGTATAAGGGAACAGGTAATAAACAATGAAATCCTAGAATTTTTCTAAAGCAGAAGTGGCAGCAAGGACAGTGCCCCAGCTACTCTGTTGTTCTTCAGGTTACTTCAGGTATGACAAAGAATTAGATTATATACACTACCAGGGAAATTAACCCTAAAGTCACTGACGTCATATATTCCACAGCTGGCTTGCATGTCCCAGGAACACACTTATTCATCTGTAGCTCATTAAATCTTCAACCTAGTTGTTTGGTGCCAGCAGAAACTTAAAGAGACAAAAATGACTGAAGAGATAAGCTATAGGGCAGACTCAGAAAGCACACAGCTTTAGAGGGACCTGACTGGGATCTCCTGGATACCTTTCAGATTTTCTTCATGTGCCCACACCCTCACATTTACAGGGTGTCTAGTCTACATCATTACAGGCCTTTATTTGCCTGGAAAATTTTACTGGTCTATGGTTGACCACCCATCCTCTATATGATCTCAGTATTGTCTTTTGACTGCCTCATTCTCCCCAACACTCAGAAGCCTATACTCAAACTATAAGGGTGTATTCCACCTACAAGAGTATGTCTTTTCATACTTGGACTATAAATCTTGAAGAATCACAAGATTGAATCACATTTTAGTAAACTGAAGGTTTATTATATCTGGTCACTAGTTTGATGTTATATGCTGGTAGTATAGTCAAAGAGTATTTCTATATAATGCTGAGTAAAATTCAGATAGTTAAGGATATTGTGGGTGTTTTCTTTTCTTTTTTGGTAGTAATTTGAACAAACAGTAGAAATGACATCTGAAAGCAGACATTTGCATGCCTAGATTTACTTTCATTCAGCATCTCCCAGGAACCTAGGGATGGGCAAGAGTGCACAAGGCCAGGGCAGGGAAGGAAAACTCCTGCTTGCATGTCAGGAACTTAACCTGATACTCACTCATTAACTGAACATCTCGGAACCCCAGTTTCTCATGTGTAATATAAAGCGTGTGTGATCATGTGTGCATGTGTGTGTGTTAGACTTCTTTAAGATCCTTTTCAGTTGAAAGTTCTTGATGAATTAAGAGTGAGTCCATTTATAATAAAATGATTTTGATTAATTATCAATTAAAAATTTAGAACTAGAGAGAGGAGAGAGAGGGGGAGAGGAAAGGAAGAAAGAGAGAGAGAGAGAAGAGAGAAGGTAGAGATAGACTGAATGATTCTGTCATTGCTGTTTCTATAAAATGGACCAAGTAATGAGGATTCTTACTACTTCTGGCTTGGAAATGGAAGGGGATGTTGCTAGATTTCTAAAAAAGCTCATGTGACTACTAACAGTTCAAATAGTCCACAAAAGCAAGACAGAAAGTAAGACTTCCTTCTGTCTGGACCAGAGAACAAATGACTTTTTTGGAAGGCACATTAACTAGGTCAAGAGGACATGTACATTGCTTCCTACTGTGATGTGGCCACTAAGCATCTACTCTTCACGCTGTGTAATACCAACTGTTGCCAGAAGGTCCTATTGTTGCTAAACCTTTGCCTGGTTTATCTACTCTTCCTTAGTACACAACTATCATTTTCTTAGTAGTTTATCACCTAATTAGAATTATGGAGATAATCATTGGGAAGGAACATGAAATATGCCCAATTTCATGTTCTACATGGTATCTGAAATCTCTTGCTGGCATTCAAAATTTCAAAATAAGCAGTACAGAAATATTTTACTTAGCCATATGGATGAATAATCACTTGCTAAACTAGATGGAATGAATACAGAAGTTATATGAACAATGTCTATTATTATTAAAGACTAGGGTTACTTTTTGGTATTTAACACTACCATTATTAGGGAGAAATAACAGTGATAGTTTTTGGACATCTGGCATATTAAAAAGCAGGATTCAGATTCTGTGCAGTTATCTATAATTTGTATAGTTTTAAAAGATGAAGCTTTCAGGATGTTTAATAACTAGAAACTTGTTTTTCCTAGCTTAGATAGACTAATAATCTTGAGCAAGTGAGCCAAATATATCTTTTTTAATGGCAAGATGTTCTCACTTTTAATCCATAGTTTGTGGCCTTAGCAGGCATTCATTTTATAACATGACTGGGAAACATTTCGTGTAGCTTTCAAGTTTAAGCACAATAATGGCAAAAAGTCCCTTTGGAATAATAACAAAAAAAATCAGTCAAAGCACCCACTTACATCACCAATTGCTATAAGAAAAGCTCATTAGGTTTCACACTGGAAAATGTTTAACAAACAATGAAGACAACACAAAAATCATGTTACAGAACCATTTTAATTAACAATGACAGCCATACTGTCTATGGAAAATAAGTTTGGCAAAAAGTATCTTTTTCCCCTTGAAAATGAAGATGTGGCCAAAAATATAAGCCCTGGGCAGTTACTACAGTTAAAGCAAAGGTAAGACATCTTTTAAAGAAGAATAGCTAAAATTTATTCACCTAAATACAGTAAAAACTGCCAAATTGAAACAAAGTGAACAAGGGGGAAAAAGACTTTGGATTAATAACTGGGCTGAATTTCTTAATATTATGAATAGAATGCCTAGTTTCAAGGGAATAGTAATTTCTTCAACTTGTATAATATTTTGAGTATAACAGTTCACGGTAGTTAAACACTGATTCTAAGCTGACTACAATTTTCACAGAAGAACTTTTACAGCACATGTACAAAGACCAAGTATTATGCAAGACTGGCCAGGGCCATGGTATTTGTGGATGACACTGGCAGAATATTGAAATTTGGAAGAATAATGTCTTATTTTCGGGGGTATTTTATAAGACATAGGCAGCTGATGGGGACTGCTGCATAACATAGTCCCATAGCACAGTGCTGTCCGTGTTTGGGATGGACACATGTGTTTTACTGAGGTCAGTTCACACTGGAGTTCATTTTCTTAGTTAAAAGGGTCCAGGTGACTGGATCTAGGGCTTTTTATAGGCCATTCCTGGGAAAAATGAGCTCCCAGGAGTTTGTCTTCCTTAAATCTCAAATCTTTCTTAAATCTTAACAAATGTCTTATTGCTTTCTGGACAAACCATCCTGTTCAAGTAACAAGCTCCATGCAGTAGTGGATTCAAATTCACAATGGGTGCTTGTATGGAGGCAGTACAGAGGATTCATGCATTGCATGGCTAATTGGACAAAATGAAATTTGAGGTCCCTTTCAACATTGTGATTCTATAATTTTTTAAAATTTCATTTTTTATTATCATTTATTGTTGTACTGGGGATACACTGGGACATTTACAAAAGTTCTTACCATGTATCATAGTTGAATTCACTCCCTCCACAATTCTCTATCTTGTCTCCCCTCATTCCTGGAACAGTTTCAACATGTCTCATTTAAGGAAAGGATGTAGGAGGGTGAATGCAGTGGAAGTATTATGAACTCATGTATGAAAATGGAAAATTGATTCTATAATTTAAGGAGTTATGAGCTTTTGAATATTTGACTTGAAAAGTTAATGAAAGAAGGGCTCAAGGATCTGATGATGTTTTCATGCTTTAAAACATATCAGGGATCACTTATTCTTAATATATTTCTGAACATCAGTTAAGATTAGTACTACCAAATATTAGGACTGAAAAATGTGAATAAATGTTTCATCTCCATAAAATTTGTATTATAAATATATGTATACATACATACAGTGTGCATTCCTCCTGCCCCAACATAGAAACTCTTCCAGATTTATATTGTGATTTGGTGTTTTCATCTTAGCTAGATAATGTTTATATAGAAATCAAGCTCAGAGAAACAGAATTTAGGATCAGGAAATGAACGCACTTCTGAAGTCCTCTGGTCCAACTTCTTTACATATGGCAGCTGAGTGATGTGTTTACAGATTTGCCACTCCCATTCCAATGTTTTGGAAAGAACATCTCCTTAACAATCAGTCCACACATCAAAATACATTATTAGTGACAAAACTATATGGTTATAAAGAAATTCTTAATTTCTTCTATCTATTCTATAAGTACAGCCAAAAAATGCTTCTTAATGTCTAAAAGCTCCAGAGGAAAAAACCAAAAGATTACCAACTTTCATGTACTTTTCTGCTAAATCCTACAAATTTCTTGAGGTCAGCTCAGGAAAGGCAATGTAATGGTTTCTGCCAAGGAAAAAGTCAGAAACAAAAATCCAGGAAAATTTGATTTCTTCTGTGAGGAATCATGAGAAAGAACAGAAAAAAGCTGCATATCAGGAATATAAAGACAAGCCATGAAATATCTGACTAGTGAACCAAGGAGAACAAATGAGAGTAGAAGCTATGCTTCGAATGTCAGGTTGACCTGGGTGCACTGCTGATCTCCGTGGAGATACATATTTGCTGGCAGCCAAAGTGTGTTACTATGGGAAGACATTGGGGCACTATACAATAAGTTCAAAGTGATAGGAAAAGAAACAACAAACAAGGAAAGAACCCTACCTATTTGCTCAGCTAATGCCTCTTCTTCCCTTTGTAGATCAACTTAGGTTTTCTATTGTGCAGGGAACTTTCCAACTGATCGATCATCTGTGGTCCGAACATGACCTCTATTGAGTCATGGCTCTTGCCAAAAGTCTCTGACATCTGCAGCATTCACATACTACAAATAACACATCTCCTTTATGCCTCCCTAACCAGGCAGCTTCAGTCAATTTCTGGCATAATAACAAGTGACTGTGTTGATGTCTAGGATGGACACCACTGTGTTCTTTTTTCTTAATTCTATATAGCTTGTTTTAATTTTCATTCTATAAACACACATGAATATGTAAATAATTCATTTTTTGGCTTAAGGAGGTAAATACTTCACAAGCCTTTCAAAGGGAGTATATATACTAATAAGCCAATATATTTTTTTGTGAGTATTAGTGCATTAACATAGAAATACATAAAGATGGGCAGTCCATTTCAAAGTTTAAGATTAGAGGTAAAGTGTATTTTACTTTAGTATGTAAATTTTCTACCTTATTTGGAGTGCAAGGAGATATTAATGTTATATTTCAAATATTTTATCTTATGAGAAATCTGATTTCCCTTAGATATTAGATGCATGATGGTTTGGTACGTTCCCAAATGTTACTGAATTATTTCTGACAAAACTTCTAATTCTCATTTCATAGTGGAACTCAATGGGGAAAGGTATTAATTTCAAAGAAATGCTGTTAAAATGTGAAATTAAATATCTCAAGCGTGAAAAATAGCACAGTAAATATGAAATAAACATCTAGGTATCCACCATCTAGCTTTGTGCCTTGTTTCTGATTTCTCTAAAAAAAAAAACAGAGCTAGAATACATTCCTTGGTCCCATTTTCTCTTCTCCTCCTTCACAGAGGTAAGTACTTTCCTGAATCTATTTTTATCATTCTAATTAGAAATTTTAACTTTACTGTGTGTGCATATATCCAAAAGTAATTGATAGTCTCAATCTACATATTAAAAAACTTTATACAAACAGTGTTGTGCTGCAGTTATCTGCAAATATTTCTCAAGATTTATCTGTGCTGTTATATGTAGCTCTAAAACACTTATTTACTCATGTGTGGTTTCTCTATGTGAGGGTACTGCAATTTATTTAACCATTCTGTCAATGAATACTTAAGTGTTTTCTCTGAATTCTCTAGTATAAATAACACTACCATTAACTCATTCTCTTGTGGGATGGTTCCTCTACCTCAGCCTCATGTACTCTGGGATGTAGCTGCTGGCCCTATCATCCAGAGATCTTTCCTACCCATGCTCAGTGTTCCCAACGTGACCTCCTTTGAGTCATGGCACTTGCAACATTTCCCTAACAACCACAGAACCACTTGTGATCCTCCCCAGGCTGAGTGCTTCTCGCAGACAGGGCCTGAGCTTTATTTACTTTTATTATTTCAGGGGCCCAGCAAAGTGAGTGGGAAGCAAACAGGCCCTCAGACACTGGATGAACTATGGAAGATGGCCAATTCATTAAGTATATTTTATTTTCATACTAAAGGAGAGCTAGTCTATTTAAAACAAGTAGATTTACTATGGAATACATAATAAAAATTGATATATTCAGTCCTCCATGAACAAGACATCTGTTAGCTGATACTTATGCATTAGTAAGTACAATAACTGATATGAACAGAGCACTGCAAATGCCTTCTGAATCATTAATTTATATACAGCCTTCTTCAGAGTTGCGAGCAATCTATCTATATCATGTTTATATCAGGCATTGATTATTTATCTATCTATCTATATCATTTTTATATCAGGCATTGATTATTTATCTATCTATACCTATCTATATATATCTCATCACCTATCACCTAGAGCCTCCAACTCCTTCACAATGACACTATAAGAGAACACAGTCTAGTATGTTTTTGATATTTCCTCTAGGAAAAGATCACTCTATACCTACCTGTAACAAGCTCCCTTACTTCTGCATCAATAGATTTTCTTAACAATCGCAACAAGGCAGGTATCCCACCAACATTCTTCATTGCTATTTTATTCTCATCTGTAGATTTGCCAAAAACAAGGTTTCGGAGGGCACCACAAGCATTCTTCTGAACTTCCAAAACTCTGTGGTCCAAAAGGTCAACCAGGTGCTTGATTCCCCCTAGCCTATATACCTAGGATGAAAAATATTAGGTACCAGGCCTAAGTGACATGTGATTAATCAGTGATCACACAAAACTCTGTTATTGAGAGAGTAACAGTGTTACTGGATATCTCCACAACACTTCAGAAGGTTACTTTTTATTTTAAATAACACATCTTTTAAAAATTTGTAGGACATTCTTTAAGATGATAATCTCATGGATTAAAAAGAGATGGGGCCTGGAGGTGGATTAATGTCCCCATGTAAGCAGTGTAGTCCTTCACCAAACCTCTGGACACACACTGGGATTGATACTTTTACTCTAGGAGTACAATGAGAAAATATGCACATACAAAATATGCAGGGTCAGAGACTACACAGGAAGGAATTTTTGACTAAGATCACTAAGTTTCTAGAATTGTTTTTCTAGATTACTCTCCTAACATTTCCTTTTAATTGTTAATTCATTAGTAATTTACTTGTATGTTTCTGGGCTTTATTCAGGACATCCACCCTTATGTCAACAGCTGGTATGCTGTTTTGCATATCAATGATAAAAAACACTACTTGTATATGACATTGCAGGAGGGCAAAGTCCTAAAACGGTAAAATAATCTGTATGCTATAGAACACTAACCAATAACCAACAGCTTGATATTTCTAAAATTATATAAAAACTTATCTTGACCAGAATATCATGAAATATATTAGCTTCCTAATTTGGTGAATGCTATATTTTTTTACCTATTAATTTTTTTTCTTTTGAAAATATTTTTTAAAATGCAGGTTAAATTGATTTTTTTGCTTCATGTTTTGTAAAAAGGTAATGAAGTGGATGCATGATTTGACAAAGCTGAAAGCTCTCTAGGAAATATCATCTGAGTTTTTCCTGAGAGATACGAAACACATAGTTAAAAAGTAAGAGTAAATGGAATAAAAATATCCCTTCAAAAAGGCATCTAGTAATTTTAAAAATCTTTTTCTTTCACGGTTCTGGGGACTGAATCCAGGACCTGCTTCACAGATGCATACTCTACCACCACACTATATCCCCAGCCCTGGGGAATTAAATAGTAATCATGTGGCTGTTAAGTGTCAAGCACATATTCCAGGCATTGGGTCTGGTACCTCCATCTTCACTTTGTTGTCACCGAAGCACAAGTGCTGCAGGTAGGCTGCCGCATTTGCTTGAACAGATGGGAACTGGTGCTGCAGCATATGAATGACTTCAGGCAACTCAGGATCACGCCAGGCAAACTCCCTACATGAGACAGACAAGACTTCAGAAAGGATACGCTGAATGACACATTTGTAATAGGAGGGAAAAGCTCAACTGAGACAAAAACTGGAAGTCTCAAAAATCTTAAAATAAAATATAAATAATTCTTCCCCCAGATGAACATACACAGAGGCCAAGATGCTTATGATCTAAGAAATCATGACGCATCAATGCACAGAAAGGGATTCAGGGGAATAAAGGGAATTCTTAATATGGGCAACTTTTCCACTCCAGTGTTCCTCCTCCTGATTCTAATTTTATGCCTTTCTACCCATGAAGAAATTTGCAGGTATGAGGCACAGGTGAGCAAGTGTATGTTAGCTAAGTGAGACGTCATGCCCAAGAGGAAGGGTCTGGTGGGGAAGAACAGAGCTGGTGCCAGCCTACTAATCACAAATACTGCAGGCACAGTGATTCTGAGGAAATTTAACATTTATTGTTGTTCTTGACTGTAAGACAGAAACAAAGACAATTAAAAGAAAAATATTTTATCATTAAGACCATATCCAGAGGAAACCACCATTGACATTTTCTAGTTTTTTCTATATATTCATGCACGCAAAGGTGCCCATGTGTGGACACAGAATATTTTTTCAGTAAACTGGATTATTATTTAATAGCACTTAATATGTTAGGAGTACCTATTCTGTGTCAGGTATTACCCAAGCATTTATGTATATTAATTCATTTATTCTTACAGCAACCTCCTAGATTGCAAGTTAAGGCTGAAAGGCTAACTGGTCACACAGCTAGTGAACAGTACAGCAACATCTGGACACAGGCACTCTGCCTTCAACCACTATGGTGTACTATTTTTTTGCCTTGGACTGGAGTTGTGGCTCAAGCTGTAGAGTGTCTGCTTTTCATGTGCGAAGTCCTGAGTTCAGACCCCAATACCACCAAAACAAAACAAAACAAAACAAAAACTTCCTTCTAATGAATACACAATCATACTATGTATAGATTCCTTTATATTTTGATTTTTTTTTTTTCAAGTAACATCCTCCTTGAGGAGGGAAGTACCTAAGGAAACTCACACACACCTGGCTTTCTACATAGGGGCACTTTCTAGACCATTATGCAGGAGGTTCAGCCCAGGTACAAAACGGACTTGATGAGCTGGGGGCGGGGGCCGGACCCTGGAGTTTGGTAGTGCTAAAGTAGTTAGAATGCACAGGGCAGGGTTCTAAAGAGGAAGGAGCTAGCAAAATTAATTCTACATGTCTATGTGAGAATTATTCAGAGGTCCTTAGTTGAGCACAGGCTTTGCACAAAGACAGGTCTTATGGAGAGTGTTTGCTGTGAGACTGTGAGCTAAATGCACACTAGATGATGCTAGACTCCCAGCCTTGTTAGAGTGCAGACCCTGTAAGCACCTCAGGAATTTAGTTAAAACTTCACAAAGACCACGTTTGAGAAGCAAGGACTATGCCACACAACAAGAATCTGAAACAGACAAAGAAAACCAATGTTGACAGGATCAAAAAGATCTCCAGTAATTTAATTACCTGCCACAGGAAAACTCAGCACTCAAACAACAATTCACAACAGCTAGCATATAATCTAAACTTACTAGAGAGGCGAATAAACAGGTACATAAGAATTACGAAGATATGCTTAAAAATAAAAGTAATCAGGGACAACCCAGATGTTGGAATTATCAGAAAAGGAATTTAAAATTATTATTATAAATGTGCTCAAAGACTTAAAGAAAAAGATGTATACAAGCAGTGAATAGATGGAAAATCTCATCAGAAACATGGAAACTATGAAAAAAGGATTATGGTATTTGGAACAAAAAAATCACTGGATAGGCTTAATAGCAGATTGGAGGCTGCAGAAGAAAGGACAGTACATTTGAAGGCAGATTGATTAAAAAAAAAAAAATCCAGTGAGAAGAATACCCAAAAATTAAAAAAAAAAAGAAAATAGAGGTTAAGTAATTTGTGAACTAATAAAAGTGATATACTAGGTGTAACTGTAGTTCCAGAAGAAAAGAGAATTTTGGGCAGAAAAAAATTTGAAGAAATAATGGCTGAAAATTACCTAATTTTGGTAACAAACATCAACCTACATACCAAGACTCAGTGAACCCCAAACAGATCAAATGCAAAGAGAACTGTACTTAAGCTCACAAGAATAAAATTGCAGAAACCTAAAGAGAAAAGACCTTACATAATGAGAAAGGCACAATGTCCAATTGCTCATTAAAACAACAGAGGTCTGAAGATGCAGAACAGCATTTTTTAAAAGTACTGACAGAAAAAAAAATCCAATTTTGTAAATCCTGAATTTTATATTGAGTAGAAATATCCTTTAAAAATGAGTAAAATATAAGTATTTATGGATAAACTAAAGTTGAGAGAATGCTTTGCAAGTAGACAAGCAACATAAGGAAGATTAAAGGAAATTCTTTTGGCTGAAGGAAAATGAGTTGAGATGGAAACTTGAACAAAGGAAAAAGAGAAATTTAAATAGTACATTTGGTGAATATAAAAAAAAACCCCTTATTTTCATATCTCTTTATGAGCTTAAAGGGTAACTGATCATAACACTACAGGTAAATAACACATATACATACTATGGGTTTTGATGATACCATTGAAGTTAGGGGGTGGTAAATGGAATTATTCTGTTGTCCATCACAGACTGGGCCCTGAACCGCAGAAGCACCAGGAACACACTTATTCTAAGTCACTGTTGCTTTGTGCAGGAAATACTTTTATTCTATTTAGAAAAATCATTTACACTACTAATAAATTTGGCTTCCAGTTTGAGAACTATAAAAAAATCCCCATAGGTTTCCTCTTATATCATAAACATCAATGACTCAGTCTTACAGAGAATTTTTCAGGCAAATTACCATGTAGCATTAATGGTTAAAAAAAAAAGATTTACAAATGAATAAAAACATTATTTAGAGTTGCTGTTTGCAAAACTGAAAAACAGTTGTCATGAGCTTTTGATTTTGGTTTGAATATTCAAACTTCAAATTCATCTGGATACCAGTTTCATCTAAAATAAAAGTGCCTATAATTGTAAGATAATCGTTTATTCATCAGATGAAATGCATTATCAGTAAAGTTTCACTTAATCAAAGCTAGCCATAACAGTTTTATGCATTAGATTATGAAATTATCATAGCATGAATAGCTGAAGTATATTATCACACAGGAAGAAATTCTTATACATGGTAAATCATGTTAGAGGTCAAAACTGAAGTCTTCAGGGGCATATATTAAACTCAAAACTCTAATCACACCTCACTGCCTTTGTAGGTAGCTATTGTTTTCTCTGCCGATTCAGGTAAGGTATAATCTAAAGTATCTGTAATTTAAAATTCTGTGGATTTCTGCATCTACTTGGGTGCATTAATCCTTTGTACTATGAAGATTATATAGAAGGTGTTATTAGACAAATTCTTTTTAAAAAAAATTCTTAAAATGAAAAAAGTGGCAAGTCAGGAATAGAAGAACCACGTATATGTATAAACCTTAAAGAATTTTAGGCGTAAAAGTGAATTGGTGAAATAGCTTTAGTGAAGCAGTGGGCCTCTATTCAACTCTAGTGTACCTTTAGTTACTTTGTTTTAATAACGAAAACTGCAGTCATTTCAGTTCACATACATTAAAATAAGTTGGTAGGTTGCTAAAAATAAATTGATAATTGTAACAACTTTCCAGTGAAACAATTATCTATGGGTGGAGAGTGAATGAAATCTTGCTAATATATACCTTAAAATAACACTAAAGCTGCTTAAAACTTAGTAATGATTTCTCTCTTTCATTAAAGATGAGGCCAGTTTTTAAAAATCCACCAAATACTAAATGACTCATGCTTACCTTAAAAAGTATTGTCTACATGGCCAAACAAAGTGAAAAAGAGGAAACATCCAATATTTGACAAACATATTTTGCTCATGAGATAATGAGAATTTCTTGTATGCTATTTTCTCCTAAATGGCAAAAAGTTTTGCAAAGGACCTGGTTAATAAAAACATTGATTTGAAATGTATCCAACACTGATGTTCTCTGGTTTAAAATAATAAATGAATTTTCTGAAACTTGTCCAAGAAGCCAGTCAGGATGTGGAAAAAAAGAGGTAAAATAATATTTCAGAAACTTTTGCTTAATTCTGACTAAAAAGACTATCCTAGTTAGTTGCCTAGGTAAAGTATTTAAACGATGAATTCTGCAGATATTCCCACAGCTCTGTGCATGCTCTTGAGTTATAATTAAGCATGGAAAGAAGCAATCTATCTTTAAAGAAAATGAAATTAGTCTCAATAACCTACACAGCTGGAACACAACTGGAAGTAGTGGAGATATGGAATTAGTGATATTACATGGACTGAACACTTAGAAAAGTCAGAATGGAGGAGCGGGTTAATTCCTGAGATACTGTAGCATTGCAGACTCCCAACTGGCACTTGCCTGGGGTCTTTCTGAATGCTGTCTATTGATGGGGATCTTGTGGTGCCATCATCAGCTGGTGCTGTGTGCTGAAGCCTATTGTAATTGCACTCTTGTACTCGGTATTGTATTGGCCTGTAGGGCTCCGCATAGGTAGCTGCTGTATTCAGAGCATAATTATTTCTTTGGTATGTAAGGTTACTTCGTTGGCTGGATGTCCTTTGTAGATTTCCAACACCTGCAAGAAAGTCAACATTTTGAAAAAGATAGTATTTCACCACAAGGTCACATTTTTAAAAGTCAAAACGTTTTTTTAAATTTTAAGGAGGATTACAGTTTTTGGTAATTATGTAAATTGTTTATTTATAGATTTTACAAACCTAGCACATTAGTGCTAAAAAAGGTACTTAAGTTTTTACTATAGGAACAATATTTTATTAGCAGGAAAGTGAAAATAAAGCTATAAATCTGCTATTAATAGGTCTTAATTGCTTACTCAGATTCAATTACTTAAAACTGCAAGGAAAATATAAGAAATGAATCTGAGAAATAAATGATAAGATTTAATAATCAGATATTTATTCAAATTTATAAATAACTGAAACCATCAAACTTTTTAATACTTAGTGTACACAGGTCACTTGCTTTGATATACACTTTATTTCTAGAGGTATGAATATTGATTATATTGGAAAATCTACTTCTCAAAAAGGAAAACTGATACCCCAAATTATTCCATAGCTACTGTCATAATTTATTGTGTGAAGTTATATACAAAGTTACTGTCCACTATATTTAACATATCTGCCCCATTTATTGCAGCATGTATTGCTCCAGTGATTATATAAAGATTCTTCCTGAAAGTAAGATTATTGTTTGAGTGTGGTGGTGCATGCTTATAATCCCAGCCCTCAGGAGACAAGACAGAAATGGCAGGTTCAAAGCCAGCATGGAATACAGAGTGACCTCGAGGTCAGCTTGAGTTGCATATTATTAACATTACCTATTTCTTTAATCTTATTAAAGAACTTCCTATTTACAGAACACAAGAACAAGTGAGTATTTCTTCACTAACACCTATTAAAAATTGGTTCATTCTATGAGAAAGAAAATCCTTCCATAGAGCAAAATGTCAATTTACAGTAAAGAACCCATATAAATACAGTCTTCTGGTGTTCAGGAAGCTACAGCTCCTCAAGGTGCGTGTGAGGAGTTTCATTACTACCTGGAGTTCTTTTGTGGTGGGCATATTAATACATCTTAATTTTTTTTAAGAAGAAAGAAGCTGCCTCTTGTGACTCCCTGAGGCAGTCCTGCAGCACAGTCTGGCAGCTTGCACCATCATGGACTACAGCTTTGGATTTGTCAGTGTAGAAAAATGTGAGGGTAGGGGTACAAGAGTGTGTTATGATTCCTCAGCAACCTTTTATGATTGCTTTTACTGCATTCTGTCCTGGTTTGAATCCATCACAAGAGATATTTATTTCACATTCTACATTTAAGTATTCAGAGGAAATACAACTTCTAAAAAGGAAGTAGTCTAATATATGTAGGCCCTATATATGCTAAAGCAAAGATAACCAAGTCAGTCATGCATGGATTGTCTAAATATTTGTTCCAGGCAAAAAAAAATTACAAAGAAATATTTCACCAAAGGCTTTCCTCTCTGTATCGGACATGCTTCTAACCTGAGTAGAATCAGATTTACAACCTTACAAATTTATTCCTAAATTAACAGCATAATTACTACATTCATTGATAAGATAAAAATATATTAAAGCATAAATAGGTACTAAATGAACTTCTGTTTTACTGTTTATTGATTTGCTGTCATAGTTGCTTATTTGACAACTAAATGGACAACACGATTTCTTTCTAATCCAATCTCAATAAAATCCTTCTATTTTGGGTCAATGGAATAAGGAAACCAGCTGCATGAAGCTGATGCCCACCTGAACCTGTGCGGTACAATGCTGTCTGAGATCCTTGGAGCTCCACGGTTCCATGGTTTGGGCTGCGGTACACTGGACTGTAATAGGTTCTCCCCTCATATATAGGAGTGATGTGCAAGTCAGGAGACACAGTTGAACGAAGGTCTTGACCAAGCTGACTGTGTTGACTAGCATAGGAACTCCGTAAACCTGGAAGAAGGAAAATGTTGTCATTAAGAATTGAGAAGATCCAACCAACAGGAGCAAGTGCTAAGTCTAAATCCAACAATGTCAGGTGTGAAAAGGACTTCATATGTTGCAAATTTAAAAAATAAAAGTTTTTCCTCACAGCAAGTGAAGAGTAAATTTTCTAATAAAAACTATTAAATGGTTTGATGCACTGAAATTCATTCCCTAATCATAAGCTATTTTATGATAGTGCCAAAATAGAGCAAGACTTGTTTTACTACCATATGACTGTCATTTAAAAAATTTACAAAATGCTGTGCTACATAACAATGTTTCAGTCAATGATGAATGTATATACCATTGTGCTCCCATGGCGCTGTATTGCTTAGTAACATGGCAGCCATTTTAGTTTGTATAAGTATATGCTATAATCCTTGCACAAAACCAAAAATAAACACATATTTCTGACAATGTATCCTGTCTGTAAGTGACCTATGATTATACCAACCGTGGTTCATGTCCCTCTTTTCCTGTCCTGTAGACCTGCCCTATAGTATCCCATACCACTATATTCCTATAGCTAAGGCAATGCTTATATAATATGCTTATTAAGAAAGGCTAATGCTTAAGAACTGTCTTGAAATAAGTCTATTAATTCACATATGCTTTTTTTTACAGGAAAATACTGGAAATTTTATACTACAAAAATTTAATATTATCAGTGTAGTAGTAACATTTATTATTATGAAATGCTATTTGCTATCATTGTATTTTTACTTTCTTAAAAAAAAAAAAAAAAAAAAACTGTTGTTTTGACTGGAATACATGTACCAGATTCTTGTTTACTTTCTTTCTAGTATAAAGGAAAAATACAAAGTTAGTAGTATGTTAACACTGGA
Source organism: Castor canadensis (assembly GCF_047511655.1). NCBI lineage: Eukaryota > Metazoa > Chordata > Mammalia > Rodentia > Castoridae > Castor > Castor canadensis. The sequence goes on along the minus strand of NC_133389.1, from coordinate 113,223,303 downwards.
TCATTTAAAATATTTTGATTCAAATTACTAATGTTTACATATAGGACTCATGGTAAAAGGTAGATTTCAAACACAAACATTTTAATTTTTAAAGTGAATGTGTATTCTATATTATGTTAAAAAGTTTGTGAATGTCATTATTAGTAAGTAAAATCTGTCACTTGGTTAGATTATCAGCTAAGGTTACCTTCCAAATATAAGCAAGAGAAAGTACAAACACCTGAAGTCAGTCAGTATATATTTGTTTTACAAAAGGTTGCAAGAAATACGGTAACTAATTATAAAAAAATAGAATGCCTCCTATCTTCTTAGCTCAATTAATCAAATCACAACTAAAAGCAAATGGGCCTGAATATTATCGTTAATTACATGTTGTTTAGTGAGGAGTAGCAAGAAAGTTAAATACTTAAAGCTTCTAAAGTGAATGATTATTACTTACTTTGGATAGCAATGTGACATGGAAAAAAACTAAATGAACAAATGTGACTTTTAGTACTGGCTCCTTACTTGCTAAAAAGAAGACCACAGGTTCAAACAAGTTAATAATTGGGATATCATACGGCCAAGTTTTCTCATTTCAAACCGAGGAAACAGAGAGCCCAAAGGGAAATGTGACTCACTTCCATTAGAGAGATACTTCCTGGTAGGCTGGCCACAGTTCAATGTCCGATCATTATGCAACCCCACACTTGACACAGCCATCCATGCCTTAAGGATCTAAGACATGTGTTATGGGAAACCTTGAACTCCACAAACATCAGATTAAAGAGGGAAGTTAGCTTACAAGGGAAGAGCCTACAGAAGTTCATTCAATTCTGAAGCTCTAAAGATGACTTTTATGATTGCTGTAGTAAAATTCTACTTTGAGGATTCAGGTTCTTATTAACTGGCAGATTTCTCACTCTTTTTAGCAGAGCATAAACCATTTATTTGTGGAGCGAATGAGTATCTTGAACAAACTAGGTACTGTTATTGTTAATGGTGACTTGAAGTGGTCAGGCAAATATACTAGATTACCTAGTCCTCAGTAATCTGATTAATGCCAGCTGCTACTTTAATGTCAAACAGAGCCATAAACACTATATTCAGTGTGGGACTGAAGATCACTCATACATGGGCAGAGGCAAGCCAGGACTAGACCTCAAGTCAGCTGAGCTCTCGTTTTCACCAGCCGACAGTGACATAAAATAAGAACAAAGCATTTGGTGCAACTTTCAGAAGGCTATGTTCTCACACTGTAAGGATCTGGCTGTATTCTTCAGTGGAATCCATGTAATATGAAAGCTTTTGTGGACATTTACTCTGATTCCATGGGAAAGGCAACAAAACCACTTAAAATTATAAAAGGTAAATAGCAGATATTTACTTGCTATAGGATTATTAGAAAAATGAAGTTATTGTACATAACAGGCTGTAATGGTAGAAAACAAACGGTTTAGAATTGATATATAGTACTTTCTTGATATTAAATAATTTAAAATAATTCTGAGTAACAATGATTATTACTATTTTTGTATTGTGCTCATGTCTTTAAAAACACACATAAAGGCTCCTGTAGATTAGCATTTGAAAACTGAGATAGCCACTTTAGATTAAGCCAAATAAGTATGTGTATAAAGTCCATAGTAACTTGGTATCACTAAAACTGGGACATAAATAATTATGCTTCACAAAAGGGATTAGAAATAATTTTCCACAAGCCTTTCCACAGATTAATTTTTAATAACTTCTTTCTCCAAATAATGGAAAATACTGGCATTTCATAGTATTATTTACTCAACCAATAATTTCTGTTTACAATCCCAAACAAGTATTAGTTTACCTATTACATTGATATATTCTATATGTTTCAAAACTTTTATATTTAAAATATCAGAAATAAATACAAATTTATCTTTCAAACATTGATCCCTTCCTTAAAACTTTTTCTGACATGATATAATTATACTGAAATGAGTATTTTGGGGTACATATATTTTTCAGTGGTAGGAAGTAAGTTTATATATACATTGTATCATCACTTAAATTATGATCATCAAATATTCAAGTCCCTGAATTTATTACAAAATACTGTTTTAGGCATATTCATTAGTAAGCTATTAATCCCTTGAAATCAATAATGAGTACAAATAATGACAGGCACATCATCTTCTGAAGTTAGGATGAACGAAAGGAATTCACAAATTAGGATTACATTCAGAATAAATGGTCAGGTAGATGACAGGAAACAAAGCTTCCTAAGAACCTCTTGAAAAGCCTTTGCTTCTTTAGAAGACTACAGTCATTTTTAGAAAGACAATCAGTAAGAAGCTAGGTCTAAGTACATACAACATATATATATACATAAATAAAAATATAAATTTTACATAATTTTTTTTCTCTTCAAATATAAAGCCTAATCTCACCTACATGTCAGAAAACAGGATTTTTAATGACGAGCCCTCTTACTATTAAACATGGAGGTAGGAATTTATATGCTGACTTCCTTCCCTGGTTGTTTACATCATGATCATACAAGCTGGGATTTCTGCACCGCTATTCTACACATGCACAAGGGGGATACAGAAGTCCTCAGAACTACTTATCTTTTAAGGTTTCCTTGGGAGGCAGGATTTCATAAATGATTTCTACATGACTTTGCTGCATACTTCTCAAAGGCATTCCAGAAAATATCTATGCTAACCATACTTCTCTGATGATGGAATAAAATAGAGGTGGCTTCCCCAACAGGACTTTCTTTGAGCTCAAATTCGAGTTTAATATACAATCTTCATGAAAAACTGTTAAATTAGAAAAAAATCTCAAAATGGCTTTACATTTCCTAGAAGCCATAGGAAAAGATGCTAGTGTTAACAAATTAAAATATTAAAAAAATTTATAAAAACTCCAAAAACAAAATAAAAAAGACAACAAAATAGAAAAAAATACTTGCAGTAGTTTTTAAGGTGATATAAAAAAGCTTTCATAGATTGTAAAAACAACAAGAAATCTGAACCAGTGGCTGCAATAAAAGCTGAAATAACATGGCTGATAAGTATGGCATTTTCAGTCTTACTCTTATAACCCAATAAAGACCATTTAGAACAAGGTATAGCTTCTTATCTACCAGATTGGTAAGCATGGAAAACCTGGATGAAATGCTGTGCTACTGAAGGTGTAAGGAAATAGGTACACTCAAATTACAGTAAAAATACAAGTCTATATAACCTTCTCGGAGGGCAATTTGACAATATCTCAAGGTAAAAATATGCCCATATTTTGTCACAGCAATTCTACTACAAAAACTGGATCCCACAGCTAACATCGTACCTATGTAAAACCAGCCTAAATGCCCATTAGTAGGGCATTTAGTAGGTCTCAGACATATCAAGTGAAAAGATACACATATATGATAGAATCCTGTCAGTGCAGAAGAAAAAACACAATGTGCATGCACATTTATATATAATGCATATGCTTCTTTATCCTGAAAGACACTTAAACTGGTTGATAGGACCAGGTGTGGGTAAAGGAGGAGCTGGAGACTTTCACTTACATTTCATGTTTTACTGTCTAGTTTTAATTTTTACCTCTTTGTATAGACTACTTTAAAGTCAAATTTCATTTTACTAAAAAGAATGAAGTCTTTACAGTATGTCAGAAACCCTTCTGTGGAAAAACCTTGAGGGGGACAGCTGAAATATCATGGACCTGGTATGTCTTTCTGATTTAATCCAAATGACATTTAAAGGTAATTCAAAAGAACTTTGCATATTTTCCATTGGGATGCCAAAATCAAAGCAGCAGGGCAGAAGATTCATGCTCTAATCCATACCACTACTGCATTTCTAAGGAAAAATATATTTGAACAGATATTCTGATACTGCATTTTAACATAACTTATGGGTATATGTTGGGGTAGGCCTGGCAGGTAAAAAAAATCTTTCATCAAAAAAAAATCAATAGTTATGGCTGAGGATATAGCTCAGCGGTACAGCACATGCTTAGTATGCATAAGGCCCTAGGTTTGGAAACGAAAAAAAAAAAAAATCAATAAACAGTTGAGAATGCCAACTAATTCTCTTAAAATTAAATAACAAAGTCTTATAAAGCCTAATATTTTCAGAGGGAAGATATATCCATTTGCAAAACAGTTCTGTTGATATAGTGTATGTAACTTCACACATTAGAGCCTGAAAACCAAGGTAAACTGAAGTGAGCAGTGTAAATTTTCAGATAAAAACATGGGCTTCTCCCCCTCCCCCACTATCATTCTGTTCCAGGTACAGGTGGACAGAAGATTTGCTTCCTTTCACTTACTCACCTGTCAGGCTGTCTGGCCGCGGAGGAACCATCCTCTCATAAACGTCATACTGCTGCTGTCCAAATTGCTCCATGTCATGAACAGTCCTTTGCAGTGATGGTCCCAGATGCTGTGGTACGGCGGTCATCCCTGAGCGTTTGGGGGATGACGACCCCACCTGGCCTTGGGACGGGGAAGCTACTCGAGTCTGTACATCCGTCAGAGTCAGTGGGGACCCCACTCTGGTGGTGGTTTGGTATTGAGGGGTTGGTCCGTTGGGATTGGAGGTCTGTCGGGAGGTGACTGACCCAATCCGCCGCACAGCTATTGGGGAGGCAGGTCTCTGTGAGTATGGAGAGGCTGCCCGCTGAGCAGGTAATGTGGTAGAGGAGTATGCACTGGGGTTCAGAGGTCTGGAATCGGTCACTGATGGAGAGCCAAATCCACTACCCAGAGAAGTTCTCAGTGACCCCCTTGAAGGAGACACGCCTGTGCTGATAACATAAGAAGGAGACTGTGCTCTAGATGGAACTGAACTAACTCTTCTCATGGCCCGATTGGCTACTGATGGCTGATGAGAGGGGGGAGAAAAGAGAATGGGTTTATCCAGGGTTTTGTGACCATTGTCAATACAGAAAAAAAAAAAAAAAATGCACCAAAGCTCACTACAGAATGTGAACTACTATTTATTTTAGGCATCCAAGATTCTTTTCTGCATTATGCTTTAGAGCCAGCTCTTAATTTTTTCTCATTGTGCTTTTCTTCTACTTTTATTTTGGTGGTGGTGGTGGTGGTGGTGGGGTTAATCTGAATACTACAAATCACCCAGTACAATGAGGTCTGATAACATTTAATATTCTCTTTTCATGTCTTAACATTTTTTACCCTTTCCTATGCATTTTTCACACCACATAAAACGTTTTGTTCCAAGTATTACAAATAACTCATGAGTGAAGGGTCACCGGAGCAACACACTTACTTTATTCCCTGTGAGTCAAAGTTTGGCCAAGGTAATGCATTTTTGTAAAATAAAAAGAATTAAAAATATATCATATGAATAAATACTGGTCTAAATGTAGCTAAAGGGATATCTACATGTGGCTAGTCATTGCAGTTGACCTTATTAACAAAAGGAACATGTTCTTTCAATGTGGAGCAACTGAACAATATCCCCTGGATCCAGTAATCTCCCTGGGAATTTATTTCAAGGAACAGCTTGGTTGCACAGGTGCCCTAGTCAAATTTATTTGTTCCTTTATAAAGCTGAATACTTTCTTTTTACCTTCTCCTCTATGAGATCTTAGCTTTAGCTGGTAGATTTAAAGATATGCAATAAAGGCATCTCAAAATCTACTCTAGTAGGAGGGATGCTCTAAGTCTCTGTTGGATTCTTGGTCTAGCCAGCTGGAAAAAAACAAGAATAGAAAATAAACATCTCTGTCATGGATTATTCTATTATGAATCTAGAGACTCCTCTAAACACAATAGGTAATCAGATACCTTTCTTGATGCTGTGCGAAACTGAAGAAGAATGGTAGTTGAACTGAAGAAGAGGCTGAGGGGAACAGGAATGGGAAAAAGGAAAGCAGGCTGAGAAATGAAAATAAACATTAGGGTTCCTAATGAGAGGCCCAGGACTAGGTTGCTCTGTTAACTCTAGAGTGACTGCTAAACACCAGTTGCCATCAAGCCCCACCCACTTTTAGTTGTGGTGATAAAGAAGCAGGGATAAGATCAGGACTCTGTGCACCCTTAGCTGTCTTAAGAGGATGTGTGCTTTGACTCCAGGTGTCACAGGCAACTGGGCTGGCTGAAACATCTGGTTGGAGACCTCAAGTGGGCTCAAGTTCAACAATTTTGGGATGGTAATAGCTGTGGAGAGGAGATGTGGGGAGGGAAGAAGAGGTGAATAAACAAGGCAATGAGACAGGGTTTAAAATTTGTAAGTAGTTGGAAAGTTAAAACATGTGCTTGGGTGCTAATAGTGCTAACACTATACTGTCAAATGGAATGACACTTGGCCCAGATGGATACATGTCCCAACTACATGTAAATTAAGTCATAGAGACCCACTTACAACAGGCACAAAATTAACTAAATTAGGTTTAAAAAAAGGAACATGATCACTACTGTAGAAAAAATTTTCTATAGTTAAGGCAATTATTGTGCGAAAGTGTGACTTCAGACCTACTGACATAGAAATCCACCTAAGGAGATGAACTCCTATAGGCATTTAGTCCAAACCTTCTCAAACTTTTCCACCAAAGCACCTCTAAAATGAAAAGAGTATATGTATAAACTGAGAGTGGCGAGTATAGCCTCTAGTACTTGCTTTGAGTAAAAGCTATCTTACTTTAGCATAAAAGTCATGTACCTTAAATTTTTCACTAATCAATAAGCAAAAGTGCCATCACCGTACTACATTTGTCATTTGGCATTGGGAACCCTGGCCCACTGCTCTGTGCACCTGAACAGCTTCCTGCGCTGCAATATGAGGAACAAAGTTGTCTACCTAACTTCTCTGATCATTTTGTTATTTTTAGCTCTAAAAAGACCTTTGGGATATGTGGACAGAGTTATGCTTAGTGGTTATTGCTGCACAGAAATCCTACTACTATTGTTAATCCTGATATATGCTGGTGGAATGATGTGAATAAAGTAGCAATGAGGAAGGAGCTAGGGATTTTTTAGAAATATATACATACAATATTATTTTTTGCTTACCAAGTTCTAGAGCCCTAACTTAACAGAATGGATGTGATTCTAAAAAATAACTTTCTGTAAGTAAGATCTATATTCTTTAAAAAAAAAAAAAACCTTTAAATTATTATTGTTGTACTGAGGGTACATTGTGACATTTACAGAAGTGCTTATGATATATCTTAAGTTAAATTCACCCCCTCCATCATTCTCCTTTATAAACCCTCATTTTTTCATTTTCATACAAGAGTACATAATATTTTGGGAAGTTCTATATTCTAGTAAAAGAAAAGAATTCCAGTGATGAAGATAAAACTTGGGTTAGAAAGGGCAAAATCACCTTCTATGGAGGTAAGGAAACAGTGTTCTGCCCTTTGGGACTTTCTATAGCATATTCTAGCACCAATATTTTTAGGACAGCATTCTGTTCAGTTCTCTTACACTACCTCTGGACTGCTGATGTCAAACCTGTTTTTTTCCAGAAGAATTACTCTACTATGTCTACGAATTTTCCTTAACACTAACTCAAATAGTGTAAAATCATTTTGCTACTTTATTCAATCTATAAATTCAAAACTGTAGATATTCACTTTACTTTTAATAAAGAATAAATATCTATAATAAATATTAAACTAGGTGGGTATTTCTTTGTAAGGATCTTGATGTGCTTGGCTTACCTGAACTAGTGTTTGTCCTTCAGCTCTTGAATTCCTCAGCAAATGGTTACTGGTTGATCCTGTGAATGAGTGCTGTTGCCTACCATCTGCCTTGGTCACACCCTGGTTGTTGTGAAAGCTCCCTGCTTCCTGGAACCCACTGTCAGAGTAAGAGTTCATTTGCGTTGAGCTTCTTGAGTTACCCAATGATCCTGCAGGAATAAAACCAGCAGGATTATCTGCATTATACACTTCTGAAGCTCATTTTCAAAACAGAAATACCGAAGCAAATCCAGAACTTAAAATATAATACAACAGACCCTCACTTTCATGGAGAGATGTCTGTTCTGGTGAATAGAGTGTCCCTTGTTCTGGCTCTGTCCTGATGAGATAGTTGTTGGGATGGACAGCGTCAGAAACTCTAGGTTTGTTTACACCAGTATTTGGCACCTCTGTAAGAAGATAAGTTTAATCAGCTAAAACAATATAATATAAGAATTTGTTTTAAAAAGGTTCAGATACTTGTCAGTAGCAATCATAATTTCTGTTAATACAAGGCTATATTTTCACCTTAACCAACACAGTTCTTTGCTATATGAATGTGTTCTACATACTAGTTTATTAGTATACTTTGTTGAATTTCGTAAGTGCTATTTGTCCTGATTATAAGTCCCAAATTTAACTTATGATTTATATTAAAACAAAATCTGAAAAGGGATCTAGTATACCCTTGGAAAACTCATCTGCCAGGCAACTTCCTCCAGAAGTAAGAGACAGAATGAGAACAATTATTTAAAAAAAATTATTTTTTAAATAATTTAAAAAAATTATTTAAAAAAAAAAATCTTCCATATTCCAGACTTTTAAAATACAAACTTACATAGTGCTCACGATATTGAGCTTAGTGATGAAAACTCTGAAGGAAGAACACACTTTTTCCCCCATGTTTCAAATCACTTACAATCAAAGGAAAGCTTCAGAGTTTTCAAAGTTGCAACCAACAGAAACTTTTAACTTCTTACCCATCAGCTTATCTATTCTTTGTCTTTTCAAGATAACATAGACAAATCTAACCTGTCTCTTCCATTATCTTGTTTGATTTTTAACTGTACCTCTTGCCATCTTGAGCTTGGGGTAAACAAAAACCACCACCACCAAAAACCCAAGTCAATTCATCTTCTTCCCCCATTACAATGTTTATATGCTATAAATATAGATGATATAGATTATTATGCCTTTTTCTAATACCCTAGTATCTAAAAATATATTTCTCCAGGTTCTGATTATCCTCACTACAAGTCTTTCCTCAGATTTAACCCTTATGGCGCTAATAAGCTTCTTTTCAGGAATGCTGTTTCACTCTCACTTCAAGGATTTTAAACTAATTCTGTATCACATTCTGAGTTTAACACACAGCCCTAAGGATTTCAATGTTCTCATTCATCTCCCTGACTTTCCTTCTTTATTTTGCTGGGCTCTACTATGTATCAGGCTCTAGGAATAAACTATAAGAAAAGGGGTATACATGTGACTGCCTGTCTGACAGGAGGGGAAATGAAGCATAGGAGAAACATTCTAGAGGAATTAACTTCTAAACAGTATTTGTTTGCCACAAGACAGCTTTTCCTTTCTGTATAGTACTTATTATATTAGAATACAAGCTCGAGGATGGCAAATTTTGTCTGGCTTGTTTGCTATTACATCCATAGTACCTAGGATGGAACATGCTTAGTACATGCTCAGCAAAATATTTCTTAAGCAAGCACATTTGCAGTGACAATGGCAGCTTCCCTTCATTGGGTCCTGAGTTATACTTCATACTGTGCTGTACTGTTACTAATTGTGTCTACTGAAGTTTCACTATGTAAAGCAAAGTAAAATTTTGAGTTATTGCTGATCGAGTGAACATGAGATTTAAAGGAGAACTGGGAAATCCCACTGAATCTTGATGCCAGATTCAATCTAAGGTTTTGTTTTCTAGCCTCTAGAAAGATATGCTGACATTCTTAGTATAGCTTTGTAACAATCTGTCTCAGGATACAGAATTTGACAATATACTTGGAGGTGGTAGAATTTTGTGACAGATCTGAATTCTCAAGTCTGGAATTTTAATAAAGATTTCAGATTGTATGTGGTTTCTCTGGTACATGCTGAAATATGATCTGAGTCACTGCCAGCCTGGTAATGCTGGCAGTGAGCTGCTTCATTTCTAAGTCTTCTGAGTTTCTAGAGTTCTAAATATCCTCATACAGAAATCCTTCAAAGAGTTTTGTTAAGGATTAGGTAAAATGAGTGTGCTAGGCTCAAAGTGTTACATGGAGCTGGAATGGCTGGAGTGGCAACAGAGGAGCTGTGAGGAGTGGGTCTATGCAACAGTTCACCGTGTTCCACTAGGAATGGAACTCTAGAAAAGCAAGAGGAAATAGCAAGAAATTATAGACTTCACAAACCTGGCAAAATGCCCTCTTTAAGAGAAAAAGATGTTTAAACAGTTCTTAGTTTCAGTTTTAATGCAAGATAAAAACAAGCAGCAATACATCAAGGCGTTTGACTTTGTAACAGCAGGTGGCATCTAGTGTCAGCATCTGAAAGCTACCACTACGGAAATCAAGTCACTGGAAATGTGCAAATGCTGTCCTTAAACAAACAAACTAAACTACTATTACGAGCTAATATTTAAATATAAAATGACAAAGATACACCCTAAAGAACTGTACCTGAGTAACTTTGTCTTTCCAACCAATGGAACATTTCCTAGAAACCAAGTTATAAACAATTATGCTCACTTAAACTCTTCCTTATAAGAATCTATTTAAAATAAATAAACTTACAGCAAGCACAAATTATGAGATGTGTGATTCCACACTAGTCACCCTAATAAAACTTAACAGAATTAGTACTTTGAGAACTACAAAAAACAAAACAAACAAAATTACCCTAAAAATAATATAGCCATGTACCTGTTAAACGTTAACAACTGACTGTTTTATTTTTAAAAGCAATGTCTTAGGAACTAGCATATAGAAAAGAACATTGAGATAGTAAGTAGAACACAAAAATACTATGTTCCTATAGGATTTAATGTGAAGTGACTGGGTTTAGACATCAGAATAGCTTTTGTACCTTATTTTTAAGTAAGTGTACAAGTTAGAGTTGTAAAACAAGATATATTTTTAATAGCCTATTTTCTACTATAATTAATGTCTTTAATCGTTTTTCTATTTCTTTACAGGATCTGCAGCCATTTTTCTATTTCTATAGCGAAGACCAATAATAACAAATATCTGCAGAGATAAAAAGATTGTTAAATCTCTTCTGAACCACTAAAAGAAATTTAAATGGTTTTCAAAATAGTTTTGCTATTATTTTGTTTCTCTGAAAACTTGCAACTCCCAAATTACATATATGTATATACAAATGTACGTACATGCAGCTACCATTTCTCAGATAAAGAGAAGACCCATTTCAAACTACCATGTAAAGTATTCCTGATTGTAGAATTGTAAGGGTCACATTTATCAATTATGTGTTACTTAGGCAATTGTACTCTAAGATGAATGTCTTTTAAACATGTCTTATATGGAATGGAAGAAGACACTAGCCAAATTCACCAGAGAAACCATAGAGGCATATAGTATGGGATCATTTCAACTGTAACTAAATAGTTGGCAGATTGTGATTTAGTTTGATCTGGACAAGAAATCAAGAGACATTCTAATAAGTAAAAGTGGCAAAAAGCATGTGAATGCTACTTCTTTAGTCTGTGTATTAAGAACATGTTACTTTAAAAACATAACAGACATGTTTTCTGAGACACTAAAAATAAACTATAGGACATTTTCAAACAATTAGCATTTTCCAAAAAAAAAAAGTACATCTGAAAATAGAGAACTTGAACACACTTCAAGGTAGAATGAAATTCCATCTGTTTCTAAGACGGGGAGATTATTGAAATCATGGTTCCTCTTGCCTGTTACATTTCATCTCAATGTTTCAATTTTTTAAAAAGATGATGAGACCACCCTGAGAGTGGGAGAAAATATTTGCTAGCTATACTTCAGACAAAGGACTGATAACGGGAATATACAGAGGAGCTTAAACTCCTCAAAAATCAATGAACCAATAAAGAATTGGGCAACTGCACTAAATAGAACTTTTTCTAAGGAAGAAATCCAAATGGCAAAAAAATACATGATAAAATGCTCACCATCCCTGGCCATAAAGGAAATGCAAATCAAAACCACACTAAGATTCTTCCTCACCCCTGTTAGAATGGCTATCATCAAGAACACCAACAACAAATGCTGGGAAGGATGAGAGGAAAAAGGAACCCTCATACACTGTTGATGGGAATGTAAGCTAGTACATGATGAAAATCTGGTATATAATATACCCCAAAAAACTCATAATAGAAGATGAAATGCAACATGAATTACTTTATATTTACTGTGATATACATCCTCAAATATACAAGTGTGAATAAAATGTGCTTAGTAAAAAGTTATCACTAAAGACTTTGAAGTTATTAAATTGCTGTTTTATTAATATATGTGTCTTGTTGCTTATATTGTATGAAATGAGGAAGGTCTGTACTGTGTAAAGTCACCATGGAAACAGGAATCTAGAGATCAGTAAGGAGAATTTTAGTATATACAATCCTGTAACTAGTCTTTCACAGTCCAGCACATTGTAACCTCATGCTGGGTTCTCGGTGTTTGTGCCTGTTCTGAGTTGCTATGTTACTGAGACTTGCTCTCACATAAAGATAGGGTTTTGGCAGGACTCTTAGGATGGTAACAGCACATAATGTTAAAGCAGAAGATACTGTCTTTGACAGTTTCTTCCAATTCTCTGGCCTGAGGGTTAAGGTTAGACTTTCATATCCAGAGAAGCAATACTTCATGAAAACCTCCTGCTTAACCATGAGGCTAACTTTCTATAGAATCACAGGCTTAGGAGGAAGTCTACTTTCCACAGAGGTGCAGAAATATTCTAGTGCCTCTTATGCTTAAGAAGTGAAGCTTTAGAACAAACTGTGGAAGAGGATCTGGGAGATGGCACCAAAAAGAAACTTCTGTGATATATAAGATGTATTTCTATAGCATGTTAATGAGGTATCAGAGGAAATGAGGTTATCTGGAAATTCTGTTTTAGAGTGAAAATGTTAATAAGGTGATGGAAACATGGAAAAACAAAAAGGTTCTTTGGTGCATAGGAGAAAATGGATGTTTACTGATTTAGAATATTATAGACACTTGCACTTTGTTGACTCAAATAACAATTACTATATACATATCTTATCCTTCTTTTAAAAGCTGGATTTCAGTAGAAGTAAAGATGAGAAGGGGCAGAAACCACTTTTTTTTTTTTTTTTGAAACTATTGTTAGTCTGCTTCTTGTGAGTATATCTAGGTTCTTGGATGTTATAAATATTCGTCATATCTTTTAAATATGGCTCTTAAATTTTACTTATCTAGAAAATGTTATGTGTAAAGCTTCGGGGAAAAAGAAAAACAGTAATGAAGTGTCTTCCAGTCCATCTAAAGATCAACTAGAGTACCTTGAAATTCACTATAAAAGTTTGGGTTCCATTTTGTGGCTTAAGCAAACTTTGTTTTACATAAACTGGTACTTTTATTTCTACAATGACAAATCTGAAAAGTATTAATTTATACATCATCAGAAATACCTCATTCACAAATATTTTAAAATTTCCAAACAATTCAATTTCAATAGTGTAAATTATTCAATAATATGAAGACCAAATTCTATTCGATATATAAAACCATTGAAAATCCAATTCAGAAAATCTCAAATCATAGTTAAATAAAAATGAGTGTTTACTAAGAATTTTTCAGTCTGGCTACTAATTTAAATACAGGTCTCATACCTACATAAAACTTCACACTTTATACCCATAAAAGGAAAACCAGAAAAAACAAGGAGTTAAGAAATATAGAGAAGACTGGCAGAGTGACTCAAGTAGTAGAGCGCCTGCCTAGCAAGCATGAGGCCCTGAGTTCAAACCCCATTTAAAAAAAAAAAAAAAAGGAAAATAAAAAATAAAAGAAATACAAAGATGAAAAGAAATGGACCACACACATAAGTTGGTCAACACCAAGTTTTAACAGACACATGTTTCTAAATCTTCACACTGCTCTTGTTTCTTATAAAGTTGAAGAAAAGATTAAGTGGGGAGCTGGGTGTAGTGGTCCACATTTGTAATCCTAATACTTGGGAAGCTGAGGCAAAAATATCTTGAGTTTGAGGCCAGCCTAGATTACACAGTGAGAACATCTAAATAAAAAAAGATCAAGGATTTATTGTGATGTAAAAAGTTATTAGTCTATGGGAAATATAAGTGCTCAAAAGTCACACTAAAATATTTTTCAAAGATGCACTTTATTCCTTTTAGAGAAGAAAATGTTAAAACACAGAGATGAGAATATCTGTCAATGGAAGACACAAGATACTGCAGATTTCTTTTGTTAAAAAACAAAAACTTTCTTAAAAACACTCCACATGAACTATAAAGCACAATATTCAGTATCAAAAGAATTAAATGGTTCTTTTGAAATAAAGTTTTTCCATACTTTTTTCTCTTGACTATCTTTTTGGATAAAATTTATCAACATAAAGCTAAATGTGGCCTAACTAGGGCATAAGAATGGATTGTGGAATTACAGATGATAGCCTTTCTGAGGTTTCCTAAAGCAACAATTGTAAACAGAGGCAAGGCACTGTATGCTGAGGCATACTGGTGATTTTTCTATTGACAATTTCTATTGTCTATAGCTAAAAGAACATTTCTTCACATATCACCAAAAGCTTGAGAAAAATTTAAATATTTATTCAATATGTTTATGTCCGATATAAAATGTTAAAGTCTGAAATGAGATGTCTAATTTTCACACAAAGTACCAATTCACTCTATTTATACTTTGGGGATGTGTTAATCTATCATACATAAGTGGCTTTGGAAGAGTTAGATATATCTGTTAAAGTAAAATATTTGATGATCATCTACACACAAACAGTAATAAGTCTGTATCTAAGCTAGAAAGGCTGATCCTCAGCAGTATATACTTGCACCCTGGTATACAGTAGCTACCCAAGATTGGTTCCAGGAGCCTCCAAAGTATAAAAATCTGTGGATGCTAAAGTCCCTCACATAAAATGATGTAGCATTGCATCTACACATCCTCCTGTACACTTCAATCATCTCTTGATTACTTGTAATGCCTAATACAATGCAAATGCTATGCAAATCATTGTTATACTATACTTTAGGGAGTAATGACAGGGGGAAAAGTATATGCATATTCAATAGACACAACCATTGTCGGCCTAAGTACACATTAGCAACAAAACATTTTTTAAAGAATATATTCTATCTGTAATTGGTTGAATCTGTGGATGCAAGGGATGACTGGATGAGTAATTTTGCCTAATAAAAGTTCATCTAAATATAAAATATAAGGGAAATACAAATAATACCTATTTGCTAGTAAAATCATGTCATCCATTGCATGTTTGTATCAAACACAAAAAACATAGGGAAAACCCAGACAGTTTTATAGTGTAAAACTGATGTAAATATGATGCACTATTTACATCAGGGATAACCCTTCAGAATATGTAAGGTTAACATTTTACTGATTTTAACGGGTCATTCTGATGTATCATTTTAACCACCATATTTCCAGTGCTTTATTTACAGAATTTATATTTAAATTTCTTAAAAGATTTCATACTTCAAAAGTAGAAAAAAGGTATAAAAAAGTATAAAAAGGTATAATTTTATGAAATTATTGAACCCTCCAGGTTCAACAATTATCAACATTATGTCTTCTTTCCACAATCCATGTATCTCATTTTTCTTCATTACGTTATTTTAGAAGGAACCCCTTAAAAAATATCATTTCAACTCTAAATACTTCCATATGTACCTCTATAAAATGAGCACACTGGAAACCATAATTATTTCATAATGCCAAAAAATGAGTTTGTATTCAAATGTTCCTGATGTCTCTGAAATATCCGTGTTCCTGAAATATCGACTTAATTGGCTAGTACTAACCAGGCTGAAATGAGGCTCTCCCATTACCTTGATTACAATTATCACTTAAGTTCTGTATCTAGACAGGGGTTCTCACTCCCTCATTTTTGTGTTATTTACTCACAGAGGGAACCACAGCAATAAACTTAAAGGTTGCTTCATATTCTGAATTTTTGTTTTTTTAATGAGAGGAAGTACTGGGGTTGAACTCAGGGCCTTATGATTGCTGGGCAGGCACTCATGTACCATTTGAGCTTCTCCACCAGCCCATTTTGTGTTGCTTATTTTTTAAAAAATATTTTTACAAGCATATAATAGTTGTACAGGGGATATACTGTGACATTTGTATATGTGCTTACAATATATCTTAATTAGATTCACCCCTCCATGGTGCTTCCTCATTCACCCCCTTCCATTTGAGAACAATTTCAACAGGTTTCAGTGTTATATTTTCATATATGAATACAAAATACATCCACCATATTCACCCTTCTCCATATGCCATCCTCCGACCCAGGTGGTACCCACCCTGGGACAGGAATTGTTTTACCTTCCTCCTTCCTGTCTTTCATTTTGTTAAGTGAATCCTTTTGAGAAAGTCTTCACTATTCCTAGGCCGGACTGGACAGCAATTCTCCTATCTTGCTTCCCCCATGTAGCTGGGTTGACAAGTGTGTGCCACCTCTCCTAGTCATTGCATGAACTGGACTGGCCTTGAAACAGGATCCTCTGAATCTCAACCTCCCAAGAAGCTAGGGTTATAGCAGATTCTAAACCTGTCTGAGCTGCTTCACAATGTCACTGATATATTCCTTTAACTTTAATGTTTTTTGTAGGCAAAAAAGCTAAAATCTTTCAGGTCAAACCTTTGTGGTCAGAATGCTGTAGGGATGATGCTGTGTACCTTGTACCATATCATATCAAAACTTTCAGGGTATCTAAGATCAGTCTCTTCAGTTAATGAGAGCCTTATCTTTCTACTGTCAAGTTCATGTCCACCTTTCTCTTGATACAGTGGTTCTCAACTTTAGTTGCCATCTCCTAGAGGAAAGTGTGGGAGGAATTTAAGAACTATAGTTGCCCGAGTCCCACACCCATAGATGCCAATTCTGTGATTTTAACATGCAGCTAGAGCTGAGAACCCACAGGTTTTACAATCTTTGCTTGTTAGGACTCACAAATTGGTGGGTTTTTTTTTTTCCTGAATTTTATGATAATTCTTTTGACATCAATAGGATTTCTTTTGGAATATTTTATATAGCCAGAAACAACAGCTAGGGTTATTTGGTTACCCTGAAGCACCATCAATCTATCCAGGACAGAAATTTTAATTTTCTTTATTTACAAGGTTTTAGAATAATAAACTTGCATACTTAATCACCTGGAGATGACTTAAAGATAACTGAAGTGTAGTTCCCACCCCAAACTTTCGAATTTAATTGTGTGGTGTGAGAGCAAGAGTTTAAAAATTCCACAGATGATTCTAATGTGCAGAAAAGTCTGGGAACTTCAGGAGTAAGATGCTGGAAAACTAACTACTTCCAATGGTAATAAGGAAGTTTGTTTTTTCCTTGTACTGACAATGTCTATTGCATTTTTTAGACAGAAAATGTATTTGGTCATTTTTGAGCCAGCTATGAAGACAGAAGAAACTAAAACTGGCAGAAAATACTATGACAAAACCTTTTTCTAGACACAAGATCTCACTACATAGCCCAGGCTCGCCTTAACCTCATTTTATAGCACAGGCTAGACTCACACTTGTGACCCTCCTGCCTCAGTCTCCCAAGTGCTAGAATTACACGTGTGTGCCACCATGACTGGTTTGTCACAATTTTATTAAATCCCAAGTTCAGATTGATGTTTAGTCTTCAGAAGAATGTATCTAATAATATGATCAGGATGATCAGGAGCATGGGACGTTATGATTTAATGAATACTTAATAATGATTTCTTTAAATGACTTAGTTCTATTTAATCTGTTCACAAATCTAAGGATATGGGGAAATGTGAAACAAACAATTTTAACAAAGCTTAATAACTTATGAAAATTTTAAATATTCATTAATTATAATATTCCTATACTGGTAACAGATATGAGTAATAGTTGGTACTTAATGCTATAGATCATTAAGCAATTTTACTGGGCAGATTGACACTATTAACTAATATAAAAATGTAGATACTCTTTCCAGGCAGTTCTGCTTCTAGGAGTCTATTTAACAGAGACATTCAAATGTGCAGAGAAAATCTTTACGACTGAACTGGAAAAAACAGTATGTATACCAAGAAAGGACTGGTTACATATAAAATTTCTAGAAACTGTATACTATTCAGCCATTAAGAATGAACAATGAATCCCCATGCAATATGCTAATAAAAATGGACACAAGAGGGAGGAAGCATATGTTTACATACTGATATGGAAATACATGGTTTTACAATGCTGTTAAGAAAAAAAAATTTGTCATGGAACAATGTATAGTGTATGCTCATTGTGTTAAAGCAAATCCACTGCATGGATATTCACACACAAACATGACTTAATAGTCTGGTGTATATTTTTCCAGATCTTCTCTTATATACTGTGTGTGTGTGTGTGTGTTCAGATGTGGAGTGAGTAGTGATGCCATGGGAAAATGTATGAATGAAGCAAATTTTTACCTGTTTCTCTAAATGTGTTTAGACTTACAATTAAAAAGCAAAACAAAAAGCATGTCGTTTTTGTAATAAAACACTAAAAAGGTCAGACCTATCTTTATAGTGGCAGTCTGAAATCTACAGCAATGCTTTTGTGGGAGGAAGACTGCCTGATGTGACTAAATCAAGTCTGTAAAAAAAATAGGGGAGGTCTTCAAACTTGAACCCCAAGGTCAGTTTTTAAAAAAATTCCTATGTCCTTGGTTTTTACAAGAGAAACAGAAGCAATATGGTAAGATTTTGTCATTTGTACATAATAAATCATAACACTCAACAACTTCAATAATAGTCTTTATATATGATTGCTGATATAATATTCTATTTATGAATATACACAATAACATCACTTCCTACTGTATCTCCTTTATAAATCTGGTACGTTTCTACTGAGGCATAAAGTATTCCCATTTAAGTTCATGTTTTATCTTATGATGAGCTGATGCTTTTTGTGCCACAAATTACTTGCTTCAGATGGAGAAAAAAAAGAAAGATATATTGACTTAAGGCTAGTCTCTCATTTATCTTTTATCTTCAGTATTTGTGTGTGTTTTTAAGCTCACCCTGGTGGCAGAAACTTGTATTCATATATTTTAGAAACAAAATCTTACATATTTAAACCAAATGCAAAGCCTACTCCTCTAGTGTTAAAGTCAGCACTATACATTAACCATTAATGTCACACACAAATGGTTTAAATGGATAGCATGTCAAAATCATAATATTTTAAAATAAATATAACACTGTGAAGACAAATAATTATTTACATTTCTATTTTACTACATTCTGTTTCATTCCCCTATATTTTTATTGTCAAGCATCAAAATTCCTCAGTAAATGGAACTGTTAATGTTTTCTATTTATCCAAATCTGTGGATGGATATAATGCCTTCTGCGCCAACTGGAGGTTTCCCCCATTTTCATTATCTTGCATCTTTTGCTACATGCTGCTTTTTGAAAGACTCAAATCTTTTTTGGCCCCCTGATTTTCTTCCTAATGGGTACCAATGCTCCCTCACTCACTTAAATTCATTAATTTCTTGAATATTTTCTTCTGGGAACATGTCAATGTTAAAAATGATGAATGACTGGCAGTGGAACAGGCCAAGGCCCTCTGGCTTCAGAATGTGGGATGCTCCTGTATAATCTGCAGGGAAATAAGGTGAAGGGTGGGCAGACTGATTTCCCTCCTCTGTACTTCACAGAGTACTCAAATTGGCAACCTCCCAGATGCTCCCTCCATCAGAAAAACTGTGAAATTGTGACTTGTAGCAATATCACCTCACAACATGTGGCAAGAGGATTTAAGTAACAACCAATGATTACTTTGATAAAAGGACTCAATCTTTGGCTTCAACATATAACTTCTTCCTGATGTTTAGCATAACTATTACATTTTTTTATGATTGATGTGTTTTTAAATGAGTGCCAAATGGAAGGGTTTCTTTTCATGAAAGACATCCTATACAGTATTTCCTATCATACAGGATTAGATGTGCATATATTTTGCATTCTCACTTTCCTCTGGACTTTATCTACTCTTCTAGTATGTGATTCTATTCACCTTGAAGTGAATAGAATCCTTGAAGGAGCATACGCGATTGTAAAAATACCTAACATGTTGAGATATGAAGTGAACAATAAAAAATGACACAATAATAGAACAAAAACAGAAGGAAGCACAGAAGGATGTCTTCTGAAATCCTGTTAGAGCAGAATAACCAGAGCAAAATGGGCTAGAGGCATGGCAAGTGACAGAGCACCTGTTTTGTGGGAGTAAAGACCCAAGTTCAAACCCCAGTCCTACCCCAACCCCAAAAGAACTGTTAGAAATGTGAAGCTAAAGAAAAGACAAAGCTGAGACATGAACAATAAATTTTCCTTCTAACTAAAGACAAAAGATGTGCATTTATGTTTTAGAAAGCAAGTAAGTTAAAGCTAGAAAATGCAGAACAATGAAGAGAGGGCAAAAGGTAAGATAGTAATAATGCATAATGCATCAAAACTTCACTACCTACACAGAAGTAACACAGACCAGAGAGAATAAACATGTTTGGTAGACAGTAGCAGTTGTGCCACTTTTGGGGAAGAATCTCTACAGCTCCATGTTAAAAAGCTTTGGCTATTTATTTTTAAACAGTCTTCCAACCCTAGTATAGGTTAAAAACCAACCAGCCACTCACAAAAAACAAGCAAGCTAGATTCTCCTGAACTGAATTATAAAGAAATGGAAATCTTTACTCCCTAGGGCATCCTAAATTCTTCCTCTGAAAAGGATGCTGCAGTAAGTTAGCTATTTAAAAACAAAATTCAGCAACTGGGCTCAGTAGGCAGGCAGAGATCTCTTCCAGGCAGAGATCAAACCACTGTTTCTACAACAATTCACATTCTTGCTGAAAGGCTTTTCAAGGGCTGAGCTTTTCAAACCAAATTTATAAAACTTCAAAAAAGATATGAGGTAGGAAGGTAGAGAAACTTCTACAAGTAACTGTTCAAAATATAAAAGAAACAGGAGAACAATAACAGACCTTCAATCTTAATTCCTTTTGTATAGTCCTTTTTTACATAGGAAATCAAGAAAATGAGTAAACACAAGGCTTTTGTCAAGAGACAGCCAAAGTCAGAGTAGACTGAAGACCTTTTAAATCTTTTTCACATTTAAGTCACGCCTGACTTACACTGGGTTGGACTATCTAATTCCAAACCAAGATGATTTTCATAATACACTCTGCATTTTTATACACACAGAAGAAAAACAATAAGCTCTGCAGTAAGAAATAGCAGCACAACTGTCATTTCTTCCTAGTTATGAGCTTAAAATCAAACTTGTAAGGGGCATCTATATCTATTAAAAAAGAAACATGAAAGAAATCAATTTTACTTTTTATTCATAAAACCAATTTTCAACTTTTCTATTCTTCATAATTGTAGCTTATTGTCATAGTTATAATTTAGATGCCATAAAGATGGCTGAGAAGCAGGCCAATGTAAGAAAAATCCCAACTAACATTAATACAGTTAGAATATTACAAAGTGCAGTAAATACCACTTGTGATTGCTGTGTTTGGAGTTAATACTCTCTCCCATCCCTTCAAGTGAAAAGAAGAATAAGTAAATGTAATTCCCATGTTTGAATATGAATTTTAAGCTATTGTGCTGTGAGAAAAATAAGGGGCTAGGAAGTTATTAGAAGTAAATTATGGATACAGCTGTAGTAAGGGTAGATGAATGGCTAGAGTTGTAACTCCCTACCACTAAAGCATTTGGGGAGATACTTGGACAACATTTAATTGTTATGTATTTAACTTAAAGTATATTTAATGCTTGTATTTTATCTATCTATCTATAAAATGTATCTTTATATATTTAACACATCAGTAAACTTACTGCTAGAGTGATGAAAAATTTAAAAAAAGGGATAGGAAAAATTTAATTTAAAGAAAAATATCAAGGACATAATAATATATCTGCTACATGGCTATGACAAAATTCCTTCAGGCAGTGGTCAAATGACTGAAGTTTAGTCAATTGTGGAAAGGGGGTAGAAGGATATCAAGATCCCAGATATTTTACCTCATATTATGTGTTTTCATAATTTAAGTTCATTTTCTCTGTACTGTAAATCAGCACAATTACACACAATGCCTGCCTGACTTTTGGTAGTTAAAAATCTCCAGCTGCTCTCTCCAGTTTAGTCCAGCCAATGCAAAGGCTGCTGTGGGTTGGCTGAAGGAGAACAACACAGAAAGGAGTTGTTTTCCCTGCTCTACTCAGGAAGCACTTCTGGTAAGAGCTGTATCTCCTTTCTGATTCCAGCTAGCACTTGACAACCCCTCCTGTCCTACTCCCATCCCATCCTGTTCTAGCTCCAAGACTCTGACAAAATTACCAACCCCCCCACCCCGCCCTACCAGTCCTAGGGGTGGTGCAGCTTCCAGGCATCATTAGCTAGTAAGATACTTCATCACTCTGTGAAATTCTGCCCAATCTTCCAACCCCCACTTCCCTAACTATAGATTCCTACATCAAATTCCCTACAGTGAACTACCTGGCACTGATTCACAACCAAACCCTGACTGACAGACACAGCAATTATCAGGCTACAAAGAATTCTTACCCATCAAACACTAGCCCTCCAATAGAAAAGGGTGATCCATAGGGTGTCTTTATATTTTCTAGATACTTAGAAATACAATGGATGACATTAGTGACAGACTATGAAAGAATGGAAGTTACATAACTGAAGGAAGGGAAAATTAATACAATCTTTTAAGAAAGCAACTTGGGTACAGATAGCAAAACTCTTAACAATGTTCATGTACCTTAAATACTTCTCTTCCTAGCAGATATAATTTTACATACAGGGTTGCTTCTCAGTTATAATAGTGAAAAATCACAAATACACAATAATAGAGACATACACAAATATGCATACTTATGGTTTTCCTTTATAGTATCTTCCCACCAACTGTAAGTATATACAATATACCTGGTTTGGTTAGTTCACCTTCATTAAATCCTAAGCTGTTAAAAGGTCAAGGATGTTTGCTTTAAACACTGACAACTATGTGCCACATTTGTTCAAGGTTCTCAAGAAATATTTCTGGAATAAATTAATTATGATAAGCATAGAATTTTATATTAAATAGGCACTTACATAATATATGAAAAAAGCAGCAAATAACTGGATATAAATGTTCTCTATTTTGCTTAAAAGGCAAAAAATATGTGCAACACACATACACAAAAAGACAAGTGATGAGGCTGATTATAAGCAATTCTTTTTACATATTTCTGTACCTTCCAAATCTCTTCTGATGGGTCTATACTGTACTTAGAATTAAGAGGAAAATAACTTTTAAAAAGGAAAAAAATCTGATAGGAAGGCAGGTGGTAAGGTTAAAACGTTATCAAGCCTGTGTTTTTCACCACTGCTTGAAGAACTAAAACTAGAATTCAACCCATGAAAAAAAGGCATATTAGCCACCAGTGAAATGTAAATCAGTATCACAAGAGACTACTTCATACCCACTAGAAGGGTTGTAATCAAAATGTATTAAGAAGTGCTGGAGAGGATGAGCAGAACCCTTCTACTTTACTGATGGAAATGTAAAATGGTGCAGCCACTTTGGAAATTAATCAGGTAGTTGCTTAAATGGTTAAACACAAGAGTTACCACATGGCCTACTAATTTCACTCTGCTAAGAAAACTGAAAACACATATCTGAAATTTACAAAGAAATGTTTATAGCAGCATTATTTTTAATATCCAAAGGAGAAACAACTAAATGTCTATGAAATGATGAATGGATAAAGAAAATGTGTTACACTTATCCAATGGAATATTATTTAGCTGTTAAAAAGAATGAAGTACTGATACATGCTACAGCAGGGGTGAACCCTGAAAACATCATGCCAAGTGGAAAAAGTCCGTCATAAAGGGCCACACATTGTATGATTCAACTTATCTGAAATGTCTAGAAAAGGAAAATCCATAAAGAAAGCATACAGTAGTTGCTTAAGACTGGCAGGTCTGGGCAGAGGAAGGTGGTGATTACTAGTTGGTATGTGGTTTCTTTTAAGGGTAATGGGGATGTTCTAAAATCAGTGAAAACAGATGCAAAACTCTGATGAACATTTAAAAAAAAAATCACTGAAGTGTGTGGTTGTCTGGTATATGAATTCTATCTCAATAAAGTTATTAAAAAAAAGAAAAAAAGCCATAAGGGAAACAACAAAAATAAATTCACGTCATGTGTGTCAAAACTGCAGCAAGTAAAGACCTGAAACCCTTGTAAATGACCTACTGGACTGTAAGTGCATTATGAGTGAAGTTAAGAATCAAAGAAAGTTCTTAGGAGTTTTAAAAATGTGTAACTTTTGTGTATATTTTTTCTAAAATACATATTTTGTTCCTGAATTAAAACATTCACCCCATTTACACATTAGGGGGATTAAAAAAATCTTTGCTAAGTATTGGGCATTTTCTTGGCACTAAAGCAGAGAGAAAAAGGACACTTTCCAGCAGCTTAGAATTTAGTTGTGAAGCAACTGTGCACACATTCAAGCATTCCTTTGACAGTGTCAAACAGTGCTCATTATTCACTCATGGATTCAGGGACTCATCCACTCAGGTGGTGAATTACCCTAGGGTCTACCATAGCCACAGGTCCTTGGAGTATGTTGGTGAACAGTGCAGGCATGGCTCCTGCCCTTAGTAATGACCTGATATGCTGTGCAAAGTGTGGAAGTAGCGCTGCATCTCAACTGACTCCTTCAGACAGGTTCGTTCAGATTTCAGATCATTCTCTCATCAACTTCCAATCAGCAGTTTTGTCCTTGCCCTCTCACTCAGCTGTCCCTTATCTACACTACGCTGAACCACATAACAAAGTATTAACTTGCACAGACCTATCCGTTTAATAGAAGTGTCTTCCCTCACATCTGATTAAGGGCTTTCTTTAATCGCATTTAGAGATGCTTACTGAATGTTCTCATCTGCTCTCCTTTTGTCACCTCAGATCCCATATACCTAATAATACCGTCCAGAGCACTCACAAGACTGGCTATTTTCACTCTCCCAGTTGTTTCAGTGGAGCCAATATCCTTCCACACTCAAGACCCTCACAGAACAAGCCCTAGGAATTGCCTACGCCACATGTTCGCAAACACCAAATTCTGCAAAAAGCTTCCAGTTGGTCTTTTTGATGCTAAGTTTTCCTCCCTCTAGCTCACAACTCTACTGTTTCTCCTGAGGTATTTTCGATTATTTGATTTTTGCTTAAAGGATTGCTAGTGTCTCCTCATGACTACTGAGAGAGTCAAAGTCCCTGGTACTTACAAATTTCTATAATATCCAGCATTTAGCATTTATACTTCTTACCACTTCCCAACTTTTAAATGTTTGACATGGCACTTCTATTGTCTCCTCTACTGCCCAATGACAATGATCTCTTTACAGTCCCGCCACCTGTGAGGGCCAGGCAGGCTCCAGGCCCATCTTCATGGCTGAGCTACAAGTGGGCTATCCATTTGTAACAATATTCCCTATGTACTAGTTAGGCACATATTATTTCATGGCTTGTCTTTCCTTGCTATTTGTTCGTCTTGTTAGGTAGCTTTTTATATGTTTTTGCTGCATCAATAATTTGAATAAATACTATATTCCTTAGAAACAGCTTCTTTGTTAGACAGCAGAGTACCTTGTAAGCACCATAAATAACACCAGAATCCTGCTACCAAGCACAGATAAACTTAGTTTCCCTCAAGTCAAGCTTTGTTTGAAAAGTGTCAAACTATCTAGATATCAAGGCCTATCCTAGCATTTTAATATTGGTTCCATCCTTGTTTACACTGCAAGCTCTGTAAGGATAAATGTATACTGTGCTATCAATGTCTGCTAAGCAGGGTGCACAGTGCCCAGGACATAGCCTAAGTATGAAGATATCAAATATTGGTGATATTTGATAGCACTCTCTTTAATGTAACTCATCCTTCATATGTAGTGAATTTTAGGGTAAAAAGAAAATGAGACGATATTAAACTCTATCAGACTACATAACACTTTATTAGGATTTACTAGATATTCTACATGTGGGTACCTAAAAGCAAAATAAAACAGAACAACATTTCAAGTATCTCTTCTCTGGGTACAAGAAACAGACTTGATTTGTATAAATGATTAGCCAGCATTCTCAGACTGTACAATAACCTTTTCTGAGCTCATTCCACTATTTTATTGTGATGGAAAAGAAATTTCAGACATAGGGCTGATATTAAACATGTTCTGTGTAATGCTACAACTTTCTTTATAGCCGACATACAAATCTCAATTGTGTTAAAAAAATTAAGCATATTACGAACTACTACTTTAAAGCAGTGTAGCTCAATGTTACCACTATGCTTGCTTCACCACGAGATAGTAAAAAGTAGACTAAAGTAATGGCTTTTTTTTGTGTGTATGAAAACGTTGTCTTTTTTTATGTACTAAAAAAAACCCAAAAAACAAAAAAACCCAAAAAAACCCAACATACCTGTTGATCTCCAAGGAAATGACTTCTCAGTTGAGCTAAGAAAAAGAAGGAAAAAATTAACATTTATTTTTGTGTCATAAAATTTAACTGTGGACTAGTCTTCCATATAAACATTTTAGTTTTCATATTCAATTATATAAAAATATAAAAACCTCAAATAAAATTTAAAATTACCCTTCTAATTAAGTAAAATTTTAAGCAATAATTAACCTTGTACAACAATTTAGGACAACACTATATCCATTTGGAAATTAAGGTAAATTATAAAGTGACATGAACTTTTCTTTGAATAAGACAAATAATACTAAGAATGATATGCATAGTATTTATGTATTTGTGATAACATGAAAACTACATACACAATATACACATTTAAAAAGTTTAAGAAGTTCATCTGTTTTACTTATGTTCAAAAGTAGTCTTTAGAGTATCTAATGATACTCCAACAGAGAACTGGGGGCATGGTTCAGTGTTAGAATGATAGCCTTGCATGCATATGGCCCTGGGGTTCAATCCCTACTGTGTGTGGGGGGTGCAGGGAGGGGATGCTCCAAAAGAACATGGGGGTCAGTTTTAAATTGAATATAGCTTTATAAAATTTAAACCATACTAATAGGACTTTACATAAAAAATATAAGGTCACAGAAGCCAGGAAAAAAATCTCAGTTACATCTTTTCCTTGATTTATGGTTTATAGTGTTATGTATCTTAAAAAATGTACATAAAAATATATGTGTGCCTCCCTGTTTCTTCTTGCTCTGAACCAATTATTACATACATATAGTATCTTATTTATATTAGTCACCACCACCACCTTATTTTTTTTCTTTTTCTTTTATTATTCATATGTGCATACAAGGCTTGGTTCATTTCTCCCCCCTGCCCCCACCCCCTCCCTTACCACCCACTCCGCCCCCTCCCTCTCCCCCCCACCCAACTCAATACCCAGCAGAAACTATTTTGCCCTTATTTCTAATTTTGTTGTAAAGAGAGTATAAGCAATAACAGGAAGGAACAAGGGTTTTTGCTGGTTGAGATAAGGATAGTTATACAGGGAGTTGACTCACATTAATTTCCTGTGCGTGTGTGTTACCTTCTAGGTTAATTCTTTTTGATCTAACCTTTTCTCTAGTACCTGTTCCCCTTTTCCTATTGGCCTCAGTTGCTTTTAAGGTATCTGCTTTAGTTTCTCTGCATTGAGGGCAACAAATGCTAGCTAATGTTTTAGGTGTCTTACCTATCCTCACCCCTCCCTTGTGTGCTCTTGCTTTTATCATGTGCTCATAGTCTAATCCCATTGTTGTGTTTGCCCTTGATCTAATGTCCACATATGAGGGAGAACATTTGATTTTTGGTCTTTTGGGCCAGGCTAACCTCACTCAGAATGATGTTCTCCAATTCCATCCATTTACCAACGAATGATAACATTTCGTTCTTCTTCATGGCTGCATAAAATTCCATTGTGTATAGATACCACATTTTCTTAATCCATTCGTCAGTGGTGGGGCATCTTGGCTGTTTCCATAACTTGGCTATTGTGAATAGTGCTGCAATAAACATGGGTGTGCAGGTGCCTCTGGAGTAACCTGTGTCACAGTCTTTTGGGTATATCCCCAAGAGTGGTATTGCTGGATCAAATGGTAGATCGATGTCTAGCTTTTTAAGTAGCCTTCAAATTTTTTTCCAGAGTAGTTGTACTAGTCTACATTCCCACCAACAGTGTAAGACCACCACCACCTTATGAAGAGGTACATCACAATCTTTATTTTATAGATAAAATATGTTCAGGCAACTAGAAATGCCGGGTTCAAACACAGCATGGTCTGATTCCAAAGTCAATGCTTCTACACACTGAACTTTATGAGAGAATAGCTAGGATCTCATTTTTTGAAACACACACACACACACACAAACACACACACACACACACCCCATGCCTAGAAAGAAGTCTAGCAAAGTGCTATCAGTTATTTCTGTGGGGTAAGAGCACGAGGACTTTAAAAATATTTTTCTGAAGGGTAAGAACATAAGGATTTTTTTCTTTTTAAACATTTGTATTTTTTTTGAACTCAGAAAAACCCCATATACTTCATTGTTTCTGGATTGCTTACTAAATTTATGAAAAGATACAATTCATTAGGAAAATAAGATGATACTGAGGCTTAAAAATAAGCAAAATTTACATGGCATATTTTGAAGACTATATATTCTATCCAAATATCTTACACTAAATTCTATAATGTTGGGTAATTACTCAGAACAGTTTATTTCCCTTTTGAACTAATCAATTTAAACAATTCTTAAATTGTTTTCTACTCCATGATCCAGGGATTATAGAACAAATACATGGAATTTTGAAATGCTGTTTAAGTTACTGAATGTAGCCCACATTTTGTTTTTTAAACATCAGAGGCAGTTCCACCTTAGAAGCAGAGGCTTATTTCCTCCTTTTTCCTTCTCTCTCCCACCACTTATTCCTAGAAGCACCTCCCAGGCTGATATAGGATGTCTATAATGTATTTACAGGCTCTGTGCCCACAAATGGCTCCACTCTTTCTTTTTCACGTCTCTTCTGAAGATGCCAAGCAGCTTATGTTCTGGGAGCTTCCACTAGAATGTGAAACACATTTTAAAATACAAGAACAGAATCAACCATGATGGCTTTGTTTCAGTGGCAAGATGTACCCACAATTTCTAATATCTTAATTATTAGTAACCTTTTAAAAGGAAATCTCTTTGTAAATTTGGGACTGAATGGTCAGACCATGATCGACAATTAAAAGCAAGTTCATTAGAAAATTAATAAACCAAAGCAATTCATTTAAATGTAAATATATTAGTTTTGTTTTAAGGAAGAGGCTGTGTATTCATTGTAGCATTACATGAAAATATGTAGCAAACCACTAAAAATTCTACACACTTGTGAAGTTCTTTTTCACTTACAAATACCAAAAGGATATTTACAGCTTTTCAATGTGTGAAAACCTTCCTTATTTGGTGTCTTATGAGCTGGTATAAAAGCAGTCCAGAGAGAAGGCAGTGATGTTCTGAGCATTGACTGTGGACAGAGTGGTGTCAGTGGCACGGTTCCTGGACACTCATTCAAAATCTGACTGTGGGCTTTTCTAGAGATTCTGTGAGTTGACACATAGTACCTTTTAATTGTTTCCTTTTCTGCTTACACAGAGAGGAATCTGTGATTAGCAACTAAAAATGTTGACTGGCGTTATCATAAAAATAACAAATACAAACAAATCCTCTAAAGTCAGTCTGAGTCTCACACCTTAACTGCAGACATTATTCCAGCTACATACTGGATATGTAACGTACTTTGTACTTAACACATTACAGTTATTTTCCCCAAAGGAAATCCTCTTTAGGTAGTACTACTTGGTTACTCAAACTGAAGAGCAGGAATCATTTTATTGTTTGTTCTCTCCACTGATGTGTAAGCTCCATGGGACATCCAAGGCTGCTTTCTTCACAGATGTGTTGCCAGAATGAAGCTAAGGCAGTTTCTGGAATATGGCTATCACTCAAAAACATGTGACCAGAATTCATCTCTACTACCACTGCCACAGTTTGGGCCTCCATCCCAACATCTTGTTTTGACTAGAGCATTCTTTCAGTCTTTCTCCTAACTGGTCTTCCTGGCTTTGATTTCTCATCCTTTCAGGCTTTTTTCCCCTGCTGCTGCTGTAGTGATTTTTTCCAAAGACTGTAGTCTGACGCCATTCTCCTGTTGTTAAAGCACAACAGACTCACAGAGGACAAAATGTAAACTCCTTAGGATGGCACAGAAGGTCCTGAATTCACCACCTGTCTCGTTCTGGTTGGCTCTGTCCCACACAAACGTACATGTTAAGCACTTCTAAGTACTTGCAGTTGCCTTATACACGGAGCTGCTTCACACTTTCAATGCTATTTTTGTAGTAGAACATGTAGGAACAGAATCTAGAAATTCTTTCAGAATTGTTCAAATTCCAGAATGGCTTACGCAGGTATCAAAAAACAATATGTATATATTTAATATACCCACAAAAATGAACACCCTAATCAAGTTTATCTTTACTTTGTGTCACTTCCTATGAAAACAAGAATATTCTCAGAAAAGGTTCTATTTAATTAAACCAGTACCAACCTCCTGATTCTCCCATTTGATGTGAGCCAGCCTGCTTGGACACATTCGGGGAGGGGACAGTGGAGAAATGAGTGGAACCACATGGTGATTCAACACCACTTCCTTTACCTTCTCTCAGGTCTGCACTGTGTTATGGGGCTGTCCTAGCCCTAGGACATGCAGGCTATTGTTACTAGTCTCCCGTAAGACACACAAATTTTGATAGGATCCAACAGTGATTCTTCTGTTGTAAAGTGAAGTGTGAATCAGCCTAAGATTAGAATGTGGTCAACCTACTGCTTTGTTTTATTAAAAAAAAAAAATCATTGTGTTAAGAAATTTACACACACACACACACAATTCTTGCTAATAGCTCAAAAGTTAACCATAGCCAACAAACTAAATTTCACTTAGTGTTACTTAGGAGGGATCACTCATAAATTACTTCAAAATTTCTTTTATTTATGAACAAAGCATGGAGATATTCCACTGTCTGGACTACCTACCACCTCGAGCATTCTCACTGATAACCACCCATATCCTTCAAGAATAAGCTTGATGTAAGTTAACTTCCTCTTTATGTCGAGAATGTGTCCAATAATATCTATATTTTTGTATTTAGCTGTTTCCACTTCTAGACAATGGCTTTTTCTGAGAAGAAAGACTGTGCCTTAATTCTACCTGCATCTAACCAGGAATTGATATTCAGTAGGATGGTAGAAAGACTGCTGATCTTAATTCTTAAGGTTGTTTTGTTTTAAAAATAAATTCTATGTAATTTTTTAAAAATTTCAATCATTCTACAAAGGAATCAGATGCCTCTTTTAATTATGCTTTGGCTTTCTTGAGCACTCTTGACATTATGCTGAAAACATGCTTTTGAATATAAGCCCGTGGAAGTCCCAGATCTTAAAAAAGCACTCACACTGTTAGCCAACCAGATTTCTCCTTATCTTGACTCTTAAAAAGAATGCCATGGGTTCATTTTCCACTAATATTTGTATGGTGAAAAGTGGAAACTAGAAGACTGAGATAGAATAGAGGGCTTTGTAATTGTATAAACCATCTACTGATCTGAGAACTCATACCACCTACCAATAAGTAACTTTCAAGTTCAACTGGTTTTGTTTTACATATGTTTGGTAAACAAATACCTCATTTGTTGCTTTTAGTTTGATAGGGATTAACTAGGAAATAAAATCTTTTACACTAGAGATTTATTCTCTTTCTTCATGTCAGAACAATTAGACTAGTAGACAAAATTAAGCAATAAACCGTGATTACTCTTCCCAAGACAGGCATACATAGCTTTTCATCCTTCCATTAGGCTATTTAGGTAAGACAAAAACAGAAAAGGCAATATATAAGACAGATAATGAAGGTGAATTGCTTTGCCTGTTTAAAGAAGAGGTGAGTTGGAAGGCAAACAGATATCTCTCTACCCACCACATTATCACCTCCTAAGAGGCTCTAAGGACCCTAGTTTAAAAAATCATGAGCCTACAGCAGTAAGAATTTTTTATAGCAATTCTCTGAAAGCTATGTTTGGTATTTAACTACATTTTTGGGAACCTCTTTCAATTTTACTTAGTGTCCATCCATAATCTCAAGAAAACAAAAACTTTTCCTCCAAATTCGTGGAATGACTAAGGCTTCTCCTAATAAGGCTATCAGACCCTGGGCAATTCTCAGTGGGTAGAGGCTGATGTCTTTCCTCCTGAGAAAGGACCGCCTCCTCACTCTTCCTGGTTTTTCATCTGGGTAACCACTATTCCCCTCTCATTTGAAGGCTATTCCCATCATCTCAGAAGCTAGGAAAAGTGAAAACATTACAACAGGCCCATGAATATATATTAGTTGCTTTTGTGTGTGTGTTATATCTTTGACTCTGAAAATGTTACATGCCTATAATTTGAAGTACGGTAGGCATAACAAATGAGACAGGGCAACGGGTCTCTTTTCATAATTATTTATTTGACCTGAGAGTGATATGAAGATTACCAAAAGGAAAAAACCAGCATTAGAGTTAAAAACAATGTGATTCTTAAAATGATACAGCAGCTTCTGTGCTGTGTATCATGTGTAACAGGACATGAGCCTAGGGTTGCCTTCCACCAGCAGATATGGATTTAGAGTGCTCCATCTCCACTCCAAACCCAACTATAGGTGTGAACAACAGAGTGAGCAAGCAAGATAGCTACTGAGAAGGCAGATCTGTTACTTCATGGATTGTAGTAAAGGTCAAAGACCTAGAGTCTGGCTGCAGTATTTCTCTTTCAATAACAATTTACTTGAAAAACATGGGTATGCTCTCAGAATGAGCTTTCAAATGTTAGTATTTAAAAATTCATGAGCAAAGTGTGGTACCAAAGTGTAGTCTTGGTTTTCACTGGCTGCTAGCAAGTTGAGTAAAATGTGTGACTATCCACAGTGATGAACATTTTTGTCTCATTCCTACTTCTATTTTTGTTTTCATCTAGAAAATAAATTTTTCATTCTATCTTTTCTCATGCTACTCTATCATATATTTAGACAGCTCTTTTAAGAGCTGTCTAAAACATATTCCAGGAAAAGGTAAGATATAAATAATATAATGATCAGTCTCCTAAAGAGAAAATTATTTATTTGATACTCCATGAAAATATTTAAAGAACAGGAAATATACTGAGTAAACTTCACAGGGCTATAGGTAAAAACATTTCAAAAGATGTTAAGTATTCTTTGACAAAAGCATTTTGTTCTAGTGCTTTGACTCTATGAATAAAAGATTTAAAAGACCATATGGGAAGGGGAAGATCAAAGAGGATGCAGTATTAGACGAAAATGAGACAAATAGTTCCCTCTGGCATCCCCAGAAATTACACAGGAAGCATGACTTCTGCTGAGCATGACTCCACAACAGGTGTCCTGACAAGATGAAGCAGACATCAGAATAGAAGAGTTTCTAACATCTCAGCTGACATTTGAAAGAGTGAAAGCAACTGAAATGAAAAGAGTAAAATGGTGAAACATAACACTAGACTCTCTTCCTAAGCATTCTGCATTGACTAAGGGCACTGTTCAGGCACAGGGTCAACTTGGAGATAGCTAGGTTATTAGAAATTACCTGTGTTTCCTGTGTGCAAAACACTATTGTATTCCTTACTTCTATTCTTCTATTCTTGTCCTCCAAAGGACAAGAAATGGGGAATTAAAAAAAAAAGATAGAGCTCACATAAAAATACTTTAAAGAAATGAATAAAACAATTTAAATCTTATCATTTTGCATAAAGCTGGCAGTGGAAAAGAGTAGGAAAGGTTCCTATTTTCCTGTTTATGCTGCATAAGGTTGAGGAGAGCATTAATGCAGGACAAAGCTGCACAGACGTATAGTAAGAGACACAGTGGCATCCAACACTCTTCAAATTCATAATTATAAATAGTTTTGTTTAGGATGCAGACAATTTTATTTTGCATATTATTTAGGATTTAAAATGCTTTGAAAAGTCTGTGTAAAAATTTATTGTTTCAAAAAGAATTCTAGGCCTAAAGTTTGGATTAAACATCTCTTCCCCTGATCATTTATCTAGTTTAGATATTGCAAGCAAATGATTGAGCCAGGCATGGTGGTACATACCTGTAATTCCAGCACTTGGGAGGCTGAGGTAGGAAGAAAGCAAGTTTGAGGTCAGAATGACCTACATAATGTGACCTTGTTTTTAAAAATAAATAAATTTTTTAAATGGTGGTGGTGGGGGTGGCGTAGATACTGGTGGCTCGCACATGCCTGTAATCCTAGCTACTTGGAAGGCAGAGATCAGGAGAATCCTGTTTTGATGGCAGCATGGGAAAGTAGTTCACAAGACCCTATCTTAAAAATACCCAACTGACAAAGGGCTGGTGGAGGGGCTTTAAGTGGTGGAGCATCTGCCCAGCAAGTACGAGACCCTGTGTTCAAACCCCAGTGATGTGGTGGAAAAAAAAAAGACAAATGATTTATTCCCATTTAATTCTTTGCTATTTGTGTAATGATACTATCAAATTTAGTGTGTTTAAAGAATGATATTCACTTTCTGCCCATTGATTAGCCAGAGTAAGAACTTACTTTTAATTTTTATGAAGCGTGAAGTTTCTTTAATTTCTCAGAGAAATTTTATTCCAATTATGAAGTAAAAAGGAAGGATGTAATATATAAATTTCTTAAATTTCTGCTTTTTGAAAAAAACCTAAATTTTAATGTGACAGCATTTTCAGCTCTTGATGTTTTAATGCTGAAGGAGGAATGACTTCACAGGTGGGATCATGAGTAACTGTCTGTGAAATGAACAGACCCATGAGGAAACAGAAAATATCCAGCAAAAGCATAAACTATGTCTTATGTAGCAAGACATCTGGAACCTAGGAAAGTAGTTTTAGAATGTTTTAAATCCCTCCTGAAAACTCTGGTAGATCCTGAATTTGTGCCACATCCCCATATTCACCCTGCCTCTTCCCTATTTACCTAACTAGTACAACCTACCTACCACATAAATATGCAGGGGAACAAAAAAGGAAAAAGTCCATGAGACAATGAGAAGGAATGATAGTAATGTTAGGATCAAGGGAAAGTCTCATAAAATAGATCTTTTCAAAACAGCAATCTTGAAACATAGAGTGTGACCCATAAACATCACTCAGTGGAAAACAGGTACCGTCCATGGTCTCCACAGTAGACAATAAGGTTGGTCAAGATTGTTTTATATTTCCAGCTTTCATATCCATCATTCGTTCTCTGAGAAATATGAATTCAAAAAGCAACAAGAGTCTGTAACAGGAAAGAGGAAGTGGCTGACCACTTAATCTTTCCCCCCTTTCCTTCCCTCCCCATTTGTTATCATAATGAGTCATATTATTGATAGGAAAAGTCATTATAGAGGATGTGGAACACATGGTGTGAATTCGTAATCTATATACAATGAAAAACTGAAGCTAATAAATGGGCTTGGTTTAAACTTTTGAAAAGAATATCCATCAGAGTTTTAAGAAATATAACCATACTATTTTATAAAAAGGAAATAAATTGTGGTTCATTTAAAAAAATGTAATTTTGTCAGAAAAATAGAAGCTGAACTGCCTGATGTTTTAAAAACTTTTTATTATGCAACATTTAAAAAGAAAACAATATAAAATAGTGTAATGGAGCTCCAAGCATTTATTACCCAGCTTCAACAAAAAAGTGAACATGTGATAAAACCTATTTAATCTGTATGTCCATCCACAAACCAATGTCACCTGTGATACTGATTAGTCTGTCTCTAAAAATCTTTTTATGTATGTTTCATCCTCCCCTTACTTTCTTTTTGAGATGATTTCATTTGCCCTAAAAAATTCCTGATGGCCTGAATCTAACTAATGCATCATACAGTGTCACCTAACATGTTCCTCTGTTTCCTGTATTTCCCATAAATTT
This sequence comes from Castor canadensis, assembly GCF_047511655.1. Taxonomy (NCBI): domain Eukaryota; kingdom Metazoa; phylum Chordata; class Mammalia; order Rodentia; family Castoridae; genus Castor; species Castor canadensis. The sequence goes on along the minus strand of NC_133389.1, from coordinate 113,187,328 downwards.
ATATCCTGAGGCTTGAGCAATTCTTGGCAAAAATATATCACAGGTGATGATAGGCATTTTCCATTGCATCCCAGTAAGAAAGCCTAAGTTTCTGGCATTTTCCTTTTTGTGATTTCAACATGAGATAATCAATGGATTCAGGAACTATCAGCCTCACCTGTTTACGTAAAACTTTTCACCACCCTTTCAGCAGCCATTGATAACCTTTCACAGAAGATTTTAACGTCTAGACTTATTCTTAATGTACAAGTCTATTCAACAGTATAATTTCTGTCTTTGTATTTATGTTCACAAAAATACTATTAAAAATAAACTGACAAGTATTTTGCTAATGCTACCCAGATAATAGATACACATCTATATTTTGTGCTTCTTAAGCACCAGTTCTTGTATTATGGTTGGTGAGTTTAATTTTCTCTCTGGCCTAAACAGCTTCATTATTGATAACATAATTAAAGCTTGGGGTAGATCAACCTGTAATTGACTTCAATTGGCAAAGATCATAGAATCCTAAATTAATTGGCTACAATGTTTTTCTCAAAAAAAAAAAAAAGAGAAAAACCAGAAAAGAAAAAGAAAAAAGGTCTAGAAGAAATACCCCTTACACTTCTTAAAGATATTCGTCCTTGGATTATAAGGACTTCATTAATACAAACCGAATGTTCTACTGAAACAATGATGGTTAAAATAATGTATTTCTTAGCTGGAAAATTTATAGCTTACAGGGTTTTCTTTTATTCAGCTTTAGTGTTTTTCTCCCCTACTTAATGGTGACACAACACTACAGTAGAAATGTCTAGGCAAAAACAGATTAGATTGACTTGTTATTAAATAGATTGTGAAGCCTCAGGGAAGATAGCTACAATAATAATTCAGACACTACCAAGTCTGGCAAACTTGTCAGGCTTTTTTTCTTCTCCCTAGGCAGACATGCCATGTTCATTTTTATGGAACTTGATTAACTGCTAAAAATGCATTAATGGATGGCTCTCAATTTCACATAGATAATCATATTTTCAATTTCCTTTTCCATATATTACTGGATTAGAGCTGTATTCAGTAGTTCTCTAAAGGGTTAAGGAAACACCTCTTCACACACATTACTTTTTCTGCTCTTAACCTGCTGAATATAATGAGAATGCAAATTTAACACTAACCTTCTTCTACTTCATCATGAGGACTAAAGTGATTAAAGGAAGGAATGGTAAACTTTTCCCTCTAAAATAATTAACCATAGAAAGCACATCAGTGGTGATCAGCTTTTTAAATTTTTCAGAATCTTTGAATTAATATTTATATGACTACTGGTATCATATTAGTGTTTAACTAGCAATAGAAATAGAAGCCACTGCAGAGCTTCCAGATGGAAGAGACAAAATAGTGGTAGGAGGAGAGGCTAGGGGCTAGGGGGCTAATGGCTGTCTGTATAGGCACCATAGTTATCTGTTTGGATTGTGTGTCCTTGGAGTGGCAAAGTGGCAAGAGGAGGTCTATAAGCAGTAAGAGGATAATGAGTATAAATATCTCCTGATACGACAATGCTGTCATAGGTGCTCAGTGGTTATTGTTAACTTTCTTATCGTGTATTTATAAAGAAACATTTTTATCTAAGGACATGATAATCAAAGATACCAAGGTCAGGCCTTCTGGGACAGAATCAGGAGAGCCAATGTAACCTGATCAACACAGAATTTTTCACAAAATATGCATAAATTTTATGCTGCTATGAATTCAGTGTCAATGGCTTAATGACAGACTGATTCCTGGTGCTAGAAAAGAGTATTTCTAAGCCACTGTATTTTATTTATTATGAGTGAATTTAAGAAAGATATCATAAATATTTGCAGAAAAGTAAATGCAGAAGTCATTAAGGAAATGTGAAAATAGGAAGTAATTTAGCATCATTAAACTGCAGGTCTGGATAATGTAGGAGCCATATTTATATAACATACATGTTGCTTTCTTCTTCATACCTATCATGATACTAAATGATTCATATTCTAAAAAAGATTGATATGGTATACTTTGTGCTATGATATAGTAGCAACTATGCTATTTTAAGAACTATATTCCAAAGTTACTTTATCTTTCAATAAAACTAGTAATAGAACCAAAAGGAATAGGCGAATTGCTTATTAGAAAAATGAGCAATGACTATGAATAGAAGAGGAAATTCAAATGAATCATAGCCCATAAAATGATACTCAACTCCACTAGTAATGAAGAAAATGCAAAGTAAAGTGAAATAAAATGAGATGGGCAAAAAATAAAAGAGTCTGCCTAATATTAAATGCTGGGGTTACAAAAGGTAGGAAGAGAGAGGAGGTAAGAGGGACCTAGAACTTTTTCACACAACTGCTCAAGAGGTTGAACAGAGAGGCTACTTCAGAAAGAAATTTAGAAAAATTGAAAATATGCATTTAATATGATATAATCATCCCACTTCTAATAATACATTCTTCAGAATCTTACATATATAAATCAAGAGATGTTTTTAAGAACTTCATTGTTAAAATAGATAGAACTAGAGGACATGATTTAAAAAGTAATGTAAGTCAGTCAAAGTAAGGCAAATACCTCATGTTTTCAATTAAATGTAGAAATTAAAAATTTTATCTCAAAGAAGAAAATACAGTATTTAAGAGCACTGCTGCAGCTTTTTAAAAAAAAAACACTTTTATTAGTATATGAACTGTTGCAGCTTTGATATATCAAACATAATTACAAATTCCTGTAAAGCTACAATTCTTTTTCAAGAACTATCTTGAAATATCCTATTCAGCCTTCATTAGTATTTAACATACTTTAACAATATGTACACATGATTTAAAAAAAAACCTAAAAATTGAGTGGGGGCTAGAATATAATTTTTGTTTTGATTCAATAATTCATCACTGTTACATAATTTAAGATTAGTAATTATAGAATGTGAACTATGAGAAATTGTAAGAAATGAAATAATGTTATTCTAATTAAAATGATTCTTTAAAAGATAATTAAATAATGGCATGGCGCATATATTTTAGATGCACGGCCCTCTCAATTTTAATAAGTATTTTTGTCTTCATTAATTAGAAAAATTAAAATAGCTGGGCTGCCTCTGTATTTAACAAAATGTACTACAACGTCTCACAGTAATTTGAAACTTTGATGTGAACTATAGACTTGATCTTTTTTGTAGTTCCCCCCAATCACATTATCTACTTACCATTTAAAAATGCTTGGGTAGCTGATTCACTTTGGGATAAAATGCTTTTTTTTTTAATATAATAATGCTCTAGGTTCATAAAAGATTCTATTCCTCACGAAAGGTTTTGGTTTAAAATCCAAATTTTACAGATCACATTCTTAGGTGAAAATAAGGTAGTCTAAAGGAATACTGTTTGGATTACTTTGGGCTCACATGTCCTTCAGAGTCCTAGTTACACAAGTTAAAATCAAATGTGTAAAAGTAGTTGTCACTTGGATGTGTGTGCCCCAGATGAAACTAGATGATAGTTGGAATGGTAATGAGAAGTAGTAATTAAAAATGCCTTCTGGGAAAACTGTGCTTAGCAAACTGCTCCAGATAAATGAATGCTGTAGAGCTGCAGGTCAGCCAGACTCATTTTCTATCTTTCAGATGTGGGACTCTTTACTGTGTTTATACAGAAGTTCTATCATAAAAATTCAGTGTTACTAAATTTGCTCACAAGAGCATCCAACAGTAAATGTTCACCATGGAGATCCCAAAGATGATTTCTGATAATTACATTTATATTAAATAGTTTATTCTTTATTTAGTCTGAATTAGAAATGAAGTCAGGGAATTTTTATTTGTTTGACCATTAAGAGAGTCACTAGTGACCAAATATAACACTGCATATGGAAATTATCGGGATGAGCATACCTACTATGTATTTAAAAGTAAATCACACACTACTCACAAAACAATGTACAAGGACTTACCACAGCAGAGAGCAAAGACAAGAAAGAGGACCAGCCTAAGTGAGCAGTAAGAGGAGGGGCGTGTAGGCCAAAAGGAATCTCAGTTGTGCTTTCCAAACTTCAGAGACTGCCTGGAGCAAAAGTCTTGGGATTCTTCCCCTCCTAAAACCTTAGATAAAGCAGCGCTCTTGACAATAGCCAAAGATGAATGATAAAGAAAATTGATACTCATACAATGGAGTAATATTTGGAAACAAAAATGCATGCTACTACATGGATGAATCTTGAGACTACCATGTTAAGTGAAAGTAGTCAGATACAAAGAACCCATGTTATACAGTACCATATATAAGAAATGACCAGACAAGAAAAATCCAGAGAAAGAAAGTAGTGTGTTCCCAGCCTTTAGGGGAGGGGAAGAATAATCTGGGAATATTTAAGGGCAGAGAGTTTCTTTTTGGGATGATGTAAACATCCTAGAATTAGGTAGTGATGATATTTGCACAACTCTATGAATATGCTTAAAAACACTGAATTGTATACTTCAAAGATGGTATGAATTTTAAGGTATATGAAATACATCTTGTTAAAAGTATCACTTAATTTAAAAAAAACTCAGGTTTGGGCTGGTGACAGCACTAACGATCAAACTGTATCAAACATCTTCCTGAAGTGGTAAAATTAAATAAGCAATAAACTGTCAAGGGACATTCATTTAATCTTTTCAAAGACTTTATTTTAAAAAGAATGTATTATTTGAAGTTTATTTCACAATGACTTAAAAATAGTCACTGAAGAAAGAAATATCTGAACCATGAAAGTCTTTTCTGCCATTTTTAGTCCTAAATCATTTTTGGAATTTTTAGTGGTATAAATGGAAGCCTGATGGGCACTAGCAGATGACTCTATGAAGCGTTAAAAGAAAAAAAAAAAAAAAAAAAAAAACCAAAAAAACCTGAATGGCATGGGAAATCAAATTGTTTTCATTAAAAAAATGTAACAGTTTTTTTTCTTAAGCAGTGATAAGACTATTTAAGATTATATGACCTTTTTTGAAGCCATAAAGAATTATATTTTAGTAGAGGGCTTTAAAGTAACTGAAAAGGGAAAGATTATCTTGCGGACATTGTGAGGTTACTAATTTCAACACTGGCACCCATTTTCCCACTCATTCAGTTCATATGGACAGGATTTTTCTCTGTGTTTAGAGTAGCTTCAAAATACGAGCAGCAGCCGGTTAAAAGACAATGTGAACGAACCACCTCCAAACAGGAAAATCAAATTTTAAAATAATGTACACAAGTCAAAGTGAAAAATTAAAACTGTGTTGTCACTAATATGTTCAATAATTATTAAAAGGTTTACTTTTTAAGTATCTTTTTTATTTCAATATAAATGAAAACCTAGTACTTTATCTTAAGTGAAAACAATGAAAGAACATAAAGAAATGAAACATAATGAAAAGAACATAATGAGAGAAAGAAACAAACATTATTTTTCGCCATCAAAAACTTAAGTCTTGCTCTGGCTGAGTGTAAGACATGTGGTGCCAGAGCTCCCTATTTAGGACAAAGGTGGGCATGAACACCAGCTACATCCCTAAACCCAATGCACAGCCCAGAGTACATATGTATGTACAACTAATGGCGAGTCTCTGCAAGATGAATTATCAGAGGCTACCAAGCCTTGCTCTAAAAGGGTGGAAGACACCTGACACCAAGATCTCTCTCCAAGAGAAAAGTTACCTGCCAAAACACACTGCCCAGCCCAGTATATATATGTATGTGACAAGAACGAATGAAACATAAAACCTGAAGCCTAGACAGAAAAGGGGAAAACTCCTTGTGGACAAGCTGGAGCTACCACTGGATCCCCTATGCAGGGCAAGGCATGGACAACAAGAGTGGGAATATACAGCAGAATGTTCCCTGACCACTAGCTGTACCCTTAGAAACTTCCACTTCCTTCACCAAGCTGCTACTTCCCATACCTAGAACCAATGCCTCCCCACCAGAACCCTCGCAGTGGGATATAGTTGCCCCATGCTCAGAGAAGCCTGGGCCCTAGAATTGCTGCTATTTCACAGGACCTATCTGACCTCATTCCACCCACTGGCCCTGGTCCAGAGCCTTAACCACCCATGGAACACTGTATCCAGGGATACCCACAGGGGACTCTGAGGCAATCCTAGGCTCAGAGTGAATAGGTAAGTAAATACAGCAAGATAACCACAGACAGAATGCTGAGGGCCAAAGACTAGAGGAGAACATCCATAGCACTGATGAAGTCCATCTGGCATATACGCTGCTCCTTAACACAGAGCAAATACTAACTCCTATTTTTTCTATTTCTATTTTATAAAGTTTTCTATTGAAAATTTAATTCCAGCTCCCTTTTCTGTTTTGGTCATTAGAAAAATTCTTGTATCATTCTTTTGCAATCCCTGATTATAGTGTCTTTTCTGTAATTATTATACTCCCTCACTCTATTATTGCATTTATCTTCACCCCACAAACTTTATCCCCTTTGCCTCCATCTTCCTTCCTCAACTTTCCTTTCCTCATCCACCCTCATTTTTACTTCTCAATTTTGAAATCCAATACCTATAATATTTTTTTTCTAAATTGCTAGCATACCATATAAGAACCCTAATCTCTTTCATATATAAGTTATTGGGGGTACAGATGACCTCTCCAATTGTTTTTTTAGTTCATGCAAACACTTGGTTTGTTTTTTAATTGATGAATGTTATTGCTGAGTTGTACCTCCAGACCAGTGGCAAGAAACAGCACTTTAACTGTGCCACTACCCAGTCCTGGCAGAACATTGATAATATTTCAACTGAAAGACTCAGATGAACAAATCCCAATGCAGAAACAAAAGAAATGTGAAAAAAAAAGTGAAAATGACACCTTAAAAAAAAAAAAAGTCAATTCCACAATAAAGGATTTAAGTGAAGTAGATGAAATTTCAAATACTGAAGTCAGGGATGGAAGCATGGCTCATGTGGTGAAGTACCACCTAGCAAGCACAAGGCCTTGAGTTCAAATCCCAGTATGGATAAAAAAATAACCAAATTCAAAAGAGTGATCAACAAAACAGAGGACACATATAAATACCTTGGTGAATTCAAAAAGAATATAAGTAGCTAAATGAATTCAAAGAGGATACAAATAAACAGCTGACTAAAAAAATAAGGAAAATAATGCAAGGAATATAAGGGGAATATCAACAAAGATAAAGAAATCTTAGAGAAATATCAAATTGAAACTCCAGAAATGAAAAGTGATATAAAGTCAAATAAAAAAATCAATTGAAAGACTTCAGTAGACTGGATCAAATGAAAGACAGAACATCAAAATCAGAGGAAGATAAAGAAAAAAATAAAAACATATGAATACATCATGCAAGACTTCTGGGACAACATTAAAAGACTGGACCTACAAAACATGGGCACAGAAACAGAAGAGGTATAGAGTAAAGGCATAGAAAGCATATCCAATAAAGTAATACCAAAAACCTTCTCAAATATGGAGAAAAAAGTATAGGCACAGGAGGCTTTTAGGACACCAATCAGACAAGACCAGAAAACAACCTCTCTAAGGTATCTCATAGTTAAAACATTAAGTATACAGAACAAGGAAAGAGTATTGAAAGCAATAAGTCACCTATCTAAAGACAAACCTATTAGAATAAGAACAGGTTTCTCAACAGAAATTTTTAAAGCAAGGAAGGCATGAAACGATGTACTTCAAGCCCTGAAAGAAAATAACTGCCATCCTAAATTACTGTACCTACAAAAACTATTCTTCATATATGGAGAAATAAAAACTTTCCAAAATCAAAAACAAAAACTAATGTAAAAGCAATTCATGACCAGTAAACCAGGGCTTCAAAAGATACTTACAGAAATCCTAAGAGGAATGAACCAAGATGGAAAATTGCTCATAGACTCCACAAAACTAGTGGCACCAAGGGTAGTTGATCTGGCTATTTTGCTAAGAAAAAATGGGGGGGGGGCCCGATATATAGACAGATCGTATCTTTAATGACCAACTTCTTAATAAACCTTTTAAAGTGTAAACCTGCCCCAGGTTTAAGAGTGCTGCAAGGAACCTGCTGTACCACCACCACTTAAATTTTGTTGGTGGGTATTCAACTTTTTTTTTTTTTTTAATCTTTTTTCCTGGACCAGAGTAGCAACCAGTCCATAAGAACCACTCAAAGTGCTAAAAACAAACATACAGGGCTGTGTGCCTTGCAGGACCCTGGGGAGTTGTGGACTATGGAGAATGGAAACAATTACCAACTTGCCCATACCACGGACAGGGTCCTACAAAACATTAAGGTGAGCTTAGCACTTTCAGTCCTAAGGGATATGCATAGACTACTCAACATGCGAGATGCTTTGTGCTTCTCTCCAGGAGAAAGCTTTTGGCCTAATAAACTAAGTGAAATATTCCACCGTGCCTGGTAGAGAAGGGGTACCATGGCTCGAAGCTCAGCCAGTATGTCTCTATACAAAAGAAGGCAGTGAGGGCGCACATTGACCAAGCCTGAACCAAGATTGTGGGAAATACTAAGTCATTCAACCACCTCTGAGAAGCCTAGTAGAGCTCAACCTGATTGCCAAGCCCTCCCCTTCCCCCCCCCCCCCCCCCGCCCCTGCCCCCGCCTCCCGCAGAGCTTTTGACCAAATAGCCTGAGCTGAAACTCCCAGACTTGCTGGGTGGGCACAAGTAAAATGAGAAGGCCAAACCACACTGAACAATGAAGAAACAAATAACGAAGGGCAGGAATGTAGAACAGGTCATGTTAAGGAGACGGCATTAGCAGGAGGGGAAGGGTAAATGAAGAGGGTAAAGGAGGGTAAATATGGTTATATATTTTCTACACATGTATGAGTATGGAACACTGAAGCCATTTTAAGGACAGAGAGGAGAAAGAGGGAGAACAATGACAGGGATGAACCCAACTGGGGTCATCACTAGATGAAAAGATGAGCGAGTAGGGAATAATCAAACACTACAAAAAGGCAGGAATTACTAAACACCTTTCAAAACTAACTGAAAGTTAGTGGTCTCAATTCTCCAAAACAGGTGGTACAGTGAGCCATAGTAACAAAAACAGAACAAAACAGATACAAACTAAAAACAAACAGAAAATAGCAACAAAAACAAAACAAAGCAAAAAACCAGACATACAGACCAATGGAACAGAAGATCCAGAAATAAGACCATGTAGCTACAGCCATCTGATTTTTGAGAAAGGAACAAAAACATTTCGAGGAAAAGACAACCTCTTTAACAATGAGTTTTGGGAAAACTAGTTATCAACGTGAAGAAGACTGAAACTAGACCCCTCTCTGAATCTGTATAAAAATTAACTAAAAATGGACCAAAGATCTAAATGTAAGAACTGGAACTACTAGAGGAAGACATAGGGAAAACCCTTGAAGACAGAAGGCATAGGTAAGGTTTTTCTGAGTAGGACCCCAATTACTCAAGAAATAAGAATAATTATTAACAAATAGGACTGCATCAAATTAAAAAGCTTCTGCACACCAAGGGTAACAATTACTAGAATCAAAAGAAAAACTACAGAATTAGAGAAAATCTTTTCCACTTGTTCATTGGATTAAAGATTAATCTCCAGAATATACAAAGAGCTCCAAAAAGTAACAGCAAAGAAAAAAATTCAAATAGTAAATGGGCAAATAAACTACACAAACAGTTCTCAGAAGTATGAATGGCTAATAAGTACATGAAGAAATGTTCCACATCTTTAAGCCATAAAGGAAATGCAAATAAAAACAACAGTGAGATTCCATCTCATCACAGTCAGAATCAAAAGAAAACAACAATAATTTTGGGAGAGGATGTGGGTTTGTGATGGGGAGAATTCTTATATACTGTTAGTAGGGATGAAAGTTAGTACAACCACTATGGAAATCACTATGGAGATCCCTCAAGATACTAAAACTACACTACCATATGATCCTACCATATCACTCCTGGGCAAATATTTGAAGAAATCTAAGCGAGTGTGGACAGAAATACCTGCACGTCCATATTTATTGCAGTACTATCCATAATAGCTCAGCTATGGAATCAGCCTAGGTACTGATCAACTGATGGATAATGAAAAGGTGGTATATATACGTATTGGAATATTATTCAGCCATAAATAAGAATGAAATTTTGTTTTCAGTAAAACGGGTCAAACTGGAAATCATTCTGTTAAGCAAAATAAGCTAGACTGGGAAAGACAAATATCACATGTTCTCTCTCACATGTGGAATTTAGACCTTAAAAACTGAATGATGGGAGTGCAAAAGACTGTTTAGGGGTGGAACTGGAGGGAGGAGGGAGAGCAAAAAGAAGTAAAAATGATTAAAGTACTATATAAGCATCTATGAAAAAATAATAATGGAACCTGGTAAATACTGTTTGGAAAACGGGGGAATAAGATAAGAATAATAGAGGGGATGAATTTGACCAAAGAATACTGTATGCCTGTATGGAAATGTCACAATGAAACCCCTTTGTACAATTAATATGTGCTAATAAAATAAAAATATCTAAAAGTAACTGAGAAAAAAGAATAGAAACTAATAGAAATTTCTGGGTAATGTAAGATTTCAGATCTCTGCCAGAAACTGTTCTGAAATTTGCACTAAGAATTCTAAGACGATCATATTTACATTTACTCAAATTTCCATTCTAAGTATGTTTTTATAGCTTTTTATAGTTTTGTTACTCAACAGGATGAACAAGTAATGTAACTTCTTTGCTTGAATGAAATTTGAACACAGGCCTTACCTAGTACACTTGAAGGCTGAATTTACCTTGCAGTAATTTCCCCTACCGAAGTCTTCACCTGTTGTAGACCGCTGATGGAAATCTGTAGTAATTTTTATCTGCTGCCAAATTCCCATCCCTGTGCCTCAAGCCATTGTTTCCTTGGGAATTTCTCTGGCAAATGGGAGCCATTAACGGAATGGGCCTGGCACATCAAAATGGAACTTCAGAAACAAAAAGTTACTGGGAATTACTTTAAAGAAAACATTTGGAGAAAGCAATATACTATACTTTCAAAAGAAGAGTATTCCACTTCTGAAGGCCCGTAAAAATTTCCTCTATGTTAATTGTGCCAGTATTCACACAACTTTATATCAAAAGTGTTAGTCCAAAATCAAAAACCATGATACAAAGGGATGGGTTTTTACTATAATTTATACATCAATAAACCAGATTTGAAAATACAGTAGTTATCTCTGAGTGGCAGAATCATGGAATCTCTTTATTCTTTCTTCTCCTTTAAAAGTTGATGATCATTAGTTAACTCCACAGTCAACAGAATACAGACTGAGAATATGGTCTTGGCCATCCATTTCCCCATCCCCTTGAGAGCAAAGGAGGAAAGTCCCAGGGTGAGCAGATGGGCACAGAGTCCAGGTAGGCTTTTCCTGTCAATTTATCTAGTTAAATCAAACTCAACGAAGGTGAAACAATACCCCACTGATGATGTTCCAAGTATAACAAGACCAAATCCCCTGTTCATCAAAATTTGGATTTGAAGGCTGTTGCCTAGCCCATGGGAAAACTGAGGTTTAGAGGGCACACTTCCCTGTATGGTTGATGTGTTGTGAGATTTTCCTTAGGTGAGCTGTAAACTGCAGCATTCCCTGGGAGTGATTTCTTTGCTAAAGCATATGCACCATATGCCTGGTGACCTGCAACACAGGACATCTCACATCTCAGCACTCACAGTCATCCATGACCCTCTCAAAGGCCCTGCAGACAGCATATACTCACGGCGGGCGGCTTGCTTAGTGAACCTGAAATTGACCTATCTATATCTGTTAAGCATTATCCTGGGCCAAGCTAGATGTCAGAATTGGTCCCCTGGAGGACGACTTTTAGCTAAAGTGCTACTCCATCCATTTATATTTCATTTAGCAATGAGAATACCCCTATAAGCCTGTTTTTGTAGTTTATTGGCAAGAGACCACAAAGACACTACTTGCTTCAAACAGTGGTTTCTTAAGGGGGCCACACAGAAAAACAATTTAAGTCTCAGCCCCAGAAAAGAGGCAGGGGAGTCCTCTTAAGCAACCTGATTTGTTTTTATCTTATAGACACTTAAATCACAAAGTTCATTAGTGTTTGTCTCTTTAGCATGGGTACTAGGATGCAAGAGCAAAAATGGCTCCCCACCTTAACAAATACTTGGCATGTGATGACATACATTTTTGTACCATTTAAATCTCAACTTCTTTTTTTTTTCCCTTTTTCTTTTATTATTCATATGTGCATACAAGGCTTGGTTCATTTCTCCCCCCTGCCCCCACCCCCTCCCTTACCACCCACTCCGCCCCCTCCCTCTCCACCCCAATACCCAGCAGAAACTATTTTGCCCTTATTTCTAATTTTGTTGTAGAGAGAGTATAAGCAATAATAGGAAGGAACAAGGGTTTTTGCTGGTTAAATCTCAACTTCTTATTTTTCTAAATTTTATCTTCCCTTTCTCATGATTCCCTCACTCTACTTTTAGTTTTTTATTTTGAAATGATTTTAAATACTTTTAGGTAATGTGAAATATTAAATACATAGATGACCACAGTGTACTTATCCCCAGGGTTTCCAAGGGTCTAGTGATGATTTTTGGCTTGATACATCATTTTTGGATATAGAACCATAAATTCCAGATTAAGGACCATTATAATATATTAATATTGCTTGCCTTTTAATGCTTTTTATTACAGAAAATAAAACAAATGGAAAATCATATAAGAAATGAGGTTTTTACTGCCGTGTTTAGAAGACAACTATTTCTAAAGAGTCATTAATAGAAAAACTAAGCAATTTCATTCTAATGTTTTTCAAAGTTGTCAATAATGTATAATGCAAGTCAATAGTAAGAGCAAGGAAAGTGAACTGCTCATGGTCAGAGGCAATCATTTGGGGGAAATGGGATGTCATTCCATTGCCTCCTTGTTTATTCACAGGGTGAGGACAATAACGCCAAAATTTGTGGACAACTAAAAGGTCAATGAAAATATGCTTTTTATTATTTTCCTTTGAATCATTAATAGCAACTTTGGAGAAGGAAAAATAAGAAAATTATGCAGACAACCTTCTGCTTTGAAAAAAATCCTAACCAAATAATATGAAGGATAACTGGTTATAAATTCCCCATTTTGCTGACTAAATTCACTTCATATAAGAATGAACATAATCTAATAGGAAGCTTCAAGGTCATAAGCAGCATTCCCACTTTTAATTTCTTTTGAACAAATAAAAAATGGCTGACCAGAAAGGGAACCTGGGGTCTAGAGTTAATTTCTATTTATATCTTTATATTGTGGTTCCTAACATACAGTTAGAGGAGCTGGAAGACACAAGGGGAGAAGGGTTTTCTCAAGTGACACAATAAAATCCCTTTGTTCATACACTATTTTCTAACGGCTTCTTGCCAGTATGTAGAACTGATAGTCATGAAGCAGGGCAACTATCTCAATTGTCTTCTTAGGGCCATTGAAAAGCATCCTAAAGGTGTGAAGAGGGCAAACAGGAGAAAGGGTAGATAATATTGATACCAAGAGCATAACCTATTGACAAAGAATTCTCTGATGAGATTGAAACCTACTGGCCTTCATTAAGTTTTAGTATCTACTCAATGACCTGCTAAGCATTATGCCAGCGCTGAGGGAGTAGCACATCAGAGGTGAGCTGAAACAGGCACAGAAATAGTTACGAGATTTCATTTGAAGAGATGGCTTTCCTCGAGGATCTTGGGAAAGGCTGTAAGGAAGGATTAGCATTTGGTTGAGTCATGAAGCACACATGGGAATCTGACATGGCATGGGAGTAGGGTAAATCAAGTAGATCAAATACCATTCCAACTAGACTTCACTGTATGAAGAAACCTGCCCTTCCATAATAGATTCCTGTTTGGTTATCTGGCCTCTCTTCATTCTGTTTTATACACAGCACTATCAGGAAAGGAAAACTCCCTCCAATAATAATCGCCATCACCAATAACACCTTTCTATAGGCCTCCTTTACAGACCTAACGAAGTTCTCCATAACCAAACGCCAGCTTTACCTTTTTAACCTCATACCTAAGACCCAGCAACAAGCGAGGTATAACACAAGACAGTGAAACCAGGTATAAAGCACAAAAAATTATCACTCTTACCCACAATATATATTTTTATAGACTTCTAACTGAACTATATAACCTTAAAATTATTAAGTATAGAAAATAATTTAGCAATCATGCATATACTAACTATCTCCTCACTTAACAGATATGAATATCTTGTCATGTTGGCTCCAGATGGTTCTCTTACATGTTTGGTCAAAGCCCAATTCCTATTATCTTCCTCCTTCCTTCCTTTGTACAGGTATTACTATCTTAAATTGGTGCCACTTCAAACAAAAATCTTCTTGGTAGTACGACGGGGTTGAACTCAAGGCCTTATGCTTGCTAGGCAGGTGCTTTACCACATGAGCCACTCTGTCAGCCCTCCAAAATGGTTCTTTATGTTTTTAGAGCACACACATTCACAGATAAACATCTCTATGTATTGTTAAATATTATATAGTATTACTGTGTATATTTTAAAAATGGTTATATTGATATCTTTCTGTATTTCTTCCTTTGCAACTTGTGATTTTTCAATCAAAAGACTGCTTTGAAAACATGTCCATGTTGATACATGTAAATCTAGTTACTTCATTTTAACCATTCTAGAGTTTACTTTCAGTTAATTTCCTATACGTGCCTTTCAGAATGTCATCCAAGGTATATGGAGTTTGAAATGAGTCTCTCTCTTTTTTTTTTTTCCTATTTTGGTGGTACTGCAGTTTGAACTCAAGGGCTTCACCAGGCTAGTTTTGGACCATGATCCTCCTATCTACTGAATGGCTGGGATTATAAGCATGAGCCACCATGCCTGTTTCAAAACATAATCTGTTTTTTGCCTATTGATTGCCACTCATTATTCGCTTTTTTTTTTTTTTTAAAATATGGAGTGCTTCAAGAGTTTGCGTGTCATCCTCGAGCAGGGGCCTGCTAATCTTTTCTGTACCGTTCCAATTTCAGTATATGTGCTGCTGAAGCAAGCACTTCACTTGTTTTTTTTTACGGTAACTATTTTAATGTAATTTTTAAAATAAAATCAGACCTGATACAAAAGTGCTAAACCAAGCACAATGCCGAACTCCTACCTATCCTCTTTCCTGCATCTTTTCTCATTTTTGTGGTACACTCAGGTGCTGTAATGTCTCACCTAGGTTTCTAAGTGCTTCTGAAGGTATTTTCATGTGTAGAATTTTTCAAATGGTTTCTGTGAGAGGACATACACTAGAAAGTCCTATGCTGTCATCTTGCTGATGTCACTCACTATTGAGGGTTTTTGATTTGTGTTTTATAATATCTGATTGTGGTGTCAGCTTCTCAGATGACAATTCCTGAACAATGTGGAAAGTTATAACTGGGCTCCAAACCCATACACAGTATGAGCTTGGGCTTTACCAAAGATGTGTCTGTTTGAAGGGCATACTTAATGCATTGCTTTGAAGTTCAAATGTACCAACTTGAACACACCCAAGACCTCATTCCTTGGTCCCTGCATGGGCATTAAGCCCAACTCTAGTGCTCATCTTGGGGTGTTATAACTGTCTCCAGATTTCCAGCAATAGCAGCACAAAACTTCTTTCTGTGGCCTTCAGCTGCTTTCTTATTTTTAGTACCTGGGAATTGTCTTTCTTTTTACCATTCTCTCTAGGTATTGGCATTTATTATTGCTATAGCAAATATTTGCAGAAGTTTAGCAGGATGAGTTCTATGCTTATTTGGTTAACTATAATGCCAGAATAAGGAGTTCTACCAAAGTCTTAAAATGTTGAATTAATCTTCCCATTAATATAAATTAAATTCTTCTATACTTTTGGTCCATAAAATTTTGGAAATATATACTATATGGTTGAGTGTGTGAATTTCCCACATTGGTGCTAAAGCTACAGAAAACTTTAAAAAGAATATTGAATAGAATTAAAGTTAAATTTTATTCTAATAATTTCACTTCCTTGATAAATTATTTCACTGGGTAGAATTAGAAATTTACAATTTATGATTTTATGTTGTGCTTATAATTTTTATTAGTATAAAAAACCTACCTGGATATTTGAAAAAATCCTATTGAAGATGAAAAATTGATGTGAATGCAACTTAAAAGTCTAATGTTTAAAATCAAAGCCACCAATCAGCAAAAAAGAAAAAAAAGTAATTAAAGACAGCATTCTATTCAGCAAAAGGAATTGTTTTCAATGAGTGAAGAGACTAAGAAACAGTACAATCAATTATGTGCTTAGAAATAACCAAGACAGGGCATTGTGGGTATACCTAAATGTAAACAAACCAAGCCAAAAATGTACAAGTATTTTATTGTAGAATTTCTAGGAATATGTAATTACTAAGAAAAAAATTTACAGATAAGGTAATCAGTGACTTAACCATTTAAAGTATGGTAGAATTTTATGTAATAATGATCTTTTTAAATAGCATAGAAGGCCGTTTAACTGAAAAATGACAATCATGATTAAATGCACTTTTCAATTACATACTTATTTTGTGGTTACTATGTTTAATTTCTTTAAATTATTTCACATAATAATCAGTTTAACAGAGTTCTAGAAAATCAAAGTAAATTAAAGACAGCTTAAACCTTATCATTTAGAAATATTTAATTTTTAAAAATCCATACCATATTTTCAAATCACCAATCAACTAGCTTTCCCAAATGGCTAGCAACTGACTGTGAAACATCCATCAACTGTACCTACATAAAGGAAATCAAATTCTGAAGATAGCATAGCTTCTTTTGCCACAGAAGCTTACCAATGCTGTATAAAACATTTCAAGCGCAGGACTGATGACAATCAATATTGTAAGAGGCTTTACAAAATTAAGATAAATGGACATTTTTGGTATTAAATTCAGGAAGGCAAGTTAAATAGGGACAGCACTAACAGAATAATTTCCTACATCGAGAACAACTTAATAAGAAGTGTTACTTGAGGATGTATAAAGATAGAGCCATTGGCCCTGTACCTGGTGCTGGCGATGCTTGGTGATTCTGCTCCAAGCCTACATCTTTCTAGCTGACTGGCAACAATCTGCCTTTCCACCTCCAGTTCTCGGGTGAGGCGCTGAAACTGAAGCTCCTGTGATTCAAGGAAATAAAAGGTATATAAGGTAAAAAAGTTTGCTGCTCAGGAAGATATATGAATTAATGTATGTCACAGGAAACACAGGAACATACCCATAACAAAAAGCTATAGTGTGACTTTGTGAAATTAAAGTCTGAATGATACAAATAAGCTGCTGATTTCTGCTCTTTTAAAGACCCTAGAATATCAGCTTTTGTTTGGAATTGGAGACATGTAGATCTTTATTCTCCCCTTGTGTTTTTAGTTCTACTCACAGTCTTTTAAGCAGTATTTCTGCCACAGTGCCATATTAAATTTAAGGTTTGCAGAGACCTTACTTGAGGGGTTTACAACAGAGGCACACAAAAATCAATATAAGCCCTTCTTCCTTGATGACTAATTTTTATATCCCTCACACTGTATTGCATGTCAGAACAGCATTGACAAAACAAACAAACAAACAAACAAAAAAGCCAATAAATCTCCATGACAGAAATACTTAATTATGTCTCATACAAAGCTGCTTAAGGAACAAAAATCATTCCAACATCCAAGAAAAAGTCTTGCTAAATTTAGCTATAACATAACCAACAAAATTTTGCTGTGTTCACAAATGCATTCACTTGCCACTGTGTGAAGGGAGAGATCAAAAAAGTTGAAAAAAAATGAGCAGTAACATGAAATTTAAAATTGTACTAAGAAGCTGGAAATATGTCTAAAGAAATTATTCTTCAATCTATGCTGCATCATGAAAGAAAACAAGTTCTATTATAAGATAAAATGTTTTTCAGCCAAGATGCCCCACCACTGACGAATGGATTAAGAAAATGTGGTATCTATACACAATGGAATTTTATGCAGCCATGAAGAAGAACGAAATGTTATCATTCGCTGGTAAATGGATGGAATTGGAGAACATCATTCTGAGTGAGGTTAGCCTGGCTCAAAAAACCAAAAATCGTATGTTCTCCCTCATATGTGGACATTAGATCAAGGGCAAACACAACAAGGGGATTGGACTATGAGCACATGATAAAAGCGAGAGCACACAAGGGAGGGGTGAGGATAGGTAAGACACCTAAAAAACTAGCTAGCATTTGTTGCCCTTAATGCAGAGAAACTAAAGCAGATACCTTAAAGCAACTGAGGCCAATAGGAAAAGGGGACCAGGTACTAGAGAAAAGGTTAGACCAAAAAGAATTAACCTAGAAAGTAACACCCACGCACAGGAAATCAATGTGAGTCAATGCCCTGTATAGCTATCTTTATCTCAACCAGCAAAACCCCTTGTTCCTTCCTATTATTGCTTATACTCTCTCTACAACAAAATTAGAGATAAGGGCAAAACAGTTTCTGCTGGGTATTGAGGGGGGGAGCGGGAGGGGGTGGAGTGGGTGGTAAGGGAGGGGGTGTGGGCAGGGGGGAGAAATAAACCAAGCCTTGTAAGCACATATGAATAATAAAAGAAAAATGAAAAAAAAAAAAAGAAAAAGAAAATAAGATAAAATGTTTTTAAACTTCATTCTTTTATTGTTAAGTTGATGGGATTTTAATAAACAGAAATCATACCATGCTATAAAACATGATAAAGATCAAATCAAGTGTATTCTGTAGGCTTTAAGCCAGAAATAACATTTCCAAGAATACCTCAAGATCCTCTGTACCATATTATCTCTTTTCATGTCTATCCAACACAAATGCCAAAATGGAAATAATTTGACAAAAGACTCCTTATTCAAAATAGTAGGCATAGGAACACTAAGCCTAGAAACTAATCAGAAATAAAACTACCTAAAATATCATTTATGACTAAAGGTAAATAGGTCATAAAATTTAAATTAAGAAGTACATTAGCTCCCTCTAGTATTAGGCATATGTGCAATTATTTAGTAGCATTAGCTCTGCATATGTTTAGAGTAAGTTTTACGAAATAGTCCCTGGATCCCTTATTGCTTTCTGATGTTGAGAATACTGGGCAGGCCTTATATAAGTAAGAGGTGGCTCAATAATGCTGTGCAATACAATTGTAACAGGTAAGCAGGAGACTGTCTGCCACTGCCACCAATTCCTAGGCCCTGGCTTTTATTAAATGTTCAGCAACAAAAGACCAGATAGACACAAATTACACCATATTCAGTCCCAGGCTAAGACAGTCTCATAAAATAATATCATGTTTATCTTACACTATTTATTCATTCTGAAATGACATTCTATTTTTTAACAGAATTCTATTTTTCATTTATTTTACTTAATTGTTTATTATGTACATCTTTTCTCAGAGGACTGGTTGCTTGTATCAAGTTGGGCCAGGGAAGAAATACTTATGAATCCCCAAATATTCTCCATTACCTCTGTATTCTGCTTTCAACAGTTAATGCCAACTGAGGGCTGGAGTGCTTCCCTCATTTTGAGAGAGCCAAAAGCTACCATACAGGGCAGGATTGAAGTATGTTTCAAAAACACAGCAAAAGAATTCCATTTGTAGAAAGAAATTCCATCATAGTGGATTTTTAAAATCATGTTTGTGGCTGCTATATAACTCCTGAAACCTTTCAAGGAAATGGTTGGGAAAATTCCTGCTTGAAGGCAGTGGTGGAACAGTTTCCCATAATCTGTTCCCTCAGAAGCAGATACAAGTGACTTTGGCCTTATCTAGAAGATGTGCTCAAGCCAGACTGTGACTTAAATCTGGAGACTTTGGCTACATAAAGTAAGAAACTCTTTTTTTCTCTCCTTCTGCTTTTCTTCTGTACTTCCTATATTAAGTCTCAAGGTCAAGTTCCCAACAAAGAAATTACCTCCAAGCAAAGTGCTTGACTATGCATGGTGGCACTATCCGTAAGTAGTTTCTTTATCTGACTAACTTTGTGGCATAGGTTTAGATAGTCCCTGGACGCTTGATCTCAAGCTCTTTCTCCAGTCCTTGTGGAAATTCACTAATAACCACTAATGAAACTTCCTTTCAGCTTAATTAGCCATATCAGTCTCTGTTTCTTGTAACTAGGAACCTTGATTGAAACAACTGTAGAAACCATTTGCAGCTGAGTTACTAGGAAAGTCTGAGTTGCTGGGAAAACCTATGTATGCATCTAAAAGTTGGGTAATTCCTTTAACATTCTTATTAACTGAGTAAAGTCCTGATTATATCCCTACTGATCACAGAGCCTATAAATTTGCACGTCATTGAATACTTTTATCAAAGTCATTCTACCTATGTGTGTCCACACTTCTCACAAGCAAGGAGTGCCAAAAGCAGAATATTAGGAAGCTATAAAGCATGGGATTGGTATATGTTACATAATACCTGTAAATATTAACAAGTAACATATGTATGCTTTGTTGTAAGATGACGAATATTACCCCATATGAAATAGAAGTTGAACACCCATATGTGATTGGCACCTAGATGGATAAGTAGATATAAATATTTGACAACTCTGTCTCTACTGGCTTCTTAGACTGACTGATGAGGAAGACAGCATTACACATTGACATAAAAACTTATCTAATGACTCCTAAAATAACACTCTTTAAGATGTTTCACAGAGATATAATCTACAAATTTAAACTTTTTACATTTTATCTTCTAAACATAGACTGTGGAGGCTGATCCTTAAACCAGTCTCCTTTATAGGGGGATCTTATGTTTGTTCTCTTTTAAAAAGAAAAAAGGAAAGTAATGTTAAAAGTGCTTGCCAGTGATTTAGGATATGACAATTTCCTCATAATTTGGCAAGCTAATCCAACAACTTATAAAGAGCGTCAAGACTACTTAAGCTCTAAAACCAGAATCTGTTCACATGTGCTACAAAGCTCTTTACATTTACCTCAACTCTCAGGTAAATATATTGATATTCTTTGAGTGAGTCAAGAGAATAGATGAAAATTAAACTTCCCCTTCATGATGGTAGACATTGCTGCACTGCCCAAAGGAAGGCCAAGGTAGAACTTGTGGGCCCGGCTACCAGCATGGGTGCCTTAGTTACAAAGAACCTCCTTTTCTATGGGTGCACCCTTCTGGCCAGGATGCATACAGCTGCTGATTCAGGTGGAAAAAGAAAGACAATACTGAAGCTTGTTCATACAGTTCCCTGTATGTTTGGCTATGGCTTTGCCAGTCTGATAGTATTTGATAATCTTCTCTATCTATTTCT